>NW_026606250.1:1270000-1870000 GCF_029834395.1 Sorex fumeus
TCTCTCCAGCACTCACGTCTGGTCGTCTTTGAAAACTCACAAAGACACTTCACAAAGCTTCACAGCCAGAAGCTAAAGCGGGAGTTAATGAAGCTCGCGGGGCAAGTCAGTATTTTTGAAAAGCCCTTTCCAAGGGCCAGAGAGCGCACAGCGCAGAAAGCGCTTGCCGGGCACACCTTGACCGGGGTCCGCTCCCCGGCCCCCCTTAGGGCTCCGAGTCCTGCCAGGACTGGCCCTGGGCACAGAGCCGAGAGCAAATGCCCTGGGCACCACCAGGTATGGTCCAAAACCCAAACAACTTCCAAGCTGGGGTCAGAGAGACAGCACGAGCAGGGAGGGCTGACCTGATGGGCACGGTCGACAATGGTCTGGTCCCCGGCATCCCACTGGGACCCCGAGTCCCGCCAGGAGTGATCCCTGAGTGCGGAGCTAGAGGAAGCCCTAGGCACTGCCAGGGGTGGCCCCCAAGTACTTCAAGATCGAAAAATCCTGAAAGGGGAGGGGAATGAAGGGCAGGGCGCTGTCGGCGCATGCAGCCTGGAAATGACCCCCAGCATCCTGGCCCCGTCCCGAGCTCCACAGGGAGGGAGCCCTGAGCACAGAACCTGGAGCAAGCCCTGAGCACTGTCAAGATGGACAAAAAACAAAAAATTCAAAAATACTAAAAAGGGGCTATAGCGAGTACAGCGGGTTCAGTCCGGGCACCTGATATGGTCCCTTGAGCACTGCCAGGAGTGACCACTGGACACAGAGCCAGGAATAAGTCTTGAGTAAAAGGGGTGACCCCCCCACACACACGCAAATGTTTCAAAGTAACAAAACTCAACTGCACATCAAACGGTGAGATAACAAGAAATCTTTTCCACTCAATGTGAAGACACAGCCAAAGAATGCCTCAAGGGGCTGGAGCGATAGCACAGCGGGTAGGGCGTTTGCCTTGCACGTGGCCAACCCGGGTTCGATTCCCAGCAACCCATGTGGTCCCCTGGGCACCACCAAGAGTACAGAGCCAGGAGTAACCCCTGTGCATCGCCAGGTGTGACCCAAACAGCAAAAAAAAAAAAAAAAAAAAAAAGAACGCCTCCACATTCTACCCAAAAAGGCCCTCGTCCCCAATCTGGCTTGGGACCCCGGGGTGGTGCTCAGAGACTCTGGGTTCGGTGTCTGAGGTGGCAACAGGCACCAGAGTTGGGGCTCCAGCACCCCCAGTCTGCGCCCAGCCGCTCTCGGGCTCACGGTTCTCTTCCACGGCGTCTGGTTTGGGGCCACACGTGGTGGTGCTCCGGGCTTCCTCACGGCAGGGCCGGGGACTGACCCCGGCTCAGCTACCGGCCCCTGTGCTCCTTCTCAGAAGGTGGAAGCAGCCACGAAGAAGAGACGGGGCTCCGTGCACCCCCTCCACTCTCTGGCACGGCGGCCACCCCGCGCTCAGGTCCTGTGTCCACTCCATCCAGGGTCCGGGAAGCCAGCCCTCCTGTGAGCAGCCTGCAGAACGCCCCGCCTCACCCCGGTCAGAGCAAGGGTGTGAGCCCCGGGACAGGCCCCTGCACCCCACTGTCCCTGCCTGCCGTGTCACGGCCTCTCCACAGCACAGCAGCAAGCGCCCTGGCAGCTGTGCTGAGACCACGTCCTAGCTCGGTGCCCGCAGCGCGCCTGCCCGTCCTCTCTGGAGCTGTCCCCAGGGGGCGGCAGAGGACTCGGAGGAAAGGCCACGAGCCGGTGGCCCTGGGGGGACAACAGCCACCTGCCACAGGCCTCACAGACTCCAGCACCCCTGCTCGGGCAGGAGCAAGGTCTGCAGTGCTCCCCAGGGAACTCAGGTTCGAACCCCAGCACCACGTGCCCTGAGCACCAACAGAAGAGCCGAGAGGCCGAGTGTGCGCCCGGGGACGCCGCAAGGGCAGTAGAGCCACCGAGGCCCCAGAGGAACCCCACGAACTACAGGCACAGGTCCAGTCCGACTGCCCAGAGGGGCCGCTCAGGGAGGCCTGGGAGGGGCCCGGGAGGGCGACGGCCTGGCCACGCCCCAGCTCAGTCCCCAGCACAAGTCCCCTGAGCACAGGCTGGGAGGCCCCTGGCCCGGTGTCCCACAGAAGCCAGCCCAGGCTCGGGCCTGGCACGCGTTTTCCCTCCGGCGTGACTCCCGCACACCCCTGGGGTGGCCCCTAAGCAAAGTCCCCCCACGGCAGGCGCGGCCCCTGACCCGCCCAGACACCCGCCGCGGCCTCCCCTCGCCACCAAACCCACTCAGCGGCCAGAGGCATGTCCCGAAGGACAGAACGGCCGGCAGGGCAGCAGCAGTCTTGTGACAGCCGTGGCTCTCCCCAGGAGTGGGAGCCGGCGCCGAGGTCGCACGCGTGACTCCCGTGGCCCCCTCGCAGCAGCCGGGGCCCTGGAGAGCCTGTCCTGAGCTGACGCCCCAGCTGTCCCCCTGCGGGGGAGCCCCTCCTCGGCCTGGCTTCCACGGGCCCCAACCAGATGCCCCGCGGGGACCGAGGGAACACGGCACAGTGGCCTGTCTGGAGCCACGAGACAGGACCGGTCACCCCCACAGGCCCGAGCCGCCTGCACAGAAACAGCCCAAGCCCTTCAGGTCGCTCCGGGGCTCCAGACGGCCCCCAAGCACACATCACATCACACAGAGAACCAGGTCTGAGTCTGCACCACACAAGTCTCCCGGCACCCCTGAGCCCCAAGGAGGAGCAGCCCCAAGAAGAGCAGAGAAATGAAGGGAGGGAGGGAGCGAGGGGAGCAAGGCCAGGAGGAAGAGGAGGCCGCACGGACGGACGGGGACGCGAACGCAAGGAGCAGAGCGGCCTCCACTCACAGCCTCCCGGAAGAGGATGAGCCACGGCCTCGCCCCTGGCCGGCTGTGGCCCAATCCCACGCACCTCCCCCAAGCACTGCCGCGTGACCCCTGAGCAGAGAGTCAGGAGCAAGCCTGGGCACTGCCAGGTGTGGTCCAGGACCAGAAAGAATGAAATGAGCGGCGGTCTCTCGGCAGGCTCCCAAGCCTTACACCTGGTGGCCATCACTCCATCCCTCCATCACCAGCCTCCGACACGTCGTCAGGGCCTCCGGACCGGGTAAGACACAGAAGCAAAAGCAAATACTCGGAAGAGGCGGAGACACAGTGCGGCAGGCAGGGCACCTGGAAGCGCCTACCTGGATTCCGTCCCAGGCACCACACGGCATCACTCCCCTGAGCACGGCCAGGAGTGATCCAAGTGCAGGGCCAGGAGGGCCTGGACATCGCCAGGCGTGTCCAAAAGAGAAAAATAAGTCAACGCACAGGACACCACCACCAAATGGAAAGTGTCCGACACAGCAAAATAAACCACTGTCCAAATGAAAAGGCAACTGACTGTGACATTTCCAAACCATACAGATCACAAGGGGCCAACACGCAAATTCCTTTATGATCTAAAGGAAAAAACAAGGATTGCAGAAATAGCACAACGGGCAGGGCACTGGCCTTGCACTCCGCCGGCCCAGGTTCAATCCTGGGCATCCCACACGGTTCCCAAGCACCACGGAGTAAGTCCTAAGTGCAGAGCCAGGAATTACCCCTGAGCATCACCAGGTGTGAGGGGGGAAAAAAAAAACGCAAAGTAAACTCAATTGAAAAGTGGACAAAGGACCTGAACGGTCACTTCCCCAAAGGGGAGAGTTCTTACCTGAAGACAGCCAAGAGACACAGGAAGGGCTTTTTCTGGGTCTTTGGCCACACCCAGGGGTGCTAAACGCTGACTCCCAGCTCTACGCTCAGGATCACTCCTGGCAAGGCTGGGGGCACCGTGTGTGGTGCCAGGTGTCGGACCCAGGCAGGACCAGTGCAAGGCTAACACCCCACCTGCGGGACTCTCACTCTGGCCCTGATCCCAGCACCCCCATCTCACTCTGAGGGCCACACCCCGTGGTCCTCGGGACTTACTCCTGGCTGTGTTCTCAGGGATCACTCCTGATGGCGCTCTGGGGACCACAGAGGGCTAGAGATCAAACCCAGGCCAGCCCTGTGCTGCTCTGTGCTCCAGACCTGCTCATCTTTTCAAAAACCAAAAACTTCTGAGCCGCACCCAGCAGCGCCTGGACCTGGGCCTCCGCATCAGAGCTCCAGCCTCCGCCAGCACCTCAGAGCGCAATCTCCCACCAGCAGAAATGGCCCGTCTCCCACGGCAATAGCGGGGAGGGATGGAGGGTTCCTGCTGTGAGGACACAACCAGCACGGCCGTTCAGGAGACCGAAAGGAGAGGCTAGCAGGGGAGACGGAACGACAGGCCGCCGGGAATCAAGTGTGCTTCCAGAGAGACACAGTGACGAGCTGCTGGGGACCGAGTGTGATCCCAGAGAGACAAGGCACCGGGCTGCTGGGAATCAAGTGTGATCCCAGAGGGACAGAGCGATGGGCTGTCAGGGACCAACTGTGATCCGGGCACTCCATGGCGCCCTGAGCATCACCAGGCGGGCCCCCCGAAACACAGAGAACAGCGACTCCCTCTGTGCCGCGCTGGGCCCGATCCCAAGCCCACCAGGCCAAAGTCCGGCACTGCAGCCCGCTGCAGCAGCGCCCAGCAGAGCAGCCCGGCACCCACCAACCGCGCACATGAAGGGTGGGGCGGGCTCAGCGGTCACTCCTCAGCCCTCCCCGCTCCAGCAGAGCTCACGGTCTGGCCACGGAGCACGCCAGGCGGAGAAAGAGCGCCCCGGCCTCAGCCTCACGTGTGCCGCCCAGAAACCAAGCGGGCCAGAAGCAGCCCCGGGCAGAGCTGGGCTTTGGCCCTTCTGCATTTGCCTGTTTCACCCGAGGGGGGCTCAGGGCTCACTCCTGACTGTGCTCGTGGTGGTGCTGGGGATCAGACTGTGTCAGCCACACAGAAGGCACCGTGCCCCCCCCGAATCCCGACAAGTGTCGCTGTGATGCCGGGTAAATGAAATAGGCTCTTACCGAGAGTAGGTCATAAACTAATTCAAGATGACTCCTCCGTGACCACGCAATCAATTCTGTGACCCCACACGGAGTCAGTGCCCAGTTCTGGGGGCCAAGGACAAGCCTCACATGCAAGAACCCCAGTCTGACCCCTGGTGTCCAAGGGACTCCAGGCACCACCAGGGGTGACCAGGGAGAAAAAGACTAGGGCACAGACCCCCCGTTTTCTGGTTTTCCTTTTGTTCTGAGGCCCCACCTGGAAGGCTCGGGGACCACGTGGGGTGTCGGACCGCACTCGGGCTGGCCGCGTGAAAGGCAAGCACCCCACTCGCTGCACAACTGCTCCGGGCCTCAAGTCTGTCTTCCTTAAGGAACGAAGGAACGTTCCCGGGCTCTGGTCCAAGCAGCCCAGGAGTAGCTGCAGTGGCCACCGGGAGGGAAGGGGAGTCGGGGCCTCAGTGGGCAGGCTCTTGCCGCGCAGGCGCTGACCCGGGTTCCATCCCCGGCACCCCAAACGGTCCCCTGAGCCCCGCCAGGGGTGACCCCTGGCTGCCGAATTAGGAGTCAGCCCTGAGCCACCGGATGGCGCCCCAAAACAAAAAAATGAGAGAAAGGAGAGTCCCGCTCCGGGGCTCAGGCTGCTCTGCAGACCCCCAGAACCTCGGGCACGCGCAGCAGCAGCAGCGCACGCAAGTGGTTCGCACCCACTCGGCGCTGGCGGGCCTGCCCCAGCCGCGTCCCAAGGACGGGACTGCCTGCCACCCTCGAAGCCCACCCCAGACTCTGAATCATCCCCGCTGGCCAGCTGCAGGACAGCAAAGCCTTGCAGGTGAGCCCCGGTGCTCCAACCTCCAGTACCCTGAAACGGTCACAACCCAAAGAGCACAGTCTTTGGGACCCTCCATCTTCCCGGGACCCTCCGTCTCCCTGTTTCCAGCTCAAACTCACACACCTCAAGCCACGCATCCTGTTTCCAGAACCTTCCTGCTGACCTGGCCAGTCTGCAGCCTCTCCCAGCGAAGGGCAAGAAAAGGGACCACAGCAGCACAGAGGCCCACCCACTGCGGCCCACGCACAACAGGTGCACGCGGCACTGAGGGGACAGAATCTGGCAGCATGTGCACAGGGCGCCGGTGTCCCCAAAGATGCCCCATGGCATGGGCCTTCCTCTGACCAGGACACACAGGACCCACAGCTGGCACTGGCCAGGGAGAGACCATCCGAGCTCCCCGGCCGGGGTACACAGGTCATGGCTATTCAGGCCCCCGCAAAGCCAGGCGCCCCAGGCCTCACACCAAGACCAGAAGCCAGAACCAGTACAGCACCACCCAGAGGGCACGCGGTGCAGGGGTGGGGCCAGGCCCCAGGGAGAGCCCACGGGGCAGCACCAGGAGCCATGCTGAAGCTGGGGCCTGACTGGGGAAAGAAGGCACCAGCCACCGGGCAGTGAGGGGAGCAGGGGCACTGGGCAGTGAGGATGACGGGCACCGAGCGGAACGAGCAAGAGATGGGGCAGGGCCGGGGCTGGTGGCTGCCCTGTGGGATCTGGTGGCAGCAGGCCCCAAACTCAAGGAGGACCCGCGCGGGGCAGAACTACCCTGGACCTCGGAGAAAACGGGCGACGGTGCCTGTGACTGTGGGGGCAGGGACTGATCCGACAAAGCTCTCTGGGCTGGCCAGGGGCCCGAGCTTGCCCCTGGCACCCACCCCCAAGGAGACGGAAGGAGACGCCTGCACACACGAGAAGCCCCGCGACACCCCCTGCTCCCCACGCCCAGGCCCACCCCAGCCCACATTGCACGCCAAGGATACGTGGCCCCCGCTGCGGTCCCTTCCTGGGCCTCCTCTAGCCCAAGGTGTCCAGCAGGGTCCCGGCACCTGCGCCCCCGCACCCCTGCCCCCCACCCCCCAGGGCTCTGAGCAGCCCAGAGCCAGCAGACCCCGAGGCAGCGGGGAAGCCCAGAGCAGGCAGACCCTCAACACAGACCGGGGCACCCCCTAGGAGCACGGACAGCCGCCAGGGTGGCCTCGGCACACCAGCTCCACACACACACACGCTTCGTCCCGTGCTTTCTCTCTTAAGAAAGCTGCAACCCGCCCCACGCACACCCCCGGCCAGGCCTGGCGCTTCTGCCTGGGCTCAGGCCATCACTGCCCCAGACTGGGAGCCACCTCCAGCCAGAGCCTTCCGGAAACCTGCAGGCTGCGATGGAGCCCAGTGCCCGCCCGCTGGCCGGAGCAGGACAAGGAGGCACACGGCGACGAGCCCATCACCGCCAGCACCCAGAGACGCCCACGGCAGCCGGGGCGCGCTGCCGCCACGCGGCCAAGCCCCAGGTGTCCTGCCCAGAGCCCACCCCACACCCCTCCTGGGTCCCTCTGTCCAGCTCCCTGGAGGGCAGCGCCTGTCTCTGAAGCCTCCCCAGCCAGGTCCCGGCTGCCGGGCCCCCGGAAATCCCGCAGCCCCCACCAGAAATGACACCCCAACCACCAGCCCCGCTGCCCGCCCAGGGGACCTTCCGTCTTCGGCCCCGCAGTGCAGTCCCCAATCTGCGACCCTCACAAACCAGGCCCACCGCACACCTCAGCTCCATCCTAGGTGTGCGTCCGATTCCCCACGCAAGCCCACTCCTGCAGCCTGCCTGCCCCCTCACCCCTGTATCCTGACCAGTCCCAACCCCCCTCACCCCTGTACCCCGACCTGTCCCGACCCTTCACCCCAGTTTCCCGACCTACTTTACCCCTGCTGTCTGCCCTGCCCCGCCCACTTCAGCCCCGCATCCAGTCCTGCTGCCATCCCTGCCTGGACCCAGGTCACCCCCTCTATCTGCCCTGCCCCGTATCTGGCCTGTATCTGGCCTTGCTCCCTCCACATGACCCCTGTATCCTGCCCCGACCCCCCTCACCCCTGCTGCCTGCCCCGGCCTGCCCACCTCCCCGCCTCTCTCCTCGCCTGCCCTCCCCTGCCCACCAAGGGCACAGGCACGAGGTGACCTCCAACCCTTCAGACGCTCCGGCCACAGCACCCACCGTGCCGGCCGCCTCTCAGCAATAAACGCGACGCGCAGCACAGGACCAGGTGAGGCTCCGGGGCTGGCACGGGAGGCCTGGGTCGGTCCCCTCACGCGCCACCTGGCCCTGGAGCATCACACCGGAAGTGACGCCCCCTCCCCCACGCCACAGACCTGACCCAGAAACAACAGGCCCAGCCCAGCCTCCCGGGCCCCCGTCGGACCCCCGACTCTGGCTGCGCCTGCCCGCCCAGCTTCGAGGGGCGGCCCTGTCCTGTCGCTCCCAGGCCGTGTCCCCAGAGCCCCCTGCCGCAGCCCGGCCCAGAGGCCGGCAGCCTGGGAGCAGAGACCCAACAGCGCATCCGGGGAGCCCCGGGACATGGGCGGGGGGCGGCGGCCCTCGCTGAGAAGCCGAGTGCGTCTGCGTGCACAGGCCGTCCCACTCCGCTCTCGAACACGCCGACCTGAGGCAGCACGGCCACGCGAGGAGGGAGCTCTGGCCATCCTACCAGGGCCAGCCGGGACAGACGCCCGGCCTGACCTCAGCCCCTCCCCCTTCTCTCCCCAAGCGCAGCCCCCAGTGCCAGCCGCCGTCCACCACACACGGCACAGGGCGAGCGTCCGGAGGTCCTGGCCCCCGGACCCCTGCCCTGGGGCCACACGGGCAGCCCCTCCAACGCAGAGGCAAGAGCCCTCCCGGGCCCCCCCAGGGTATTCCGTGGGTGGCGCCCCCGGGAGCACCCCCGCGGCTGCAGCAGGTCCACGCCACCTCGCCTCGCCCACACACACTCCCGAAACTACAACCAGGGCATGGGGCGCCTACCTTCTTGCTGACCAGGGTTCCACCCCGGGACAGGCCCTGAGCACAGCTGGGTGTGACCCCAAACGGAGCAGCTTCAGGAGGCCAGAGAAGAGCAGCCCCAGACTCGACCCCCGGCGCCCCGACGGCCCCCTGCAGACCCGAGAGGAAGACACTGACCCTGGCAGGACACCCCTGCCAGCTGAGGAACCAGGAGGGACGAGGGACCCGCTGCAGAAACCCCCCACGCAAGGCACCGCGTGTCCCGTCCAAGTCCAGGGGGGCTGACCACGCGAGCGGCGCCCGGGAAGTGGAAGTGCTTCAAAGACCCACGCGACCCCCAGCCCCCGCCAGGTGTCACGTGCCCCTCAGAGCTCCCTGCCCGGGTCTGGAAAGCGCGGAAGGGAGGCGCGGCAGGGGCCCAGCGACCGAGGGGACAGGAGCACAGGGAGGGGCAGCCGCTGACCTGCTCCATCCTCCGGGCCCTCTCACGAGCCCAGACAGGGACCCACCTCTCCCGGGGCAGAGGGAAAGGATGCGGACACCAAGGCCACTTCCAGGGGATTCCGCCATCAGCACAGCGCGTGCCAGCCTCGACCCCAATAGGCAGCGGGAGCGAAAACCACAGGGGGGCCAGGACGCCCCCCCAAGGGCTCCCCGGCCCACAGGCCCCATACGCGAACCAGGGCTGGACAGCTCCCAGGCACCTGCCTCCTGCCCACCAGGGACAGCATGAGGACAGTGAGGGAGCCCTGTGGCCCGAAGAGACGCTGACGGCCCAGCTGTGTCCCCTCAGTGACCCGACCCCACCGCGACAGGAAGCGCCCCTCCGATGGACTTCGGTTCCCCACACGGAACCCCAGTTCCCCGCCAGGAAAGTGGGGCTCCTTCCTGGTGCAAACAGCGAGGACTCCAGCAACAGCACCCAAACTTCCAAACACACCTGGGGCCCGTGCTGGCCACGAGAGCTGCCAGGCCCAGGGCTCGGGGCGGCACACCTCAGCCAGCACTCCCAAAGACGCAGTGAAGTCGCCACAGGGCCACTGCGGGGCCACCACGGGGCCACCACAGACAAGGCCGCCGGAGGGCCACCACAAGCCAACCCCAGGCCCATTCCGGGACCACAAGGGCCATCGCGGGACCACCACAGGCCCGTTCCAACACTGCCTTGGGGGCATCACGGAACTACAACAGGACCACGACAAGACCGCCGCCACACCACCAAGGGGCCACGGCGGGGCCATCCCAGGGTCACCAGAGGGTCATCCCAGGGTCATCCCAGGGTCACCACAGGGCTGCCACCAGACCACCACGGGGCCACGACGGAGCCATCCCAGGGCTCTGGGTTCTCTTCCGCCAGCAAACGACGTGACTGGCCAGGACGAGACGCAGTGCCCAGGCAGCTGGAGAATCCGCTCCCAAGAAGCAGCACGGAAGCGTCCCCAAGCAAGGCTGCCCCTGAGTCAAACCCCAGGGCCACAGCCACGCAGACATACAGGACAGAACGTGGCCCCTCGCCCCGTCCCTTCGGCTCCCACGCAGTGCCCGTGCCAGAGCCTCCTCGACCCCCTTTCCGATGCGCTGACGTGGCCTCCGTGGCGCCCTGCGCGTTTTTCTTCTCCGACCGTCACCTGCTACTTCCTACTTACAGCTATGTCGCAGCTGGCCCTACCGAGGACTTCTGGGGGGTCGGGGGACAACTGCCTTTGCTGTGGCAGTTTCTCCCGACTTCTTGCTCCTGCTACTCACAGCGGAGAAAACTGAAGACTCGGGTCCCGTAAAGAAGCACGTCGCCGCCGTCACCTCTTAACCAAACCGTCCCGGCAAACCATCCGGCTGAGCTCGCCGAGACCGAGTTGGCCGTGACAGCGCAAAGGAAGACGAAGATGGCTCTTGGGGCCCCCATCCTGCCGGCGGTCTGACCACGCGGGAACTCTCCCGTCCCCCACGTCAGCCCTGGCCCTCCAGCCCTATCCTTCCCGGCCGGCGGGCAGCCCCGAGTGCCGAGAGAACGGCACCGGCACCAGGGCGAGGACTCCCCAGAGTTACTCCCTCCGGCATGTGCGGCGCGAGGAGACCGGCCAGAGGAACCGCCGCTCCGACCCAGTGACACGAGCGGGTCGCTCGGGGGCAGACCTCCTCACCGAGCCGCCAGCGGAGGCCGGCCGCAGTCCTGAGCAAGACAAAGCGCCGTAGGAGCCGTGAAGAGGCCGGTGGAGACGCTCGTGGAGAGCCTGCGTCCCCTTTGGAGGACCTACACGCCCCCCCCGTGGTGCGAGGGTCTGCTCTGGACCCCGGGGAGTTCAGGCCCGGGCAGAGGAGCGGCCGTCTGTTCCCAGATGACAACCGGACGCTGACACAGGGACAGAAGGCAAGGGGAGCCCGGGGAGCCCCCGACAAGTGCCGGAGCTTCTTCCCTGGGGTCCCGGGGTCCCGTGGCCCTGAGCCCCTCGGTCAGCGTCAAGCAGGGACGGCCTGGGGAGGGCCGCTGACTCGTGGGCAAGGGACGCAGCCGATGGCCAGCAGAACGCGGGCCGGGGGACCCCCGAGCCCTCCCCGCCGCTGCAGCCTCTGACCCTGGCGGGGTGCCGGCAGGGCACAGCGGGGCTCCGGGAGCCGGTGGCGGGAGCTCAAGGCCCCGAGGGTGCAGCCCGGTTCCCCAGAGGCGAAAGGCGGAGGGACCCGAAAGTTTGCCGAGCCCACGTGTGCGCGGCCCGCGGGGCGACTCACCTGGCGGCAGCTGGAAGTTCTGGATGTTGGTGGGGTTCTGCGGCGGCTGCGGCAGGCGCGGGGCGAGGACGGTGGGCGTGAGCGTGGCCCGGATCCCGCCGGCGGCGGCGGCGGCGGCGGCCGAGGGCGTCCGGGGCAGGCCGGGGGTCGCGGCGGCGGCGGCGGCGGCGGCGTTGGCCGGGCCCTTGGGCAGCCCGGTGGGGGTGCCGGGCGCGGGCGGCGGGAGGCCGGCGGCGGCGGGCAGCGCGGGCCCCAGCAGCATGCCGGCGGCGCCCGGCCCGGCCGCACAGCCGGCCGCCAGGGGCTGCGGCGGGGGCGGCGGCGGGGGCGCGGGCGCGGGCGCGGCGGGCGCGGCCGTCTTGGGCGACTCGGCCTTGGGCCCCGGCGCGGGCGCGGCGGCGGCGGCGGCGGCGGCCGGGCCGGGCTGGCTGTTGGCGGCGGGGGGCGCGGGGGCCGCGGCGGCCGCGGCGTGGGGCGGCGCGGGGGCGGCGCTGCCCGCGGGGGGCGCGGCGCCGCCGCCGCCGCCGTTCTGGGCCGCCGCCGCCGCCGCCGGGGGCGCGGCCGGGTGGGCGCCGGGCGGCCGGGCCAGGCTGGCGGCGGCGGGCGGCGGCGGCGGCGGCGGCGCGGCGGCGCTGGGCGCGGGGGGCGCGGCGGCGGCGGCGGCGGGGGGCGCGGGCGGCGAGGGCGCGCGGGGCGCGGGCGGCGCGGCGGGGGCGCCGAGGAAGGGCGGCGTCTGGATGACAGTGGCGGCGTGGGCGCCGGGCTTGGGCGGCGGCGCGGGCCCGTTGTGCGGCAGCAGGCTGGCGGCAGGTGCGGCGGCGGCGCGGTGCGAGTTCACCAGCACGGCGCTCCCATTCAAAGTTTGCGCGGCGCCCGCGGCGGGCTTGGCGGCGGGCTCGGGCGCGGCGGCGGCGGCGGCGGCGGCGGCGGCGGCGGCGGCGGCGGCGGGAGCGGGAGCGGCCGCGGGCCCGGGCCCGGGCGCGCAGGCCGCGGGCGCCGCCGCCGCCGCCGCCGCCGCCGCCCCGGGCGCCGCGCCGGCCTCGAGCGCGCTCAGCTTCGCGGCGGGCCCTGCGGGGACAGGCGGGGCGGCGCGGTGAGGACGCGGGCCCGGGCGCCGCCCGCCCGCGCTCAGGCCGCGCCGCGCTCTACCTGCGGGGGGCGGCTCCGGCGCCGCTGCGGGCGCGCCCTCGGCCGGCCCGGCTCCGGCTCCAACATGGTTCCCGAGCGCGCCGGCGGCGGCCGCGGCCCGCGCCTCGGGCGCGCGGGGCGCCAGGTGGTGGTGGGGGGCCGCGCTGGCCGCCAGCTGCGACTCGAGCGAGCCCACCAGGTCGCTCACCACTTTCTCGTCCACCTCGCTGTTGAAGAAGACCTCGTCCAGCAGATCCGAGCCCGCCGCCATCTTTCCTCCTCGGCCCGCCGCCGCCGCCGCTCGGGCCGGCGCTGGGCGGGGAGGAGGCTCCGCGCGGGCGGGCGGGCGGGCGGCGGGGGCGGGCGGGGGGCGGCGCGCGCCGGGCGGGGCGGGGGCGGCGGCCGGGCGGGCGGGGGGCGCGGGCGGCCGGCGCGGGGGGGCGGGCGGGCGGCGGCGGCGCGGCGCGCAGGCGCGGCGCGGCGCCCGCCCCCGCCCGCCGCCCGGCGCCTCGCCATTGGCCGCGGCGCGCGCTTAAAAGGCGCGGCCAATGGCCGCGAGCGGCAGAGGCCGGGGCGCGGGCGGGCGGCCGGGCGGGCCGTCCTGGCGGCGCGGCGGCGCCCTCGGGGGTGGCGGCGGGCGGGCGGGCCGGGGCGCGCGGTCGCCCGGTCGCCCGGTCGGGCCGGGCGCGGGGCCGAGCGGCGGCGACTCGCTCTTTGTCTCGCCCGCCCGCTCGCTCCAAAATGGCTGCGGCCGCTGACGCGCTGACGGGGCTGACGGGGCTGACGGGGACGGGCGCCCGCGGCGGCTCCCGCGCGGCCCCCAGGGCCGGCCCCGCCGTCCAGGTAAGGCCCGCGGGCACGCCGGGGCCCTCTCGGGGCCGGACGCCAATAAACGCCGTCGGCCGCTGCGCGGGCTGGGTCGGGGCCGCGCGGTCGCCGTCGCCGTCGCCCGGGAGGCCCGAGGGCCGCGACAGGGGACTCGGCCGGGGGCGTCCGGCCGCCGGCCACTCGCGAGCGCCCCTGCTGGGGCCACGCTGCGTGCCTGGGGGACACCCCTGGGCGCCGCGCGGGGAGACCCGGCAGGTGCCTCGTCCTCGCCTCACGCCCCTCCGAGGCGCCCCGAGCGCCGGAGCCGCCACGAAGCCGTTTACGAGCGTGTCCGGCGGGGCCGGCCGGGGCGCTCGTCAGCCGTCGACCCGGTTGGGTGGCCCGCACCCCGCGGTCTCCCCGGCTGGCCAGGAGAGGCCCCGGGCACGCCGAGCGCGGGCGCCCCCGCTCTCGGGCGCCCGCACGCCCACGTCAGCTGCCCGCGGGGCCCCAGCCCGCGAGCGACCGCCCGGTAGATCCCGCCCAGACCCTCGGAGGGGCCCGGTTCCCGGCAGGGGCCGTTCCTGAGCGCCCGGCTTGGCGCGCCCTCGCCCCGCGAACGAGCACACCGCGCGGGGAGCACGTGAGAGCGGGCAGGACGCTGAGGCGCGCCTGAGAGAAACGGTCCCGGGAGTCGAGCCCAGCTCGAGACTCCAAAGACTCCGTAAAAGCCTCTCCCCGAGCGGCCTGAGTGCCACCCGCAGCCTCCGTGCCCGCAGACTCCTCTCCGCAGAAATGGCCCGAGCTGGTGGCACCGCCCGCCCCTCAGCCCACAGGCGCTGCAGGCGACCCTTCTGGATCGGACCCGCCTGGCGGCGCTTAGGGCACCATCATGTGGTGCCCGCGACTGAACTGGGTCAGCCGCATGCCAGACCGCCCGAACCCTGCTGCCACAGTAGTGCTCAGCACACCAGGCCCTGCCGGGGACCACCAGGAACACCCCGGTTTTTACCGGGGTGCATGTTCCAGGGCCCCAGTGCTGCCTCGGGTGGATCGTGTGGATGAAACCTGGTCAGGCATTGGTGAGGCAGATGTATGGCCCAGCTAGCCCCCAAACCTGCATCTTTGCCTACTCCTGCAGCTTCCCCACCTCGGGGAGCCGTGAGGGGCTGCGAGTGTAGTGACTGTCCAGTGGGGACTGCGAGGGGCTCCCTACGCCCTGGTGTGCAGCCTTCCTCGGAGGACAGCCGAGACGACCCCTGAGCCGCTCCCACTCCGAGCCAGGTAGCACTGAAGACAAAGACCCCTAGATGAGGCAGGCAGGGAAGGTTCCTGGCTCGGAGCTGCTGGTGACCAGGTGTCCGTGAACAGGAGCAGAGGGCTCGGGCGCCCCTGCTAGCCCCGCAGGAGACGGTGGAGTCTTCTCCTCCCTCCCCCCCAAAAGCCCCCCAGCAAAGCCGGACCACCTTCCTGGAAGAGGCCGTGCAGGCTGTGGTCAGGGGTCTCCCTAGCCTGGTCTTTATGCCTTCTTTGTGTTTTTGCAATTTCCAAATGTTTTGTGACGTTGTTGTTCTCTCTTGAAGCTGGGAAAAGCGGGGGAGGGGCAGGGGTCCCAGCAGCGGTGAGCCCCTCAGTTCCGTGGACTGGCCCGGGAACCCCTAGCAGCACTTCAGTCGGAGGGACCACATGCCCCAGAGCTTGATGAAAGAGGAGGGACGTCGCATGACTTCATCTTTCGGCCTGTTCTGTGAGCAGGGCGGGCACATGGGTACAGCAGGTAGGGTGCTTGCTCTGCCCGCTCACATCCAGGTTTCCGAAAGGTGCCCCGAGCAGCTCTAAGACTAGTTACTGAGTGCAGAGCGAAAGTACCCCCTGAGCTCACCTGGTGTGACCCCCTCAAATAAAAAACTAAAACCTTGTTCTGTGAGCGCATCATGTGTCCTGGGCAGCTCTCTGCCAGCACAGCACAGCCAAGCACCCCAGAAACCTCAGGGCCCCGTGCGGGGTTCACACCTGTACTGGGCACTGACTTCTGCAAAGCCGGGTGCTGTGTGAGGGTGAAGGGGAGGTTTCTTGGGTCACCGCCCACCCATCCAGGAGCCAGGGAGCCACCGGCAACAGGGAAGAAGGTCCCCGAACTTGCCCTCCACCTCACACCGCCAGACCTCACCGGAACAGCCCACAGCCACTCACACACCATCAGGCTTGGGAGAGCCCGCACCCCTTCCCTCCTCCTTACTCCCCGTCCTCGGTCTCGCCCGAGGTTCTGCCCAGCTGACGTTCCTTGCCCTTGCTTTGAGAAGTGAGTGTGCCTTGTGCCCTGGGGCAGGCTGAGCCCCAGCTGGTGTCACCATGGACTTAGAGCTCCCGAGCCTTGCTCGCTGCTCTGTCCCCGACACCCAGAGTGAGGCTTGTGTGAGACGTGAACAAACAAGCAACAGGAGTGGAGGGACGGGTGAGTGGTCAGTAAGCATCAGTCCACTGGCCAGGCAGGTGGTTCAAAGGATAAGCATGGATGACCGGGTAACTCGGTACATGGACAGGATGGGGGATGCAGTGAAGACGTGAGCAGATGGATGGAGTGAGCAGGTGAGTGGGTGGATGAATAGGTGAGTTGGTGTGTGGATGGATGGATGGGTGGATGGACGGACACATTGGCGTGGGAACACGGAGAGCGTGCCAGAGTGATAGTACAGCAAGTCAGGTTCTTGCCTTGCATGCATCTGATCCGGGTTAGATCCCTGGCACCCCAAACCCACCAGGAGTGATCCCTGAGCACAGCCAGGAGTAGCTGCAAAACAAAACCCAACTAATGGAGACTTGTGGCATATGGAAGAAACAAAGGGGGAGGCAGCAGGTGGAGATGGGTGGGCTGGACTGACGGGACGTTGCAGGTGCCTCAGGGTCACCCAGGAAGTGGCTGGGAAACCTACGGCCGATAACCATGCGATGAGCCCCTGCACAGTGGACCTCACGTCTCTCCCGCCCCGCCAAGCTGCTGCTGACACCCACTGTCTGCCCAGCGTGGGAGTGAACCCCACCACCCAACTTCTCCCACCGTGAACTCGGCTGGAGCGGGGAGTTGCTCTGCAGGAGAGGAAAGTCAGTCCCGGCCCAGTGGTTTGGCGTCCGTCGCCTTTTCCGCACAGAAAAGAGTTCCGAGAGGAGAGGAACAGTGATGTGAACGTTTTATTGAGCGGTAGAGGAAGGAAAGAGAGCTGGAGTCCACATGTCAGCAGATGCAGGCCGCCCCTGGAACGCGGAGGTGCGCTCTCTGCCTTGACGAAATGTTTCTTGGTTCCTGGGTCACGCACCCAGTGGTGCTCAGGAGTCACTCTGGCAGGGCTCGGGGGACCAGAAGTGGTGTCATGGGTCAAACCCAGGTCAGCCATGTGCAAGGCAAGCACCTTACCCGCTGTGCGATGGTCCGGGCCTCAGTGTCCTGTGTCCACAGCGGGTCCGGTGATAATGCTTTAGCGCTTTAGGACTGGCAACAGTAACTTCAAAGCCCTTCTTCGTTTCCTATGCCCCAAGAACTCTGCTGGGGCTGCCTACCCCCCTGCCTGCTTCCAAGGGATGACTAGGTGGGGAGAGGAGCCCCCAATCCAGACTCCCAGGATGCACTGGTCTGCTCCCCTACGGGGACCCTCAGCAAGCAGCGCCCTGTCCCATTAGCAGCAGCCAGGGAGGTGAGGGCACCATAGCCGGGACCCGCTCAGCAGGACATGGGACAGCGAGCCTAAGGAAGAGGACAAGGCTCTGCCAGCCCCCACAATGGAGGGAACACCGGGCTCTGCCTGGAGAGGACGTGTCCCTCTGTCCCTTCCAAGGATGGAACCCTGCCTGATGCAAGCAGGGAGAGATGGGCCCCGGCCCTGAACTCCTGCCCCGGGGTGGGAGCTACAGGGAGGCCTCCAGTGCCGGTGCTCAGAGCAACCCTGGGAGCTGGCTCAGCAGACCCCAGTTCCGGGCACCCAGACCAGCCGCTGCCCTGTCCCGCCCCGGCTATGACTTCCCAAGAAACCGTCACCTCCCCACACTGCCTGCTTCCGGGAGACTCTGACCTAAGGACTAGGAGTGTCAGGGGACGGCTGGCCCAGGCTCACTGAGGGTGCCTGCCCGCCCCTGCCCGCTCCCTGGAAAGGGGCTGGGGGTGCAGAGTGTGTGGGGCGGAGGCCGCTAAGTGGCGTTGATTTAGAAACCTGCAGTAACAGGCTGAGGGCAATTAACAGGCAATCGAGAGCTGAGCCCGTGAGAGGCTCATTAGCCGGAGAAGGCCCTGCCCCCGGCAGACCTGCCCTCCTGCGCCCGCCAGCTCGAGGCCTGAGCTCAGCGCTGCCTGCCCAGCCCCAGGCTGGTCCCCAGTGCCTGTGAGGAGACAAGCAGAATTCTGTCCCTCCGGCCAGCAGGCCTCGCGGGACTCCTCACTGACACTCCCCCCCCAGCCACAGGAAGCCACAGGCAGGCTCAGAGAGGACCCCAGGGCTCAGCCAGCGTGTGACTGGGGGAGGGCTGTGGACCTAGATCTGGGGCCACCACACAACTGAATAGACACGTAAGTGAGGCGGGCACGGGTGGAAATGGGCAGGACAGAGGAGGAGGGGACACGACCCGGTGAACCCCAAGACCAGCTGCGATGACAGGACTTAAAACGTGCCCACTTTTCTGGGGGGCGGTGTCCATTATTGAGCCTAAGGCAACGCAAGTGCTCTACAGCTCGACTTTGCCTGGCCCCTTTCTCTGTCATATCTGCGGGAGCAGGCATGCCGGTATTTCCTAGTACTAAGACACCGTGACTCACCGTCATTCACAGGCGAGTTTCAGGAGCTCACCGGCAGCACTCAGGGACCAAACTCGGGCCAACCGTGTACCATCTCTCAGGCCCGGTGCCCCGTCTGACCACGGGAGGAGCAGCTGCGGGGGAGCAGCCGAGGAGAAGCCCTGAGTGGGGGAGGCCGTAGACACAAACGCGGGGCGGTGGCCAAGGACGGTACCTGCCTGGGACTCGGTCACTCCTCCAGCGCTGCCCTCCCGAGTGGCCTCCCACTCACCTAGGACGCCAGAGCTCGGCCAGCCTGAGACTCCAGGGCCCAGGGCTCGGCCCTCCAGAACACGCAGACCACGGGGCAGCAGCCGTGCTGGGTGTTGGATGCTCGGTGGGAATCCGGGCAGTTCTGCAAAGCCGCTTCAGGCTCCAGCTGGGAACGACCCGCAGGTGTGGGCATGCCGGGACAGTCCTGTGGTCAGCACGAAACTGGCCCGCAGGGAAGGACCCCAGGCCCAGCGACCCTGCCCCGACTCCGACCTGGCAGGAAGGGGAAACCCCGCCTCCAGCAGGCGTGCCCGGGGGGGGGGCTCACGGCGTCCACCCGCGGGCAGCTCAGCCCCGAGACTGGACGGCTCCGCGCCAGGGTCTGCGAACCCTCCCGAGAAGGCCCGGGAGCTGCAGAACCGGGGAGTGGGGGTCCCGGGGACGTCCGACCAGGCCCGGGGTCACGTGTCCGCCGCTACTCCCCGTGCTCGCTCAGGCTCGGTGCTGCTTGGGACCCTCCCAGGGCCGCGCGCGTCCGCCCCGCGACGCGTCCCGACCCCCAGGGCGCGCGTTCTGGGTGGGCTGCGACCCCGCCCGGCGGGAGGCTGAACTCCCGGGCCTGTCGGGGCCCCGCCACTCAGTCCCGCGGGCCTCGGGCGGCGGCGCTGCGCCTCCGGAGGGTCCCGGGTCCGCCCCGAGGCGGGGCCGGGGCCGAAGCGCGCAGTGACGCGCCGGCCCCGAGGAAGCGCCCGGCCCGGCGGCCAGGGGTGAGCGGGCGGCGGCGGCGGCGCGGGGCGGGGCCACTCGGGGGCAGGGCCTGGTCGGAGGCCACTCGAGGGGGCGGGGCCTGGTCGGAGGCCACCCGAGGGGCGGGCCCCACGGGGGCGGGGCCTGGGCGGGGCCGCTCGGGGGCGGGGCCTGGCCGGCCCTCGCGCCGGCGCCGCGCGGGGCCCGCCGGGAGCCGGCCCGTGCGCAGGCGCGCGCGCGGAGGCCCCGCCCCCCGGCGGGCGGCGCGCGGCCATCTTTAAAGGGCGGCCGGCGCGGCGGGCCAATGGGCGGCGGGCGTGCGGGGGCGGCGCGGCGCGAGGCCCCGGATGTGCCGCGGCGCCCCTCCCCCCGCGCCGCCCGGAGCCCCGGCCGCGCCGCCGCGTTCGCGGGCCCCGCGCAGAAGGCGGGCGGCGGCGGCGGCGGCGGCGGCAGCAGCGGCGGGCGGCGGGCGGGCGCGGGCGGGCGGGCGCGGGCGCCGCCGCCATGAGCGGCTCGTCGGGCACCCCGTACCTGGGCAGCAAGATCAGCCTCATCTCCAAGGCGCAGATCCGCTACGAGGGCATCCTCTACACCATCGACACCGACAACTCCACCGTGGCGCTCGCCAAAGGTGCGCCCGCCCCCGCCCCGCCCGCCCCCGCCCGCGCGCCCCGGCCTTTGTCCGCTCACGCGCGCCCCCCCAGTCAGGGCCTTCGGCACCGAGGACCGCCCCACCGACCGGCCGGCGCCGCCGCGCGAGGAGGTCTACGAGTACATCATCTTCCGGGGCAGCGACATCAAGGACATCACCGTGTGCGAGCCGCCCAAGGCGCCGCACGCGCTGCCCCAGGACCCGGCCATCGTGCAGGTCGGCGGGCGGGCGGGCGGGCGGGGGGCGCGCGGGCGGGAGGCGCAGGCCCCCACCCCGGGCCGCCGCTGCGTGCGCCGGGAGGAGAACAAAGGGCCGCGGGCAGGTGCGGCGGGGCGGGGGCTGGGCCCCCGGGGACGGGGCCGAGCGGGGCCGCCGTGCCGGGCTAGGGGCTTGGCGGCTCCCGGCCTTGCGCGGTGCCCCTCGTGGATGTTCCGCCGCTCGGGGCGCTTCTGGGGGGCTGCAGAGGACCCGCAGGCAGAGTTCTGGTCCGAGCCGGGTCCCCAGCGGGGACCTACGCAGGCGGCTTCAGAGGGGGAAAGGTGGACAGATCGGGGTCGGGAAGCGGGCGAGGGGCTGCGCGCAGTTTCCCAGCCTCGGCCCCGGGCGAGGGGCTGGCGGGGGCTGGCCTGGGGAAGGGGCAGGCACTCACTCTCTGTCTCCGCTCAGTCCTCCCTGGGCTCGGCCCCGGCCGCCTCCTTCCAGCCCCACGTGCCTTACAGCCCCTTCCGCGGGATGCCCCCCTACAGCCAGCTGGCCGCCAGCTCCCTGCTCAGCCAGCAGTACGCCGCCTCCCTGGGCCTCGGTGAGTACCGCGGGGGCCCGTCTTTCCGAGCGGGCACTTCCTGCTGGGTGGAGGGCTCCCAGCTGCAGCCTGGTCGGAGGAGAATTCCGTGGAGCAGCGGCACCGCAGCTGGGCAGCAGGCCGCGCTGCGTCGGTTTCAGAGATGGCCACCGGATGAGTTCTCCCGGCGAGTTTGTGAGCCCAGGCGAGCGGGACGCAGATGCTGCAGTTCCCTGCGTCTCGTGGTCTTCCGTCGGTCCGGGGCTGAGTGCCCGCTGGGTGGCCACTGGTGGAGCCCTGTCCCGGAGTGGACGGGCATTGTCGCCGTGCTCGCCTCCCCCGGGGGCTGGGCCAGGCCCTCAACAGGTTCTGCGAGTCACTCGCCTTCCAAGTACTGAGGTCTGGGGTGCGGTTCGGGGGGCCCGGCCCCCGCCCGCCGTGGGCAGAGCAGGCGTGCGCGAGCCGGGTGTCCCGTGAGAGGCCGCGCGACCGTCACTCACTGTGCTGTGCTCTTCTCTCCTGTCTTCCTTCAGAGAAGCTGGTGAGCCCTCCGGCCTCAGCCGCCGCCTCCAGCCCTAGCTCCTCTCCATCTCCACAGCCCGTTTCAGAGCTTGACCTGTCCTCAGAGCCACATCCGCTCACTTGCAAGGGTAACGGCAGTTTTGGAGAACTGCATGCGGGCTGCCAGCTGTCCCGGGACAGGGGGGACAGGCGTCCAGCTGTGATGCCAGCTTCCCGTCGCTCCCGGCCCCGGGGAGCATTCCTGGGCGTCGGCAGGTGGCAGAGCTCACCAAGAGTGCCTCCGCCCCTCCCCCCTGCGGGCCCCAGGTGCCAGCCTCAGGGCTGCAGGTGTTTCCAGGGGAAGCTCCAATTGGCAGCAGGTGGACAGCGGCCTGGTGCTTCTGTGTTGGGGGGGCGCACCCAGTCTGCCAAGTAGTGGCACCTGCGGGGGACGTGCCCTTAGGGCTCCTTGGCTGCTGATGGTGGTGAGGCTGTGCCTCCCCAGGGGCGGCAGGGGGCCTGGTGCTGCTTGTCCAGCTGAATTTGTGCTGGTCAGAGCACTGGGCTTTTTCCTGTGCGTGACAGGGAACGTGAGCGTGGGTGCCCCCTCTCGGGTCCCGTGCTGCTGCGCCCCTCCCCCGCCGCCCCGAATGCCAGCGTCCGTCCTGAACAGCTGGGTGGCTCTCAGGCCTGGGTGTCAGCCTGCTTCGGCCGAGAGAGCCGGTGTGGTGTTGCAGTGCGGGCTGAACGTGAGGAGAGGGGAGCGCCCCGATTCCACCCACGGCTCAGCTGGGGCGCAAGGGCTCCCCCGGGGAAGGCCCCCGCTGCGTGTCGGAGAACCCCCCGCCCTGGGCCAGCGCGAGCCTGTGGGCTGGACCCTGGTGCCGGGAGCGTGTGGGTCAGCCCCACCTTGGCACGGCTCGCTGGGCGCGGCCCTCCCTGTTCGTGGGCCCATGGCCTGACTGCCCTGGGGCAGGCAGAGGGCGGCCGGGCAGGGCCGCTGCTCTGGGTCGCTGGACCTGCGCTGGGCTCTGCCAGGCAGAGGGGGCGCCAAGGTGCGGCGGCCTCCTTCCTTTCACACCTGCCTCCCCCAAACAGGCTCTGGCTTTCCTGCCGTTCCCGTGGGCAAGAGCCCCATGGTGGAGCAGGCCGTGCAGACGGGCTCCGTGGACAACCTGACGGCCAAGAAGCTGGTACCTGCCAAGGGCACCTCAGCCGCGCAGCTCAACGGCCGCCCGGCCCAGTCCGGCAGCAAGCCGGCCGCTGGTACTGCCCCGCCGGCCGCGCCCAGCCTTCCCCCTGCTGCCTGTGTCCGGGCGGGCTCCGCTGGCAGGTGGGTGCCTGACTCGCTCCCTCTCGCGCCCTAGATGCCGTTCAGCCGGCAGCTGTGCAGACGCAGGGCCAGGGGCAGGTGAATGACGAGAACAGGAGGCCTCAGAGGAGGAGATCAGGTGAGCGCTGCAGCCCCTGGCGCCTGGCTGCGCTCTGGGTGCCGGGTGCCAGCTCACCGGCCACGGGCCTTTCTCCTGTAGGGAATCGGCGGACCCGAAACCGCTCCAGAGGGCAAAGCCGCCCGACCAATGCCAAGGAGAACACCATCAAGTTTGAAGGCGACTTTGACTTTGAGAGCGCGAACGCCCAGTTCAACCGTGAGGAACTGGACAAGGAGTTCAAGAAGAAGCTGAATTTCAAAGGTTTGTGGCCCTGCGGGGTGGCCAGAGGGCAGGGCAGAGGCCGCCAGCAGGATCTAGAGTAGTGGGAGTCACAGACCTGGGGGCACCCGGGGAAATCTTGAGCACAAAGCCTGTGAGTCCCGGGGGGCAGCTCGCCGAGTGACCTGGGAGGGTCTGCCAGGCCCAGGGAAATTTGGTCTGCTCTCGGGACCCTCAGATATCCCCCCCCCCAGATGACAAGACCGAGACGGGGGAAGAGAAGGACCAGGCAGTGGTGCCGCAGAGTGATGAGGTCCCTGCGGAAGATGCCCACCTGGGCCCTAACTGCTACTACGACAAGTCCAAGTCGTTTTTCGACAACATCTCCTCGGAGCTCAAGAGCAGGTGCGCCCAGCCGTGGGTCCGGCAGGGCCAGGCTGGCCGCGGGGGAGCTGCCGGGCTTCCTCGGGCCCGCTGTCTGGGCAGGGAGGGTGGGCAGCTTTGTAGGCTGCGGGGGTCTTGGCTGGAAGGTTCTGGACTGCCCACAGCACACAGCTGGCGGTTGTCAGGGTTTGCTGGTGTAAGGGTGTCGGGAGTCAAGGCGAGCCCCTTCCCGAGTACGGTCTCTGCCCCGTCTCGGCCACACCCCCTCCTTTGAGGAGCGCGGTCAGACGTGTCGACCTCGGGGACGGTGCCAGCGGGCTCGGCTCCGCGCTGTCCTTCGGTCCTCCCCTGCCGCCCCCTCCCCACTCCCCCGTCTCCTCGCTTCAGTTCCAGGAGAACCACATGGGCTGAGGAGCGGAAGCTCAACACGGAAACCTTCGGGGTGTCGGGACGGTTCCTCCGAGGACGCAGCTTCCGGGGTGGATTTCGAGGGGGCAGGGGCAATGGCACGGCCCGCCGCAACCCCGCGTCCCACAGGGCGGGGACCGGCAGAGTGTGATGCTGCGGCGGCCGGTGAGTGGCTGGGGTCAGGGGAGAATGCCGAGGCTCCACGGGGCCAGCCTGTCCTCTGTGGAAGACCGGGGGACAGCAGGTCACGTCTCCGTCTGCCCCGCAGGGTCCCGCTGAAGCAGCACAGCAGCGAGGCCGCACCGAGGGCGCTTGGCCCGCCCGTTCTCCTGAGCCGGAGACTTTCCACGCTGCTCTCACGTTTCGAATTGGCTGGACTTGGACATGGTCCGGGTCGGACCCACATGCTGCGGGGCCTCACCTGGGGTGTCCAGGCTGCGCCCCTGACTCTGGGGTTGGGTCCGCAGGTCTCCAGAGTGGAGCTGGACTCAGTCTGCGACTCCCTGACAGCTCCAGTTCGACGTGAACCAGATGGCACTTGGCGGAGGCGGCCGAGCACGTCTCAAGCCCTGCTGGCCCGACACCCCCTGCTGCGGTGGTGGGGTCTGGGAGCCCGCGGCACCTGGTGGCCGGGAGGGTGGTGTGTCCCGTGGATCATGTTACAGAAGGGAACCAGGCCCCTCCGGCCCCCCGGGGCCCCGCTGGCGATGTCCAAGCAGGGGCCCTGACGGTGGGGGAGAACCAGCCCGGACGGGCCCTGTTCGGCGTCCCTGTCCTCCCCCATCCAGCTGGCCCTCACCAGGGCCACTCAGTGCTGGACTCTGCCGAGTCCTGGTCAGTGTCTTGTCCACTTGGAAATGAGCCCGTCTGTGGTGCGAGGTCGGCTGACCGAGGCTCTTCTCAGTTGTACATAGTTCTGTTTGGTTTGACGGGGTGGGGAGGGGGGGGCTCGCTGCATGAGAGACGGGCTGGGTCCCACCGGAGGCTGAGCATGCGTTCTTTGCTGGCAGGCATCGTGTCCACGTAAATAAGCACCTTGGTAACCACACCCCTTCCACTAGCGATGAAGGTTTCTGTTGGTATTCCGTCACTGTAAAAGCTTGGGTTTATTTTTGTAGGCTTCGCGGCTACAGGTTCGAGCCTGGCGGGCTGCTGCTGGACTGGGGGTGGGCTGTCATCACCAATAAACGCGCAAACTTCGAGGCCCCGGGCTGTGTCTCCAACTCACTTCGCCACCTCACAGCAGGGGCTGGGGGGAGGGGTGGCCCCAACACGGTGCACACCGGTCCCTAGTACGTTCGTGTTCTCGGTGCACACGGCTGGGCTGGCCCGGGCCCACGCGACACCTGGTGAGGCTGCCAGGACCTGATGCAGGCGCAGTGCCAGCCACAGGAAGCTGGGCACTGACCAGCAACGGGTGACTGCAGCCGGCACCAATCACCGACTGTTCAAATCATTAAGTGCGGCAGCTAACACCCAACCTGGGCCTTAAGCTGGGTGGGTCTCTACCTTTGGAGGAACCAGGGAAAGAGCTGGTGGGCTGCAGCAGTCCGACCCCCACATGGTCCCCACCAGCACAGCCCAGCCAGGGCCCTTGCTCCATGTAGGGGCCAGCAGAGACCCCAGAGTGGGCTCTCAGCGTTCTTGGCCATTTGGGGAGTCTTGAGCTTCCAAATCCAGCTGTAAATGACCCTTTTGCCCAGCTGACCCAGCACCTTTCATTTTTCCTTTCCAGTAAGCACTAATTATCCTTTTGCCTTCCTGTGCAACAGGGCACTTTGTTTTGGAAAGGGAGTGGGGGGGGGTCGTGCAGGGCTTACGTGACCCATGGTGAGAGTCGGGGCACGGAGCCTGTGCCCAACCCTGTCCTAGTGCTTCAGCCCCTGGCCCGCGATAAACACTTGCCGTCAGCGCTGGAATGTGCGCAGAGCTCAAGCCTGCGTGGTTCTTACGGGCGGTGCCATAACCATACCACACTGCCACCTGGCTCTGCCAAGGCTCGAACGCAGATGCGCCACGGGCAAGGCTGGCCCTGGACCACTATACCCGCCTTTTGAGGAATCTGCACTCCCTGTGGGCGGCACCAAGTCCCATGCCGGGCCCCAAGGCCGCCTCTGTCAGCCCAGGCCCAGACTCCAGCCAGCCGCCACAGCTCACGGCAGCTTAGGAGTCTCCGGGCCGGTGTCTTCCCTGAGAAGTGGCTGGTTGGGGGCCCCGGGGGCCTGTGCCCACCCACTGTGGAGTCTGATCAGGGATTGTGTCGTGCAGCTGCAGGCGGCGGTGCGTCTTGGATCTTTCCCGCCCTCCAGAGACTTGACGAACTAAGGGCAGGAAGAGCAGCAGTCAAGCTGCATCTGAGCCGGAGACGCCACAGACCAACTGGGCTCAGCCCCGGGGGGAAGGGGAGTACCCGGACACGAAGCTCAGAGACCACCCGGGGAGGCGGTCTCCCGTCACACCAGACGCGTCAAGGCTAGAAAACATGGACTTTATTGAGGGCACCGGACGCCCGGGCAGACAGCAGCTGCATGTCGTTCTGTGAAACCATGATTTAATTTAAAAAAAATCGCCACAAGCACATTTATGCCTCACGATGCTTTTTTCTGTTTCTTCTTTTCGTTCTCTTCCTTTTCTTTCTCAATTTCAGCTACGTACTTCTCAATCTCTTCAGGATTTAAAATCTGTGAAAGGGAAGTCTGCAATCAGCCTGATGCTAGGGCAGAACCCAGGGCACCCACAACCCCGCAGCCCGGTCACCTTGAGGGGCTGGTCCCGCCTCATGACAGCCAGTTCGATGTTCTTGCCTCCTGACTGGACCACCTGGAGGGAGAAAGCCCCGTGGGCGTCTGGGCACACCCACCCACCAACCCCACACAGCCCAGACCCCTGCGCCCCAGTTGGCACACGCCGCCCCCCCCAACCCACACGCAGACTCACTTCCAGGAGGGCCTTGATGACCAGCTTGATGGTCAGATCGTCCGTCTCGATGGCTTCGTCCGTATAATTCTTCTCCAGGAATTCGCGGACGGACTTGGCACCCCGTCCGATGGCATTAGCCTAAAACACATGGACCTTGCAGGGCCACTGCAGCCTCACGCACCTGGGCCCCAGGCCGCGAGGACCAACCTCCCGCACTCACCTTCCAGGCATGGTAGGTGCCTGAGGGGTCGGTCTGATAGAGTCTCGGGGTGCCGTCAAAGTCGAAGCCCACGATCAGGGCCGAGATGCCGAAGGGCCGCCGCCCATTGCTCTGCGTGTAGCGCTGCCGGGAAAGGCTGGGTCTCACTCCCACACAGGCAGGGCTCCTGGGCTCCAGGCGGCCCAGAAAGGAAACCCAGGGCCCCAAGCACGGAAGGCAAAGGCCGGATCCCTGAGCCGCGCCTCCCAAGGTCCAGGTTAGGGACGAAGCGACAACACGCGTCCAGGCCTCCACGCTCTCGGGAGGACCCGGCGACCCGAGCACAGAGCACAGACAGCGACGCTCACCTGCTTGAGGCTGGCAATGTAGCGGGTGATGTACTCCACGGTGACCGGGTCCTCCACGGTCAGCCGGTGGCTCTGGCACTCCACCCGGGCCCTGTTGATGACGATCCTGGCGTCGGCGGTGAGACCTGCGGTAAGGCATGGGCAGTGCTGACAGCTGCCTCCCCCACGCTGGGCACAAGCGTCTCCAACCCCCAGGAGCAGCCGTGGCAGGAAAGGCCCCGCTGACCACTTCAAACTCAGCGGCCAGCAGCAGCCAGTGCCCCCACAGGCAAAGCCCATGTCCAGCCCAGAGCGGGCCCCTGGCCTGCGTTCCCTCGGGGCAGAGTCTGTGCTCGCTTTGAGCCAGACTTCAACATTCCTGAGGACGGGGGCTCTTACTGAGAAGGTGCCCCACCCCCGCGGCCACCTCTGCCACACTCACCCGCAAAGGCCATGCACACGTTGTCGTCCAGCGCGCAGATCTTGCGCACGGTCCGCTCATCCTGCAGCTTGGCCACGGACTTCTTCTCCACCCCCAGGACCACGATGTCCTTCCCCCGCACGCCCACCTGCGGACGGGACAGAGGGGAGCGACTGAAGGGAGGCGCCCAGGCGGGCAGCGCCGGAGACACCGTCAACAACCGGAGAGTCAGAGCAACCCGGTAGGACACTTGCCTGGCACCCAGGGGAGCAGGGCTGGACCCCCAGAGCCCATAAAGTCCTCGACAGTTCCCCCGGAATGAGCCCGGAGCAGGGCAAGTGCGGCCCCGGGCGTAAGCGCGAGTCCAAGGCCCCCGGGTGGGTGGCAACGGGGGGCCAGTTTCAGCAGCGCGAAGGCGAGCTGGGCCCCCCAGACCCGCGGCTGCCCGCGCACGCGCCCGGGCTCCTGGGGTTTCCGCCTTCGTCTCGTTCCTCGCGGCCGGACGCGGGCGGCGTGTGCGGGCGGGGGCGCGTGCGCGCGGGGCCGGGCAGGGGCCCTCGGGCCGCCGTCGCAGACCTTGGCTTCCCCACGCCAAAGCGAAGCTCGAGGGACAGGGCGGGCCGGCGCCACGCCCGCTGGGCTCCCCGGGACGGGCGTCCGAGGGGGCAGAACCAAAAGCAAAAGCGCGCACGGGCCCGGGACTCGGGCCGGCGCCGCTGCGCCGCGCGCGGGGACAAAGGCGAGCGGCGGAGGCGCGGGGGCCGGCCGGGCGCGCTCGGGCTCGGCTCGGGCTCCCGCAGCCGCGCGGCCGCCCGGCGAGGGGCGCTCCCGGCCCGCCCCGCGCAGCGCCCGCCCGCGTCCGCCTCCGGCCCGCGCGCCCCGGCCCGGCCCGGCCCGCGGCCCCGGGTGCGCTCACCGCGGTGGAGCCCTTCTTGACGGCCTCCTGCGCGTACTCGACCTGGAAGAGGTGCCCGTCGGGCGAGAAGACGGTGATGGCGCGGTCGTAGCTCATGCCGGCGGCGGCGCGGCCAAAAGCGCACACTCACGGCTGCGGCGCGCCCGCCCGCCCGCCGCCCGCAGCGCCGCCCCGCAGCGCGGCCGCGTCGGGCGGCGCGGTGACGTCGCGGCGCGCGGTGACGTCGCGGCGGGCGGGGGCGGGCGCGGGCGGGGCGCGGCCGGGCCGAACCACCGGCGCGGCGGGCGGGGGGCGGCGGGCGGCGCGGCGGGCGGCGGGGCGCGGGCCGGGGCGCGGCCGGCGGGGCGCGGCGCGCGGGCGGGCGGCGGCGCGGGCGGCGCGCGGGGCGGCGGCGCGGCGGGCGCGGGGCGCGTGGCGGCGGCGCGGCGCGGGCGAGCCCACGGCGCGGCGCCCCCCGCGCGCGCGGCCCCCGCGCGGCGGAGCATGAGCGCCCGGGGCCGCCGAGCGCGCGGAGCCGGAGCCGCGGCCCCGACGCTCGGGGGCTGAGTCCGCGCCGCGACCATGTCGGTGGCCTTCGCGTCCGCGCGGCCCCGCGGCAAGGGCGAGGTCACGCAGCAGACCATCCAGAAGGTGGGCGCGGGCGGGGCGGCGCGGCGGGCGGGGCGCGGGCGGCGGGCGCGGGGCGCGGGCGCGAACAAAGCCGGGGCCGCGCGGCTGGACGGCCGCGGCGCGGGGCGCGGGCGGCGGCGGCGGGGCGCGGGGGCGCGCGGGGACCCGCCCCCTCGGGGCGCGGGCGCGGGGCGCGGGCCGCGGGGGGCGCGCGCCGGGTCCCGCAGCCGCGCCCGGCGCACCTGTCGGCGGGGCAGCGCGGGCCCCGCACAAAGGGGCGCGCGCGCGGGCGGGACGTCCCGGCGGCCCCGCGCCCTGCCCGGGCGCCCCAAGGGTGTGACCCCTCGCGCCCGCGCTCCCGGGAAGGTTCTGGAAGTTGGCTCTCCCCTGCTGCGGAGGACGCGCGTGGGGCTCGGTTCGCCTGCGACAAAAGCCCGCAGCCGGCCGCGCGTCGGGCGTTCTCCAGCCTCTCCTGGGGGCGCGAGGGGCAGCCCCGCCTGGACTTGGGGTCCCCCCGCCGTGGCTGTCGCTGCTCCGAGGGCTGTTGGGCCGGGAGGGGCCCGGAGGCCGCAGCGCAGCCGAAGTGCACTGGCCGTCCCTTGGAGAACGGGCAGGGGCTGAACGCCGAGGCCGAGGGACCTGCCGGCCAGCAGGGCTCCGAGTCCGCCCGGCCCGGACACTCGCTCCTGCTCCCCGGAGCATCCATTGTTCCCGGCCGCCCTCCTGGCCCGCGCACTCACCCCCTCCGCAGAGCCTCCCCCAGTTCTCCAGGCCAAGCCGTGTGCACTTGAGCCTGGCCGTCCCAGCCCGCCTTGGACCCCTGACCGTGTCCCCGGGGGTCTGGCTGCGTCCAGGCCTCTTTCCCGGGCCCGCACTGGTGAGCTTGGCGTGAGGAGTGGGGAGCCGGCACCTGCCCTCACCCTGGCACACTGGTACTCAATGTGGGTGCCCCCTTCAATGCCGCCTCCCCCGGGTCCCCTGGGCAGTCCTGCTGGAGGCCCGGAGCTGAGCCCGCAGCCTGGCGCAGCGCCCAGCATAGTTAGCGGCGGTGCCCGAGGGGCCGCCCTGGTGACTCGGAGGGCCAGAAGCTCCAGCGCTGACCTTGGAGCGCCTCGCGGCAGAGGCTGTGGGCGCTGTCTTGGTACCCCCCGGCCCTCCTTCCTCGGGCAGGCGGGCGGGCAGGCCCCGTGAGCAGTCAGCCCGTCTTCCCGCATAACACTCAGGACCGTGCGTGTCAGTGAACGTCTGTGCATCTTGTGTGTGCGTTGAGCATGTGTGTGTGTCTGTCTGCGTACATGCAAGGGTGTGCCCTGAGACTGTGGCCCCCGCTCTCGCCACCTGTGCTGCCTTGGGGTCTCTGGGGTCGCCTTGTGTCCCGTGGAGGTGCCGCAGGCCCCGGGCAGCTCTGGTGAGGGCTGGACACACCCTACGCCTTGCCCATGTCGCCAGGCTGCTGTTGAGTCTGCCCGAGCAGCCCTCCAAGTCTGTCCCCTCCCAGCTCCTCTCCGGCAGAGGAAGGAGCAGTGCCAGTGTCTGCGCACCCTGGTGCCAGGGCCATGCCTCTGCCCATCTCCGCTCAGGGCCCCACCAAGTCCCAGCTGACCCCTTCCTGTCGGGTCCCGGGCAGCCCCTCTGCCGCCATGCCCTTTCTGCTGACCTCTAGCCCCCCAGCGCTGAGGCCAGAGGCACAGCAGTTTGCGTGCCCCCTGACCCGCACGGGGTGCAGAGCTGTGTCCCCGGAAGCCACACTCAGAGACCGCAGCCGGCAGCATGGGTCACTGCCAGGCAGGAGCCAGCACCCAGCCTGGCGGCTCCAAGAGCACCTCTTTGCGACTTCTTGTTTCTTTTCTGTTCTGGGGACACACCCGGTGGTGCTCCTGGCTCTGTGCTGGCATCGCCGCTGGGCTTCAGCGGACGCTGGAGTACCAGGGAGCAAACCCACATCGGCCACGAGCGCAGCCGGCGCCCTTCCCATTGAACTGACCCCTTCCCGTCTCCATGATGAAGGCCTGGCTTCCTCTTGTCTTCTGGGGGGCCACACCAGCAGCCCAGCCCAGCCGCTCTCCCACGGACACTCTCCTGGCCCGACAGCTCCTTGCTCAGGCTTTGCCGTCCCGTGGCTGTCTCCCTGTCCCTCCCGCCCCGCTCCCTGGTGGGGGTTTCTGGGCCGCATCCGTGGCTTGGGGGTTGCTTCCTGCCCGGGGTGCTGCGGGGCCCAGGTGTGGCCCTTTGTAGCATCTCCCTGGTGCAGGGTTTTCTGCAAAGGCCAGTGTCCAGCTCTGTAAGGAGCTTCAGGGGCTCCCCCGGGAGGGGGGCTCGGAGCCCCCAGGCCTCCCCTCTGCTTGCCGCGGGATTCGGCTGCATGGAGCTCTGCCTGCTGCCACTCTGAGCTGCCCAGGGGCCCCACACTGCGTGCTGCCCAGGTGCTGCCTGAGTGCATGTCTGTCTCCACGTGCTCTCTGCCTGTCTCCCGCCTGCTCTGCGCATGTCTCCTTGTGTTCTCTGCATGTTCCATCTACGTGTCTCTGGAATGTTCCACGATGGCTGCAGGCGCTGCCCGGCTGGAGTGGGGCCTGAGGGCCCGTCCACTCTCCTGGGTGCCATCCCCACAGGCGGGTCCGGCTCCAAGCACGGCTCTGCGGCCTTTGCTCCTTTGAGGTGCCGCTGGGCTTTGCTCCTGGCCTCTGTGACTCCTGCCTGGCTGCTAGGACCTTGCGTGCCTCGTGTCCACCCTGGCCTTGGATCTGTCCCTGCAGAGCTGGCCGCCACCCGTGCTGCCTGGGACACTCTGCTCCTTCTCTGCCGCGGCCCCCGCGGCTGCTGCCCCGCCTCCTCACGCGGCTCTGGCGGGTCCCTGCAGCGCCAGCCGGCGTGTGGCGGGAAGTGCGGAGCTGGGGTGGGACTGGCAGGGGGTGTACTTGGACCCCTGCGGCCGCCGGCCTGTGGGACCCCCCCCAGCCATTGCAGCAGCAACTTGGGGTGCAAAGGGGAGAGAGAAGCAGCCTGAGGGGCTGGAAGTGCCCTTCCCGGCCCGGCTCCATCTCAGTGCTGCTCAGGGGCCGCCTGACGGAGGAGACAGCAGCCCTGGCCCTGTGGAGGCCCACGCGGCCAGGCACGCCCTGCGGCCCCCTGCTGTACTGGCCACAGGCAGGCCCACCCCGGACCTGTCAGTAACTGGACAGTCAGTGTCACTGCCCCTCCCGCCAGCCCTGCCTGCCAGGACCCCCCACCCGAGGCCACTGCCCTCCTGCCGTGGCCCCCGTCCCCTCGGGCTCTTCACCAGGCCTGTCCCTGCCGTGGCTGCGTGGAGCTGGCCCCCGCCGGGCGCAGGTCGCCTCGCACGGAGGCTCCCCAGACGGCTGCGTCACCCGCGTGTCCTCCTCCAGATGCTGGACGAGAACCACCACCTGATCCAGTGCATCCTGGAGTACCAGAGCAAGGGCAAGACGGCCGAGTGCACCCAGTGAGTGCCCGCCCCCCCCGCCCGCAGGGTCTCCCCCCACCCACCCCGCCCGGGGTAATCGCCCGACTCCCCCCACAGGTACCAGCAGGCCCTGCACCGGAACCTGGTCTACCTGGCCACCATCGCGGACTCCAACCAGAACATGCAGTCCCTGCTGCCCGCCGTGAGTCGGGGGAGCTGGGACCCCGGGGCAGCGGGGCTCCAGCAGGAACGGGGCCTGGCAAGCGTCCGGAGAAACCGGTCCTTCTTTGACTTTTCCTTTTTATTTTGGGGCCGCACCCAGTGGTGCTTGGGGCTCACTCCTGGTGGACTCGGGCCCCCCGAGGATGTCGGGGATGACCCCCAGCCATCCAAGGCTGACCCTGCATGTGTTCCACAGTCCAGGGGCAGGGGCAGCCCCGCTCCGCTCCCTCTGGCTCCTGGGGCCTGAGCGGAGGTCAGCACCAGCCCGGGTGGGCCTGCCAGCACTTCCGCCCCCGGGCACCCCAGCCCCCGAGGGCAGCTAAGGTTCAGGGACACAGTGTCTCGTGGTATGTGACCAGTGGGGGGGCAGGCCTGTGGAACTGGATCGGGGGAGCCCACCTTGCGTCCCCAACCGTGTGGTCGGCCCGGGGTGGACGTGATGGGTCCTCAGGCACCCACACCGTTCCTGTTCCTGTCACCCACAGCCGCCAACCCAGAGCATGAACCTGGGTCCCGGGGCACTGCCCCAGGGCGCCTCCGGCCAGGGCCTGCATGCCCAGGGCAGCCTCAGCGACGCCATTGGCTCCGGCCTGCCTGCGGCCTCGCTCATGCAGGGCCAGATCGGCAACGGTGAGTGCCCGTGCCCAGCGGGGTGTCCTCAGGGCTCCTCGGAGGCGCGACGCAGGGTTGGTGCGGGAAGACCAGGCCGGCCGCGTGACAGCCCCCGTCCCTCCGCAGGCCCCAACCACGTGCCCATGCAGCAGACGGCGCCCAGCACGCTGCCCACCACCTCCATGAGCATGTCGGGCAGCGGCCACGGCTCGGGACCCGGCTACAGCCACGCGGGCCCCTCGCAGAGCGTGTCCCTGCAGGGCCAGGGCGCCATGGGCAGCTACGTGTCCCGGGCCAACATCAACATGCAGTCCAACCCAGGTAGCCGCGGAGAGCTGCTGGGACCCGCACCCTGGCCGGCAGTGTAGACGAGACGTGTTGGTCGTGCCTGCGCTGCGTCTCCTGCTGTGTGGACGGCACTGCAGGGACAGGCCAGTGGGTGGGGGCCAAGACCCGGGCAGGCGGGGTCCAGCTGTGCAGAGGGAAGGCCGCGTCTCGGCACCTGGAGAGTCGGGCCGGGCCTGAGGTGGCGCCTGGCACTGCCCGGCGTTTCCCGATCGGGGAGCGGCTTACGGGTTGGTGCAGGGGCCAGGTGGAGAGCTCAGCACTGGCGCACGGCTCTGCCCGGAGCCCCAGGAACCTGGAATGCAGCACCAGGCAGCAGTACTGGTGCCAGGGGGCTGCCATGTGTGGGGGGAGGGGTACACGGGACTCAGCCTGCAGGTGGCTGACCCGGGCCTGTCCGTCCCCCAGTGTCCATGATGCACCAGCAGGCAGCCTCGTCCCACTACAGCTCGGCGCAGGGCGGAGGCCAGCACTACCAGAACCAGCCGGCCCTGGCCATGATGGGCCCCGGCGGGCAGGGCAGCAGCCTGATGAGCCAGCGGCCCCTGGCGCCGTACCGGCCCTCGCAGCAAGGTACTGCCCCGGCCGGGCTCGGGGCTCCCGGTCCTCCAGCTGGGCCTTCCCGAAGGCGGGCCGGGCCGGCCGGTGCCCACCCTGGGGCCCAGGGCTCCTCGGAGCAGCGCCCTGAGAGGTGTGGCCCCTCCCCGCAGGCTCTTCCCAGCAGTACTTGGGCCAGGAGGAGTACTACAGCGGCGAGCAGTACGGCCACGGTCAGGCCGCCTCGGAGCCCATGAGCCAGCAGTACTACCCCGACGGTGAGCGGCCCGGCCCTGGGCCTGGCCTTGAGTCCTCCCGCCCTGTTGCCGGGGCCGCGTCCTCTGGGGGAAGGGCGCGGGGCGCGTGCCCCGCTGACGCCCGTCTGCCCGCAGGGCACAGTGAGTACGCCTACCAGCAGCCGCCCTACACGGAGCAGAGCTACGACCGCTCCTTCGAGGAGTCCACCCAGCACTACTACGAGGGCGGTAAGAGCGGGGGCCCACACCCAGGGCGGGCGGCGCTTCCGGAACTTTCCTCCGGAGGCGCCTACTGGCTGTGGGCTTCACGGCCCGTGGGGGTCTCAGGACCTGCTCGCCCTTGGTCCCACTAACCAGCCGAGACTGGGCGGGTCCCAGCCGCGAGTTTCAGGTCCCCCAGGGATGGTGCCCGTGGCCACGTGCAGCCTGAATGTCAAGGTCTCACGGGGCCTGCTGCCCCGGTGCTCCGCGTGTGAGCACGCCAGCCACACGCAGGTGGGCTTTGTGCGGACGCATAGTTCCATGTGCGTGGACACGCAGCCCCATGTGCGCCGGGGACTCTGCCCATGGACTCGCGGTCCCGCAGCTTGCGGGTGGGTAGTGTCTGGGGTTGGGCCCTCGGCCTCCAGCACGGCCCGGCGGCCCCTTATCGTGGGTCCAGGCCACAAGGCCCGTGTCTGCCACGGATCTTCTGGGCTGCTTCTGGGACCACTCGTGGCCCCTCCCAGCAACACCTCTCCCTGGAGCACTTCTCCAGGGGGCTGCAGATGGGGCCTGAGTGGTAGAGCTCACACCCCAGCACCACAGGACCCATGAGCACTGCGGGGTGGGCACCACCGGAAGGAGAGTTGGGGTGGCACCGGGGTACAGCAGAGGCGTCCAATTGGGGGGACACGGTTCTGCACGCTGCTCCTGGCGGTTTGGGGCCAGTCCTGGCTGGGCCCGGTGGACATCCTCGGCGGAACGGGGGTCCAGCCCGGCCCCCACGGGAAAGCCTGCTCTTGGCCCGGTGAGCTGGCCTGGCCCTGGTGTAATTTGGGTATCCGCCTTCTCCTCGCATCCTTCCGGACCAGGAGGGGCCAAGGGAGGGGCCTGGCCTCCCCCCTCTGACTGCTCTGTCCTTGGCTTTGCAGGGAGCTCCCAGTACAGCCAGCAGCAGGCGGGCTACCAGCAGGGCGCGGCCCCGCAGCAGGCGGGCTACCAGCAGCAGTACCCCGGCCAGCAGGGCTACCCCGGGCAGCAGCAGGGCTACGGTGAGTGGCCCAGGCAGCCCCCGGGGGGTCGGCGAAAGGTTTTGCGAGGGCCCCCTGTGGCTGTGCCAGGGCTGAGTGGGGCGCAGGGTCCTCTGGTGAGGGGACCCTTGGCCTGGCCCACGCCTTCTGTGTGTGTCTGTGTGTCTGTGCGTTGGCTGGGGGCCACCCCCTTGAGGAGCCCCTTTTCAGGAGCACCGGCAGACTGTGGTCTGCCCACGGGTTCCAGCCTAGTCGCCATCTCCCTGCCGCTGCTGGGAATGGCTATCCAGGCCGAGGGCCGCAGTGACCGCCCTGACCCAGGCCTTCCAGGAGAGGGAGGGGCTCGTGGAAGCGCCCAGAGGCTCAGCCTGGCCCTGCCCACGCCACTGCCTGCGTGTCTGTGTATGCGCATGTGTGTGTGCGTGTGCCCGTGTGCATGAATGTATGTGCCTGTGTGTGTGCGCCTGCTTGCGTGTCCCTGTGTGCATGCTCACGTGCATGAGTGTGTCTGTGTGTGCCCATGTGCAAGAGTGTACGCATATCTGCGTGTGCGTGTGTGTGCGTCTATGTGCCTGCGTGTGCTCGTGTGCCTGCGTGTGTGCCTCTCTGCATGTGCCTTTCCATGGGCCCCACATACACGCGTGTGAGTGCTAGGAGTGTGCACGTACGTACATGATGTAGATGGATGTGTGCTGGCATGTGTGTCCTGCGCGTTCGGCGGTGTTTCGTCGCCGTCTCCCCACCCCCCTTCCACACAGCATGTCAGGGGCCTCCGGAGGTGGCTCTCTCCTCCTGACGTGGGAATCTGGGTGCTGGGGTCCTTGCATGTCACGTGCAGGGTCTTCCCTCGGCAGGCCTGTGGGCAGCTCACCATGGGGAAGAGCACACTGGAAGATTTCTCTCGGCTTCTGTGCATGTTCCTAGGAGCGTTTTAGATGAGTTGATTCGATTCTTCCCTGGGTTTTTTGGTTTGGTTTTTGTTTTTTTTTCTTTCGGGGTCACTCCTGGCAATGCTCAGGGGTTCCTCCTGGCTCCGCACTCGGGAAATACTCCTGGCAGTGCGCAGGGTACCTCCTAGGATGTTGGGAATTGAACCCGGGTCGGCCGCACACAAGGCAAGCGCCCTCCCCGCTGTGCTATTGCTCCAGCCCCTCCCTGGGCAGTGCCTCCCGGCGGGCCCTCCTGTCCCTTGAGCATCTCACTGGCCACTAGTCGCGGTTGGCGTTTGGGTGTTTGGTCTTGGAAGCCACACTTGGCGGTGCTCAGGGCTCCCGTCGTGCCAGGGATTGAACCTGTGTCGCCCACACGCAAAGCAGGTGCTGTCTCTGGCCCACTGCACTGTCCCTCCAGCCCCAGAACGAACAGTTGCCGTTTGTTTTGGCCGGAGGCTGTACTCAGGGCTTGCTCCTGGCAGGCGGGCTCAGGGGACCATCTGGGACGGCGACGCTGAAACCCAGACTGGCCAGGTGCAAGGCAAGCGCCCTGCGCACCGTGTCTCTCCGGCCCCACTACTGCAGGCTTTTGTGTTGTCTTTTGGGCCACGCCCGGCTGTGCTCAGGGTGGCCTAGTGGGGCTTGGGGGACCACAGACAGTGCCGGGAGCTGAGCTCGGGCTGTTGGCGAGGCGAGCGCCTCACTCCTGTGCTGTCATTGTTGGGGCCACACCCCGCTGTGCTCAGGCCTTCCTCCCGGTTCTGTGCTCTGTGGTTACTCCTGGCGGGGCTCGGGAGAGCAGCGTGGGGCTGGGATCAACCTGGGTGGATCACCCGCAGGCCTCTACTCCCAGCCTCTCTCTTGCCACCCCCCCCTCCACCCCCCCACCCCCCCGTAGCATTTTCAAGCATTTCTGTGGCTCTCCCCTCAGCCTCCAGCTCCTCGGCTGCGCTCCCCGCCCAGGGGCTGTTCTCACCCAGCGCGGTCGCCTGGGCAAGGGTCTGCCTGCCCCGTCACCCCTATGCACTGCTGAGAACTGGCCTGTGCTGTGAGGTCTGGCGTGTGCTGGTGAGATCTGGTGTGTGCTGAGGCCTGGCGTGTGCTGTGAGATCTAGTATGTGCCGTGAGATACGGCACGTGCCGGTGACGTCTGGTGTGTACCATGAGACCTGGTATGTGCTGTGAGGTCTGATATGTGCCGTGAGATCTGGCATGTGCTGGTGAGATCTAGTGCGTGCCATGAGAGCTGGTGTGTGCTGAGGTCTGCTGTGCGCTGTCAGTTCGGGCGTGCGCCTGTGTCGCTGGTCCGTGGGCAGCAGGGGGCCTGCGGGTGAGGGGGGCGGCCCCTTTGCCTAGGGGCGGTGGCGTGTGGACTGGAGCGGGCGTGTTTCACTCGTTCTCAGGACCGGCGCAGGGCGCCCCCTCGCAGTACCCCAGCTACCAGCAAGGACAAGGGCAGCAGTACGGGAGCTACCGAGCGGCCCAGAGCGGCCCGTCCGCCCAGCAGCAGCGGCCTTACGGCTACGAGCAGGCAGGTTTCTCTGGCTTCTGAGCTTGAAGCGCGCCTGCGGCTTCCCTGCTCCGGCCCCCCGAGGCCACCCTGCCCTGGTCAGGCTTGTGCCCGCGGGGTCAGGACAGGGCCTCGGGGGAGCAGCAGGGACCGTTGGCTCGGGCGGTTGGGGGAGAAGCGTTGATCCGCACAGCGGGGAGGGCGGCACCCTGGAGCGAGAAGGGGGTCCTCTTGTGGTGAGTGCCCTGGAGCGGGGAGGGGGCTTAGAGTCCTGTCCGGGAGGGTCCATGGGCAGGGAGATGTGCAGGGACGGGGGCAGATCCGGGGACGTCGGGGGTGGAGGTGGGTCCGGGATGTGCAGCGTGGAAACTCGCGCACGCACCTTCAGGTGTCGGGGGGTGCCGGGAGGGGGCACGCACACGCTCAGGGCCCGGGGCCGCGGGGTCTCCTCTTGGGGACTTCCCGGCGTGACCCGAGGCTCGGTCTCTTCCAGGGCCAGTACGGAAACTACCAGCAGTAAGGAGGGCGCAGGCTGCTGGGAGCCGGGCATGGCACGTGCCGCAGGGGCTGGAGGGTGGCAGCGGAGCTGAGCCGAGCCGAGCCGACCGCACAGCGCTGCGCGTGGACGTGACACACCCACGGCTCGCGCAGGATGGCGTGGCCGGGTGCTGCTGGCGCGAGGTGGCACTTGGCGGTGAGGCAGACTTGGTGCTGTGTATAGTATTCTGTGTCCGTACGACGGAGAGGTCGGCCCGTGTCTGTCCGCCCTTCTCGATGTTTCTAGCTAGCTTTAGGGGTCCTTCGTCATCCAAGTATTCTGTGCCCAGAGATGGGACATTTCCGCAAATGCCATAGTCTGTGTGTTCATAAAACAGACCTTGGGTCTGGCTGTCCTCGGCAGTTGTATGTGGGCTGTCAACTTACCTCCCGCGACGCCGCGTCCGGCCGGTGGCAGCCCCTGCGAGGCGCAGAGGAGCAGCGAGGTCGGTTTCTGTCCAGAGTGGCCGCGTCAGGTCCTTCACTCAGTGGCACTGAGCACCTGCCTGCCCGGCTCTGCTCAGTAACTGCCTCTCGCCCTCCCCCCCACCCCCGCAAAGCTCTTTTGCTTACAAAAAAAAAGGAAGGATCACTGATTTAATTTCAGGAACTGTGAATCGTGAAGCGAGGGTCAGCGCGGGCTGGCCAGAGCAGAGTCACTCTCGGGAACTACTTTGACTTTGGCCCTTGTTTGTCTGATGGTCATCTTGGGGTTGAAAATTGAGTATCTCGGTTTTAAATTCATAATTTAAAGTATTGGCGCCACGTCCCTGTCACCGGGCAGCTTGTGTGTTGTGTATTATTTCTTCCAGGAATGACGTGTTCAGCCGTCCGAGCGAGCATTCCTTTTCTTCAAGGGACATAAACAATTCTTTCCTTCAAGGAAGAATCCTGGTGACATTTCTCTGTTCCTCTCGACAAGAGTTTCATATAGATCAATTTGAGTTTTACATTCCTGGGACGTTAAATCATATTTAAATTCCATGCAAAACTTTTAAGACAGCTCACTTGAAAAATTACGGTTAAAAGTCAAACCCTATTATTTTCCAAAAGTAATAAATATGGACATATTACTTAATAATATCCATATTTACTACAAATCCTTTAAGTGCTGAGATATATCCAAGACCAACCAAGAAAATACAAAACAAAACATAGCCAGTTTTGGACAAAATGGGTTGACTGCGATGCTTTTTAATGGGTACATCTTCTGTTTGAATTTTTTTATGTTCTTCAAGGTTTACAAGGCATTTTCGTGTGTTTTGGGGTTTTTGCTTGAATGAATCCTGATGGTCCATGCTGGGGGACGTGGTGGCAAAGGCTGTCCCCACCTTGCCGGTGCAGGACTGAGGCCCACGCGGAGGTGATGCGGGGTCCAGCGACAGGCTCTCCCTCTTCCCGGAGCAGCTGGACCCCGATGGGGCACGGGGTGTCTGTGGGCCGATGGGTTTCCAGAACGTGGAACGCTGCTAAGGGCTTCCAGGTACGTCCATGTCCAGTCAGTGCTCGACCATGTGAGGGCTTAGGTACTCCTGTGCCTTCTCCTCAGCTGACCCCCAGGACCCTTCTGACCACTTTCTTAGAAGTAATGTGCAAATGCGACTGGGGACTGTGTTTTCCCACTGAAAATGTCAAACATTTTAGGTAACTGTGAAAATAGTTTATTTTTATTCCTTGCCAATCTGGGAATATGCCTTTTATGTGTGTGTGTGTGTGTGTGTATGTGTGTGTGTGTGTGTGTGTGTGTGCCAGTGCTGTAATAATACTTTTTGAAAGAAAAGGACACTTAAAAAACTTATCCCAAAACTTCAATCTGAAATGTCTTACATTAAGAATTTCTTGAATGTTGTGTATATATTTTAAAAAGCACTTTGTGAGATAGTTTATACATTTATTTCTTAATTTATACATGCTCCCCGGTGTTAATATATTTAATGATGAATAACAGAACGTTTATTTAACGTGGCGTCTGTGCGCGGCGTGGGCCTGCGCTGCGGGTGTATCTGCCAATAAACTGGTTCCTCAAACCCGCCTGGCTGGCCTGGCTTCCTCGGACCCGGGCCGCTCGCGGGACGCCCCCCCCCACCGCGACCTCCCCACGGGCCCGGCCCCCGCGCTCGCGACCTCCCCACCCATCTCGACCCCGCCCGCGTCCGTCCCCCCCCACCCCGAGCTCGCGACCTCCCCCCGGCCCCCCCGACCCCCCGTGCTCGCGACCGCCCCCCCACGGGCCCCCACCCCGCGCTCGCGACCTTCACCCCGCGCCCCCACCCCGCGCTCGCGACCTCCCCACCCACCTCCACCCCGCCCGCGTCCGTCCCGTCCCCCACCCCCACCCCGAGCTAGCGACCCGCGACCCCGCCCCTCGCGCCCGCGGAGACGGCGCCGGAAGCGCGGGGCCGGCGCGGCGCGCGGCTGTGACGTCACGTCCGCCCGGTGCGCCGCCGGGCCCCGCGCAGGTGAGGAGGGCGGGCGGGGGGCGTCCTCCCCCAGCCCCGCCGGCGCGCGTGGCCCGCGGTCCCGCGAGGCGCGCGGAGGGGGCGGGGCGGCTCGTGGCCCGCGACACGGCCGAGGGGGCGGCCCCGGCCTGGCCTCGCCCCGCCGCGGGCGCCCGTGCCCGGGGCCGAGCGCGTCCGTCTCCTCGAGGGCCCGGGCGGGCCGGGCTGCCGGGGGCCCGGGGTTCCGGGCGCGGACGGGCCGGGGGGCCCGAGGGGCCGCGCGGTGTGGGGTCCCCCGGCCAGCAGGTGGTTCTGCAAGTTGCTTCCTGCCGGGACGCGCTTCCCGCTCGCGTCCGGGGCTGCATTCCCGCGGGTGGAGGGGGCGCAGGGGCGACCCCTGGGCGCTGGCCAGGTGCGGGCTCCGGGCGCTTCGCGAGCCAGCAGGCTCCGTCCCCAGCCCCCGTACGCCCCCCCAGAGCACCGCAGGACGTGGCCCCCGCCCACGAAGGAAACAAGGTCGGGGGCCGGAAGGCAAGTGGCGGTTCGCCCCAGCCTGTGCCCGGCCGGACCCCCTTGTGCGCCCAGCAGCGCCCCGCAGGCAGCGACCGCCCCAGGAACAGCCCCGCCCCCCCGTGTGTCCGTGTGTCCTCGCGGGCACGGAGTCCTGCGTGGACGCGCCGGGCCCAGTCCCCGGGCGGCTGGCGGGGAGAGCCTCCGCCGCCCTGCGTGTGCCGCCTGTGCTCTGCCAAAGCAGACGGGCAGCGGCTGCCAAAGCGCCCCCCTTGCTGTTCTCTGAGTCCCGCCTCGCCCCTCGGACTGCAGGCGCTGCCCGGGGCCTGGAGTCCGCCTTGCTAAATTTAGCAGGGCCTGCGCCCAGCAGGGTTCGAGCAGCCCGTCGCGTGTGCTTGGCTCTGCTCTGCCATCTGGGCTGTCCTGGCGCGGTTCTTTGCTTCTGGGCCGCCTGGCCGTGCTCCGGACTTACTCCTGCTCTGTGCCCGGGGGTCACTCCTGGTCGTGCTCAGGCCAAGCCGTATGCAGTGTTGGGAACTGAAGCCAGTTTGGCCACGTGCCAGGCAGGCGCCTTCCCCACTGTGCTCTCTCCAGCGCCGGTGTTTGAGTGTTTAAGAGCTCACCTTTTCGGGCCGGAGTAATCAAGCAGCGGGGAGGGCGTGTGCCTTCCATGCAGCCGACCCGGGTTCAATCCCCAGCATCCCCGATGATCCCCCAAACTCCGCCAGAAGTTGTTCCTGAGTGCAGAGCCAGGAGTAACCCCTGGGCAACGCGGGGTGTGACCCAAAATGCAAACAAAACAATGAACTCGCCTTTTCACGGACAGCTTCTTGGTTCTGGGCCACACCCCGCGGTGCTCCAGGCCTCAAGCCCAGTGGTCCCCTGCGCTCCCTCCCCAGCTTGCCTCAGTGCAGGGTGGGAGGTGGCAGGCGCAGCCACTCCGAAGCAGCCCAGGACTGGTGGGCCAGCGGGGCCGTGGCCACCCAGAGTCCATGTCAGGCAGACTGAGGGAGGACTCGTTCATTTGGTCTAAAAATGACTAACCAGGGCTGGAGCAGTAGCACAGCAGGCAGGGCGTTTCCCTTGCATGCGGCCGACCCGGGTTCAATTCCCAGCACCCCATATAATCCCCCGGAGCACCGCCGTAATTCCTGAGTGCAGAGCCAGGAGTAAGCCCCGAGCATCACTGGTTGTGACCCAAAAAGAAAAAAAAGGGGGGGTCTAACTTCCGCCAGGTGCCAGGCACATCCTGTAGTTTCTTTTTAAGTAAGACAGATTTTATTCGGGTGTTTTAGGAAGAGGAAGGCGGGAGCAAGAAAACTCGAGCCCAACACACGTGCCAGCATTGTCGGCCAGGAGAGCACACGGCCTCGGGAGATGCGGGCGCGAGTGCCAGGGCTCGGCACACGCGCGTCCTTAGTTCCTGCGGGAAGCTCCGGCTCAAGCCAGCGTCCGACTTGGCCGTTCTGACTTGGGCAGGGCCATGGTTCCTGCACGGCTGCTCTCGGCGAGCCCCCGGCCCCTGGGGCACTGCGCTCTGCTTGCCCGGGTGCTCGGGCCCCCCACCGCCCCCCTCCGACTCTCTGCCGGCCGGCCCTGCTGTGACCAGCGCCAGGATGCCCCCAGGAAGAGGCTCTCTGAGAAGAAGCAGGTGAGGCCCTGCCCTGGGCGCCTGGGACGTGGTGGGAGGCGGGCCAAGAGATGGCGCCGCCGCGCAGAGGGTGCTGCATTGCCTGTGGACCCCCCCGCCCCGTTTCCATCCCCAGCATCCCAGTAGACCCCCAAGCACTGCCAGGAGTGACCCTGCAGCACAGACAGGTAGGGCTCGAAAACTGAAAGAAAAAAATGCAGGGATGGGGCTGGAACGACAGCACAGCACCGGCCGACCCAGGTCCACGCCCCGGCATCCCATAGGGTCCCCCGAGCACCGCCAGGAGGGATTCCTGAGTGTAGAACCAAGAGTAACCCCTGAGCATCGCCAGGTGTGACCCAAAAGGAGAAGGAAACAAAGGAGTCGATTTTCTTTCTTTTTCTTTTTTTCCCTCTTTTCTCCTAAAAGAGCAGCCGGGTGTGACCCAAGAGGTGTAAGGGAAGGGAGGAGGGGAGGGAAGGGTCTGTTCTCTTTTTTTTTCCCCCTTTTCTCTTAAAAGAGCAGCCGGGCCAGGGGTTAGCCCAGCCGGGCTTCGGGAGAATCCCGTGGGCCGTCCGTCTGTACAGCCAGCGTCTCAAGCTCAGGCGTGGTTTGTCCCTCCCCAGCCAGAAGGGAATGGGGTCGAGTTTTCTCTCCGCCCGTCTTGAGCCGGGCCTGTTGCCTGGTGAGCTGCTGCAGCCCTGGGCTCTGGGCTGCGGCCACTGCGGGCGTTTCTCAGGTGCTAGTTCACGGGGTTTCCACACGGTGGTGCCAAAACATAGTTTTCTGTGAAAGCACAAAAATGAAAATGTTTTGTGTTTCTGAGTGTGTGTGTGTGTGTGTGTGTGTGTGTGTGTGTGTGTGTGTGTGTGTGTGTGAAGCTGGTCCTTGGAGTGGAGCAGTCGATGGGAGGACAGACCCGGCCCCACCTGGGACTGTGTACGGGTGGGCTCTGGGACTCTGCATGAGGCCGACTGGGGGGCCCGGGGTGAAGCCTGGCCCTTCCCCAGAGCCGGCCGGCCCTGTTCCGCTGCCCCCTCCGGGCTCGTTTCTGCGTGGGCAGAGCCGAGGGGCCGGCGGGGCTCTTCCGAGTCGCCTTCCCGCCGGGGACGGGGCTTCGGCACCTGCCGCTGATTCCCACGCGCCCACAGGAAGTGGTCACTTGTGGGAGCGGGTTCTTCAATTCGCCTTCAGACGTCTTTTTTAGGAATAGGCTTTTCCTCGTTGGGTTTCGTTTGGGGACCACACTTGGTTCCCTGTTCTGACGTGGGGGTCTCTCCTGGCGGTGCTTGGGGCCCACGTGGAGCCGGGGTTCGAACGGGCCTTCCGCAGGCAGCGCGGCCACGGTGCCTTGAGAGCAACGCCCCCTGGTGCGCAGGCCTCTCCTGCTGGGGCTTGGGGACCCCGCGTGGTGCTGGGGCGTGGTTGAGTCAGCCGTGTGCCAGCAGACCTTAGCCCCCGTGTTATTTCTCTAGCCCCCCAATCTTTTCCCTTAGTGGGAAGATCTTTCCTTTTGGAACTGAGGCGTTTTCCGCCCTGCGTTTAAGCAGTTGTCCGTGATGATTGGTTACAGGCATTCGGTGTTCCGATGTCCCCGTTCCCCAGTGTCCCCGTGTTCCCGAACTTCCCCCCAGCCTGCCCCCTTAACAGACAGAGGTAATTCGTTTTACGTTGCATGTTGCCACTAAATGGCCAATGCGATTTTCAAAAAATGTTTCAGTAGAAGATCATTTGTGAGGGACCAGAGCGAGAGTACAGCGGGGAGGGCGTTTCCCTTGCACACGGCCCACCAGGGTTCAGTTCCAGAATCCCACCCATTCCCCTGAGCCCCACGAGGAGCAGGTTCCGAGTGCCCAACCAGGAGTAGCCCCCGAGCGTTACTTTCGTATGTGGCCCTCCTGCCAAAAAAAGAAAAAAGAAGAAGAAGAAGAAGAAATGTCACATGTGACCACGGGATTGTTAAATCCTTGTCTGTGGGTTCTCGGCTACGGCTGCCAATTGAGCTGGTGTGTTCCTGTCTTGTTTATTGAGCTCAGCTGGCTTCTGTGTTATTTCCCCATCCTGCTGGGCTGGCAGGACTGTGGGATCTGGAGGTGTTTCGTGCACGCTCCAGACACCCAGAACCCTCAAATGGGCCACGACTTTGTGTGGTGGCTGTGGGCCGGCCCCCCAATTCTGTGGAGCCACTCAGGCACGTGGGGGGCCCAAGAGGCAGGGCTCCGGCTATGCCCCCGGCCCAGTGCGGGTAGTTCTGAGGCAGACGGCACTTTCGCTGGCTCCTGGCCCCTGAGGGCAGCGGCCACTGACCGTGTCTGTCTCTGCAGAAGAAGCATTTCGTGGACTGTCGCCGAGTGCTCGTCCGAGGGGGACATGGAGGCGATGGGGTGAGCTGCTTCCACAGTGAGCCCCGGAAAGAGTTTGGCGGCCCGGACGGCGGTGACGGAGGCAACGGCGGCCACGTCATCCTGCGAGGCAGGTGCCCGGGGGAGACCAGCGTGTGCAGGGAGTGCCCTGGGCAGGAGCTTCGGGCTGGGCCCAGCTCTCGTGCACTCACGGCCCAGGCTTGGCCACTGAGGGCCCTGAGGAGAATCTGAATTAAACTAAAACCTGGTAGACGGGGGCTGGAGAGATGGCACAGCGGGGAGGCACTTCTGGTGGTCCCAGGTTTGTTTGAACGAGGCATCCCCTGTGGCCCCCTGAACACCACCAGGAGTGATTGCTGAGTGCAGGGCCAGGCATAACCCCACGTGTGCCCCACCCCCGAGAAAAACAAACCTGGTAAGACTTTTTTTAATTAAGTAAACTCTCACCTTTAAACGATGTACCAAAACCCAACTCTGCCAGTTTTGTTTTGTGATAACAAGCCTGGCAGCTGACCGCGGGGACAGCTGGTGCAGCTGGCTGGGTCGGGGATCGAGCCTGTTGGCACCTTGGTGCCCTGGGAGGCTACCACACGCGACTGGTCAGCTTGGCAAACGGTCATGGCACCGTGACACAGCTTTTGTGGTGCTGTTACGGGATTTGGCGGGGGCAGACAGCAGCTAAGGCACCTGCGGTGGCTGACCCTTCTTGGTGGCTGACCCTTCTTAGAATCCGGCAGACTCGGCGTCCGCAGGCACTGCTGGAAAGAGCCCTGAGCACTGAAGGCCGTGGCCCAAAAACAAAGGAAGACTTACTTGCAGGGTGACCTTCAGAGCCCAGCAGCTTCTGGGGGGCAAGTGGGGCGGCCCGCCTGCACGGCCCCCAGCAGGGGCCGGAGCAAGGGTCTTCCCTCCCCTTCTGGTGGCGCCTGGAGACGGTCGCCCACGTGTCTGGCGCCGGGGTCTCGTGGGGTGGGGGTTGGCCTAGCGCCCAGGGAGCCTGGTGGCCACTGCCCGGCTGGCAGGCGCAGGCTCACGCCCCGTTCCGCCTCTCAGCGGACCAGCAGGTCAAGTCGCTGGCGTCCGTGCTGTCCCGGTATCAGGGCGTCGACGGGGAGCGTGGCGGCAGGAAGAACTGCTTCGGGCGCGGCGGGTCTGTGCTCTACGTCAAGGTGAGCGGGGCCGCGGGGGTCCTGGGCGCGTCCCTCTTCTGGCGGCTTGTGCGGACACCGGCCTCCTGGCCAGGCTTGGGTTTTGCGCTTCTGGTTCCGGAGCCACGCCCGGCGGTGCTCAGGGGTCACTCCGGGGGGCTCGGGGGGCTGCTGCCGCCGGGATGGGGTGTGAGGCAGACGCCCTCCGCCCGCTGTGCTCGTGCTCGGGGTCCCCCTCCCTGGCAGGGCAGATGGCAGGGGCGGGCGGCCTCTCGTGGTGACCCCCTTCCCCTCCCGCTGACCCCGGCCCCTCTGACCCCAGGTCCCTGTGGGCACCTTAGTGAAGGAGCGTGAGGAAGTGGTGGCCGACCTGGCGGCTGCGGGGGACGAGTTCGTCGCTGCTCTGGGCGGTGCCGGAGGCAAGGGCAACCGCTTCTTTCTGGCCAACGACAACCGCGCGCCCGTCACCTGCACCCCCGGGCAGCCCGGCCAGGAGCGGGTCCTCTTCCTGGAGCTGAAGATGGTGGCGCACGCCGGGCTGGTAGGCGGCCCCCGGCGGGGCAGGCGGGTCGCTCAGTGCCTGCAGACGCGGCCCTGACGCGGCCTCACGCTGACCCCCCAGGTGGGCTTTCCCAACGCCGGCAAGTCCTCGCTCCTCAGGGCCATCTCCAATGCCAGGCCAGCGGTGGCCGCCTACCCGTTCACCACGCTCAAGCCCCACGTGGGGATCGTCCACTTCGAGGACCACCAGCAGGTCGCAGGTAGGACTCGGCGTGGCCACGGTCTGGTTGCTCTGCGCTCTGGTCAGCGTCTCGCTCGCCCTCTCCTCCCTCTCCCTCCTTCTCTCGCTCTCTCGCTCTTTCTTGTTCTCTCCCCCCACCCCCGGTCCCTCTCCCTGTCTCTGTGTGTGTGTGCGTGTGTGCACGCACTTAGACCACACTCGGTGGTGCTCAGGGGGGCTGGTGGGTACCCGGGATTGAGCCTGGGGCTGCTCCAGCCGCCGTGCTCTCTCCAGCCCCCAGCCGGCTAGTCCCGTGCTGCCTCGGCTCCACCCAGGAGTCAGTTTAAATCTCAGGCGTGAGGAAATGATTCTCGCGGCTCTTCCTTGCCGTGTGTGGGGGGAGCTGAGTGGCCTCCGCCATGCAGGCATCGGGACACTGATGCAGCTTCCCTTGCCGTTTTGAGAGAAGAAAACTCTTTCCAGAAGATAACGTCCCCATTAAAAACAGCAAGGCTGCCGGTGCCGTGGCCCGCAGGGCCCGTGGCAGCCCCTGTCCCTAATGCAACCGCCGGTCGGTGCCGAGGGCCCTTCAGCTGCTCTGGGCCCCCCTCCCGCCCCCGGAGAGATGGGCCCCGGCTGGTGCCCGGCAGCGACTGCCGTGGCTGGGTTTGGGGGTGCTGCTCCTCCCACACGGCCCCGTGTCCCCTGCAGTGGCTGACATCCCCGGGCTCGTGCGCGGGGCCCACCAGAACCGCGGGCTGGGCTGCGCCTTCCTGCGCCACATCGAGCGCTGCGTCCTGCTGCTCTTCGTGCTGGACCTCTCGGTGCCGGAGCCCTGGACGCAGCTGACCGACCTCCAGGCCGAGCTGGAGCAGTACGCCCGCGGCCTGTCGCAGAGACCCCACGCCGTCATCGCCAACAAGATCGACCTGCCGCAGGCCCGGGCGCGCCTGCCGGCGCTGCAGGCCCGCCTGGGGCACGCGGCCATCGGCCTGTCGGCGAGCACCGGCGAGAACCTGGAGGAGCTGCTCCAGCGGCTGCAGCAGCTCTACGGCCAGCACGTGGCCGCCGCGCCGGGGCTGCGCTGGTAGCGGCCCACGCTCACCTGTGCCCGCCCGGAGCCAGACGCGTCACAGCCCAGTGCACCCAATATCCGAGGCGGGCGCGACCTGCTCCGGGCGTCCGGCCCGGCCCGTTATTAACTGGCAGCGCTGTGAGGAGACGGGGCCGTGCCCGCGCCGCCCTGGGTCTGGCCTGGACAGCAGCCATCTCCGGACGGACACCCACGGGAGGCCTGGCCAGGACCTGCCGCCTGCCCGCCCGGAACACTCGGGAACGTCCCTTCTCCCCCAGAGGAGTCCCAACTTCTGCGTGACCTGCAGCCCGTCCCCATGGGGGCAGGGGCGGGGACGGAGGTCCTGCAGGTTCCCTGGGGCCCGTGGGGGTGGGGTGGCGCCCGCAGCGCACGGTGGTTTTGGTCCGGAGCCAGAGCAAGAGTCTTGTCGCCAAGCTTTGTTTTCGTCTCGTCATTTCACAGGCCCCTGCGCTCCCGAAACGGGGGCCGGCATCTGTTTGCTCGGCTCTCCACCACAAAGGGTTTCCTGGAGTCGCTCTGAGTAGCTTTAATTATCCAGCCTTTCATCTTTGTCTAGAGGGGGCGTGCACGCCCTGCCTCCCGCCTGCCTGCGTGCGACGACGGCTGCACCCCCACCCCCCACCCTTTGCACTGGAGTGGCCCGGGGACGCCTCTGGGAACGGACTGTCTCGTTTCTGCTGGGAAGGAAATGTCTGTCAGGGTCCACACCCTGGTGCTTGGTACGCCAGAGGCCGGGGTGGGGAGCGGGGCTGGACGGATAGCACAGCAGAGAGGGCACTTGCCCTGCACGCCACTGTCCTGGGTTCGATCCCTGGCATCCCATCTGGTCTCCCTGAGCACTGCAGGAGGAATTCCTGAGTGCAGGAGTAACCCCTGAGCATCCCTGAATGTGACCCTAAAAAGAGGCTGGGTTGAGCCTGGGGCCTCACACGTGCTCCCCGCGAGACCCCACCTTGGGCCACTTTCCCGGCCCCTTGGAATCATCGCTAAAGGCTGGTGGAAACACTGGAGAGCACCAGGTGAGGTGCTGGTCTCCAGGTGGTCCCTAAACCCTGCCAGGAATGACCTTGAGCACTGGGGGGGGGGCAGGGTTTGCACAGCAGGAAGGCGACTCCCCGCACGACAGCACCCATCTTCTGCATCCTTCTCTGCCCTGCAGGCAGGGTTCACCTCTGCTCTGCCGCACCCCACTTCTCACAGCCCCCGCCTGACTCCAGCCGCTGCCCCCCACATCCTGGTGACCCCGTCTGCCTCAGGGCTGACACCCCACCTGCCTAACACCCCACATGTTAGCCACCTTTTTCCAGACACGCCATGACCTTGCCCCAGGTGAGCTGCCGTCCAGTGCTGGAAGACCCCCACCCCCACCCTGCCCCAGCCTCCCAGGTGCCCTCAACCCCCCTAGCCCCCCACCTCACAACCTGGCTGGACGCTGGACATGGGGTGTCGGTGCAAAGGCGAGACCCGGGTTTCCTCCCTGGACCCTGTTCTTTGCTCCCAAGGGAACAAGAGGGGCCTGGGCGCAGTGCCCCCTGCTTGGAAGCCCTGCTCTCTACCCTCGGCCTGCCCGCTGCCCCTCCCTGCCTCAGGAGCCAGGCCCGGCGGCGCCTGGTAGCCAGAGCTGCCCCGGGGGCCGGGAGGCAGCTGGACCTTCTTGCGGCAGCCCTGGCTTCCATCCCAGCTCCGCTCCACGGACGCAAAGGAACCAGGCAGAGGAGCCCCGGCCACGCTCGCTCCCTGGGGCCCGTCCCGAGCCGGGTGCAGGCGGGCTCTTCTGGCATTGCCTGCGGCCCCGGCAGGTGCCTGAGCCACGCCAGGCGGGCAGCAACCACAGAGGTGCCGTGGTCTGCAACTGGAGCGCGTGTGGTCTGGTCAGCAGGCTGGGGTGCGTGGAGGCGGACACGGTGCCCCATGGTCTGTGCGGGCCTTCGACAGCCCTGGAAGCACCACGTCTGAGGCCCCTCAGGACACGGCATCAGGACCACCCCATGTTGAGGACTTCAGTGAGTCCCAGCTCCCATGGCCCAGATCCCAAGAAGGTTCTGAGTTCTGAGGGACAGTGAACATTTGGGGCCACAGTAAGTGATGCTCAGAGCTCAGGAGTGACCCCACCAGTGCTCAGGGAACCCTCTGATGTTGGGGTGTAAGGCTGGTGCCTTCTCCCCCCCCCCCCCCCCGTCTCCAGTCCCAAGAGCCGAGACTCCCACTGTTACACCCTGTGCCTCCTTCCTGAGGGTGTGGACTCAAATCCCCTGCCCCAGGCTCCAGAAAATGCCCCCAGACAAGCCAGGGGGTTCTCTGGCCTCCTGCTCCCTTGGGGCCTGCACTGGCTGCTGGCCCTGCCCTGTGCCACGTGTCCCCTCTCAGCAGTGCCCGTGCAGGTGGGGACCAACCCAGGGCGTCACCCCAGTGTCGGGAGCCACCCCATCCGAGGTCTCGCACCAGGATACCAAGTTCTGGCCTGGGTTCGTAGCCAGCGCTCACTGAGTCCACCTGGGTGGGCCGGGCACAGCAGCTGCCCAGGGGCCTTTGCAGGACATCCCAGGGTCCACCGCGGCTCAGAGACGCCCCTGGGGCTGGGCACAGACAGAGCAGGCAGAGGGACTGGCACAGCTGCAGATGCCCGAGTTCTGACGGGAGCACTCCTCCCCATGAGGTGAGCAGTGCCCAGGGCCCACTCCCAGCAATCCCGACCGGTGGTGCCCGGAAGACCCAGGAAGGAGCCAGGGTCTCTGCAGGGCGCACACGTCCTCCCTCTGCCTGAGGACGTTGGTCAGAAGGGAACGGCCACAGAGGGCCAGCACTATCCCAGCACTGGGAACTGCCCGCTGCAGGGGCACCGCTGGCCTAATAACCTGCTCCTTTCAACCCCGGGGCACAGCCAAGGAAGGTGCCAGGGTCCCAGCATGCCCAGGGCCTCCCCCACCCCCAGCCGTGAGGGACCCAACACAGGTAGCAGGAGACAAGAAACCAGCGCTGGGCTGCTGGGCAGTGGAGGCTGGGAAGCGCCCCCAGCTGCCCTCTGCGACAGAGGCCTCATCTGCTGGGACCGCCCAGTTGTCCTCACCAGGATTTGAGCCCCCCCACCAGACCTGCCAAGCTGCTGTCCAAACTCTGTCCCCTAGGGAGGCCCCTGCTGACAGAGACCACACCCTTCCCCCCAAACCCACCCCCAATGCTCGCTCCCAGTAACACCCCAACCAATCTTGCCCGGACGCTCCCCGGCCACGCCCCACCACTCCCCGGCCACGCCCCATCACTCCCTGGCCACGCCCCACCACACCCTGAACACCCCACCACTCCTTGGCCACCCCAGGGAGGTCCCCACAGTAGCTGCCTCTGCTGTACTTGACTGGCCCCGCCCAGACAGTGAACCCCCTCCCAAGCGGGCCAATTGCCCACCATCCTGGGACCCTCAGGGGTACCTGAGAGGCCCACAGAGCAGCAGGAAGTGCGCGTGCGTGTGCGTGCGTCTGTGCGCGGGCATGTGTGTGCGTGTGCGTCTGTGCCTGTGTGTGCGTGCGTGCGTGTGTGCACGTGTGAGCGCATGCGTCTGTGTGTGCACGCGTCTGTGTGCACGCGCGTGTGCGTGTGCGTGTGCGTGTGCCCGCGCGCCCCTGGATCTGTCCTCCCCGGTGTCTCCGGGTCCGCCCCGCCCCACGGGCCAGGTCCGCAAGTCCAGCCTTACCTCGTGCCCAGCATGTCTGTTCCTGCGTCAGCTCTGACCTTTGGGTGGAGCGGCCTCCCCGGGAGGAGAAGCGCCCTCGGCCCTGAGTCCCGCCCGCCCACCTTCCCTCTGGTGTGAATTCCGAGGAGCAGCCCCAGAGAGTCCGGAGGGAGAGGGGGCCCTGGCGGAAAGGGTGCGCGTGGGCCAGGCCGGAAGGAGGGGGCGTGGGGCGTCGCCCGACGCCCACTCTGCAGACCGCTGCGTGCCGCAGGAGCGTGAAAGATCAGCGCGCGGCAGGTCTGCCCGGGGCGGGGTGGCTCCCTCGCCAGCGCGGCACCTCCCCTCCTCTCCTTGCCGTCTCCTTGGAAGGATATTTTGGGGTCCTCCCAGATGGGCGCAGGCAGGCTCTGCACAGCCCCGCTCCAAGCCGAAGCAACGCGGGTCAGGTCCCGCCCGCACTCCGGCACTGGTAGGCAGACCTGAGCCCGGCCCTCGTGTTGAAACATTGTTTCCCGGGTCAGAGGGACAGTCCGGCCGGAGGGGCGCTTGGCTCGTGCTGCTGACCCAGGCTCGATCCCTGGCGCGCAGTGTGACCCCCTGAGCAGTGCCAGGCGCGATTCCTGAGTGCAGAACCAGGCGTGAGCCCTGGGCATCCGGGTGTGGCCCCAAGCCCAGTGTAGGGAGAACAGATACAGTTTCCCTCCGAGCACCGGGGGGAAGACTGTTGTTACTAAATACCTGCTCCCTGCCTTGGACTGGACAGAGCCCGCGGGACTAGACTGCGTGATCCCTGTGCCCTGAGATGAGGTGCCAGCCCAGCCCCCTGCTCTCGGAAGGAAGAGGGGCGGGGGCTCACGAAACGGGGTGCAGTGTCGGGTTGGGCTGAGTCTAGGTGCCCAGGAAGCAGGAGCAGCCGGAAGCTGCTCCCAGCCCTGAACAGGGCTCTCCACAGCCTGACCGGGGCCGGGGGTGCTCCAAGGGAGAGCACCACCCCCCAGCACAAGCACTCAGTCCTTACGGGCCTCGCCTGGTGCTGGTGAAGTGCTCCCCAAAGGAAGCGCTGAGGCTGGAGAGAGAACACAGGGGCCTTCTGCAAACTCAGTGAGAAGGGACACAGGCTGAGGGGCAGGTGCACAGTGGAGGTGCAGGTGAAGGTGCAGTGAGGTGCAGGAGAGCAGGTGCAGTGAGGGGCAGTGCAGCGGGGGGGGGGGGAGCGGGTGCAGGGGCACTTGCTGGACCTTCCCTGTGCTGCAGGTGAGCGGGGGAGACGTGGCCACAGAGCGAAGCTCTTCTGTGGCCTTGAGCAGGCTGTTTCCCCTCTGTGCCTCAGTTTCCCCAGATGTGGGGAAGCTGCCCTCGTGTGAGGATGAGATGAGCCTTGGTAGCCCGGCCCCAGCCAGCAGCCACGTGCCTGTCCCGAGTGAGCATTGTGCCGAGGGCCCCTCCAGCCCGTCCCTGACCAGCCCCGCAGATCTCCCTGTGGAGTCCAGGTTCCGCAGTGCCACCCCCACGGACCCTCAGGGGAACCCCAAGAAGCCCACCAGTTCTGATTGTGGACCCCAGTCTGCTGCTGGCCGGGAGCAGCTCCGGGCCCCAGCAGGCACCACCTGTGGCCAGGGGTCCTGACCGTGATCCGTGCTCCCCGGGAACCAGGCTGGCCCCTGCCCCAGACCGCCACACGGGGGGTGTGCCCTCTCCCGGGGCGCCAGTCCCAGCTCCGTGCCCCGGGGTCTGCGCCCTTCCTCCGGGGGCCAGAGCCCACTGCTCAGTTCAGTCCAACCAAACGCAGGTCTGACGCTGCCTCCCCATTCTTGATGGCCCGGGGAGCAAGACCGCCCCTCCCCTTGGCCTCTGGGTGTCACTTCTGCCGCCCTGAGGGCTTGCTCTGCGGCCAGTGTCCCCAGCGCACTTGGCCCGAGGCTCAGCCCAGCACCAGGCATGGAAGGCCGCTCCTCCGGAGAGCTTCCAGCCCTGCGGCCAGGTGGCCCCCTCTCTGTGTCCCCCGCTGGACCCCCGGTGCCGGGGGCTGTTCCTTCCCCACAGCTGGGCACGGCGCCCGGCCCGCCTGCCTGCCGCAGACATCGGTGTCGTTCCCCGCCCCTCCCCGTGCCCGCCCCCGGGAACCCGAGCGCAGTGCTCAGAGATTGAAGGCGAAATTGCTTGAAAGCCTTTGCTTTCATCCCCCAATTTGTGGCCACTTAGCATGGCCGGGCCGAGGGGCGGCAGGGCTCTGACTGTGCTGTGGGCTCGCGTGCCCACTGCAGTGGTGACAGGCTCTTTGTCCTTCCCCAGGCGCCCGGGCGGGGCTGGTTCATGCGGGGCCAGCGTGCCCCCGCTGCCTCGCTGCCAGGAACCAGCCCAGGTCCAGCCCGGCACCCCACTCGGCCCCGAGGGAGCTGTAGAACCCCTTCCCGCCCCAACCTGGTGGTGGAGGGAGGGAGGAGGGGACGGCACTGCAGGGAAATCTCCCCTTTGGCACGTGGCTGCTGCGGGCAGCTGGGTGTCGCTCCCGCCCCCCTGCATCCTGACAGCAGCCGCAGAACCCAGACCTGCGACGGGCAAGTCCGGGTGGGAGGGCGGGGGCCGGAGGCCAGGGCAGGCTGCCTGGAGGAGGTGGGCATCTACCCCGTCGCGCTGAGCCTCTGAAGGTCGGGCTGGCTCCAGCCCCTACCCGGGGCCAGCGTGTGTCCCTGCGTCCCGCCTCCAAGGCCTGCCTGCTCAGCTGGCCTGCACACTCGCCCACGGCCTGGGAGCCCGGCCACAGCGCTGGGCGGAGAGACCAGAGCCCAGCGGGGCCGTGCCGCAGACACCAGGGCCCCCCTTCCGCGGCTGTGCACCCACCGCCGAGCACTGCTGCTCCCCTCGGAGCCTGAGCCCAGGGACTCGCCCCCCACAAAGTCCTCCGGAGTCAGCACCGATTAAAAAAATACACTTTACTGCAGGCCAGCCTCGGGGCGCACGGGGAGCGCATGCAGGGGGCTGGCAGGGGCGCAGGTGCCAAGCAGTCCCCGCCTGCGGGCGCGGGACCCAGGGGACGGCCAGACCTCTCCGGCGGACGGTCACTCGGGCGGGCGGGCCCCGGCCTTCGGGGCGAGTGCCCACCGGCCGCGGTGGGGGTGGGCAGCAGAGCCGGTGCAGCGCCGCCGGAAGTGCAGCCGGGAAGAAGGGCGTGGGAGCCCCAGCTGCCAATCTCGCCCCGAGCTCCTCAGCAATTTTGTCTCCTGATTAAACATCCAGGGAACATCAAGTTCACGGCTGCGTCTCTCCATCTCCCTGAGACACCCAGAACGGGGAAGCGGGGCACGGCGCGGAGGGCACTTGGCACTTTTGCGGGGAGCAGAGAGAACCGGGGGAGCGGGGGAGGGGCTGCGCCCGGGCTGAAGCTGGGGACAGACGCGGCCAAGCCGGAGGCTGGCGGGGTGCAGGGAGCGGGCGAGTGCTGGCGCTGGGCAGACCCTGTGTGGCAACGAGGGGGCGACACCACTGGGCACGCACTGGGAGACAGAGAGGGCCCCGGGACCGCTTCCGGGGCGAACGAGGACTGCGGGGGCCGCCGCAGCCCCCCCGGCCTGGGGTCCGGCCCCTGTGGCGGCCGCGGGCTCACTTCCAGCAGTGCTCCAGGGAGCCGTGCGGCTGCACCTTCAGCTTGTGAGGGCAGAGCAGCTTGGTGAAGGCGCGGCGGAAGCTGTGGTGGCACAGCGGGTAGAGCACGGGGTTGACGGCCGAGTTGGCCCAGAGCAGCCAGAAGGACGCCTCGTACCAGTAGTCGGGCACGCAGCGGCCGTGGCAGGCGGCGCGGATGATCATCAGGAGCGTGTAGGGCGCCCAGCAGAGCCCGAAGATGCTCACGATGACGGCCAGCGACTTGGCCACCTTCTTGTCTCGGGACAGCCGGAAGCGCTGCGTGATGCTCTGAGACACCATCTTCATGCGCTTCTCCAGCGAGGCCGACGACGCCGAGGGCTTGGAGCCCCTCTTGAGGGAGCGCGGCCGCTCGGTGCCCCGCGAGGAGCTGCCCGAGCTCGAGGTGGGCGAGGCGGCCGCCCCGCTGCCGCCCCCGCCGCCCAGGCCCGCCTCGGCCCCCTCGGGGCCCGGGGCGCCCTCGCCGACCCCCACCCCGTACTTGCTCAGGGGCACCGCCTCCCCGCGCCCCCGCGGCCAGCACCCCCAGCAGCCCGGCACGGCCGGCGGAGGGGACGGCTGGGCCTCGGGCAGCGGCTCGGGGCCGCCCGGCTCGCGGGCGCCGTCCAGCCTCACGCGGGTGCGTCGCTGGATGTTCAGGTAGATGCTGAGGTTGAAGAAGGTGACGCTGAGGAAGGGCGTGAAGAACTCGAGCGTGGACGCCGTGATGAGGAAGTACCAGTTGTAGAAGAACTCGGCGTAGCAGTGGCCGTCGGGGATGGAGCTGCGGCCCGACAGGTGCTCCCAGCTGAGGATGGCCGGCCCGTAGAGCAGGAATGCCAGCACCCACACCAGCAGCATCTTCTGCACCGCCCGCCGCGTGTCGCCCTGCTGGGCGCGGTAGGACACCTGCAGAGGGGCCCCGTCAGCCACCAGCCACCCAGGGGCCTGAGACCTCCCCAGCCCTCCCGCCGCTTCTCCAGGTCATGCCCAGCACGTGTGCGCCAACACGCATCGGGCGGAGATGGGACTCGAACCCAGGTCTCCCCGGGGCCAGGCCAGCGCTGCTCGGCTGAGTCACTGCCCGGCTCACACAGCCGCGGGACCCCCCAGCAGCCCCGGCACCCCACCGTGTGGAAAGTGCAGGTGGCCAGGGCCCCGGGAGTTGTCCTCTGCCCTGTCCATGCCGTGGACTAGGCCACATGTGGCCCGAGAAAGTCAGCCAGGCTGAGAGGCAAAGGGAACCTTTGGGCCCCCGTGGGAGGGGCAGCGGAGGGGGCGCACGCACGGCGTGCAGCGGCAGGGGGCAGCGGCTGAGAGAGAGCCAGCGGGGGTCCTGCACGTTGGCTTGAGGTGGGCCAGCATGGGCCGGGCCCCCTCCACCCTGGGCGCGGACACAGCCCTGTCCTGCGCGCGGCTGGCCGCCCGAGGGCGTGGCACTCACAGCACGCGTGACAGACAGGAAGCGGTCATAGCTGATGAGCACGATGTTGAAGACCGACGAGGTGCAGAGCAAGTAGTCCACCACCAGCCACAGCTTGCAGAGGCCACGGCTGAAGGGCCAGCGGCCGGTCAGCACGTAGGGGACGTAGAGCGGGATGCAGAAGGCCCCTGCGGGGGAAGGGCCACGGTGACCGCGGCCGGCCGCGCACCTGCCCTGCCTGGCTGACGCTGCCCGGGTCCCTGCGCACCCGTCCGGGCGGCCCCGGCGCCCCCGGCCCCGGGCGCGTGTGTGCGGGCGGGAGGGGGCCCCCGGCCCCCACGTCCCCGCGAGAGGAAGGGATCTCGCCGCGCCCCCCGCCCCCCGGGGCGCTCAGCCGCCGCCGGCGTCTGGCACCCGGGCACCTCCAGCCCCAACAGGTGTCTGCGCCCGCCCCCCGCGGCAGCCGCGCGCCGCCACGTGAGCGCCCCCTCCCCGCGCCCTCCACGCGTCCCGGGCGCGCTCGCCGCGCCGCACCGAGGCGGCGCGGCCGCGGGCTGGCCCCCGCGCCCCGGCCCGCGGCTTTACCCACGAGGAAGTCGGAGATGGCGAGGTTGAGCAGGAAGAAGTTGTTCTGCGTGCGGAGGCTCGAGTCGGCCACGAAGGCGAGCATGACCAGCGCGTTGCCCAGCACCGTGGCCACGATGAGCAGCGCCATGAGCGCGGCCAGCACCGCGGTCCAGGCGGCCGAGAAGCCGCGCGCCCCGCCCGCCGCCGCCGCCGCCGCCGCCTCGGCCGCCAGCGCCCCCGACGCGTTCAGCGGCCCGTCGGGCTGCGCGCGCTCCATGGTGCGGCGCGGGGCGCCCGGCGCATGGTCCCGCCGAGGCCGAGCCGCGCCCGCCCCGCGCCGCGCGCCGAGTGCGCCCCGCGCCCGCGCCCCGCGCAGCGCCCCCGCCATTGGCTGCCGCCCGCGCCCCGCCCGCGCCCCGCCCGCGCCCCGCCCCCGCCCCGCCCCCGCCGCCAGCACCACGGACAGCGCCGCGTGCCCGCCGCGGGGGCCGGCCGGGCCGGGGGCGCGGCGGGCGGGGCGCGGGCGGCGGGCGCGCCCGGCGGGCCCCGGCCCCGGCCCGCGCCGACCCCGGCCCCGGGCGCCCGGCGGGGCGCGGGGCGCGGGCGCGGCCCGGGGCGCGGGCGGGCGGGGGCCGCGGGGCGGCCGCCCGGCCCCCGGCGCCCGGCCCGGGCCGGGGGCGACGCAGCCCCGAGGGCCGCGCGCGCAGCGGGCCGGGCACCTGCCGGGCACGGGCGGCCGCGGAGTTACATAAGGGAGCGCGGGAGCGGCGGCTGACCCGCCCGCAGCCGGGCGACCTGCGGGGAGGGAGCGGCCGGCGGCGAGTGCCTCGGGCCCGGCCGCCGGCCCCCGGGACGCCACTCGGGGTCAGTCCGAGCTGCGGGGACACGCGGGCACCGCCCCGGGGGGCCGAAGGGCAGCGGCGGGCGGGCGGCCGGGAAGGGAGGGAGGACGGGAGCGCCCCCCCCGCCCCGCGGCAGAGCCCCAGGGTCAAGGAGAGACTCAGCCCCAGACACTTTGCCAGACAGACAGACAGACAGACACGCCCGCCCGCAGACACACAGACACCCACGGAGCGGGGAGGCGGCCACCCAGCGTCAGGCTGGGGACCTGCACCGGCGGCACACGACAGAGCAGACAGCGGGAGCGGCGCCCGCGGGGAGAGGGACGTCTGCTGGCAGAGCAGGACGGGCGGGTGGGGACCCGGGGCAGGACAGGCGGGCCGCAGGGACCCGGGGCAGGACAGGTGGGGCGCGGGGACCCGGGCGCAGGACAGGTGGGGCGCGGGGACCCGGGCGCAGGACTGCCGGGCCGGCTGGGGACCAGGGCGCAGGACAGGCGAGGCGAGGCGGGGGACTCGGGCGCAGAACAGGCGGGTGGGGACCAGGGCGCAGGACAGGCGGGGCGCGGGGACACGGGCGCAGGACAGCGGGCCGGCTGGGGCCCCGGGCGCAGGATGGGCCGGGCGCGGGAAACCCCCGCAGCTGGCACAGACGCCCCCAGACGTGCAGCAGCTACTTCTGCATCCAGGTCCTGCTCCTCCCTCCCCCCAAGGTGCTTTGGAAACTTTGGGGGAGCGAGCAGCTGGGCGTCCTCAGGGGTGCAGGGAGCGCCCCAGGCCCACATCAGGCTGCTCGCTCCATTTTGAGGCTCCCCGCAGCCTGCCGCGGGAGGGGGCACTCCTCCTCCCGGAAGCCCAGCCGCCGGGAACGTGCTCCTCCCCCAGCCCCCTCTTCCTGCAGCCAGCCGCGGCTGCCCCCGGACTCTGGCCCAGCCTCCCCGGGTCTGTCGCAGGCTCAGCCTGCCGGCTCCGACCCCCGCAGACCCCCACCAGGGCTGCCTCCTCCCGCCCCCTCCAGGCAATGCGGTGGGGGCTGCCCCTGGTGGACCTCGGAGCCCCCCATGGAAGGGGGACCGCCCCGCACACCTCTCCTGCCGGGTGCCAGGGGACTGCATGACACACTGGGGAGGGGAGACCCTCTGTCCAGGCCGCATGGAGCACGCTGCCAGGGACGCGGTCAGGTCTGGAGCCCTCTGCTCTTGCCCCGCACGTGAGGACTCGGACACGGCCCTGGGGCCCTACAGGATGGTCCTCCGTCCTGACTCTCTCAGTGTCAGGCCCACCCTGCGACTCAGCCCCCAGCCCCCGAGGGGCCAAGTTGGCCCTGAGGTTTGAGCACGACCTTGACTGCGAGGGCCAGCACCTCATTAGCATCTACCCTGAACGTTGTGGCAGCACCATGCCTAGGGGGGAGCACTGTGTCGATGGCAGCGTTCTGTTGAGTGGGAAGCACTGTGTTGGTGGACGCACTATCTTGAGTGGGGAGCATTGTGCTGAGTGGGGAGCACTGTGGTGGTGGGAGCATTGTCTTGAGTGGGAGCACTGTCGGGTGTGGAGCACTGAGTTGAGTGGGGAGCACTGTCTTGAGTGGGAAGCACTGAGTTGAGTGGGGAGCACTGTCTTGAGTGGGAAGCACTGTGTTGAGTGGGGAGTACTGTCTTGAGTGGGGAGAACTGTGTTGAGTGGGGAGCACTGTGGTGGTGGGAACACTGTCGATGGAGCATTCTGTCAGTGGAAGTGTTGTGTTAGGGAGCACCACATCAGCAAGCAAGGTGTGGGGGGAGCACTGTGTTGATGAGACCCCTGGGGGGGTCCAGATGGAGGTCTCTTCTGCTGGGTCTGCCCCTGGCCAGCCCTGAGGGCGGGGAACACACCTGCCCTTGGCCACACAGGAACCTGCCATCCCCCAGGGTTTCCTCCAGCCTAGGCAGGGCGGCACTGGGGCAGCGCCCATGGGCCAGGGCACGGTCCCTGGGGACTGCCAGCGTGCACAGCCTCAGGAGACATGCCTGTCCGCAGCAGGCACCGCGGGGAAACACGGGGTTTGGAGCGTCTCCACCGCAGCTCTGCTCTGACGGCGCCTTCCGGAAGCCCAGCGCCTGTGGGACATGGGGGAAGGGGGATGCAGACATCCCTGCAGGGGCCAGTGGGAGCAGGCGGCAGGCCAGTCACGGCCAGGGACAGGTCTGCTCAGGCCCGTCCGCTCTCAGCCCCGAGACCCCGGGAGTCCGGGCGTGGGCACCGTGGGCCTGTGGGATCCCAGGGCGGCCCGGCCTGTGCCTGTCCTCGCAGCCCTCATGAATATGGGGACACAGTGCTCTCCTTTTTTGTTCCTTGTCTGCTTTCCCGGTGACATTCTGAGCCAGCTCCGGGCCTGTCCTGATGGGGACAGGCACCCCAGAAAACCCTCCACGAGGACTCTGGGGACGGGGACGGGGCTCCTGTCCCACTTGGCCCCGGAACTGGCTCTGTCCCTCCCTGCCTCGCCCCTAGCAAGGGATCAGCTGCTACCGACAGGGACTTCTGTCACTTGAGGCCACGGTGGCACTGCTCATCCTGCTGGGCACCTCCCCGGTGCGGTCTGTCCCGTGAAGGACCCTCGGCCTCCGGAAGAGTTGGTGGCCGGGCCCAGCTTTGAAGGGTCCAGCTGAGGTCCAGCTGCCCTGGCCAGCAGAGTGCAGGCTCGGCAGCCCCACCCCCGCGCCCCGGCTGCTGGCTGGCCTGGGCAGAGAGCAGTGGCTGCGGACCACCGGCCCTGCTCCCGGACCCCACACTGTGGCCGTGGACCTCGGCCCGCCCGCTCTCAGCCCCGAGACGCCCGGGAGTCCGGGCGTGGGCACCGTGGGCCTGTGGGATCCCAGGGCGGCCCGGCCTGTGCCTGTCCTCGCAGCCCTCATGAATATGGGGACACAGTGCTCTCCTTTTTTGTTCCTTGTCTGCTTTCCCGGTGACATTCTGAGCCAGCTCCGGGCCTGTCCTGATGAGCTCAGGGCCCGGAGAGATCAGAGGCTCCCGGGGGATCAAAGGCGGTTCTGATCCCCCTCCCGGGAGGGGCTGGGCCGGGCCCTGGTGGCCGGCAGGAGAACAGCACCAGGAGACAGGCAACTGTCGTGCCTGTGCGGGCAGGACGCCAAGTCCGGAGCTCTCGCCCCTGCCGTGTCCTCCTCGGGCCGGGGAGCGCCTTCAGGTACGCAGGGAGGCGTCCGGGGGCTCACACCACCGTGTCGCCTCATTCCCAGCAGAATGTCCCCCAGGTCCCTGCCTTGTCCACCACCAGAAGCCCGGAACTGGCCCTGACCGCCTGGTGCGGACCCTCGCAGAGGCTGATCCCACGGTCAGAAGGGCAGGAGGGAACGCTGGGTGGTGGGAGGCGGGAGAGGGTCCCTCCCTGAGGCTCTGGCCAGCCCACAGCCGTGCCCGAGGTACCCCGGGCGAGTCTGGCGGCACTAGCAGCTCGGGAAGCCCGGGTGACTGTGGGCAGGGTGCCCCGGGCCTCTGTCTCCCTGGCAGGAGTGCGGCAGGGTGTGGGTGTGGCTGTCGGCCCGCTTGGCTGCAGGCTGGGGGGTGGGCGCTGAGCTGCACCCCTGCCCAGCTCCAGGGAGGACCTTCGGCTCCTCCTGGCTGGAGGCGGCCCCGCCCTCTGCCCTCTGCCCTCTGCCACTGTCCAGCGCATCCGCGCCCCCGTGCCCCCTCCCCCCGGCTCCTTCTTCCAGGGGGCTGTCTGGTACCACCTCGGTGGTGTTGTGGTCCCCCCGATGGGGCGGATGGTCCCCTCTGCCCTGCAGAGCCCACCGCGCCCCTCCTGCTCCACCCCGGAGCCCCCCCCGCCCCCCCCCCCCCCCCCCCCCGCCCGGAGCTGGTGCCCCTTCGACTCCACCGCCCACTTCTCTCCTGCTGGCAGGCCCCGCCCTCTGCCTTCCCGCAGCCTCCAGAGCCTGGGGTCACGCCGGGGCTTCCCAGCCTTGTTCTCAGAGCTGCCAGCCTGGAGCCGCCCTGGCGGGAGGGACACCTGCCCCGCACGCGCGCGCGCACACACACACACACACACACACACACACACACACACGGCCTCTCTCCCTCCGACGCCAGAGGAGAGCGGCCCCCAACACGACACGGCACACACCCTCTCTCCCTGAGACGCTGCCACCGGCCGGCCCTGCGCCCCAGGGGCCGCCTCTGTTTACTCCCTGGCTCCCCCCCTCCCCCGGGACGCACCACCTGTCAGGGAAACAGCGAGTGCCCTGCCAGGGCCGGTGGCGGTCTGATTAAAGGGCCCAAGCCCTGGAGGCACGGGCTCGTGTGTGTCCACACGTGTGTTCGTGGGCGAGGAGTCGGTGTGTGTGCTCGCCGATGTCTGTGTGTGTCTGTGACCGTGTCTGGTGAGCCACTCGGAATCCGTGTGTGTCTGGTCTGTGGCTGACGGGAGCCGGGGGTTGGGGGTTCTGGGGGTGCGTGTGCAGGACAGATACTGGGACCAGAGGGACGGTCGCCCTCCTCTGGCCTCCTTCTCAGATCTGCGCAGTTGCTCCACCCACTCGCCGTACACACACACACACTCACACTCACACCCACACTCACACACTCACACACACACTCACACTTATACACACACTCACACACTCATTAACAGATTCACACTCACACACACTCACACACTCATTCAGATTCACTCACACTCATTCACACACACTCACACTTATACACACACTCACACACTCATTAACAGATTCACACTCACACATTCACACACACTCATTCACACACAATCATTCACAGATTCACACTCACATTCACACTCACCCACACTCACACACATTCATTCACACATACACACACTCACACACTCACACTCACATCCATTCACACACTCACACTCGCATGCTCATTCACAGATTTACACACTCACACACTTATTCACACACATACAACTCATTCACACATACTCACATACTCATATTCACATACTCACGTTCACACACACATTCACACAGTCACCCACACTCACACTCACAATCACACATATTCACACACTCACACACATATTCACACATTCACACATTCATACTTGCACATTTTCACATACTTGAACACACTTATCCACACTCACTCATATCCTCACACATAGACACACTCGCACACACTTATTTACACATTCACACACTCATTCACACACAATTGCACACATTCACATGCTAACACACTCACATTTGCACACATTTACACCCTGATACACATTCACACAATACTCACATACACACTCATACACACAGCTCACACACTCATACACACGCCCCATTCACACTGCACAATACACACTCACACGAACACACTTGTGCACTCATACACTCGCAGACACACATTCACACACTTGCACTCACACACGTAAACATACACACTCATACCCATACCCGTGCACACTCACACATATACATACACACGTTCACACACATGCAGTATAACACTCATACACAATCACAGACACACACTCACACAACACACGTGCACACGCCCAGACACTCGTGAATCTCAGGAGACCCCGGCCCTGGGGAGCCACACAGGAGCCTGTCGCGACCGCAGTGCTGGGTGGCGCGTGGGGAGGGCCCGGCCCCAGCCGTGCCAGCGGCTCGACAGGGTCCCGGCAAGTGAGCGGGAGGGCCGGGGGTGCTTCCCGGGCATTCTCCCGCGTGTGTTCCCGAGAGGGACCTGACCCCTCCGGCGGTGCTCGGCCCTGCCTCCCTCCCGGCGGCTGCATGTGACGCCTGGAGCCGCAGCAGCCGTCATGGGCCGTGAAGGCCTGAGGCCAGCCGCCCACTCCGGAGAAGGGGTAGGTGGCAGTGAGACGTGGGACGCCCGGCCGCCAGGCAGCTGGCCTGCGTCACATGAAGCGGAGCCACTGGCTCCTCCGCCCGCCTCGCGGCGACGCCCGCGTGACCCCCAGGGCGCACTCGAGCCCCCGGCCGCCCGGTGCCCCGCGCCCGAGGGCTGGTCCCGGCTGCTGGCCGGCGGGCGGGCGGCGGGTCCCGTGGGCCCGTGTCTTCCCTCTTGGCAGAATTCTCCCGTGCAGATTGCTCAGGTCCCAAAGCCGTGGAGAAAAAAGAAAAGCCCTTTTGCCGCCGCTATTGATAACTCCCTCCTCACGTGGGGCTGGCTAAAAATACTCAGCTCCGACGACGGGAGCGGCTGTCACGTTGCAGGGCGCCTCGGGGAGCACGAGAGGCCGGGCCACGTGAGGGCCGCAGGTCCGGCCTTGCTGGGGGAGTGGGGACGCCCGGGCAGGACGGGGCCCGAGGTGACCGCAGGGCTGTGAGGCCAGGGGGGGGTGGGCAGGGCGCTCGGCGGGGCCGCGCTGTGCCTTTCCTGCCCAGACCAGCGCCTACCCGCAGGCTGGCACGGCGTCTCCCACGAGGTCGAGCACGCTTGGGGGGCTGGGCCCACCCGCCGTGATGGCGGCCAGGAGGGCCAGGCCGAGGGCTGTGGGCGCGGGAGGGCACGAGGGCAGGCCCACCCGGGGCGGGTGGGTGCCTCTGCCCCGCGGCCTGGGCTGGGGGGACACGCCCGGCCTCCCTCCCCCATCCCGCGGGAGGTCCCGAGAGCCCCGGGCGCCGTCCAGGGACTGCACGAGGGACTCAGCCGCCCCATCTCTTCCCGGGACCCCCGGCCAGCCCCAGGCGGGCTTCTGTGGACCCTCCCCAGGGTGGGGGGCGCAGGAGGGGTCTGGCCGGGCGACCACTCTGCTCAGGCCCAGCCCAGCATCTCCTTGGCAACGCGGGGTCCCGGTCCTGCTGGGGAGGGGGCTGCGGGGCGCACCCTTCCCTCCAGCCTGCTGGAACCAGCTTCTCCGGTAGCCATGGCAACGCCTTTGTTTCCGCTGTGTCTGTCCCGCCTCCCTCCCGGGTTCCCCTCTGCAGTGGCTGAGGCTCCTTCCAGTCCCCACTGAGGCTGGGGCTGTCTGACCCCAGGGCCCAGCCGTTGGCAGACTCTGCTCAGGGCCCACCGGGCGGCCCAGACCTCAAGGCCCCCGAGGGTGCTTTAGGGGCGAGCTGCAGACAAGCCCTCCTGGACTGGGGCTGGGCCCCTGCCAGGGCTGGCAGTGAGGCCACCGGATGCTTGGGAGTGGGGACCAGTCACTGCCTTGGGGTGCTGTCCCCGCAAGGAAGGTTGGGGGGGCTCACAGAACTGAGTCGGGCTGGAGCCTTGGTGGCTAGTGAGAGGCTTAGGGAGCTGGGGAGAGAGAGGAGGGAGAAAGAGGAGGGAGGGAGGAGGGAGAGAGAAAGAGAGGGAGGGAGGAGGAGAGAGGAGGGAGGGAGGAGGGAGAGAGAGAAGAGAGGGAGAGAGGAGAGGGGAGAAGGAGGGAGGAAGAGACAGGGAGAGTTAGAAAGAGACAGATCGGGAGAGATAGAGAGAAGAGCTGGGAAAGAAAGGAGAGAGAGTGGGCGAGTAAGAGCCCCTCCCTCCTGCTGGAGGACCCCCAGAGCTCCCCAGAGCCCACAGGCCTCCGACTGTCTGCAATCCAGTGGACCCCAAGGGAGGGAAGGAGACGCGGCTTCTGCAGACGGGAGAGACCCGGGCGTCAGGGTGCCCAGGGGTGCAGAGCCCCCCTGCTTCCCCATGCTGCTGTCACGGGGCTTCAACCGGCCTCCCTGGCCCGGGGCTCCCACGCTGACCAGACGGGGCCCGAGGGCCACCTGAGCCGGGTTTGAGCCCTGGCACTGCACAGGGTCCCCTGATCATCGCCGCCAGGAGTGATCCTGGAGCAGAGACAGGAGTCATTCCTGAGCACCTCGGGGTGTGTCTCCCCCTGAGAGCCCATCTCTGGGGAGCCGCTGGGGAGGAGCAGGGGTGTCTGCGACCCTGCACAGAGGCTGTCCAGCCTCCCCTGGCCGCTGACCTCAGCAGGACCAGGCGCTTCTCCTGAGGCTTCTGGCGAACTTTCCCCAGGGCCGGCTCCGTGCCCAGCGGTCACCTCTAGGAGCCCCAGATCACATCTTGCTGAAGTCCCCCTCTGGCTTGAGCTCTGTGACCCCCAACAAAAGGGCGGTCTTGACTCGCCCCGTCTGCACCCCCTGCTCCCCACGGCCAGGTTGCATTGTGTGTCTTCGCCCCCCACCCCACCCAATGCGATCCAGCGGGAGACCCCAAGGGAGGAGAGAACCGAGGAGACTCGAGTCAACTCAAGCTTTGCACGCAGGCGCCGGGGAGTGACCCTGGGCACCGGCCAGGAGGGGACGTCCCCCTCCCCGGCACCACCAGGGGTGGCCCTCCCGGGTCAGAGGGCAGTTCCCAGGGCCTCAGGCGGGCGAGCGGGGCCCTGGGTGGGCGCCCCCGAGCCAGCTCGGCCCCGCCCGGCCGGCGACCGCGCCCCGCACCACCTGACTCTGTTTGTAAACTCGGCGCCTGGCCACGCCCCTTCCGCCCGCGCGCCCGCCCCCTCCGGGGCCGTATCTGCATAGCCCCGCCCGCCCGCGCTTGTGATTGGCGCCCCGCGGAGTCCTTCTTCCGCGTGGGCGGGACTCCCGAGGGGCGGAGGGCGGGGCCGTGCCGGCGACGCGGTTCGCACGGTCCCGCCTCCCGCCGCGGACGAAGGGCCGGGCGCCGATTGGGCGAGGCGCCACGGACGCGCCGGCGCCGGGCGCGGCGATTGGCGGGCGCGGCTGCCCGTCGCGGGGCCGCCGGCCGCACTTCCGCCTCGGTGTCGTCGGGGCCTGCGGCGGGGCCGGGCGGCGGGCTGGGCCGGGCGCGGGCCGCGGTGCGGGTGAGTGACGCGCCGGGCCGGGCGGGCTCGGGGGCGCGGGCCTAGCCGGACCGGCCGGGGCCCGGGGCCCGGCGGGGCGCGCGGCGGCGGCGGCGGCGGGGCTCGGCGGGGCGTGTCCGGGCCGGCCGCTGCCCCCGGGGTCCGGCGCGCCCCGTCCCCGCGCCGGCCTCGGTCTGGGCGGGGCGGGGGGCGGCGGGCGGGGGGGAGGGGCGCCGGGCCTCGGGCCTGGGGTCCCCGCGGCGGCCGCCGGGGGCCTCGGGCTGCCCCGCCCAGCGCCGGCCCCGAGCGGGTCCGCAGCGCCCCGGCGTGTCCAGGGGCGCCGAGAGGGCTGCGGGGGCGTCCAGGCGGCAGGGAGGACCCGGGCCCACGCGCCGCGGCTTGCGGCCCTCGCAGGAGCGACCCCAGAAGCAGACCCGAGGGTCCCCGAGCGCCCCTTTCCCCACGCCGGGCTGGGTTCCTGCTCCCGTCCCGAGCACTGAGTCCCGGGGGCTGCGGGGACGGCGCCTGCCCGGCCCGCGGCCCACCCGGGTTCCATCCCCGGCATCCCGAGGGTCCCCTGAGCCCGCCAGGAGTGAGCCGGAGTGCAGAGCCCGAGTCAGCCCTGAGCACCCAGTCACGACCCCAAGTCCCCCCTCCCCAAATACCCCGGACAGCTCAGCACTGCGTCGGGGGTAGCACTGCTGGGTCCGGGGAACGTGCGCCCCTGGGTTGCGCCCCAGCGCCCGCCCCGAGCCCTGGGTCGCCCCTCGCGTTAGGGCAGCAGGGTCACCGCTGCCCTTTCTTCGCAGGGGCCCAGCCCAGCGCGGCCGGGGCCTCACGGGCAGGATGCAAGGGGGTGCTGCCCCCATCTCCCGGGGCAGTCCTCCTCCTCCGGGCCGGGGGGCCGAGCAGGGGCCCTCGCTCAGCCCTCAGTCTTGCCCTGGAGTGGCCTCTGGGACTGGCCGCCTGGACTCCGGCCGCGGTGCCGTCCCCAGGAGCAGACTCCCGAGCGGCCGTGACGTCCGGCTGCTTTCTCCGTGTTGGCGCCTGCATGTGCCGCTCGAGCCGCGCCGCCTTCTGGCTCTGTGGCTCCTGGGCCCGCCGGCCGGGCTGTGCCTTGTTCGTGGTCCCCGGCTTCACCCTGGCCTAGAACTTGTCATCATCCTCCGGGCTGCGAAGGCGCCTGGCCTGGCCGTGACCCTCGGAGAGCGTGGAGACTCGGCCGCGGGGGCTGTGCCCTGGACAGCTTGTCCCTGCCGTCCGCTAGCCGAGGTCTGGGGGTCTCCCTGGCAGGAGCGCTGCTCCTCCCTCAGACACCTCCTGGCCCAAGAGTCGTTTTGGTTTTGGTTTCGGTTTCTGGACCACACCCAGCGGTGCTCCAGGCTCACTCCTGGCGGCCCGGGACCATGTGGGTGCGGGCAAGGCAGATGCCCCCTCCACCCCCGCCATGCTGTCGCCCTGCTCGAGACTGAGCTTTTAAGCACTGACCGTCTGAACCACCGATTTGGGGCTGGTCGTCCTTCCCAGACCTGACCCAGAGGTGCTGTCCCAGTCCTCTTCTCTTGCTGGGCAGTGGGCGGGAGGCAGGTGCTCGGCTGCTCCCTTGTTCCCGGGTGACCGGGTCTGGGGGGCCCTCACAGGGTCCCTGCTGCTGACCTGAGTTGGGAGGGACCCCACTGCGGCCCGCTCTGCCTCCCCACGCCCGTCAGCAGCATGAGGCCAGGAGGAAGGGGAGGCCGCCCCTAATCTGCCCTCGCGGCCACACAGCCCGCCCTGCCCTCCTGGGGCCTCAGCCTTGGGCCGGGCTGGGGCTGCCCAGGAGACGAGCCAGCAGCCGCTTCCTGCACCGACTGTCCCCTTGGACTGCATGGCGGCCTGAGGCCCCTCCCGCAGGGCCACGGGCCACCCGGGCTCTGGAGCCTCCCCCGGGTGGGCAACTGCGTGTGGGCTTGGGCTGGACACGGTGCCTGGCCCCTGCCCCTGTGCATGCCAGCCGTCCACACTGCAGGCGCCCCCATGGGAATCGCCGGCCTGAGCTCCCCTGGTTGAACACACCCTTCCGTGCTGGCTGCAGCTGCCCGGTGCGAAGACCTGAGGTGTGGACATGCCCCCTCAGCACTCCGTGCGCCTCACGGTGGCCGGGCCGGAGCCCCCGGGGCGGCCTCCTCGGTCCCGTCCTTGTCTCCCTGTTTCTGGGTGGACACGATGGCGCTTCCAAGGCACACCCTTCAGGGTCCTCCGCATCACACGGGCACTTGGGAATCCCCTCTGCGGCCGGAGAGGCCACTGGGGCCGTGCCTGACCACCACCAAGGCCGGACAGTGGCATCTGCAGGCCTCTGAGAGCCACGGTGTCCTTCCCCAGGGTGCAGCACTCCCGAGTCCAGTGGCCACTCACTGCGTGTGCTTGACTCGCCATGCCTGAGGAGTGAGGCAGAGGAGGGCCTGCTGCGGAGCATGGACGGGGAGGAGCAGTTCTTCGACGCCGTCACCGGTCAGTGGGGAACGGCAGGGACACACACACTCACACACACTCACACACTCACGTTCACACATACACGCGCACACACACATGCTCACTGGGGCTGCCAGCGCGCATGGACTGCTCAGGACCAGCCCTGGGGGTTCCCAGGTACCCCTGGAGCCTTGCTCTGAGTGCGTGGGCGGGGGCTCGCGTGGTTCCGACTGGGCCAGAAGCTGCACCCGGGGTGCCAGCCTGTGCTGACTTGCCTGCTGCGCTCTCAGTGCTCGGGGTGGCGGCGGTCTTGGGGCTGCTGCCCGTGCTGAGACCCCCGTGCCCGTCTCCCAGGCTTCGACTCTGCCAGCTCCTCCGGGGAGTTTTCCGAGACGAGCCCCCGAGATGCCGGGGAGAGCCCCCCGCAGGAAAATGGGGTCCGGAAGCACAGGTACGTGGCCCTCCGGCCGGGCTCCTTCCCTGCCGGGCCGAGTCTTCCTGCCGCCACCCCCCCCCCCGGCTGCTTTGGGCCCCCAGTTTCACGAATGTGTGCGACCAGTGGGGTGCGGCAGGGAGGCCGCCTGCTGCGCCTCCCGGGCTTCTGCCGTCGTCCCGGTCTGCCATCAGGGCTGGCTCAGCTCTGCCTGCACCTTTGCGGCGCGCACACCCTCCCCTGCAGCCCTGCCCGCGGTGCCTCAGCTGGCACTGGCCCCTGCCCTCCCACTGCGTGTGCCTGGGCTGTGCCATCCAGGTGGGGGAGGCCCTTGGGGGACACAGGGACACGGCTGCAGCTGCCCGAGTGGGCTGACCCACGCCCCCTCTCCTGACTGGCCCCCGGACGCGCCTTGCCCAGCCTGCGGGGACCCCGTGGCTCCACACCTGAGCCAGGCTCTCCCACCCGTCGCCCACCGCCGCCGGCCACCGAGCCAGTCCCGCAGCCCTGGCGTGAGGCGCCGCCTCGCTCTGAGCTCTGGGGCTGCCCGTGTCTCTGCAGGACGTCGCTGCCCGCGCCCATGTTCAGCAGGAGCGACTTCAGCGTCTGGAGCATCCTGAGGAAGTGCATCGGCCTGGTGAGTATGGCCAGGCCGCGGTCAGCCCCTGCGGCGCCCGCAGCCGAGTGCTTCAGCATGGCAGGTCTGACGGGGTCCCAGCTGGAGAGGGCAGGACGCGGGCACAGAACATGGACCCGGCAGGCAGCAGGATGGCCAGCACCTAAGGGCCGGTGGCAGTGCTCCTGCGTGCCTGTGCTAGGGGCGGGAGTGTGTGCCTGTCACGCGGGCCCCGTCCTGCGTGCATGTGCCCCTGCCCCATGTGTACCCTGGCCCAGCTCCCTGTGTGGCCCCCGTAGGGACCCAGCTGGGCTCCTCAGACTTGCCCTGGCCCCCAGGGCCGCTCCAGGGCCTCCAACAGGGATGGGGGGACCCTCTGGCACAGTTACACGCAGCTGCATGTGTGTCCACATCTGTGTTCACGGCTGCACACGTCCATGCCTGTGTCTACACACACGTGTATGAACGTCACAGCTGCACATTTGTGCACGTCTATGTAAATGTATGTACATCTGTCATGACAGAACACGCGTGCATGTTGGTGTCTGTCAGTGGCTGCACATGTGTATATCTGTCACGACTTAACATGTGTGCATGCCTGCCATGGCAGAACACGCATACACGTTGGTGTCATGACTATACACTTGCATGTCTATGCCATGGCTGCACATGTGTGTCTGTACCTGTGTGCATGTTTGCCATGGTAGAACACGTGTGCATGGCAGAACACGTACGTGTTGGTGTCATGACTGCACGTGCATGCATGTCTGTCATGGATGCACATGTGTGCGTGTCTGTGTACCTGTGTGCATGTTTGCTGTGGCAGAACATGTGTGCATGTTGGTGTCACGGCCGCACATATGGAGCAGGGCTGGCAGCTGTGTGAGGCTCCGAGCTGCCCGGGCCGCGCTCCACCTTCTGCGTTGGCACCTGGGTGGCAGGATGCGGTGCCTGCAGCTCCACCAGTGATGCAGTGAGCGGCTCCGAGGGCGGGCGCTGGTGACAGAAGCCAACCGGGACAGCCGCGGGGGTGGGAGGGAGGCTGGTGACAGAGCAGGCCGGGCCGGGCGGGACAGCCTTCGGGTCCCCGCAGGAGCTCTCTAAGATCACCATGCCCATCGCCTTCAACGAGCCCCTGAGTTTCCTGCAGCGGATCACGGAGTACATGGAGCACGTGTACCTCATACGCAGGGCGTCCTGCCAGCCGCAGCCCCTGGAGAGGATGCAGGTGGGTGCGGGCAGGGGCGGCGCCTCTGACCTTCCTGGGCTTCTCAGCCTCACTGTTGAGGTGTGCTCTGCCTGTGTGTGCTCTCGCGGTGCGACGTGCGTGGGAATGCACGCGTGGGATGTGTGAGCGTGCCACGTGAGCGAGCATGGACTTCACGTGTGCTCATCTGCGCACGGGGTGTGCATTTGCGAACATGGTCGGTGTGTGCACGACTGAGCTTCATGCGTCCGAGACGTGTGTGACTGTGGGAATATAGGCACTGCACACGAACGCGCGAGGTGTGAGTACACGTGTGCTGTGTATGTGAACGTGGGTGGTGAGTGAGCGTGCGAGCACGTGTGCACTGTGCGTGAGGCGGGCAGTGTGAGCACATGTCCATTGTGTGTGAAAGTGCGAGGTGCGTGTGAACACTTCTGCGCTGTGCGAGTGTGAGTACCTGTGCACTGCGTGTGAATGGGTGCTGGGCGAGCATGTGTGAATGTGTGAAGTGTGTGAGCACGTGTGCATTGTGAGTGTGTGGGCACGTGTGCGCCGGGCGTGTGCCCAGGCTGAGGGTTCGTGCTCCCGAAGTTCCTCTTGCCTCTGCTGTCCCTGCGAGTGGCCGGTACGGGGCTGGGGCTCAGAGGGCTTAGTGGGTGGAGCTTGGCGTGCGGGAGCCCCAGCCCTCCCGGGCCCGAGCACTGTGCTGGGAGCAGGCCTGAGCACCACTGGGTGTGGCATGGAGAGATCAGACCGATGAGCCCCCTCCTCCTCGCCCTCCCTCCCCTGCTCTTCCCCTTCCTCTCCATCCCGCTCTGCCCCTCCCCACTTGCCCCTCGCCTCCCCCCCCCCCCCCGCCCTGCCCTCAAGGCCCTGCTTCCTGCTTCCAGTCCGTGGCGGCCTTCGCGGTGTCGGCCGTGGCCTCGCAGTGGGAGAGAACCGGCAAACCCTTCAACCCGCTGCTGGGAGAGACCTACGAGCTGGTCAGGTAAGGCCCCTCCAGTGGCTGCTGCGGGGAGCCTGGGGGCGGGGAGGGCCGTGGCTGGGGGCAGGGCAGGGCAGGGCCAGGACGGGCTGGGCTGCGGGCAGGCCTGGGGGTCCTCCGTGCCGCCCTGAGCCGCGCCCCGCAGAGAGAGGCCCGGACTCAGGCTGAGCCTGCAGGGGCAGCTTCTAGAACAGCCTTTGTGCCACCTCAGCACCCAGCCCGAGGCCGTGGGAGTTGGGGGGCTTGTGCAGAGGAGGGTAAGACGGGACCCATCCATCCTGCCGCCACACGCAGGACCGCGACACCCCATGGCCACAAACACCGGGTGGGACAGTGCTGCCCGTGGCCATTGCCCAGGCCTGCTGGTGTCCGTGTCCACCCTTGCTTTGTTGGCTGTGACCCCTGGGCCCTCGCAGTTGCTGCGGGTGCTGGTAGCCAGGGGTGGGCCCAGCTCCAGGCCTGGGGCCAGGTGTGGCCGCTTCACTCACCACAGGACGGCAGGGGGAAGGGGTGGTGGGGGAGGGCGCATGGCCGGGGCGTGGGGGCAGGGGTGAGGTGGGGTGGGTGGGTGCAGTCCCATGGACGGGCTAAAGGCCCCGTCCCAGCAGGGGGGGCTGGACCGAGGCGGATGAGCTCTGAGGGCCTCGCCTTGGGCCGCTCCGGGCTGACGGCCTTTTCTAGATGCTTCTGGCGAGCCGGGGGTGCTCGGCCCTGCGTGGCGCCGCACGCGCGTCCTGAAGGCGATCGATTGGGAGGGTGACGGCGGGCAGGACGGGAAGGGGCTGACCCCCGCCCCCCAAGGCCCCCGCGTCTCCAGGAAGCCCACCCAGGCCCGGCTGCGGCTCGCGGAGGCTGGTCGGGGCCTGGCGCGCAGACAAGCACTCATTTTCCAAATTACATACCTGGGCAGGCGACCTTTCAAATCCGCTCTGCGCCTGCCTTCCCCGGCAGCGCGTGGAAGCTCTGGTCCCAGTTAAGTTCGTAATTATGTGGTTTAGCTTTATAATTCTTAATGACTGCAGCTGTAGGTGTATTCACGGTTCCGGAACAATTAAAAACTGACATTTTTATTGAAAAAGCAAGTCGCTGAAATTCCCATTTCCTGCCAGGAATATCTTGGGGTGGAAGACGTGTCCTCCCCGGACTCGGGGGGTCCCGGGGGGCGGGCAGAGGCTGGCGTGGTGCCTGCGTTGCCGCCTCGCGTGGCACTCAGGCTGGCCCGTGCTCGCCGCAGGGAAGACCTGGGCTTCAGGTGCATCTCGGAGCAGGTCAGCCACCACCCGCCCGTCAGCGCCTTCCACTCCGAGGGCCTCGGGCAGGACTTCCTGTTCCACGGCTCCATCTACCCCAAGCTGCGCTTCTGGGGCAAGAGCGTCGAGGCCGAGCCGCGGGGCACCATCACGCTGGAGCTGCCTGCGTGAGTGGCCCCACCCCCCGGGGCACCGCCCGGGGGCCTCTCCCTGCCGTGCCCCCCTCCCCTTCCCGAGGCTCCCCCCAACCCTGGGCCCCTCCAGAAACGCAGACAGGCCTCGCGGACGCCGGCTTGGCTGGGCGGGGACCTCCGTGCCCTTCTGGCTTCGCCCGCAGCTGGCCCAGGGCGCGAGGGCTGTGCAGGGTCGGGTCCTTGAGGCCCAGCTCTGAGGCCACCAGCACCCTCGAGTTGAACTGCCCAAGTCCAGCCTCCCGGATGCTACAGCCAGAGGCAAGCCGGTGGCCTCACGCAGGCGTGCTCCCCCCGCCCCCTCGCCGCTGCCGCCCCTGCTCCCGCGGGTGCCCTCCCGGGTCGGCAGGGTGGGCGCCCTGACCTGCCGGCCCGCAGGCACCAGGAGGCCTACACGTGGAGCAACCCCACGTGCTGCGTGCACAACATCCTCCTGGGGAAGCTGTGGATCGAGCAGTACGGCACGGTGGAGATCGTCAACCACAGGTGCCCGCCTCGGCCCCGCTGACGGGCCGGCCCCGGGGCTCGCCCCTGAGGCCCCAGATGCGGCCAGCGCTCGGGCTGGCTGGACGGTGCGCCCCCTCCCCCACGTGCCCCTCCCCCACCCCTCCGCCCCTTCTCAGGGCGCACCCGATCCTCCTGCAGGACCGGGGACAAGTGCGTGCTCCACTTCCGGCCCTGCGGGCTGTTCGGCAGGGAACTGCACCGCGTCGAGGGCCACATCCAGGACAAGAAGTAGGTCTGGGCCGCCCGAGCACTCGGGGCGTGGTCCTGTTTGGGCTCTGGGCGGGGGGGGGGGGGGGGGGGGCCCTGCCAGAGGGGCAGCCAGCAGGAGGCCACCCCACCTCCCCTCAGGCCCAGAGTGGGCCTGGGGCTCCCGGAAGGGGCTGCGGTCCAGCCGGACGGGGTGGGGACCCCTGGGTGGGGGGGCGCTCCGGGCCATCTTTCTTTTCCACACTGGCACGCTCGGCCCTGGAAGCGGGGGGCCGCCGGGCGCCCCAGGCAGTGGAGGCCAGGGCAGAGACCCCGGCCCGGCCGGCCGCCCGAGTGACCTGCGGGCGGAATGGGCCCGTTTCTGCGCCCGCTGACCCGCCCCGCCCCCCAGCAGGAAGAAGCTGTTCGTGGTCTACGGCAAGTGGACTGAGTGTCTGTGGGGCATCGAGCCCGCGGCCTACGAGCGCTTCCAGAAGGAGGAGCGCAGGGGCGGCGCCCCAAGGGAGCCCAGCCTGGTGAGGGCTGCGGGGTCCCCGTCGTCCCCCGTGGGTGCCGGCTCGGGCCGAGGGGGCAGCCGGCTTCCCCCCAGCTGCCCACCTCGGCCCTTTGGCTCCGGGGCCACCCGGCTGTGCTCCGTGGTCTCGCCTGGGGCGGGGGTCCGCCCACGCGCTCGGGCCGGGGCGTGGGGACGTGCGTCCCCTCCACAGGCTGCACCTCTTCCAGGACGGGGACGCGGCGGACGCGGTGCCCGGGGCGCAGGAGTCGGTGCGGGTCATTCCCGGCAGCAAGCTGCTCTGGAGGGTCAGCAGCCGGCCCCCAAACTCGGCCCAGGTCTGTGCAGCCCGCGGCCGGGTCGGCTGAGCGCGGGGTGGGCGCCCGGGGCTGGCCTGTGCTGCCCGCGAGGGGCCTCCCGCTGGCCAGCAGGGCCGGGGGGGCGGCTCCGTGGCGGCGAGCACTGGGCTGTGTTGCGGGGCTGCGGGACGCCCGCCGCTGACCCGGCCACCCCTGCAGATGTACAACTTCAGCAGCTTCACCATGAGCCTCAACGAGCTGGAGGCGGGCATGGAGGGGCTCCTGGCGCCCACCGACTGCCGCCTGCGGCCTGACATCCGCAGCATGGAGAACGGCGACATGGGTGCGCCGGGCGGAGGGACCCCACCCCATTTGCCTGGAGGGGACCCCTGTGTGGCGGCCGGCAGGCCTGGCAGGGGGCGGGAGCGCAGTGGCCAGACTGGGGGCTGCGGGAGGCCCCCGGAGGACGCGGGCGGAGCTGGGGGTGCGGGGGGTCCCAGCACCCTGTCCTCTGGCCTGTCTGCGGACTCCCCCACGTGTGCTCGCGCCTAGATCTGGCCACTCAGGAGAAGGAGCGGCTGGAGGAGAAGCAGCGGGAGGCACGGAGGGGACGCGCCAGGGAGGACGCCGAGTGGCAGACAAGGTGAGGGGACCCCGGACACACGCAGACACGCACAGAAACACACAGGCACATGTGCACACGCACATAGACAGTGCAGACAGACACACACACAGACACACAGACACGTGCACAGATACAGACACACACAGACACGTGCAGTCACAGACACACAGACACATGCAAACATGCGCACAGAGACATGCATAATACAGACACACTCGTGCGCAGACAGACACACACAGGGACACACACAGGGACACGCACAGACACATGCACAGACACGCGCACAGACATACACAGGGACATGCACAGATACAGACACACGTGCACAGACACAGACACACAGGCACACAGAGACATGCACAGATGCACACGTGCACACACACGCACAGACACAGGGCTGGGGGCCTGCGACCGTCGGGGCCCCGCCGGGCCAGGCTGCCTCGGGGTGGCTCGAGGGATGCCAGCCTGTTTCCGAGAGCTGCCCGTCTCGAGCACGCAGCCGATGGCGCCGCCTGGGCCCTGATGCGCCTCTGCCCGTAGGTGGTTCCACCGGGGCAAGAACCCGCACACGGGCTCCCCTGACTGGCTGTACACGGGCCGCTACTTCGAGCGGGACTTCTCGGGCTGCCCCGACATCTACTGAGCGGCTGGGGCCCTCCCGCGGGAACCGGCACTGGCCCCGCCGAGGCTGGACCCGAGAGGCCGTCGGGCCAGGCGTTTCTCCACAAAGCTTCACCGGGACCAGCATGTCCTCGCGGAGGAGATGGGGACCCTGCCGCGTGTCCCCGTGGACGGCCGCCACGTGTTCGAAGGCCGGAGCTGGAGCCGGAGCTTGGGAAGGGCCAGAGGTCTGCCCCTCTGGCTTGGGGCGGCTGGAGAGCAGGACTCGCGTCCACCGCCCCAGTTGGCCACCGACAGTGCTGAGCACTGGCACAGCGGGGAGGGGACTTGCCTGGCACGCGGCCCACCTGGGTCTGGTTCCCGGTACTCGGTGTGGCCCCCTAAGCCCTGTCAGGAGGACCTCTGAGTGGAGAGCCAGGAGTGAGCCCTGAGCACTGCCACGTGTGGCCCAAAGACCAAAAAAAGAAAGGAAAAAGGAAGTTATTTGGTGCTGGAGCGATGTACAGCTGGGAGGGCACTTGCCTGGCACGCCGCCCACCCGGGTTCAGTCCCCGGCATCCCGTATGGCCCCCGAGCACCACCAGGAGTAATTTCTAAGCACAGAACCAGGAGTGACCCTTAGCATTGCTGGGTGTGACCAGAACACAAGAAAACTCCCAGATTCCTGCCCCCGCCCACCACAGGCCACAGGCAGCCCTGCGCTGGCCCTGACGCTGTCCCCGGGGCCTCATGCTGGTGCAAGGACACTGTCCCAGGCCCTTGCGTGTCAAGGCTCCTGGCCACACCTGTGATTAAAGCACTTGGGAAGCTGCTGGCGTCTCATTGCACGTCCCCATCAGAGGTGCGTGCCAGGCCTCTGTGCAAAGGGCCGAAGGGAAGGTGGGCCTGTCTGGCTGCTCCTTGGGGGGTGGGGCGATGGGAAACGGGGGAGGGTAAGCCCAAAGTTGCATTGAAAGAACCCCTCCGGGGCTAGGAGATGGGACTGCAGAAAGGCTTCAGGAGGAAGCCCCAAGCAGAGCCAGGAGTCAGCCCGAGCACAGAGCCGAGAGTCAGCCCCAAGCACAGAGCTGGGAGTCAGCCCTGGGCACAGAGCCGGAATCAGCCCGAGCACAGAGCCGAGAGTCAGCCCCGAACACAGAGCTGAGAGTCAGCCCCAAGCACAGAGTTGGGAGTTTTAGCCCTGAGCACAGAGCCAGGTGTCTGGGTGGGTCTCAGGATGCTTCCGAATTGCTGACCAGTAGCTCACATCTGGATCGCCTGAGGCTTTGGGCTGGTCAGTGGGTTCCTGGGCACATGTGCGCCTAACTCAGTCTGCAAGGGACGCTCCTTCCCACAAACGCTCCCTCAAGGCCATGCAGGCACGGCCTGAGCACTGTGTCCTGAGCACCATGTGGGTGGGCTGTGGCCCCGCACTGGAGCCTGACTGCTGTGGCTCATACACTGGCTGTGGCATCTGGGTGCTGGCAACTCAGGCTGGACCCCCGCAAGGCTCCCTAGAAGAGGCTTTGCAAGGACGGGGACGGCCTTGGGGCTTGTTAGACGTGAGGGGGTCTGAGGCTTCGCCGAGGCAGGTGCAGCCCATCTCGCTTTCCTAGAGGTGGCCCGTCCTCGGCCTCTGCTGAGTGTGGCAGTTACTAGAGCTCTCAGGAGTTAGTTGGGACCATGCTGGGTCCTCCCCGGGGTGCTGGGGATCCGTGTCCAGACACGGTCTTGCCCTCCACAAGCTCCACCTCCTGGACCCCAAGTCCTTGGCGGTGCCACTGGACCCTGCGAATGCGTGCTGGGTCCCTGCTCGGGGCTGGGCGTGGCAGCTGTGACTCCTGGCCAGGAGAAGGGCATGAGACCCCCTGGGCCGGGCCAGCCCCTGCGCCCATGGCACTGGCCCCAGCGGTGCTGTCGAGAACCTGCGTCCTCACAGGCCCAGCCGGCCAGAGGGCAAACTGAGCTCGTCACACTCCTGGGGGTCACCCGGGACAGTATCTGGACCTGGAAGCCCGCCCCGGGCGCTCCTGGCCAGGCCTGGTCTCTCTTGGTAATTATCAGCCCCAGGCTCCTGTCACTCGGGTTCCGGCTCAGTGTGACACCCCAGAGGTTTCTCCGCGGGCGCTCCCGTGTCTGAATTGGTGCCCCCAGGAAGCTGGGCCTCCCCCTAGACGAGTATTGGGCTACCTGGTGCCCAGCCACTGGCCACACCACTCGGTCTCAGGTCAGACACTGGGCAGGCCGCTGTGGCCTCCGTGTCCCCCTGCAGCACTGACCGCGCGATGGACAGTCAGAGGAGCTGGGAGGACCACGGGGACACACCCGGTTCGGGGGTCGCAGAGTCGCAGACCCAGCGCCGACCCTGCCCAGCCAACTGGGTGCAAGGACACGACCCGAAGAGAACCGACTACAGCCGCAGCCGCCAAAGCCAGCGACCGCGGGGCCCGAGCCCCCTGGCCAGCCAGGTGCGTGTCTCGGCGGGCGTGAGGGTCCCCGCGGAGCTCTGGCTGGGGGGGTCTGCAAGGGCCCTGATGCCCGGGGTCTTGCAATCCTGGCAGACGAGCCCGCAGGGTCCCCGAGACACCCCCTCCCACGTGCTGCCCCGAGATCCGGCCGCGGTCCAGGGGTCCGGGTCGCCGCCCGCTTGCCCGCCGCGGGACGGGGCGTCCGCTCGTCCCCGCCTCCTGGCCGCGTGTGTCCCGTCCCGTCCCGTCCCGCCCCGCCCGCCGTTCCCGGCGCCGCCGCTAGGGGCCGCCGCCGCGCCCCTATGACACAGCAACAATAGGGGCCGCTCTGGCCAGCGCGCACAGGCCCGCGCTTCCGCCGGAAGGGGCCGCCGGGCGGGTGATGGACGGCCCGCTCCGCCAATCGCTCGAGGGAAGGCGCCGAGCCCGCTCCTGACGGCAGCCAATCGGCGGCGAGGGCGGCGGGGGCGGGGCGAGCGGGGACTTCCGGCGGGGCCCGGCAGGCGCTGAGGAGGAGGAAGCGGTCCGGACGGCGCTGCTCGGCGGAGTCTCGGCGCGGACAGGTGCGGGGCGTCCGGGGGCGGCGGGGGGCGGCGAGGGTCGCGGGGGGCCGGCCGGTGCCCGCGCCCCTGCGGGCGTCCCCGTCGGCGGCGGCGCAGTGACCTGGGGGCCCCGGAGCTGCGGGGGGGGGGCGCGCGGGGCTCCCGGAGCTGCGGGTCGGCGGGGCGGGCGCGGGGGCTTCCGAGCTGCGGGCCGGGGGCCGCCGGGGTTCCGGAGCCGCTTGGGCCGGGGGGCGTGGGCAGCCCGGTGCTGCGGGCCTGGAGGTCCCGGTGCCACCGGCAGGGGGGCCGCGGGGAGCCCGGACCTGCCCACCCGGGGGTCCCGGAGCGGTCGGCCGGGGCGGGCCTGGGGTCTTGATGCGGCCGGCCGGGGGGCCCGGTGCTGCCGGTCTGGGGGGCGCGGGGCTCCCAGAGCTGCCGGTGGGGGGAGGGGGACCCGCGGGGGTCCCGGGGCCGCGGGCCTGGGCGCTTGGTGCGGCGGGGGGGGGGGGGGGCCGCGGGCCTGGGGGTCTTGGTGCGGCGGGGGGCGGGGGGGGCCGCGGGGGTCCCGGTGGCCGCTGAGCCCCTCCCCTGCCGCAGGATGGCGGCCTCCGGAGCCTTGTTCCCCAGCCTGGTGCCCGGCGCCCGGGGCACCTCCAACAAGTACCTGGTGGAGTTCCGGGCCGGCAAGATGTCCCTGAAGGGCACCACGGTCACCCCCGACAAGCGGAAGGGGCTCGTCTACATCCAGCAGACCGACGACTCCCTCATCCACTTCTGCTGGAAGGACAGGACGTCGGGCAGCGTGGAGGACGTGAGTGGGCGCCGCGCAGGGTTGGCGGAGAGCGCGGGGCTGGGTCGGCGGGGCCCCTCCCGAGGGCCCTGGTCTGCGGCCGCCCTGACCCTCGGCCCCGCAGGACCTGATCATCTTCCCCGACGACTGTGAGTTCAAGCGGGTGCCGCAGTGCCCCAGCGGGAGGGTCTACGTGCTCAAGTTCAAGGCCGGCTCCAAGCGGCTCTTCTTCTGGATGCAGGTGTGTGCTCCCTGCGCCCTGTCCGGCGGGCGGCAGCCACCTGGCACCTGTGCCGGTCGTGCCGTGCCTCCGCGGGGAGCGCGTCCCCGACCCCGTCCCTCCGGTGCCCGCCGTGCCGGTGCGTGGCCCGCCCAGGAGTCGCGGCGAGCTGCTCCGGGGTCGGGCGCGGGGAGCCCGCCACTCAGCGGCTCCGGGCCCCCTCCAGGAGCCCAAGACGGACCAGGACGAGGAGCACTGCCGGAAGGTCAACGAGTACCTGAACAACCCCCCGATGCCCGGGGCGCTGGGGGCCAGCGGCAGCGGAGGCCACGAGCTGTCCGCGCTGGGCGGTAGGTCCCCGCGGCGCTGGCGGGCGGGCTGGCGGCCGGGCGCGGGTGGGGGCCGGGCCTGAGCGCTGTGTTGCAGGCGAGGGCGGCCTGCAGAGCCTGCTGGGCAACATGAGCCACAGCCAGCTGATGCAGCTCATCGGACCCGCCGGCCTCGGGGGGCTGGGTAAGGCCGGGGCTCCGAGGGACGCGTGGGGGAGAGGTGGCGCCCCCGCCCCCAGTGGCCCGGGCTGAGCCGGCTGCCTCCCGTCCTAGGTGGGCTGGGCGCCCTGACCGGGCCGGGCCTGGCCAGCTTGCTGGGGAGCGGAGGGCCTCCTGCCAGCGGCTCCCCGTCCAGGTGAGGCCCCGCGTCCGTCCCGGTCCCCGAGTCGCGGGAGGGGCGGGGCCGAGGCGCCCGCGGGGCCCGGTCTTTCTGGCTGCCCCTCCAGCTGGCCTCTCGCTCTCAGCTCCCGGAGCCAGTCGGCCGCCGCCACCCCGTCCTCCACGGCCTCTTCCGCCCGCGCGACCCCCGCCCCCTCCGCTCCAGCCGCTGCCTCTGCCACCAGCCCCGCACCCAGCTCAGGAAACGGGGCCAGCGCGGCTGCCAGCCCGAGCCAGCCCATCCAGCTGAGCGATCTCCAGAACATCCTGGCCACCATGAACGTGCCGCCAGGCCCCGGGGCCGGCCAGCAAGGTACCCAGGCCGAGTCCCTGGTCCTGGCGGGCGGGCGGGTCATTCGTCCGTCCACCCGCGGGCTGCGCGCGACCCTCACGGCCCCATGCCTGCATCCCAGTGGACCTGGCCAGCGTGCTGACGCCGGAGATCATGGCGCCCATCCTGGCCAACGCGGACGTTCAGGAGCGCCTGCTGCCCTACCTGCCGTCGGGGGAGTCGCTGCCCCAGACCGCCGAGGAGATCCAGAACACCCTCACCTCCCCCCAGTTCCAGCAGGTAGGCCGCGCCCGGGCGGGAGGGCCCTGCCCGGCTCCGGGCGCACTCACGCTGCTGCTCCCACGCAGGCCCTGGGCATGTTCAGTGCGGCCTTGGCCTCGGGGCAGCTGGGCCCCCTCATGTGCCAGTTCGGCCTGCCCAGCGAGGCCGTGGAGGCGGCCAACAAGGGCGGTGAGTACCACCCGCGGGCGGGAGGGGTGTTCCTCGCGCCCAGGAAGGGCCCTGAGCTCGGCCCCGCTTTCAGATGTGGAAGCGTTTGCCAAAGCCATGCAGAACGGTGCCAGCCCCGAGCAGAAGGAGGCTGAGGAGGGGAAGGACAAGAAGGACGAAGAGGAGGACATGAGCCTGGACTGAGCCGCCGCCCGCCGGCCCGCCCCCCCCTCCCGCTGTGCTCACCAATAAACGTCTTTTCTTTACCGGCCAATGCCGGGTTCTTTGCCAGGACAAGTGGCCCACTGTGGGGACCCCCAGGGCAGTGGGGGTGCCCAGCCGGACCGGGGCTGCCCGCCACCTCACCCACCCACCCGGCCAGCCCCGTTCGCCCTTAGAGAAAGCACACACGGACGCCTTTTCCAGAATCAGCTTTATCTGGACTAGGGAAATGATGGACAGCTGGGGGGCAGGGCCTGCTACCCGGCGGGGCAGCCGCCGGCCCCCACTGCCCCCTGGGTGCTGGCAGCGTGAGACCAGGGGGCAGGGGACCCGTTGACCACCAGGTTCCTCATGCAGCCGCTGTAGGCCGGGGGCCGAGGGTGTGCCCAGGTGAGGAGTCCGTCCCGGGTGAACGTGGGCTCTGTGGCACAGGGAAGACGAGTGAGCAGAGGTGGGGCCCTGGGTCCGTTGGGGTCGGGGCTGGTGGGCCCAGCGCTGAGGCCACTCACCGGGCAGGCTTCCGAGGTGCAGCAGGGCCGGGCCCTGGGCAGCCGCGGGGCCAGGCCGCAGGGTGTGGTTGGCATGTGTGTCCACCTCCAGCCGCAGCACGCGCCCACCGCTGGTCACTGTGGGGTCCGGGGGCTTAGGGCTGGCCCTGCTTCCCCCACGGGGTCCCCCTGCGATGAGGGCCCCACTTACCTGCCACTCGGTGCCACTGCCCGTCGCACAGCGCCATGGGGCACGTCACCCACGTGGAGGCCTCGCCCGTGCCGTCATCTGCCCGCAGCAGGACCTGGGGGCCAGGGGTCAGGGGCACGGCCAAGACCAGGGGCGCCCCCACCCGCCCCCACACCCGGGGCTCACCTGACGCCCCACCAGCTGCAGCTGCAGATAAGGCGGCGCCTGGTCCCCGCCCAGGTGCAGGACGAGGCCCGAGGCCGTCCGGGGCCGCAGCTCCAGCTCCAGCTCCAGGGTGGGCAGGGGAGGCCCAGGGAGGCCTACGGGGAGAGGCTGTGAGGGGGCTGCAGGCACCCCCCTGCGGGCTGGGCAGGGCTGCCGGCTCCAGGCCTACCTAGGCTGAGGACACCTCCTCCTGCAGCGAAGAACAGGCCTTTCTCCAGGGTCCCCGAGTAGCAGGGCGTGACCCCCACCACGCGCCTGGGCGTCCCCAGGGGCCGCCCGTCTAGCCTCAGTTTCCTCACGCAGCCGCTGAACCTGGCAGAGCTGTTGGCCACCTATAGGGCGCAAGAGGTCCCGGGTCAGGGCGGGGCACGGGGCAGGGCCAGGGCTGGGGGGGGTGCCAGGCGGGCGGGCTGCTTCTCACTGAGACCTGGGGGCTGCCAGCAGGGAGGCCCCCCACAAACAGAGTGTGGGGCCGGGGCAACTCCGACCCCTGGAGCCGCTGGCCGGGTGCTGCCTGTGCCTGTCTCCGGGCCCGGCCCGTCACCAGCTGGACGCGAGTCTTCTCCCAGACCACGGACACCTGTGGGAACAGGAAGCCGGTGGGGCCGTGCCGGGCCTGCCGGCTGGGGTCGCCCTGCCCCGCTCCCTCCGGGGTCCTCACCTTGTGCCACTGGCCGGCCCGCATCTGCCGGCGGCTCTGGACACGCAGCCGGGGTCCAGGCCCCTCGGTCTGCACTAGGAAGTGACCGCGTTTCAGGCAGAGCCGCAGGGAGGGGCCACCCGCCGTCCGGGGGGCAGCGAGGAGCAGCAGGCCGTCGGAGGTCTGAGGGCGGACGACCAGGGACAGGCGTGTCCTGGCAGAGGAAGTCACGGGTCAGCAGTGGGCCCGCACACCCCAGCCCGCAGCCAGCACCCCACCTACCAGTGCCCGGGAAGGCCGAACTCCAGGTGTCCGGGCAGCGCCCCTGCCAACTGGTAGGCGTCCTGGGCGCTGTGGGGCAAGGCGGCCACCGCGCAGGCGGGGTCCGGGCGGGGCTGGCGGCTCTGGCGAGAGGCCTGCAAGGGGAAGGCGGGTGGGATGCGTGAGGCTGCCCGGGGCAGTCCCCTGCCCACCGCCGCCGGGACCCACCTTCTGAGCCGGGAGGGCCTGCAGTCCTCTGGGCAGGAGCGCCGAGGGCTGCGTGGCAGCCGCGGGGGCGCAGCCTGAGCTCACGTTGACCCTGCCCAGGTGCTGCTGCAGGTCGAACACTCGCTGGGGGCCCTGGAGCCTGGGGGCGGGGGTGTCCGTGGTCAGCGTCAGGCTGCCCAGGACCCAGCCCAGCCCGGTCCAGCCCCACTCACCGCTGCACGAAGATGTTGCGCAGGCAGCCCTGGAAGTGCCGGGCAGCCCCGGGCTTGGCCACGCCCCCCAGCCAGAGCTCAGCGGGCCCCGGGGGCCCGGCACTGGAGGACGACTGGTGGGGCTTCGCCTGCTGCAGCTGGTCGTCCACGTAGAGCCAGAGCCTGGGGGAAGGGCAGTGTCCAGCCCGCGCCGCCGCCCGCGCCCCCCGCCCGCCTCCGCTCCGGCCGCTCACCCGCTGCTGTTGCTGTAGAAGGCCACGTAGTGGGCGGCCCCGTCGGCCAGGGCCACGCGGCTCCTCACCTCGGTCTTGGCCATCCGCAGCGCCACGCGGCCCTGCTGCAGGGACACCTCGCACGGCCCGCCCTGGGGGGACACGGCCAGCTGCGCCAGGGACCGCCCTGCGCATCCCCGCAGGAGCCCAGCGCAGGGGATCCAGATCGGTGGACACAAGGGGCGGGACGGGAGCAGGGGCGGGGCGGGGCGGGGCGGGTGGGGGGTGGGGCTGGGGTTTGGGGGCGGGGCCGGGAGGGCCCAGGGGCGGGGCCGAGCAGTCCTGGGGTGGGGCCAGGGCCAGATTGGGGCGGGCTCAGGGGCGGGGCCGGGGACCCAGGGGCGGGGCCAGGGCCAGATTGGGGCGGGCTCAGGGGCGGGGCCGGGGACCCAGGGGCGGGGCCAGGCGGGGCGAGCACACCTGGAGGCGGGGCCAGGCTGGGGGGCGGGTGGACCCAGGAGCGGGACCAGGCTGGGCTCAGGGGCGGGGCCGGGGACCCAGGGGCGGGGCCGGGCGGGGCCGGGCAGGGCTGGGGCCCGGGTACCCACCTGCCCCTCGCGGTAGTAGAGCTGCCCGCTGTCCTGGCGGCTGCGGAAGCCGAAGCCCGAGTACACGCTCCCGGACAGCGGCGCCACGTCGGGCAGCGGCAGCGGCAGGAAGCCGTGGCCGTGGAAGGTCGCAGCGCGCTCCACCTGCGGGTGGGCGGAGGCGGGGCCTGAGGCTGGGGGCGCGGCCGGGGGCGGGGCGGGAGGGACGGGCTCGGAGGCTCACCAGCAGGTCCGCCGTGCAGCCGAAACTGATGCCCGTGGTGTTCAGCCTCTTGAGGTCCACGTACTTGCCCAGGGCCTTGATGCCCTTGACGCAGCCCCGGATGGAGCCCCCCGAGGGGAAGAGCCGCCGCAGGCTGTGGGGACGCGAGGCAGGGGCGCTTGCGGGAGGCGTCAGCTCCAGCCCCTCCCGTACTACCTGGCGGGCAGCTGACAGCAGCGCCGAGTGACATCGCCCCCTCCCCGTCCCACGCGGCGGGCAGCTGGCCCAGGTGGCACCACCCTCTGCCCGTCCCACCTGGCGGGCAGCTGCTCCGGCGGCACGCCGCCCAGGTAGTAGGTGTCTGCCAGGTTGAGCGTGGAGTTCTGCTCCACGCTGAACACGTTGATCCGCTCCACGCGCACCACCACCCGCGGCGGGGGGGTGTACAGCACGAACACGTGAATCTGCACAGGCAGGGGCTCAGGGCTGGCGCGCGCCCACCCCACCCCTCCCCCCCCCAGCGGCCCCCTGCCGGGCCTTACCGCTTTGCTGCCTACAGTCAGGGGCGAAGGGGTCGGGGCTGCGGTGGAGCTGGTCGTGGTGTTGACCACCTGCAGGCCCCCGCCGAAGTCATAGAGCAGCTGCAGGCGGCCCTCACGCAGGGCCAGGCACAGGAACTGGGCCTGGGAACAAGGAGTGGTCGGTCAGTCTTGGCCAGGGGCAGCGGGAACGGGCTTGGGAACTGCAGGGGACGGTAAGGGTGAGCCAGTGGGGAGGAGCACAGCGGGGAGAGGTGTCAGCGGGAGTGGGGGTCAGTAAGGGTGCAAAGGTCGGTGGGGTGGGATCAGTGGGCAGGGTCAGTGAGTGAGTGGTCAAGGGGTGAGATCAGTGGTGTCAGTTGATGTGGGTAGTTAGGGGGTCGGCAGTGTGGTCAGTGGGCAGGCACATGGGCCAGCACTGGGCATGGTTCCTGGGGAGGCCAGTGAACAGAACCAGGGGGGCATAATGCGTGGGTGTGGCCAGTGGGTGGGGTGAGTGTGTGGGCGTGGCCAGCGGGAGTGGCCGAAGGCACCTGGTGTTGCATGAAGAAGATGATGCCCTCGGAGGAAACCAGCCGCAGCTCCTGCTCGAAGCGGTAAGAGCCCAAGTTCTGACGGTTGTCCAGAGTGATGCGGGCGAAGCCGGTGCCGTCCAGGTAGGAGCCGTCGGTGAGCCAGGGGTCCCCGGTGAACTTGGAGCTGCAGGTGCGAGGGGGTCAGGGGGGCGGGGGCGGGGGCGGGCGTGGGGTTGGGCACGGCCGGGGAGCTCACCGAGCACAGGGCTTGTCCGCCGCTGTGTCCAGCTGGAAGGTCTCCTCGAAGTTGTAGAGGCTGACGACCTGCTCGTTGAGTGTGTCCAGCTCAATGCAGCCTCGGTAACGGTCCAAGTGCAGGGGCTGGGGGGGCTGTGGGAAAGCCAGTGAGGGTCCTGCCCTCCAGGACAGACGACTGACTCCGGGGGCTTGGTGGGAGGGGCCTGGGGTCTTACCGTGAAGTTTTTGGGGTAGCCCCCCACGTAGAAGACAAAGTCATCAGGGTTCAGGTTGAGCAGCCCCTCAGCCCCGGGGGCCACCGTGTCCCCCTTGATCTCGTGCAGAGTCTGCTTCTCCACAGTGACCGACATCTGGCCGAACTGCAGGCTCCTGAGGGGAGGGATGACGCACAGTGGGGTAGGGGTGGGGGGAGGGGCCGGGGGTGCGCACGGGCGAGTCCCCACCTGTCAAGGCTGACAGCAACAAACTGCTCCCCAATGTCCTCGTCGATGCTGAGGGTGGCTGGACCCGCTGTCCCCAGGCGATACACCCAGTGGACCTTCTGGTCACGCAGCGCCACACCCATGTAGTCGCCAGTGCCCTGGGCGGGGGCGGGGGACACTCAGGGGTGGGTCCAGGTGGCAGAGGCCTAGCCCACTGCCCGCCATCCGCAGCCTGCCCGTACCTGGCGGCTGCCCATGTACAGCACGAACTGGCTGCCCGCGGCCTCCCCGGCTGCGGGCTCGGGCCTCTGCAGGTAGAACTTCAGAGCAGTGTACGCAGCCAGGTCGGAGAGGTCCCGCGGGGCCCGCAGGCGCACCCCCGACGTCCCGTTGAACTTCATGGGTACTCGGACCTGTGTGGACGCCAGTCAGCCGCTGCCTGGCGTCCAGTGGCCCTGGTGCCCCCTGCCCTGGCACCCACCCCCGCACCTTGCTGGCGGCCCCCCGGGCCTGGGCAATGAGCTCCCGCACGCGGCCAATGCTGGCGGCCAGGGCCAGGCTGGTGTTGGGCGAGCCTCGGTTCTCCAGATCACTCAGCTTGGCCAGCAGCTGGGGCAGCGTCTTCTCCAGCCCCGACACTGTGGGGGAGGCGTGTGAGCACCCGGCACAGGCCCACCCCCCACAGGGCCCGGACCCCGGCCCACCTGAGCGCCCGGCGTCCAGCACGGCCTGGCCCAGGTCCTGGCCCTGCAGGCCCGTGTACTGGCCCTGCCACCGCTCCACGTTCTCCCGCATGTCTCGCAGCTGCGCGTTCACGCGGGCCATCGCGTCCAGGCTCTTGGTGGCCACGGCCTTGGCGTGGGCGATCTTCTGACTCGTCTCGTCTGGGGGCGGGGTCTGCGTTCAGCCACCAGGACAGTCCCCGCCCCCCACTCGCCTGGGGCCTTCGGCAGCGGGGGTCTCCCGGCCGTCCCCGGCTCCCCCTTCCCCTCCCCTCGCCTCGGCCTCGGGCCTGCGTCTGGCCTGAGGCTACCTACTCATGTCCATGGCCAGCATGGCCTGCGCCTCCTGCACACGGGCGGCCAGCTGCTCCCGCTGGGCCTGGGCATCGCGGAGCTTCGTCCCTGTGACCTGCAGGGTGGCCCGCGCTGCACGGGGGACACGGCTCAGGGGACCAGCCCCGGGCTCCATGGCAGGGGCACCCCCACCTCCCGGAGACAGTGGGCCCTCGGGAAAGGAGCCGGGCGCTCCCACCCTCCCATCTCCCCACCGCCGGGCACCGGGCCCAGAGGCTGCAGGGGACAGCGCCGAGGACACGGGCTCACCTTGGTCCAGCCGCCGCTGCTCCCCGCCGACAGCGTCTTCCAGGGCGCTGCCATTGGCCAGCAGCTCGCGAGCCTGGGCCGCCAGGCCGTGCTGGACCACCGTCTGCCCAGGAGACACACGCGTCACCAGGGGCGGGGCGGGGCCGGCGTGGGGCGGGGCTCCCGGGGCCAGACCCGGGCCTCACCTCCCACGTGTGAGTGGCCTCCCGCAGGGCCTGGTCGGCGGTGCTCTCGGCAGCCTGCACGGCCCGGAGGATGCTGCTGTAGGCGCTGGCGGCGTCGATGGCGCGCTGGATGAAGCGGTCCTGGTTCACGCCACGGATGATGCTGGGGAGGGAGGCAGTCACGGGGCAGCCCGCCCGCCCGCCGCCCGCGCCCGCGCCCGGCTCCACCCCGGCGCACCTGCTCAGGTTGCGCGCCAGCTGGTCCAGGCGCCAGGCGTGGGCCTCCGCCGCCTCCACCAGCCCCACTTTGCTGCTGGCCGGGGAGAAGGTCTGGATCTTCTCCGCCAGCGGCGTGCGGGCCCCGTCCAGGCTGGCGGCCAGGTGCTCGTACTCCTGCGGTGGGCGCATCTGTGAGCTCCCCGCTCTGCGGCTGGGTCGCGGGGCGCAGGGCGGGCAGTCAGCTCACCTCCCTGGCCTGGTCCAGGCCCCGGAGCAGCACCGAGAGCTGGGCCAGCGTGTCGCGGGCCGACTGCAGTGTGGCTCGCAGCGTGGCGTTGTCCCGGGACAGATCCTCCTTGCGTCGCTAGAGGCGGCAGGGGCGAGGTGGCGAGAGGAGACAGGGGGAGGGGGCGGGTGGGCGGGGCCGACTCGGAGGGCGGGGCCTGGCGGCGTGGGCGGGGCGTGGGCGGGGCCTGCAGAGGGGGCGGCGCCTGGCGGCGTGGGCGGGGCCTGCAGAGGGGCGGGGCCTGCAGAGGGGCGGGGCCGGGCAGCCCGGAGCCGTGGCTCACCAGGGCCTCCTCCAGACGCGCCTGGTTGCGGCTGTTGAGCTCCTCGGCTTCCCGCGTGGTGCCCACGGCCCGGTTCAGCGCCTCCCGCAGTTCCATGAGCCCAGCCTCGTGCTGCGCCAGCTGGTCCCGCGTGCGTGCGGCCAGCGCCTGGTTCCCTTCCCAGCGGCTGGTCAGCTGCTCCTGCACCCGGGCCAGCACTGCCAGCAGGGGCGGGAGGGGGAGGGGGCAGTCAGGTGGTGCCCCCAGGGCCCCCTCCACCGCCCGGCTCAACACTCACATCTCTGGGCTTCGCCCAGCTCAGCCTCCGCAGCAGCGCGCGGGAACGCCAGGCTCCGGGCCCTCATCTGCCCGAGCAGCCGCTCGGCTTCCGCCAGCGCCCGGCGCAGCTGCTCCCCGGAGGGCGCCGAAGTGTTGGCTGGGAACAGACGGTCCATCCGCGCCTCGAGTTCTGTGGGGCGGGAGTCATCAGACGGGGCAGCCCCCAGGCCTGGCCAGGCTGCCCGCCCCCCCCACGAGCCGGGCTGGAGGCACAAGGCCACGCCCTCCAGCCGCACCAGCCAGCCCTACCCCTCAGGCTCTGCTCCACAGCCCGGATGTCGGTCTGCAGCGTCTGTGCCCGGCTCAGGGTGGCCGCAGTGCTGTCCAGCAGCTGGCCCGCCCGGGCTCTAGCCTCTGAGGCCTGTGGACGAGACCCCACCCCATCAGGGCCTGTGGGGGCCCGACCCCCACCCCAGGACGCCACTGAGGCGGGCGGGGGGCTAGGTCCCAGGGGCGGATTCCAGGGAAGGGTGGGGTCCGGGGGGTCCTGCCTGCGCGTCCAGCCGCTGTCCTTCCTGCTCCAGCCGGGCACGCTCCTGCTCCAACGCCTCCAGCTGCTTTTCTTCGTGGTGGCGGGGGCCCAGGGGGTCCTGGAGCTGGCTCTGCGGACCGGGGGGGGGGATGGTGAGGGGGCGCTCTGTCCCTGGGGTGCAGGGGCAGGGCCGGGCAGTACCTTCAGGCTGACGATGGAGCTGTTCAGTGCGTGCAGCCGGGCCCAGGCTGCGGAGCTCGCGTTGAGGCCACGCAGCTGCTCCCGGATGGCGGGGAGGAGGGAGCCAGCCTGCTCCAGCTCGTCCAGGAGCAGGACCACACAGTGGTCACACACTGGGGGCGTGGGGGACAGGTCAGCTGGAAGGCGGGGGACGGGGGAGGGACAGGGAGAGGTGGAAGAGGGCAGAGGGAGGAGCAGGCGGTGACGGGAAATTACCTTCGCAGTGGACGCCTCGACCCCCAGGCCCGCTGGGCACGGGCACTTGATGCTGGTGGCTGCAAGTGTCACAGCGTTCCCCGCTGAGCCCGGGAGGGCATGTGCAGCGACCCGTGTGGGGGTCACAGTGGCCCCCCTGGCACTGGCAGCCTGGGGTGTGGGGGAGGATGGTGAGGACTGGGCTCAGGGCTCCGGGGACGCCCGGTACCCCAGCCTCGTCATGCCCCAGGGACCCTTGTACCCTCAGCCTGAACTCACGTCTGCAGCCCTGTTCCGGGAGCCCCCAGTGGCCGGGGGCACACTCTCGGCACTGGGGCCCCCAGGCACCCGGCCGGCAGGAGCAGTGTCCACTCTCAGGGTGGCACTCGGGGCTCTTGGCGGCCGGCCCACAGGAGCACGGCTGGCAGCCCCCGCAGCCCTCAAAGCCGAAGTGTCCTTCCTGCAAGGGGGCCGGGGTCAGCACGCCCCTCACGGGCTCTGAGGGCTCACCTGCCCGCCCCATCCCCTGCCCACCTGGCATCGCTCACAGCGGGCCCCGCCCACTCCGGCCTTGCACAGGCACCGTCCACTGTGGGGGTCGCAGGCCTCCGTCCCGCACGGCGAACAGTCACACCCTGCAGAAGGGGATGTGACCACACCACCCTCCAAGCACACCCCTCGTCCAGCCCCAGCTGCCCACAACTGGCCCCACCGTGACCACAGGGGCCTGGGGGTCCGCAGACTTGGAGGCAGCTGGAGCAGCTGGGCCAGGACCCAAGGCTTGAGCACGACCCGGGGTAGTGGGGCAGCCCACCCTTCACGCTGCCTTCTGCCTCCTGCCCCGCCCCACCGCGAGCCCCGCCCCCATGAATCCCGCCCCAGTGCAAGCCCCGCCCAGCCCCTCAGCCCCGCCCAGCCCCTCAGCCCCGCCCCCGTGAATCCCGCCCCAGTGCAAGCCCCGCCCAGCCCCTCAGCCCCGCCCCCGTGAATCCCGCCCCACTGCAAGCCTGGACCCACCGCGAGCCCCGCCCAGTCCGTTAGCCCCGCCCCATCCAGCTCAGAACCCTGCCCCGCCCCCCTGGCTCCCGCCTACGGGTGCAGTTCCCGGGCAGCAGCGCGTTGCCGAAGTAGCCAGGGGCGCAGCTCTGGCAGCGGGGCCCGGCCGTGTGGTGCAGGCAGCTGCGGCAGGCACCCGTCAGGGGGTCACAGTCGCTGAACAGCATGTTGGGGTCCGAATTGCCGCTGCAGTCACAGGGCTGGCACGAGCTGCCCAGCACCAGCGGGTTCCCAAAGAAGCCGGGGGCGCACCTGCAGGGCCAGTGTCAGAGGCCTGCCCGCCCAGTAACCCCCCAGCCGCCTGCCCGCCAGCCCGACCCGTCTGCCCCGGCCCGGCCAACTCACCGCTCGCAGGAAGGGCCCGCGTAGCCAGGCCGACACAGGCACTGGGGGCGGCCGCCACGCAGCACGCAGCCGGTGGCAAAGCTGCAGGCCAGACGGCAGTCAGGCGATCAGGCAGCCCGAGCCCCCGCTGACCCACCCGAGGCCCTCCACGTGGCAGGGCGCCCAGCTTACTTGTTGGACGGCACCGAGAGCGGGCAGGGGCAGCTGATGCAGGGTGCCGCCGGGTCCTCAGGGTGGCCGCGCAGGAAGCTCGGGGAGCACAGCTCACAGTGGTCGCCCGCCGTGTTGTGCTGGCAGCCCTGGGGCAGAGCACGTCTGAGCTGCCGCACCCACCAGTGCCATGTTCCCACGGTCCCTACCACCCGCAAGGAACTCCCCGCTCACCACGCAGACACCAGAGCCGGGGAGACAGCGGTCCGAGTGGCCGTGGCACTGACAAGGCACACAGCGGCCCAGGAAGGGCCCTTTGGTGTCCCGGTAGTGGCCAGGAGCGCACTCCTGGGGGTCAGCAGACAAGAGGGCACGGTCGCTTCACAGCCTGTCCCCACACCGAGGGCCCAGGGGAAGGGACGGGCGCGCTGGGTGGGCACCCTCACCTGGCAGGAGGCCCCGCGGTAGCTGGCGGGGCACAGGCACTGCTCCACGGTGCTGGCCGGGGCCCCCCCGGCCTCGGCGCTGGCCACCTCCAGGGCCACCCTGCGCAGGGACACAGACGAGGAGATGGACGCGAAGAGAGCCCGGATGCGCAGCTGCTCCAGGCCGGCCAGCACCATCATGAGCTCCTCGCGGGACACGGTGTTGTGGGTCTCCGTGTGCCGGAAGTTCCCCTGCGGGCCAGAGGCCTGGTTCCAACCCGACACCCACTGCCCACATAGACCCGAGGCTCCGGGACACGGCCACACCGAGGGGGGACCCGCGGGACGCGCACACAGCTGCCAGGAGACAGCAGGTCCAGCACGGGGAGTAGGGACAAGCCCAGAGCGGCGAGGCTCGAGGGCCCCGGCCACCACGGGGCGCTGGCTCTGCCCTCCGCAGGCCCGGGCGCAGACCGGGGCGCTCACTCACCTCCACCAGCTGCAGCTGCCCGTGGTGCACTTGCCCGGGTGCTGGGTACACAGGCTCCAGGAACGTCAGGCTCATCTGGTTGCCCTGAGAGGCGGCGGGTGTGAAGCTGCGACCCCCTCACCGCGCCCCCCAGCCCCGCCCGCCCCTGGCGCGCCACCCGGCCACCTGCAGCAGCACGTCGGGGCGGCTCTCCACGGGGATGAACACGTCTCCTCGCTGCGTCTCCGAGTGCAGCTCGTAGCTCAGGGTGCCCCCGTAGGACGACACCTGGAGGAGACGGGTGTCCAGGACGCCCCCCGGGCGCGACCCAGAGGCTGGGGTCCCCGAGCCCCAGGCGCCCCGCCCCCCAGCAGGCACCCCACCCCCGACGCCCCGCCCCTGCAGGCTCCGGTGCCCCCCACCACTCACGCGGTCCCCCAGGTAGGAGGCCGGGGCCTGCCAGTAGAGCTCGGGGAAGGCCTCGGGCAGCCGCCGCAGGTCGGCGCTCAGCAGCTCTGCCTCCACCTGCGCCTCGAGCGGCACCGCGTGCTGGTCCCCGCTCAGCAGCGTCCAGCCCGCCATGTCCACGAGCTGCAGGACGCACGCGTCTCAGGCTGGGCCCCGGGCGCCGCCCTCGCGCCCCGCTCGCGCCCCGCGCCGCGCACCTGGTGGCGGGTGACGGCCGCGCTGGCGCAGCGCTCGGTGGCCCCGAAGCAGAAGCAGCGGGTGCAGCCCTTGGGGTTGGCGGCGTCCAGGGAGAAGGTGCCCAGGCGGCACTGGTCACACCGCGGGCCCTGCACGTTCTCCTGGGGCAGGAAGGCCGGGTCAGGCGCAGTCTGGGGCCTCCCCGGGTCCGGCCGCGCCCGCCCCGCCCCGCCCCCAGCCTTGCCTTGCAGTAGCACTGGCCCGACAGGGGGTCGCACGTGCCCGGCGCCGACCCCGCCGCGTGGCAGTCACAGGGGCGGCAGTTGGGGAAGCCGTAGTAGCCGGGGGTGCAGGTGTCACAGCGGCGTCCGGTCACGTGAGGTCTGCACCTGGGGGGGGCGGCGTTGCAGGGCCTCCCTCCGCCCATCCCCCCTCCCACCCCCCACCCCCCGCCAGGCCCCGCCCCGCTCACTTGCACTGGCCGCTGTCCGCGTCACACGTGGGGTCCGTGAGGGCCTCCACGCCTGGCCCCGAGCAGTTACACGCCTCGCAGCCCACCAGCGGGTGGCAGCCGAAGCTCTGGGGCTGGCAGACCACGCAGGCGGGGGGCACGGTGCGCGGCGGGCAGATGCAGCGGCCGGTCAGCTCCTCGCACAGCTGCGCTCCGCACTCGCAGGCTGGGGGGACACGGCACCCATGCACGTCCGAGCGCCCACGGCTCGGGCCCACGGCGACCCTCCCACCCCTGGAAACTTCTGGAACATCCGGCCACAAGTCGCCACACAGGCTCAGGGTACTCACGCCTGCAGTGGGGGAAGCCCCAGTAGCCGGTGGCACAGCGGGAGCAGTCCCGGCCGATGACGTGGGCGCGGCAGGGGCACTGACCCCCAAACGGCTCACACGTGGAACTCGTGGCGCCGGCCTCGTGGCAGCCGCAAGGCTGAGCCCCGTTGTTGTAGAAGAGAGACAGGGAAGTGGCCGCCGCACGGCAGAACGGGGACGCGCTGCTGGGGCTGAGGAAGAGGCGGCATGAGGCCAGTGCCCAGCCAGGGCCCCGCTGCCCGCCCGGCCTGACCCCAGGGCCCGGCCCACCTGATGTGGTAGCCACGGGCAGTACACTGGCTGATGAAGTCGTAGGACTGGTCCAGGGGCTCCTCCCGGAGAAAGCTGGGGCTGTAAGCGTCCTCGGGGATCACCAGCACATAATCCTGCGACAACAGGCCCCGTCACCTTTGGGGCCCAGCAGAACCCAGGACAGGAATGTGCCCGCGCCCACAGCACCCCAGAATCTCTGCTGGCCAGGACCCAGCCAGACAGCTAAGACCGTCAAGGACTCTGGATCCGTGGCCTCTCCACTCTGCCACAGGTCACCTTCTCCAAGAAGGCCCTCCTGACCCATGGGCCCGCATGGGCTGGCCACAAATGCTGGCACCTTCAGTCCCTGGTGCTGGCCTGCACCCGGCGGGGAGCTGGGCCTTGGCAGGGGGGGGGGGTCACACCTCAGCCAACAGCAGGACGACCAGCATGGACTCACCAGCCAGAGCCAGCGGCCCTCAGGCACGCGCAGAGTCACTGTCAGCTCGCTGTCCGTCACGTCCAGCACCGTCTGGCCCTCACACATCACCAGGGCACGGCAGCCATAGCCATGGGGGCAGAAGCTGGCATTGGCATGGCCTGAGGACAAACGGACGGCACGGTGGCTCCAGGCACCAGCCCGCCTGGCCCACTGAAGAGATGGCGCGCCCACGGCCAATGAGCAGCCGTGACACGTGGCCCGCGCAGGAACATGAGTCTCCTGCAGGGCCAGGCTGCTCCCTCAGCACCACCCCAGGCTGGGCTGCTCAGGGGCGAGGCAAACGCCAGGGAAGTCGGACAGGTCTGGGAAGGGTGATCCCTGATTGGTGAACGTGGCCAGGAGTGGGACCTGCGAAGGGGCGGGGTCTGGGGAGGGTGTGGCTGTGAAAGGGGCACGGTCGGGGAGGGCGTGGTCACAGGAGGGCGAGGGTCTGTGGAGGGTGTGGCCGCGCAAAGGGCGTGGTCACGAAGGGCACGGTCAAGAAGGGGTCGGGAGGGTGTGGCCACGAGAGGCGTGGCTGTGGAGGGCGTGGTCTGAGGGTGTGGCCGCAGGGGCGTGGTCGAGGGGGCTGGGTCTGGAGAGGGTGTGGCCGCAGAGGGCAGGGTCACAGAGGGCGTGGTCGCGGGAGGGCGGGGTCTGGGGAGGGCGTGGCCTCGTAAAGGGCGTGGCTAGGGAGGGCGTGGGCGTGGTTATGGAGGGCGTGGTCACAGAGGGTGTGGCCGTGGAAGGGGCATGGTTAGGGGCGGGGTGTGGGGAGGGCGTGGCCTCGTAAAGGGCGTGGCTAGGGAGGGCGTGGGCACGGCCACGAACAGGGCGTGGTCATGGAGGGCGTGGTCACAGAGGGTGTGGCCGTGGAAGGGGCATGGTTGGGGGGGCGGGGTGTGGGGAGGGCGTGGTCACAAAAGGGACAGGTCCGGAAGGGCCTGGCTGAAGAGGGGCAGGAGGGCGGGGCCAATGAAGGGCCAGGCCTTGGAGGGCGGGGCCATGGGAGGGGCAGGGCCCTGGGGGGCGTGGGGCAGGGCAGGACAGGCAGGGCCGGCTGCTGACTGCGGGGCGCCCAGTGCCCGTCAGCACTCACCCTGCCAGACGCGGCCCCCATTGATGAGCACCTCCACGGGAAAGGTGGGGTGAGCCGGCTGGTAGCCATGCAGTAGGAAGGCATAGCGGCCCAGGGTGGGCACATGGGTGCTGAAGACCACCGTGCCCTGTGGACGAAAGCTGCAATGAGCCCAGGGGTCCTGGGGGGCTGCCCGGCGCCCACCCGTCTCGCCCCAGCCCCGGCCCCCACCTGGGGGTGGCGGAGCAGCGTGGGCGCTGCGTCGGGCTCCACTGCGGTGGGGGGCTGAGGCTGTGGCCCGGCTGGAGGTGTGCCTGGGGGGAGGTCCTGGGCGTGGGCCAGAGGGAGGCCGGGCGGGAGGGGCAGCACCAGGCAGTCCCTGAGCAGGATGGGCTGCGGCGGCTTGGGGAAGCGGGAAGGCAGGCAGGCGGCACTGTGGGGGGCAGGGGTGAGTCCCACTCCGGGACAGCACCCCCGCACCCCCCAGGCCGCTCCGCCACCTGCTGGGGTTGAAGTCTCCGTGTTTGCTGGTGCACCAAGGGCGTGGCTCCAGGAACTCCAAGCTGAAGGTCCCCACGGGGACCAGGGTGACGCCGTGCTGCAGGTAAAGGGGTGCGCGTCGGTGTGGCTGCCAGCCCTCGGGTTCTGAGGACACCCCTGTCCATCGCAGCCATCCCTGCACCCACTCCCGTGGCTGTGAATGCCGCCTGCCCACTTGGCTCCACTGCCAGAGAGCCTGGCATGGCAGCCACGGGGGCACAGGGCAGGGCCTGGGCGGGGGCCGGCGGGTGAGGGAGGGGCCTCACCAGGAAGAAGCGGGCCTGCTCGGCCGTGAGCTCAATGCTGCCCTCGGAGTCCAGGTGGAAGACGGCCAGGTGGTGTTGGGCATCCAGGGCAGTGCCCCGACACAGGGTGCTGGACAGGGCGTAGACAGTCAGCACTGGGAACGGGCCGCCACCCGTCTCCGCGCCAGCCCGGGCCTGCCACACACACCTGTACGTGCAGGGGTGCAGGGTGAGCGTGCCCCGCTGCGGGCCCCGCTGGGGGCTGTGCACAGCCACGCCTGCCTCCTGGCGGCCGTCCTCATTGGCATAGTCCAGCACCAGGGCGTAGCGTCCGGCCTGCGGGACTCGCAGCTGCAGCTGGACGCTCACCTGCGGGCAGCAGCCGGTTTCTGGCTGAGAAGCCCCCAGACGCGGCAGCCCCCCCACGACCCTCCTGGCCTCGCTCGCAGACACTCACGTCACTGCCCAGACAGGCCGCCAGAGGCGGGTGTGAGGAGCTGAGCTGCTCCATGGGGCAGGGCTGCGGCAGGCTGTTGCCGTGGCGACACAGGGCGCTGGACCCTGCAGCCGAGGGGAAGCCGTCCAGGGGCAGGTGGGTGTAGAGCAGGCAGCTGGGGACACAGTGCGTGCGGTCAGCGGGAGGCAGGGTGGTCTGCCCGTCCCCAGCAGCAGGGTAGAGGGGTCTCACCTGTCCCTAGGGCGCTGGGCCGACGGCCGGTAGCTGCAGGGCTCAGTGACCCGCAGCTGCAGCGCGGCCGCCTCATAGTGGGCACTGGGCAGCAGCACCACGTGGTCCTGGGGGAGAGCCGGCCATGTAGGCGCTGCGCCCACGCGGCCCGCGCGGCCCGCCCACCCCGGCAGCCCCTCCTCACCAGCAGGACCCCTTCGGCCTCCACCTCCATGGCCCAGGTGCCGGGGTTCAGCACGAAGGGCTCTCCGAAGCCCCTCTGAGGCACGGCCAGGTAGGCGGGCTCCGTACTGGGCGGGAAGGTCAGTGGCTGGCTCTGCTCCGTGCCTGGGTCACAGTGGAGGCCGCTGGGTGCCAGCCCGGGGTTGCCTCCGGGGTGCGGTGGGGGGGCAGGGCGTGGACGTGGACGGGGCGAGGTGGAGGTGGGGACGGGGTTGGGGTGGGGTGGGGGGCGGGGGGAGGGAGCAGGCCCGGGGCAGGCGGGGCTGTGCCCAGACTCACAGTTGGCACAGGCGGCAAACCTGCCGTCCTCTCTCACAGACACTCGCCCGCTCACGCTCGAGGGCCCGCGGTTGACGTAGCGGAAGACGAGCCAGAAGAGGTCGGGGGAGGTCACGTTCACCCTGGCCACGATCCTGGGCTGGGGGCAGAGCGCCGGGTCACCCTCGGGCCCTGCCCACCAGCTCACTGGCCCTCCTGAGCCTGGGCCGGGGCGCACCTGGATGGGCGTCATCTGGGCATAGCCGCGCCAGCTGAAGCTCTCGAACTCCAGGGGGTTGAAGCCGAAGCGCACGGGCAGGCCGGCGGGCGTCGTGGCCTCCTCCAGCTCCAGGCGGAAGTGGTGCAGGTCCGGCAGGAAGTGGTCCGGCGCGGGCCTGGCAGGGGCGGCACGTCAGGGGGCCCCGAGAGCCCATCCTGCCCGCCCCGCTCCCCCCGGGGCCCGGACACGCACTCGCTGCAGGTGAGGCCCTGCGTGTTGGGGCGGCAGCGGCAGGCGCCCGTCTGGGCATCGCAGCCCTGGCCCAGCGCCCCGCCGACGTCACAGCGGCAGCCTGCGGGAGGAATGGCTCAGCTCCCCGTGGGGCACCCACACTCCCACCGGGCACGTCCGCTGGGGGTCCCAGGAGAGCCAAAGCCAAGCGGCCACTCACTGCGGCAGCCGAAGTAGTGGGCGCGGTCCAGCCCAAAGAAGCCGTCTCGGCACGCCCCGCATGTCTGGCCGCACACGTGGGCCTTGCAGAAGCACTGGCCGCTACCCTGGGGCGGGGGAACGGGGCTGTGGGTAGGGCAGGGCCCGCGGGACCCCCGTGCCCACCCACACACAGCACACTCACCTGCTGGCAGTCGGTCCCTCCGCCCAGCGTGCCCCTGGCATCACAGCTGCAGCCTGGGGGGCAGACGGCGTGAGGGCGGAGCGCAGGGCCGACCTCCCACCAGGCCCTGCGCTCCCCCTGCACCCGGACTCACGCGTGCAGCCCTCAGGGTTGGCGGCGCTCAGTCCCCAGAAGCCCGGTTGGCAGCGGTCACAGCTGGGCCCCTCGACGTGAGGCCGGCACACGCAGGAGCCCTGCGCCAGGGAGGGTGGGAGACGGGGTCGGGGAGCCTCAGTCAGATGGGGGTGTGGTGCCCTCGGAGGGCCGCGGCACAGGGACCCAGGGCTGGCACCGACCCACTCACCTCGGGAGGCTGGGGCAGGCTCAGGTCCAGGCCGGCTGGATGGCAGGAGCCCACTGTGGGGAGACGCCCAGAGGGCAGTGGGGAGACTGCATGGCCCGGCCATGCAGTCCCCCTCCCACACAGGGGACACACGGTTTCTGGTCACGTGCACTCAGCAAAGGGACACACGGCCCAAGGCACAGCACTGGGACATGCACACACACGGCACAGTCGCAGCACACGGCAGGGGACACACATGGGAGCCGCACACATGCCTGAACGCACAGTCATCCCGGGGACACCACCGGGTCCCAGAACACGCAGGGGGCACAGGCCCCACCCACCTTCACAGCGGGGAAAGCCATAGGCGCCGGGCACACATGTGTCACACCGCAGACCTGTCACGTGAGGCCGGCAGCTGCACTGGCCGCTCTGGGGGTCGCAGAAGCCGTGCTGGGCACCCTCAGGGGAGCAGTGGCAGGCTGGGGGCGAGAAGGGGCTGTGGGCATGGGAGTGTGGCAAGCTCTGGAGGGCGGGGCAGGCTGTAGGAGGGGCAGGGGCGGGGCAAGCTGTGGAGGGCGGGGCAGGGCGTGGGTGGGGCAGGATGTGGGCATGGCAAGGGGCTGAGCAGGTTATGGGCGGGGCAATATGTGGGAGGGGCAGGACATGCTGTGAGCGGGGCAGGCTGTGGGCGGGACAAGGGGCGGAGCAGGTTGTGGAGGGCGGGGCAGGCTGAGAGGGACAGGGGGCGGGGCAGGCGGTGGGTGGGGCAATGTGTGGGCGGGGCAAGCTGGGGAGGGTGGGGCAGGATGTGGGCGGGGCAGGGTGTGGGCATGGCAAGGGGTGGAGCAGGTTATGGGCGGGGCAATATGTGGAAGAGGCAGGACATGCTGTGGGCGGGGCAGGCTGTGGGCGGGTCAGGGCAGGCTGTGTGGAGGGCGGGGCAGGCTGTGGGCGGGACAAGGGGCGGAGCAGGTTGTGGAGGGCGGGGCAGGCTGAGAGGGACGGGGGCGGGGCAGGCGGTGGGTGGGGCAGTGTGTGGGCGGGGCAAGCTGGGGAGGGCGGGAAGGAGGGGCGGGGCGGCCCAGCCTGGTGCGGGTTGGGCGGGGCGGGCGGGGGTGGGCCTGGGGGGCGGTGCTCACGCGCGCAGTCCGGGAAGCCGTGGAAGCCGGGGCTGCACTCGCCGCAGGTGGGGCCGGTGTAGCCGGAGCGGCAGCGGCACAGGCCCGTGGGGCCGCAGGGCTGGTCCAGGGCGCCCTGCGGGTCGCAGCTGCAGGCTGCAGAGATGCGGGTCAGGCGGGGCGCGGGGCGGGGGCGCGGGGCGGGGGGGGGGGCCGTCCCCCGCTCACCCTGGCACTCGGGGTAGCCGTGGTGGCCTGGCCCGCAGCGGTCGCAGTGGGGGCCGGCGAAGCCCGGCCGGCACAGGCAGTGTCCCTCCTGGTCACAGCCCTCCGGGAGGGTCCCCACGAGGCTGCAGCCGCACACTGCGGGGAGAGAGGCCTGAGCGAGGCGGCCAGCGGGGGCACTCCCGGCGCCCCCCTGGCTCCCAGGGCAGGGGGCACTCACGCTGGCAGAGGGGGAAGTGGAAGTAGCCGGGGGCGCAGCGGTCACACGCCGCACCCTGGAAGCCCGTGCGGCACACGCAGTGCCCGGAGTCCTGGTCGCAGAGTCCGTCAGCCACTCCGGGGCTGGAGCACAGGCACGCTGCGGGCCGGGCCAGTGTCAGTGCCACGGGGGACGGCGGGGGCCGGGCCGGGAGGGCATCAGGGAGCACAGGGTCACGGGGCGCGGGGACACGGGCTCCACGGACATCGGGGCACGGGACCAGCCACACTCACGCTGGCAGCTGGGGCCGTAGAAGCCGGGAGCACAGAGCTCGCAGTGGGCGCCCTGGAAGTGGGGTTTGCACACGCAGCGCCCCAGCCGCGGGTCCTTCCGGCACGCGTTCCCTTCAGTCCCCGCGGCGCTGCAGTCACAGTCTGGGGACAAGGACCGTCTCAGGTGCCGCCACCGAGCCTCCAGCACCCAGTCCCCCACCCCCGGCACAGGGTCACACCCAGAGGGGCCCCAAGGAGAGCGGGAAGAAAGCCGCCACTACGGACGCTCCAGGCACTGGCCTGGGTGGGCGAGGGCAGGCGGCAGCTGGCACTCCTGCCCGTGGGCACAGCAGAGGGCGTGGCAGCGAGGCCCGGGGCATAGCCAGGAGCAGCCCCGTCACCCCAAACAGAAACAACACGACATCTGTCTAAAGAGCAGAGTGATGGCTGTGGGAACAGGAGATGGGGAAGCCCCTGGAACAGCCCAGAAGGAAGTGCCCACCAGCCCCCAGCCAGACCCGCAGAGGCCGCTGTCTCCTTCCTGCCGGTCAGCAGCTGCGTCAGAGAAATGCGCTGACGTCAGGGAAATGCGCAGAGCCCACGGCGCCCGCGGGGGAGGGGGGGCAAGCACAGCCGGACGGGCCAGAGAGCCCCGAGGGCCATGGAACAGGCTGTTAGAGCCCAGATCCCGGGGGTCAGGAGGAGGATGAGGTCCCAGGAGAGGGAGGAGCCAGCGCCTGGCAGACCCCTGCCCCTGCCCCTGACACAACCGTCCCCACAGCAGAGCAGGTTCCCGGCGAGCAGCTGAGACAGTGCCTAAGACGGGGCAGAGGCCCTGTGCCCAAGGCGCCATGGACGCTGCCCGAGGGGCTGGTCAGCGCGGGCTCCACCAAGCCCCGGAACCAGGAGGGCTCGGCCGCTCCCAGCCTGCAGCCCGCAGAACCGCAACACAGCCGCCCGGGCGGGCATGTGGCCGACTCTGGGCCGAAAGCAGGGGTGGACACAGGGGTGGGCTGAGTGTAGGCCTCAGAGTCGGGCAGACTGGCCGCCAGCTGGTTCGCAGGGTCTCCCCAGGGGCAGGGCTGGCCCTCGCTTCCTCCTGGTGGCCGTGAGCAGCCACCGGACGAGAAGGTGTGCTCTGTCCGGAGCGGCCTGCCACAGCTGAGCAGAGAGAGCCCCGGCAGCCACGGCTGGGGCTGTCCACGGCAGGGACAGGTGCTCCAGGCCGAGATCCACCTTTGCAGCCTCCAACCGCTCTGGGCCCCGGCCCAGGAGACACTCACTCACGATCTGCCCGGCCGGCGACTGCTGCTCTCCGGTGTCGTTGGGGGAGGAGGCCACAGCTGCGGGGACGCGGCCACAGTCAGCAGGAGCCGCCACACCGAGGGCCCTGGGCCACCCCCTGCTGCCAGCCTGCCGGGCAGGGACTCACGGTAGCACTGGGGGAAGCCCAGGAAGCCGTCGGCACACGCATCGCAGCGCTCGCCCGTGAAGTTGGGGCGGCAATAGCAGTGGCCGGTCAGGTCCTCGCACGTCCCGTCAGTGAAGTCCGAGTCGCACTGGCAGCCTGGCGGGGGCAGAGGTGAGGGCATGGGGCCGGGGAGGCCCCAGGCCCAGAGCTGTGGGGTCCAGGGGCCCAGGGGAGATGGGTCAGGTGGTGTGGGGGTCCAGTGTGGGCAGGGTGGAGGCCGCGGGAGGTGGCCACAGCACCCCGACCGGCTGGGCCTACTCACGGCGACAGGCCTGTGGGGAGTCCAGGGGGTGGTCGGGGTCGCGGTAGAAGCCGGGCAAGCAGCGCTCACAGTTGATGCCGGTGGTGTGGTGCTGCGGGGGCGGGGTCTCAGTCCAGAGCACCCCACCAGCCCCCCGCCCCACCCAGCCGCCGCAGGGACCCACCTGGCAGTCGATGCACACGCCGCCGCCCCGGAAGACCTGCTCCAGGTCCTGGCTGGCGTGGAGCCGGTCCACCTCGGGGTCGTAGTAGCAGTCGTGGGCGTGGCCGTGGCAGTTGCAGGCTGCAGTAAGGACGCGCAATCAGCGGCCGGGACCCCGGCACACGCCACGTCCCGTGGGCACCCACTGTAGTGCGAGTCACGCGTGTAGCTAAGGAACCTCTGTGCCGCGAGCTCAGGTCTACACTGCACGCGCGTGTGTGCACGTGTGTGGGGCACTCACACTGGCACTCGTTGGCACTGTCAGCGGTCGCTGGCCTCCACGGGTGCTGGTTAAAGCCGGGGCAGCAGCGGTCACAGGAGCTCCCACACGTGTTGTGCTGGCAGGCGCACTGCAGCCTGAGGGGACACGGGCGCGAGGTGGGGACCAGGGCCAGGGACGGCTTGGACCACGGTGGGCTCAGGACCAGAGAGCCGGGAGCAGGGTCTCCACAGGGTGAGTGTGGCGGTCACTCCCAGAGCAGTGACCTCACTGCCCAGTGACCTCACTCAGCCTGGCGCCCCAGTGCCCAGCAGCTCCCCGGGCAGGTGGCCAGGGCTGCTTCCTCCTGCCGCCGGGGGCGGACGTTGAGTTGGAGCTGTGCCCGGGGTCCTGAACGGCAGCGCCTGCTGGCCTGGGGGGCCAGGAGACAGCTGGACGCAGGAGGCGAGATTGCGTCACCTCCCGCTAGGCCCACCCTGCAGAGCCCGCCCCCACAACTGTACACGGGGCGGGGGAAGCACGGGAGAGCCTGGGCAGTGACCCGCCCACCCCGCGAAGGGCCGGACCAAGGTGGAGGCCCAGTGGGACCGTCGCCCATGCAGTGACAAGGTACAGCCAGACCCTCGGGCCCAGGAGGGGCCACTCGCGGCCGCGTGGACGGGCAAGGGGATCTCACAACCTCCAGGACATGGAAACGGCGTGGGGGCTCCGGGAGGGAAGGCGGTCAGCAGCCGCCGGCCCTGAGGGAGACTGCTGGGGGTCGGGGGCAGGGGTGCTGGCAGACAGCGTGGGGCTGGGGCGCGGCAATGCGAGGGACTCACCTGAAGGGGTCCGTGGGGTCGTGGGCGTCACAAGCATCTGCGTGGCCGTGGCAGACACAGCGGCCGCCCACGCTGATGTCCTTGATGCTGTAGTAGTACTGCAACGCACACCGGTGAGCGGCGCCCAATCTGCCGCGCCCGCCCCGGGGGTCCCCAACTGCGCCCCGCCCCGGGGCCCCGCCTGAACCCTGCCCCCGCCCCCGCGCCCCGCCCGGGGTCCCCGCCCGCTCACCCGGCGCGTGACCGTGGGGTCGCGCAGCGCCTTGCCCATGAGGTGTCCGAGCAGCGTGTTGGTGCGCAGGAAGCGCAGGCGGATGTTGGTGGCCTTGGTGAAGTCGCGCAGCCGCGGCGAGTAGGAGAAGTTCCTGGCGCCCGGGCGCCCGTTCACCAGGGACACGACGATCTGCGGGCGGGCGGCAGGTCAGGCTGCGCCCAGCCCGCAGCGGCCGGCCGGCCGGGCTCCCCGGGGCGCGCCCCACCTCGCCGTTCTCCAGCGGCACGATCCTCGAGTACTCGGTGCTGCACACCACGTCGTCGTCCTGCTCCACGCGCTCCAGCGTCCGGGGCCCGAAGCGCTCCAGGCAGTCTCTGCGCGAGGCTGGAAACGGGCGAGGCTGGCAGAGCAGCGGAGGGGGGCGGGGCAGGGGGCCGCGGGGCGGGGCATGGGGGGCCGGGCACAGGCGGGCGAGGCGCAGGTGGGGGCTGCAGGGCAGGGCAGAGTAGCTGTGGGGCGGGGCTAACGGAGCCGGGGCGGGGCTACAGAGCAGAGGGCGGGGGCAGAGCAGCTGTGGGGCGGGGCTAACGGAGAAGGGGCGGGATCAGAGCCGCTGTGGGGCGTGGCTAATGGAGCAGGGGCGGGGCTACAGAGCAGAGGGCGGGGGCAGAGCAGCTGTGGGGCAGAGCTAACGGAGAAGGGGCGGGATAGAGCCGCTGTGGGGCGTGGCTAACGGAGCAGGGGCGGGGCTACAGAGCAGAGGGCGGGGGCAGAACAGCTGTGGGGCGGGGCTAACGGGGAAGGGGCGGGATCAGAGCCGCTGTGGGGCGGGGCCAACGGAGCCGGGGCGGGGCTACAGAGCAGAAGGCGGGGCAGAGAAACTGTGGGGCGGAGCTAACGGAGAAGGGGCGGGATCAGAGCCGCTGTGGGGCGTGGCTAACGGAGCAGGGGCGGGGCTACAGAGCAGAGGGCGGGGGCAGAGCAGCTGTGGGGCGGAGCTAACGGAGAAGGGGCGGGATCAGAGCCGCTGTGGGGCGTGGCTAACGGAGCAGGGGCGGGGCTACAGAGCAGAGGGCGGGGGCAGAGCAGCTGTGGGGCGGAGCTAACGGAGAAGGGGCGGGATCAGAGCCGCTGTGGGGCGGGGCCAACGGAGCCGGAGCGGGGCTACAGAGCAGAAGGCGGGGCAGAGAAACTGTGGGGCGGGGCTACAGCGCAGAGGGCGGGGCTAGCGGAGGGGAGGGGCTAACAGAGCATTGGGTGGGGCTGAGCAGGGGGGTAGCAGCAGGGGCGGGGCTAGCAGCAGGGAGGGGCAGCGATGTTGTGCCCAGGGAGGCCCCAGCCAACGCACCCAGGAGACACACTCTGGCACTGGCCAGGTTCGGGGCAGGGCAGGAACTCCCAATCCACCTGCCCAGGGTGCCCACAGACCTGCCCTGTGGCCACAGTGGGACAGGCTGGCGGCCAGGACATTGGCAGTGACCCCAGGACCCCCGTGGGCATCCCCCACTCACAGGCAAAGAACTGCCAGGGCTGGTAGGTGAGGCCAAAGTCGGTGGAACGTTCCAGCACCCACAGGTCGGGCCGCGGAGAGTTGGCAAACTTGACGAGCACATAAGCCACATGGAACACCTGTGGCAGGGAAGGGTCAGGCCGGGCCCGGGGCAGTGGGGGCGAGATCCCAGGACCCCAATACTGCAGGCCCTCTGACCCACTGCGGGGCCCCCGTGGCCCCAGCGGGTGCAGGAGGGTGTGCGAGGCGGGCGGGGTGTGAGACGGACACAGGCTGTGGGGACGGGGACAGCTGGCTCGCCCCCGCCTTTCCCAGGCCGTGCGGCCGAGCATTCCTGCCCGCTGAGAGCACGCGTGCGGCGGCCACGCGAGGCTGCCCCCCTGCTGGTCACCGCGTGACCCCAGGCCCGGCGTGGATCTACTCGCGGCGTTCAGGCCTGGGCCAGGGTGGGGTGCCTGACCATTGGACCCCAGGCCCCTGGCCCAGCCCCGCCTCCAGCACGGGCTGACCTTTCCCGAGGAGCACGGTTCTGGGCAGGGAGGAAAAGTCCCTGAAAGCAAAAGCCAAACAAGAGGCTGTCGAGTTATTTTTAAAAATCTGGTTATTTCGGGGTAGGCACGTTTCCAGGACGGCGGCCCGCCCGCCTCCGGGCCCACACCAGCCCCAAGCAGAGGGTCCTGCGGGGCTCAAGGGGCCGTGGCCTTGGGGCGTTGTGCGAGAGGGGCAGGGCCTGGGCCGGTCACGCAACGGTGAGCAGCAGGGCTGGCCCGGTGCAGCGAAGAAACGTGGGAAAACGTGGCCCCGGGTCCCCCAGAGGCCGGGGGGTGTGACCCTGCTGGCAGCGCTCGTGGGGAGCCCCGGGCGGGAGGGAGGAAGGGGCAGTGAGTCACGGCGGGCGTGACTCAGCGGGGGAAGTGGTCCCATGCCAAGGCCCAGGGTGGACAGGCCTGGCTGAGGTGGGGGCAGGAGTGCCCCCGCGCCCGGTGCCCCCACTGCTGGCTGGCCCCCCAGGCCTGGGCCTGAAACTACCTGTGCCGTGGCCCCAGGGCCCTCTCACGTCCACCCTGCCCCATCCCTGGGCAAGACACCAGCCAGCACAGGCGGAGGGACGGACGGCCAGACCCGCCGCCACCTCCAAGGAGATGGACAGGGACAGGGATGGGGTGGTGGCCCAGGCTGGGGACAGGAAGGACTGGGGACGGGGGTCTGGGACAGGGTCGGGGTCAGGGATGGGATGGGGCCGGGATTGAAGCTGGAGGTGGAGACAGGGTCAGGGTCGGGAATGGGGTTGGAGTCAAGGATGGAGCCGGGATTGGAGCCGGGATCAGGGATGGGGTCGGGGTCAGGGACAGGGTCAGGGACGGGGATGAGGATGAGGATGGGGTCGTGGTCAGGGATGGGGTCAGGGACGCGGATGGGGTCAGCGACAGGACTGGGTAGGGGAGAGGGTCGTGGTCAGGGACGGGGTCAGGGTGGGCACAGGGATGGGACAGGGCAGGCAGGCCCAGAGACACCGCTGTGGGAGGATCCTCCCCAGTGAGAGGCCCAGGAGCCCTGAGGGGGCTGGCTGGGGGTTCAGCCAGGCCCCCCCAGGCCATCTGGCCACAGGAAATGCAGTTTATCCCAAGGGCCCGGAAACCGCAGTTTAGTCTCTGCCGGGCAGCTTGGGGCCATGTGAGGGGTCAGGGAGGAGCCCCCGGAACACAGGACGGAGTGAGGCTCATGGGGGACACCTGGGGGCCCATGTGGGGGGCACCCAGGGGTCTGTGTGGGAGGCACCGGGGGCCCGTGAAGTGGGTGGGCTATGGTGGACTCTGGCGTCCCCGGGCCGGCAGGAGCCTCCAGCGCCAGCCCCCACCTGTCCTAGTAACCGGAGCCCAGCCAGTCTCGACCTCACTTCCTGCCCGCGCCTGGCCAGGCTCACCCGGGGCACTGGCCACATGGCCGCGTGCCCAGCGGAGCCCGTGGGCAGGAGGCGAGCCGAGGGCATTCCTGGGGCCTGGGGCTGAGGTGTGTCCCTGCATCCTGCTGACGGGAGGTGCTGGGCTGGCACCTGTTACCCCGGGAACCCTTCCTGAGAGGCAGCCCTCGAGGGCCAGCCCTCAGCCACCCGCACCACATGCGACCAAGACCCCCATCCTAACCCATTTAACCCTGTGTGGTCCACCCTGCTCCGGCCTCCAGGGGCGACCACGGGCCTGTATATCCCCCCCAAAAACAGGGAGCTGCAGGGCCAGCTCGGCCGGGCGGGCAGGGCCTGGACTCCCAGAGGCTCTGCAGGCCACCAGGCTCAGCCCCCGCCGGGCCGGTGGGGCAGGCCTGGGCCCTGCCCATCCCTCCCGCACACAGTGGCCGGGGGAAGGAAGCAGATGACCTGCCTGGGAGGACAATCGGATCAGAAGGAAGCTCAGCTGAACCCCAGGACGGGGTGGGAGGCAGCCACAGGACAGGGCAGCACTGGGCGGCCGGGCGGGGAGTGGCCAGTCACGCAGGAAGACTCGTGAAGGCTGAAGGCCAGGGCCGCCCCTCCCTGGCATCGTCCAGAGCCGGACAATGGCACCCGGAGGCCTGGGGCCGCTTCCTGCCTGCCCAGCCCCCGAAGCAAAGCTTGGCGCCCAGGGAGGCAGCCTGGGGTCCACCCTGCCCCGCCCTGTGCGGCCCCTGCTGGAGTGCCCCCTGCCACACCAGGCGACCCCAGACTGGCCACTTCCCAGCCCCCCTGGGGGCGCAGAGCAGGGACCCTGGGGCCAGAGCTCACGCGCGTTTCTGGGGAAATTCCTCCGGAACTGTTCATGGAACCGTTCATGCGTGCAGGAAGCGATGCCCGACCCCACCCCAGCCGCGCCTGACCCAGTGACCCCGCAGCAATGGGTTAGGGCTGACCCCGCTGCTCTGCCACGTGGGACGGGGGAGGAAAAGGAGACAGGGGCGGAAGGCAGAGGCGAAACGCCACCTGTCTCCTCCACGTTTGCGCCTAGGGAAACTGAGCTGGGAGAGGCAGGACGTGTCCTGCCGGGCGGAGAGGGGAGAGCCCCCACCCCAAGCCAGGCCCCACACAGCACGCCCCTCCCCCTCCAGCCACCTGCCAGGCCTCCAGAGGGGCCTCAGGAAATTCCAGGCAGGTGATAGGATCTGAGCCCTGGGGGCAGCCCCCTGCCCCTGGCCAGGGAAGAGAGGTGCGGCCACACCTGCTTGTCACACCTGAGCTGGGCCCCAGCTGCCTGCCCAGCCCCGGCCGCCCCCACCCGCGCATTCCAGGCCCTCCCTCAGGCGGCTCCCAGCGCAGGAATTCCTGGGTCAGCGGCCAGCAGGGGCTGCAGGGTCCGGCCGTACCTGGCCCAGGTCCAGCGTCAGGTTGACCTCGTTGTACTGCAGGCCACGGGACAGCGGCGGGCTCTGCCACCAGCGCTCCGTGCCGTCGATGGCATGGCTGGCGGGGTGCGCCTTCTTGCTGCTGGCCGCCGTGCAGATGTCGCAGTACTGGCCCTGCGGGCAGGAGGCTGGCACTCAGGGGGATGCAGACCCGGGGGCCGGCAGGAGGTGAAGTGGGGCGGGGGCGTCTCTGCTACCGCCGGGCCGTCACGTACACGCCTGTCCCCGGCCAACAGGCCTCACGGGGGTCATGGAAGGGCCATGTGAGAATGGCCGGCAGACAGCACCGGTCAGCCCTGATGCCCACTGCGCCCCTCCCCCGCCAGGCCCGCTGGGGTCCTCAGGGGCTGCAGCCTGGAGGGACAGGCGCGAGTGGGGCGTGGGGGCCATCTGGGCCTCCTGCTCGGTCACTTCCAAGCCCTGGCCTTGGGCCAAGTCACGGCCCCTGACCAGTGGGGGCCACCCGCGCCACCGAGGCCACCTGTCCGGGACCGGTCCTGGGGGGAGGGGCGTGAGGGCGGGGCCAGGCCCTGCGGAGCCGAGTCCCGGCAGCCCCGGGGGGAGGGGCAGTGCTGGGCCCCGGTGCCCCGCCCCCGCCGCCGGAAAGCAAAGCTGCCCGACCGCCCTGGGCACACAAAGGCTCTCCGGCAGGGACCGGGGCCAGGAGAGGCCTCTGGGAACGGCGCTCGGGGCGGGCCTCACCCCGGAGAGCCCCACTCTTGGCCCCCAAGGCCCCCCCCACCTGCCTGCGTCTGCTTCCGGGTGCACCTTCTGCGAGCTCCTGGGACCCCCCTGCGTGCCCACCGCCCCCCCCCCCCGTCCCCCGCCAGGGCATGTCCCCTGGCTGCCTCCTTGGGCCCCCCCTCGGACCCCTGGCGCCTCGGACCACCCAGCGTGCCGATCTGCCCCTCCCTGCCACAAGTCTGATTTATCTCCCCAGGAAGCCAATGGCCGGCCATGGACGCTCCTCCCTCCCCGGCCAAGCGTCAGGGTCCGAGCCCACTGCCCACAGGTGGCAACAGGCCCTGAAACAATGCAGGACACTCTCCGGCTCAGGTGCTGTGGCGGGGGGCTCAGCTGGGGTGGTCGGGGGCTCGGGACGGGCAGGAGCAGGGGTCAAGACCCAGAAGGGTTTCCCGTCTGCCCTGCCCAGAAGGGCAGTTCTGACCCCTGCGGTCACTGCAGGGGTCTCCTGGTCTGGTGCCCCGCCCCACCAGGGTCCACCTCGCTTCCCCAGAGTGTCCTGTCAGGAACAAAGCGAGGAAATGGCAGCGCAAAGTGACCCCATGAGTCACTACAAGGGGGGTCCAGGCCTCCCCGTGCCCACCTGAGTCCTCATGAGACCCCGCCGGACCCTCCACTGCTGTTCGCAAAAATGGCTGGGGTGGGGGCGGACAGCATAGCGGGGAGGGCGTTTGTCTGGCTCACGGCAGAGCCGGGTTCGATCCCAGGCACCCCGAACAGTCCCAAGCACTGGCAGGATTGATTCCTGAGTGCAGAGCCAGGAGGAACCCCTGAGCATCGCCGGGTGTGACCCAAAAAGCAAAAAATGAGAGAAAGGGCTGGGATCTGGGGGAGGTGGGGTCAGCAGGAGGGTCCCCGGCTGGGGTCTGCAAGCCCCCAGCGCCCCCGCCACAGGCCACCCCAACACTGGCCCGGGGGAAAGGAGTGACCAGGCTGAGAACTGGGGCAGCGGGGGCCGCCGGGACCGCCAGCCTCTGCCCTTACAGCGGTCCCCGAGCAACAGGGCGCAGGACCGGGCTGGGGGCGCCCCTCCATCCGTCCCGCGTGGGCAGGAGGAAGAGACCCTAGGGCTTGCAGGGGGCAGTCTCAGGGGCTCAGACTGTTGGGGACAGTCTGAGCTCCTCCCCAGGACCCCAGACCATGCTGTGGCTGCAGGGGTCCCGGCTCTGACCCTCCCCCACCTCGGGCCCCTCATTCCCAGCCTCGCCCCTCCCCCGCGCAGGAAGGTGGGGCCGTCCCGGGAGGCGGCTCGGGTTACAGCCGCCAGGGGACCCACCCCGCCCCCACTCTCTGCGGAGGGGCCTCACGGGGGCTCGGGGCCCCCAGCTGGCCGCCCCCAGGCCACCTAACTTGCTCCCCACCCGCCGGCTCCAGACTTTGGGGAGACGCCCCAGGTCCCTCGGGGCCACCTGCGCCCACACCTCGAACCCGCCCAGGCCCGGATCGGGGCCGCGCCCAGCGCCCCGGCAGGCCCGAGCTGGCCCCGTCCCGTCCCGCGCGCTCACCTGAATGGTCGGGTTGGGGTCCCCGCCGCCCCCCCCGGCCCGGGCCGCCCGCGCGCGCTCACCTGGACGGTCGGGTTGGGGTCCCCGCCGCCCCCCGTCCAGTCCCGCGCGCGCTCACCTGGGTGGCCGGGTTGGGGTCCCCGCTGCCCCCTCACCGGCCCGGCCCGCGCGCGCTCACCCGGACGGTCGGGTTGGGGTCCCCACCGCCCCCCGGCCGGCCCGCGCGCGCTCACCTGGGTGGCCGGGTTGGGGGGTCTCCGCCGCCCCCCGGCCCGACCCGCGGGCGCTCACCTGGGTGGCCGGGTTGGGGTCCCCGCCGCTCCCCACCCCCCCCAGCACCCCCCGGCCGGCCCGCGCGCGCTCACCTGGATGGTCTGGTTGGGGTCCCCGCCGGCCACCGGGCCCCCCACCAGCTTGCAGTACAGGTCCTCGGTGGGGCGCGCGGCGCCGCGCGCGGGGCTCTCCTCGCCGCAGGTGGCCGAGGCGTGGACGCGGGCGCCCTCGGCCAGGTTGAAGTAGGGGGGGTGCAGGCTGAAGCCCCCCGCGGCCGCCCGCAGCGCGCCCAGCAGCGCCAGTCCGGCCAGCAGCCGCCGCGCCATGGTGCGCCCCCGCGCCCGCGCCTCTGCCCGCGTCCGCGCCTCTGCCCGCCGCCCGCCGCCCGCCGCCCGCTGCCCGCCGCCCGCGCCTCTGCCGCCGCCGCCCCCCGCTCCGGCACCCGGCGCCGCGCGAGCCCGGCCAGTGTGCAGCGCGCCGGCCGCTCCCCGCCCCGCGGACGTCAGGCCCCGCCCCGGCCCCGCGCCCCGGGGAGCGGGAGGAGGGACGGGACGGGGCGGGGCGCGGCGGGGGCCGCGCCGCCTCCCCGGGCCGGACACCCGCCTGGCCGGGGGCACCTGCCGCGCCGGCCCCGCGCCCCCGGTGCGCCGCTCCGCCCGAGTTGCGCGGACCTTGGGCGCTCCCCCGGCCTGCTCGCTGCCCGGTCCAGCACGGGCATCTGCCGGTCAGCGGCCCACGCCCGGCCGAGCAGCCCCGCCGGGGACCAGCGACAAATCCCTCTGGTCGCCGACTTGCGCCGTGCCCCTGCGCGGGGCTTGCTCCTCTCCCCTTCCCGGCCGGCTGGCGGGGTGCGGGCGCCCGGTCGGGAGGGGCCACAGCCACTTGGTCCTGGCCGGTCCCGCACACATCTTCCAGACCGGCTGGCCTCCAGCCCACCGACCCACAGTGCTGGGAGCCTCCTTCTCTCTGGACTGGGCAGAAGCGTCCTGCCGGGACAGTGCCAGCTGCCCCCTGCAGAGACGGCTGGGCCCTCTGCTGCCTTCCCAGGGCCCACAGCGCTGGCACCCAGGAGGTGTCTCACCTGTCCCCAGCCCTGCGCCCCAGAGAACTGCCAGAGGACAGAGGGTAGCCCTGGCACGGGCAGGGCAGGCAGGTGAGGTGCCCTAGGTCAGCGCTGCCCCACCAGGAAGGGTCATCCTGGGCACCCCAGGAGAAAGTGCCTTGGAGGGGCTGGACAGGTGCCGTGCCCACTGCCAGGTGTGCTCAGAGGGAACAGCACCAAAGTTGAGGCCCAGAGATGGAGCCGTGACCCCGACTTCTGCACCATTGTTCCCCCACACAGGACACCGCATTTCCCACCCACCCCCACCCCCTGCTGGCCCCAGGGTCCCGCCTTCCTGTGACCCCTGCGGCAGGCGGAGACTGGAGGGTCCCGATCCGCCCCACTGTACCCCCATGTTTACAGTGGGGGCCCCACGACCCCCACAAAGCAGCCTGGAGCCCCAGGGTGGCATGGAGGGACCCCAGCCAGGGAGCCCAAGAGGTCAGACGAGGGTTTGCAAGAGAGCGGAGAGCGCGGGGGGGGGCCATGTGGCAGACCCACACCCTGTCCAGGGTATGCCCCCCCTGACAGCCCTCCAGCTCCAAGGATGGGTCCCCCAGGAGCCTCCTTCCGAGGCAGCCCTCACACCTGGCTGGGGCCCGCGACTGAGTACTTACCTGTGTACACACCCACCTGTGTCCTGGGACCCTCAACTGCGCACCCACCTGTGTCCTGGGGCCCAGGGCTGCACACCCACCTGCGTCCCAGGACCTTCGACTGCACACCCTCTTGTGACCGGGACCCTCAACTGCACGCCCACCCGTGTTATGCGACCCTCAAATTGCACACCCACTTGTGTCCCGGGGCCCAGGGCTGCACACCCACATGTTTCACGGGACCCTCAACTGCACACCCACCCGTGTAGGGAGGCCTGTACTCTGCCCCAGACTGCAGCAAAGTCCTCCGGGGTCATCCAGCTGTCCCTAAGAGAAGAGGGGCACTCTGAGTCACTGCAGGGTCCCCTGGCCCCCAGCACACCCTTGGCCATGGTGCTGGCTCAGGCGTGGGGGCTCAGCGCAAGGTCCAGGTGGGGATGTGGAGAGCCCGGGTCCCTGTCCAGTGCACCTCGGCCACTCCTGGGCTCCTCCGACCTCCCTGGCACTGTGGAGGGCTGTGTGGGGGCCCCCTACCTCCATCTCCCCCCTGAGCCCAGTCCTGGGGGAGCAGCCTCAGGGGAAGGACCTGGGACCCCCAAATGTCTGTGACCATATCTGGGAGTCCGAGGCGAGGGCCTGGCGGCTGGACTCTCCCGGGCCCCCTCGCACCCCTCCTTTCTGACCCACGGGGTCCCCAGCCCCAGCTGTGCTGTGGGAGCTGGCGGGGACCCTGTGCGGGCGCTGGGCCAGGCCCCCTCCCCCCAGCCCAGCCCCTCCCGCCTCTGTCCCTGGGGGCCGGCCAGGCTGGTTCCCAGGGGCTGGCGGAGCCGAGTCCAGGAGGTGCCCACCGCTGCCTTATATGGCCAGAGCCTGGCAGCGGGGGCTGGGAGCCAGCACGACCAGAGCCCGGGTCCTCGTCCTGCGCGGGGCCTGTCCCGGCCAGAGCCCCTGGCCAGCACTGGGACCCCGGGCTGCCCAGGGCCCCGCCTCATCTCTGCACTGGCTGGCAGTGATGGCCGAGGGGTGGCTGTGGCCCCTCCTGGCTCTGCCGCTGTGGCCGCTGTGGCCGCCCCGACCCTGTGGGCCTCTGCCTCTGCCCGTCTCTCTGTCTTCCTCTATCTCCAACTGTCTCCTTCGGCCTCTGCCTGTCTCTCTCTCTCTGTCTCTCTGCCTCTCTCTGCCTGTCTTTCTCTGTCTGTCTCTCTGTCTCTGTCTCCCTCTGTCTCTGGCTGCCTCTCTGTCTCCGCCTGTCTCTGTCTCTCTGTCTCTCTGTCTCCACCTATCTGTCTCTCTGCCTCTCTGTCTCCCTTGGTCTCTGCCTGCCTCTGCCTCTCTCTGTCTCCCTCTGTCTCTGCCTGTCTCTGTCTCTCCATCTGTCTCTTTCGAGATGCCCTCCGCTTTCCACCCTTCTGGGTCTCTGCTTCTTTGCTGCTTCTCCTGGCCCTCAGGGCGCTCCAGATGCTCCAGGCAGTACCCGAGACCAACCCCAGGATGCTCACACGCCAAGTAGCTGCTTCCGGGTCCTGCCCTGCCCCTCCCCAGCCTGCCTGTGCCCTGGGCCGAGTCTGACTCAGAGTGGCCTCCTGCGGGCGGGCGTCTGGGAGAATTTGTTTAGGATGAGCCCCAGTGGGCGAGTCTGGACGGGCCCCCCAGAGAGCGGGTCTGGGCGGGCCCCCCAGAAAGGGTCTGGAGGGCCCGGTGGAGAGATGGGGGACCCAGTGGGGGGGTCTGGAGGGGCCCAGTGAGGGAGTCGGGGGACCCAGTGGGAGGGCCTGCAGGGGTCAGTGGGGGGGTCTGGAGGGCCCAGTGGGGGGGTCGGGGGACCCAGTGGGAGGGTCTGGAGGGCCTGGTGTGGGGGTCAGGAGGACCCAGTTGGGGGGTTTTGGAGGGGTCCAGTTGGGGGGTCGGGGGACCCAGTGAGAGGGTCTGGAAGTCCCGGTGGGGGGTCTGGAGGGCCCGGTGGGGAGATGCGGGACCCAGTGGGGGGGGTCTGGAGGGTCCAGTGAGGGAATCGGGGGACCCAGTGGGAGGATCTGCAGGGGTCAGCGGGGGGTCTGGAGGGCCTGGTGGGGGGTCTGGAGGGCCCAGTGGGGAGATGGGGGACCCAGTGGGGGAGTCTGGAGGGGCCCGGTGGGGGGGTCAGGGGACCCAGTAGGAGGGTCTGCAGGGGTCAGTGGAGGGTCTGGAGGGCCCAGTGGGGGGGTCGGGGGACCCAGTGGGGGGGTCTGGAGGGTCCAGTGAGGGAATCGGGGGACCCAGTGGGAGGGTCTGCAGGGGTCAGCGGGGGGTCTGGAGGGCCCAATGGGGGGGTCGGGGGACCCAGTGGGAGGGTCTGGAGGGCCCAGTGGGGGGGCCTGGAGGGCCCAGTGACACTGGCTCACTGCCGCACAGGTCTGTCATTGTTGGGTCAGCCTTGGCAGGGGGTCTGGGGGCGCATGGGGCCCGGGGTTCTGGGCTGACAGTCCTGGAGTGGGAGACGCCCCAGGGCAGGTGCCTGGCTCTGGCCCCTGCCCCTGCGAAGGGAGCCCCCTGCTCTCCAGAGCGATGCAGACCCCCACAGACCCTCTGACTTGGGGCTCCTGCCCCTTCGCGTGCTGCACCCAGGGACACTCAGTCCTCCAGGGGGATGGAGGCTCAGGAGGCAGCTGGCCCTGAGGGGACACGGAGGGACCCCTTCCTGCCACATCCACCCCAGGAAAACGCGTGCCCTCTGAGCCCGGCCAGGCCGCCTTCCTCTGCGCCTCGTGCCAGCTGCCCCTCGTTGGCCCCTGGGCTCTCACGGCCCAGGACCACGCAGCCTCCTGGCACCCCGCACAGCCCGGCCTGCACCTCGGCCAGCGGGCAGCCGCTGGCCACCCCCTCACCCTGCCGGCCAGTGCTTGGGGCCCCCTTGGCCACCAGCTGTCCCCAGCTGTCCCCAGGAGATGAGTCTTTTGCTGGGGCTCAACTCCAAGGGGGACCTGGAAGGCGTCACTGGGCCTGAGGTTCCCACCGGCCTCCAGATGGGGTCATGACCCTGAGTCCCCCCCATAGGTGTCAACTCAGCAGGGGTCTGGGGGTTGTGCTGTGGGAAGGCTGAGTCACAGCACCCCCGACTCACGCCACCAGGCGCGTCCCCTGGGGGGCCCGCAGGAGAGCACCGCAGCGGGGGCGGGTGGAGAGGCCCCTGCCTGCCCGGGGTCCGCCCAGCTGGGCCCCCCGCTGCCCAGAGAGTGAGGCCGCTGCGTGTCCCAACCTCCAGGAAGCCGCCCGCGCCGAGATGCTTCCGCGGGAATGTAAACAGACACCAAGGCCTGCGAGGCCGTGCCAGGTTCCAGGGGCCGCCGCACTCGGGCGCCCAACGCCTCTGGACTCTGCCCTCAGGGGGTCCTCCCTGAAGGGTCCCGGGGACCATGACCCCAGGGTGACCCTTGACCTCCCCTGCTGGGTGATGCACGTCAGGCACCCATGGCCCCCTCCTGTCCCCTGCCTGGGTACCCCGCGCGCTCCTGGCTGGGCTTACCCGCCTGAGGTTACCCAGTGCCCTGGGAGATGAACCGATTCCCTGCCCCCCCAGTGCCCGCCGCCCCACCCCACCGGCCCACCCAGAGCTGCCGCCCAGGGTGAGGAGTAGGACGAGGCTGGGGGCCGGGGTGGGGGCGGCGCCGTCTGGAATCTCCGGCCCTCCTGGCAGGCCACGCCTCCGCGGGCTGCCTTCGGGGAAGTGGCGAGACCAGGCCCCTCACGAGCCCCCACAAGGCCTCCTTGGCGTCACCCCAGAACCCCCGTCAGGCCTGGAAGCCCGCCAGGCTCCTCCCTGTCGGGTCTGTGCAGGGGGACGCCCGCCCCCGCCCCCCCAGCAGGTGCCGGCCCAGGCAGGGCACTGGAAACTTCCTTCCGGGGCAGCGGTGGCTCCGCGGGTGGGCTCTTCCCAGCTCTGTGGGGGTTGCTGAGTAGCTTCTTTTTCTGTTGTTTGTTTGGGGGCTACACCTGGCGGTGCTCAGGGCTGACTCCTGGATCTGCACTCGGGGTGGCACTCTCGGGGACCGTAGGGGGCTCCGGGGTCAAGCCCGGGCCACCTGGGCTGCCTCTCCGAATTCCCTTCTGGACAGAGTCAGGCTGGAAGCTGGGACCCTCCGCATGGAGCCTCCCGCGGGGCCACAGCCCCACGCTGCCTCCCCAGCCCCGTCTGCTCTGGAGCACTGTGAGCCGAGCCGCAGGCCCGAGGCTGTGGACGGTGCTGTTTCTCCTGCCTGGGCACCTGCTCCCCAAGACTGGAGCGTGGAAACTGGACCAGCGGCAGGGACAGCCACTGCTTCCTGGGGTGCACAGAGGAGGGGGCACGGGGCAGGGAGAGGAGCCGTTCCTGGGGTCAGGGGTCGGGCCCCAGGGGCAGCCGCCTCACATCTCCCCTGAGCTGGGGAGCTGGGGCTGCTTTGGGCTCCAGCGGTGGTCTCGGGGCATCCCGGGACAATCCGGCTGGCTGGAAGTGCCTCCTTCCTGGTCCCTCTGCAGGAGGGGGCCCAGGGACGAGGTGGCACCGACCCCCGGGCAGCCCAGTGCATCTTGCACCAAGAGAGACTGAGTCACATTAAACACGTAGGGGAGCGTGAGGGAACGTAGCTCAGTGGTCATCGCTCCCTTGGCTCTTCGTGGCCCCCACAACCCCTCCACATGGGGGTCGCGCCTGCCTCCGTCCCACAGAGAGGGGGTGGTCCCCACAACCCCGAGAAGCACCATGAGAACAGAGGCCAACGTGGGCAGGTCAGCCTGACCGGCCGCTCACCCCAGGGCCCTGCCCCCTCCGGAAGGACGGGTTCCTTGCTCTGGGCTGACCCTGGCCGCGCACAGTGCACCAGCCCAGGGACAGCACTCTGCGAGGAGGGGGCTCTCCTGGGACTGGCCGCTCGGGACGGAACCCCAGGGGCCTGCCTGTGCGGTGGGCCCCGGAGACAGCAATCTGCAGTGGGCAGCGCTGCTGGCTGGGGACTTAGGCAGCTGACCTGTGACCTGTGACCTGTGCAGTGTCGGGGTCCCACTGCTGAGCCACCTGGGCCACAGCAGGACAGTCCTGAGTGGGCGGTGGGGAGTGGGTGGTCAGTGCCTCCCTGCAGAGCCCTCCTGCCCCTTGCGGGAGGTCCCGCTCCGCCGAGTAGGGCGGGGGGCCGCAAGAGGCTCGTCCTGGGGCTGACCCTCAGGGGTGGCAGGGGGTATGAACTTGGGGGGCCTTGATGGGGCTGGCTGTTACTCCTGGGGTGCCCAGCCTCTGCCGTGGAGAATGGGTGCTGCCCCACTGCCCCCCCCCCCCCCCGCCTTGGCTCCCCCCTGACCCAGATGGGCCTCAGAGAAGCTCAGAGGGAGGCCCGCGCCCTGGGCTGTCTGCAGGCCGGCGCGGCTCTCGGGCGCCCCTTAGCGGTCACCAGCAAGAGGTGGGGCCAGCCTGTGCCAAAGCCCGGCACCGCGTGTCCGCCTGCCTGTTTCCCGACTCTCTGGGGCTTGCGGAGGCCTTGGGTCCATTCAGAGCTCAGTTTGTTTGGGGCCACAGCAGGCTGTGCTGGGGTCACTCCAGGTGGGCACAGGGACTCTCCGGGGTGCTGGGGACCGAGCCCAGGGGAGCAAGGCGAGCGCCCGCCCCTGGCACTCTTGCTCTGGCCCAGGATTCCAGTTTCTCTTTCTCCTTTCTTATCTGGGGGCTCCAAGCAGCGCCTGGGGCCACTCCCAGTGCTCCCGCCTGGCTGAGTGCCAGTTTAGGGTCAAAGGTGGGGCCCCCACAGGTGCTCCATGTGGCTGCGCCTCTGAGAAACCTTCCTGGTTCCCCCTTATTTCACTGTCGGAGGCCACATGCCCTGGAGCCCTGCAGTCCAGGGGCAGGTCACACCCGTCCTCTCTCTGGCAGTCTTGGGGGTCGCGCTGAATGCCTTGTGTCTGCAGCCAGCTCACTTGGCCAGCACGATGCTGCGGCCACGGTGCACACAGTCCTCCCACCGTCCCACCCACCGGCCCTCCCACTCTGGGCTGTGGTCAGCGCAGATTAACCTGGGGCCGCCCAAGGGATGCTCAGAGATCCGGTCACTCAGGCAATGGCAGGCAGGTCAGAGTGAGAAGGTGGTCTGTGCCAGGGTGGAGCCGCCCCGACAGCATCCAAGGAACCGCACGGCCAGGGGAAGGGACAGGGTCGGCTGCACGCGAGGCCTCAGCTCTGCGCCAGGCTCCTGGACCCACAAACTAGACCGATTGCAAGGCAGGCCCATCACTGTCCTTCAGCCCCGCAGCCTCCGCTCCCACCGAGATGTCCTTAGACACCAAGCAGAAACCAAACACTGCCAAAAGCACGCGGTCAGATCAGCTCCACGGCTGTGCTCCCCAGGGCTCCCTCACTCTGCTGTGCTCCCCAGGGGACTGCTCCAGCCACAGAGGTCGCAGGCCTTTATTCCAGCTGCTGGGCTGACTGGGAATTGTGCCCTGGCTGTAGTGTGACCAGAACCTGCAGCACCAAGGATCTCGAGACAGCAGGGCCTCCAGAGACAAGCAGGAGGCAGGCATGGTCCTGCTGCAAGCCGGGAGTGGTCGCCCCCTCAGACTGTGGTCGGGGTGTGGGGATCCTGGTGGGGGTGGCCCACCCAGCGCTTGAAGACTGACGCTGCAACCATCTTCCTCACCTTTCTTTCATTGGGAGTTCTGCTGCCACCATCCTAGTCCCGTTTCTTCTAATTTTTTTTTCTTTTCGGGTCGCACCCAGCAATGCTTATGGGTTATTGCTGGCTCTGCACTCAGGAATAACTCCTGGCCGTGCTTGGGGGATCATATGGGATCTGGGGACCACGTCCAAGACAAATGTCCTATCTGCTGTACTATCACTCAGCCCCTTGGTTTTTTTTTTTTCTTTTTGGGTCACACCTGGCGATGCACAGGCGTAACTCCTGGCTCTGCGCTCAGGAGTTACTCCTGGCAGTGCTCAGGGGACCATATGGGATGCTGGGAATCGAACCCGGGTTGGCCGCGTGCAAAGCAAACGCCCCACCGGCTGTGCTATCTCTCCAGCCCCAGCCCCTTGTTTTTGAAACTTTTGGGCCACACCCTGTGGTGCTCAGGGCTTCCTCCTGTCTCTGCACTCAGGGATTACTCCTGGTGAGCTCTGGGGACCATAAGGGACACTGGCGATGGAGCCCAGGTCGGCGGTAGGTAAGGCCAGAGCCCGACCTGCAGTGCTGTCTCTCAGGGTACTTGGAGCGACCTTGTACCTGCGTCTCGTAAACTTCACGGTTGTTATCATATTTGGGAGAATTGGGCCATTCACTTTCTTCTCCCCTCCAGCCCCGTCCAATCTCCTACGGTGGGCAATTTGAAGTGATCCTGAGATCTTTCATCTCATAGTTGCTTCCTAGAAATATTTTTGGTGCCTGAGCTCAAACCCATGACCTCGTCTGTGCAAAGCAGCTACTCTCCAGCCCCCAGGGAAGCTTTTCCCATCAAAAACCTTTGTTTTCTTGTTTCATTTGAGGTAGTTTCTAGTTCCTATTGTTAAATCTTTCACTGATCTTTTTTCTTCTCCAGGGTCTGACCTGCAATCCAACCAATGTATTTTCACCAGATCGTTTTCCTGATTTATGTGTCTACGCTTCTATCAAAACACTTGCGGAGGGGGCTGGAGCGGTAGTGCAGCGGGGAGGGCGTTGGCCTTGCATGCGGCCGACCCGGGTTCGATTCCCAGCATCCCATAGTGTCCCCTGAGCACCGCCAGGAGTAATTTCTGAGTGCAGAGCCAGGAGTAACCCCTGTGCCACACCGGGTGTGACCCAAAAAGAAAAAAATATTTGCTCAATCCCGGCCACCGGGGTGCCACGGGGGATGGAACCTGTACTAGGCATCCCTCAACAGTACTGGGCTCAAAAACACAAAACCTAGACTGTGGGTTCCGACGCAGCGAGCCCCTTCCTCTTTGCCCCTGCCCGATGCCGGGGCCCTGGGACACTGGCTGGGGAGCCTGAGCTTGGCTGAGAGCGGAGCCAGGACGGAGGGGCGGGGCCTCGGCCGAGGGCGGAGCCTGGACTGAGGGCGGAGCCTGAGAGGAGGGGCGTGGCCTCGGCTGGGGGCCGGAGCCTCGCGGGCAGCGCGGCTGGGCCTCTCTGCGCAGGCGCGCGCCAGGACCCGGAAGCAGTCGCTGGGGTCCCGCCCCCGCCCGCCAATATCGCAGCGCGGCCGCGCGGCGCTTCCTTTCTGCGCTCGAGCACGTCGCGGACGCACCAGGTGGGTCGCGCGGCCCCGGCGCGGGCCTGGGTCCGGGCCGCGGGCACCGGGCCGCGTGTTCCGGGCCGCGGGGTCGGGCCGGGGGCGCGGGCGGCGCGGGCGGCGCGGGGCGGCGCGGGGCGGGGGGCCGCGTGGGGCCGCTCACGCCGCGCCCGCCGCAGGCCCCGCCACCATGCAGAACGACGCCGGCGAGTTCGTGGACCTGTACGTGCCGCGGAAGTGGTGAGTGACCCCCGGCCGCCCCCTCGCCCGCGCCCCCCCCGCCCCGGCCGCCCCCTCGCCCGCGCCCCCCCGCCCCGGCCCCCCGCCGCGCCCTCACCCGCCCCTCCCCCAGCTCGGCCAGCAACCGCATCATCGGCGCCAAGGACCACGCGTCCATCCAGATGAACGTGGCCGAGGTGGACAAAGTCACCGGCAGGTTCAACGGGCAGTTTAAGACGTACGCCATCTGCGGGGCCATCCGCAGGATGGTGAGTGTCCGGCGGCCCCGGCCCACGTGCCCCGCGCACCCCCCACCCCCCCCGGGCGGCGCGTCCACGCTCACGCCCCCGCCCCCGCGTGGCTCTTGCAGGGCGAGTCCGACGATTCCATCCTCCGCCTGGCCAAGGCCGACAGCATCGTGTCCAAGTAAGCGCCCGGCCGGGGTGCGCCCCGCCCCCGCCCTCCGCCCCCGCCCCCTGACCGCCTCTTTCTGCCCCAGGAACTTCTGAGGGAGCCGCCCGGAGGGGACGGAGGGGACGTCCTTCGTGAATAAACGGCGCGAGCCCACCACCCCTGTGTCCTGTCTTGTGTGCCCCGGGGTGGCGGCGGATGCAGACACGGGCCCAAAGAACGAGTGTTTACTTCTACACGCAGGAATGTTCCCGAGAGCAGCCTGGCCACTGGCCCCAGGTGGCCGCTGGCCACTGGACATTCTCGTCCTGGTGCCGGCCTCCATGCAGACCGGCTGGGCAAGGGGAGGGGGCAGCGTGAATAGGAAAACTCGTCGGCTCCAAGGGCCAAGCTGTAAACCAGAGGGGGCCCAGGCCGTGCACCAGCCTCGGCCTGGGAGTTAAATAACCGGGCAGGGGGCTGGGGGGCCTGCGGGAGCCGGCCAGCTCCTGTTCCCTTAGTCCCGGGTTCGCAGGCGCGGGCTCCCGTGCTATTGCTTTGGGGTTGGCGGCTGGGCCCGGGTGCCCAGGACGGCCGCACAGTGACACGGCGTGGGCCCAGGCCACGGTCAGGCTGAGCTGCTTCCGGGGCTCTGCCCGGGCCAGCGGGCGTCCGTCCAGCAGGGGCGGGCGACGGGACGCCGAGGGGAGGCCGAGCCGCCGGGCTAGGACTGCTGGGTGAGGCGGCGGTAGTGAGGTAGGACCTGGGGCTCGGGGAGGTAGAGGGCCAGCTCCAAGGCCACCAGCACCGTGAACTCGAAGCTGATGAGGTCGCGGCGGTTGAAGCGAAACCTCTCCTCCAGCTTCTGCGGGCAGAGGGGGGACAGGGGGACGGGTGAGCGGCGGCCTTCGGGGGAGGCCGGGGCGGCCCGCGGCCCCCACTCACGTCGATGAGCTGCTTGACTTCGCTCTTGCGGAGGTCGCTGCTGATCTTGGCGGCCAGCAGCACGCAGGCGCCCGCGCAGAGCTTGCGGTTCTGCTTGTTGAGCTTGCCCTGCAGCACGAGCTTCTCGAAGTACACGTAGGCCATGGACACGGTCACCGGCTCCAGGCTGCACTCGGCCGAGAGGCTGCGCATCTCCCGCTTCAAGCTGGGGGCGGCCAGCCCTGCCTGAGAGAGGGGCCGGCCCCAGCCCCCCGGGAGGGCGGCGGCCCCTCGGGTCACACCACGGGGCCCTGGGCCAGTGTGCCGGGGCCCTGGGCCAGTGTGCCGGCAGGACAGCGGGGTCTGGCCCCGAGGGGCGGGGGGGGGAGGGGGCCGTCCTACCTCCGTATCTTGCTCAGGGTCAGCCGGACGTGCGGGAACTTCTCCCGGAAGGTCTCGTTCATGTCCTTCTTGAGGTCTGAGGGCTTCACGTACTCAATGACCGTGGTCTGCCACACACACAGACCAGAGGGGGTGACCCAGGGCCTCCGGGAAGGGGGCAGGCGGGCGGGCGGGGCGGGGGCGCGAGCACGGACCATGTAGGACGCGAAGATGAGCACACGCTTGTGCTTCCCGCACGGCCACTGGGGGTCGTCGAGGAGGTTGGGGTTGTACTCCAGTGTGTCCCCCGCATCGCTCCCTGTAAGTGGACAGTGCTGACCCTGGAGCCCCCAGGTCAGGGTGTAGGAAGGTATCCTGGTGGGCAGATCCTCGCCGGGTCCCCGGCCCGGCCAGCTGCGGGCACCCAAGTCTTTCCCAGGGGACCCCCCGCACCTCCCTGGGTGCAGCCACAGGCCACTGACCGAGTTCCGAGCTGGTGGGCACCACCTTGGTGGGGGCGGGCTTGCATCTTGGCGCAGGCAGAGCCCGGGGGACGCTGGGCCGTGGCGGGGGCAGCGGGATGTGGCCGTCAGTCTTCTGTGTCACCAGGGCATTGGTCGGGTACAGGAACCTGGCGTAGGACACGACCTGCAGAGGCAGGGCACGTGGCCCACCTGTCGGGCCGTGGGGGCGTCTGGGGGCTGCGGTGCCCGCCCCGGTGCCCTGCCCACCCGGCTCTTGCCTTCCCGTCGGCTCCCAGCTCCACTCCTTCCAGCTCAAACACCATCTCGGAGGCCACAGCCACGCCGCCCGACGGGTGCCGCTGCTTCTGACTGTCCGCCCGCAGGTCACTGCAGGACAGGGGGCTGCAGTTCCGCCCCTCGAGGAGGGGTGCCCCACCCCGCCTGCCCACTGGCCCGCACCTCACACGCAGGCCCTCTCCGTAGGGCAGGACCGAGAAGGCCGCACACAAGGACCGCCTGGCGCAGATGAGCACGATCCTGGGCCGGGACGAACTGACTCAGGACGGAGGCGCCACCTCCAGTGCTCAGAGAGGGGCCCCAGGAAGGCCAGGGCTTGGGGGACAGGTCGGGGGGCCTGTCCCCAGCCTGACCCCGCCAGCAGTGCCCTTCCTCCACAGGGGACGGTGGTTGGGGGCGCCCCTCCCCCGTTCCTGAGCGCCCAAGGGCCCCCGTGGGCACCAGGCAGGGCCCATCATGCCGGGACCTGCGGCCCTGACCCACGCTCGGGGCTTCCGCAGAGGATGGCCAGGGAGGGGGCTGGCGGGGGGCCTCGGCCGTGGCCCCTGTGGCACCTGCTGCTCCTGGTGTCGTACTGCCTCATGTTCTTGATGAAATGTGTCTTCTTCAGGCCTTTGTGCCTGGGCGAGCCCGAGCTGTGCTTGGTCCTGCAGGACGAGACGGTCACTCTTCCCTCCGGCCCGAGACCCTCTGCCCGGGACGGGCAGCCAGGGCGGAGCCCCCAGGGCGGTCGGTACCTTGGACCCGGGGCAGATCCCGGGGTGTCCTCCAGGAACTCGAGGGAGCAGCGCTGGGAAGCGACACGCCTCCTGCGGGGACGGGAGGGGGCCGGCTCAGACGGGTGGGGCCCAGGGGCCGGCCGGGCCGCCCCCGGGCAGGGTCTGGTGCTGCCCCCCAGCACGCGCTCTCCCGGCGGGCCCGGGCCCGCGGCTGTGGCTGGCCAGGCCAGAACGGCCACCGGCAGTGGAGGCGGCCGTACGGGCGACCACGGGGACACGGCGGTCGGGATGGGCCGGGAGCCGCTCCCCAGTGACCAGCGGCGGAGCGCGGGCATCCCGAGGGCAGGAGAGGGGCTCCAGGAGGCGGGTCGGGGGTGCCCAGCGGGGCGCCCGGGGGGGGGGCCCTCCGAGCGCAGCGGAGCCGAGCCCCACCGAGGGGCAGCAGCAGGGCCGGGCCGGGGTCTGTTCCTCGGCGGCTTTCCCGGAGCCTGGGGACCCGCAGCCCCGCGCCCCCCGCGCCCCCCGCCGGCCCCCCGACCCGGGGCACTCACCGCTGGCGCGGGCCGTCGGGGCCGGGGCCGGGGCCGGGCGCGGCGGGCGCGGGGCTCAGCGGGCCGGCGGGGGGCGCGGGCGGGCCGGCGGGCGGCGCGGGCGGCGCGGGGGGCGCGGGCGGCGGCGCGGGGCCGGGGGCCTCGGCGGGCGCGGCGGGCGCGAGGGGCGCGGGCGGCGCGGGCGGCGGCTTCTCCCCGCCGGGGCCCCGGCCCGGGGGGCGCCCGTCCAGGGAGATGTTGCTCAGGAAGAAGAGCGCGGCCTGGCGGCGCCGCGAGTCCCCGCGCCGGCGGGGCCCCGGCGCGGGCGGGCCGGGGGCGCGGGCGGCGGGGCCGGGGCCGGGGCCGGGGCCGGGGCCGGGGCCGGGGGCGCGGGCGGCGGGGCCCGGGGCTCCTCCCGCCGCGGCCGCGGCCATCCTCGCTCTGGGCCGCCCGCCCGCCGCCCGCGCATGCGCACGCGCCCGCCGCCCATTGGCCGCGGCGCGCCGACATGCAAATGAGGCGCCGGGGCGGCCGCCCATTGGCCCGCGCGGGCCGCCCGGCGGCTCCCCTGGGTCCTAGAGGCGGCCCGCCGCGCCCCCCGGGACCCGCGCGCCGCGCACCTGCTGGCCCCGGGTGCCGGGCCCTGGGCCGCGTGTCGGGCGCTCCGCGCGTTCGAGTCCCGCTCGGAAGCCTCGGGGCGCCGGCTCCGCAGCGCCGCCTCGGGGGAGGACCGGCCTCTGACCCGGCGTAGAGGCGTGCCCCTGGCGGGGGTGCAGGCCGCGGGGCGGGGAAGCTGGGCTCCCCCTCGCCCGCCCTCTCTCCCTCCGCGTCCCCAGCGGGCCCGGTTCCCTGCAGCGGCCGCTCGACCTCAGGGTGGGCTGGGGTGCAGGCAGTGGGGGGACAGCCTGTGGTGCTGCAAAGTCACCTGCGAAGTCCAGGTCCCCTCGCTCGCTCCTCAGCTCACAGTGCCCCGACCGACCTTGCGGAGGGGCTGGCGTCCCTTCCCCGCTCCCGGATGAGCCCCACGGGCTAGTGCGGCCAGTGCCAGCCGTGCCTGGTGGATCTGGCCTCAGCCCCCCACCCCCGCGGCCCGGCCCTAGGAAGAGCATCAGGAGGGGACGGGGTGAGGGGGTGGTGTGCTGCTCCCTGAGTGTGTGCACGCGTGCATGTGTGTGTGCGTGTTTGCATGTGTGTGTGCATGCATGTGCGTGTGGGGGCGTGCTGGCAGTTATAGGGGCCGTGCTGGCCACTTGACTGGGTTCTCAGCTTCTGGACTCGGGGTGCTGACTGTGCCCCAGAGGTCTGGAAAGGGAGGGGAGGGGCCCTCAGACCCAGCGGTGCTGTGAGGAGCTGGCCAGAGGAAGGCAGGGACTGGGCAGCGGAATGGTCGGGGAGGTGGAGGGGACACCTGGCCCCGGCTCAGTGCTGGCCTGTGTGCTGTGCCAAGGGGGCCTTGTGCATGTTGGGGGCTTCCCGTGTCCTGGGGGGCCGCTCTGGTGAGGAGCCAAGGTGTGAGGGCGTGAGAGGGAGCATGGCCTTGCGGGCTTCCGGGCGACCTGCCACAGGCCCCTGGCTGTCGGGGGACACGCACATTCCAAGCCCAGCCGCCTGTCAGTAGTTTTGGTTTATTCATTCCAGAAGGGTCTGGCACCGGGGGAGGGGGTCTCGCACCCCTCCCTCTGGGCCTCAGTTTCTCTGTGCTCTGGGCCCCTCCTGCCCTGCCCCCGGCCCCGTCTGTCTCCCCCGCACCCTGAAGCTGCAGGCAGACAGAATGGCCCGTCTCTGGCAGCAGGTGGGGCTCAGGTGCCGCCCTGTCCTGGGAGCCCCGGTTCACGCCCAGGAGGCCTCAGCCCTCCGGGGTGCTGGGACGCCCCTCCTGCACCCGGCGAGCCTCTGGTGCTGGGGGGCCTCCGATCCCGCTGGCGCTCTGCCCCGGGTGCCCCTCAGCTCTGCCCGGGCCTGCTGGGCTGCAGCCTTGCCCTTGCTGGACCCCCCGAGCTGTCCGAGGCCAGTGCAGGAGGCCCGGCTCACCCCCACTCAGAACTGCCTCTGGAGGCCCCTGCCCAGCTGGGGGCCGCCACTGACCGCTGACCCTGCAGGGCTCTCCCGGGGCCCCGGAGCCGCCTGCTTCTGGGCCTCCACTAGGGGGCGCCCGAGCCCGCGCGGAGCTGGGGCGGGGAGGGCCAGCAGGGCAGTCCGGCAGCAGGGGGGGGTGTGGGGTCCGGGAGGCGGGAGGCGGGGAGGTCAGCCCGGGAACCGGCCCTCCCGCCGTGCAGTGGCTGCGCCTGGCACTCGCTGCCGTGGTCCGGCGTGGCGCTGTGCACGGGCGTGTCTGTGCCCGCTGCCTAGGTCTGCCCCGAGGGGCTGCTGGCACCGCCCAGCGGGGACTCGCCGGGGGTCTGGCCCAGGGCTGGCTTCTTGGAGGCTGCAGGGAGGGAGAGCATGGGGTCAGCCCCGCCTGCCCCTTTACGGCCCCCCACCCCACCCCGGGCTGCTCCCACCTTCACCCCAGGCTTCCGAGCTCCGCTTCCTCTTGGGGGCCGGCCCTGCCCCGAGGTCCTCGCTTACAAGCCGGGACGCCTCTGAGGTCTCCTTGGTGTCCCCCTGGGCAGAAGGGGGGGTCAGGCCCCGTCTGCGGGGGCCTCCCGGAGGGTGTGGCTGAGGACCCACCTCACAGCCCGGGGTCTCCGGCTCCTGCTGCTCCGACCTCAGCCGCAGTCCCTCGCCGTGTTCTGGAAGGTGCGGGCAGGGCCGTGTCAGCCCGGTGGGCCTGGGGACAGCCGGGCGCGGGGGAAACCGAGGCCGCAGCAGCTGACTGACGTCTCCTGCACAGCCGGCCCCAGGGCCCTCGCCGGGGCTCTCCCGCCCTGGGCAGCCCCCCGTGGCCCCCCACGGCGGCCCCTTCCTTTCTCCTCACCTGCGGGGAGGGCCTGGGGCCTCTGCGGACAGTGGGGGGCTCTCAGCCGGCCTCTGGCCTCCTCCCCCGGCACGCCTGGGGAGGGCTGGCTCCGGGGGGACCCCCAGAGGGGACGCGGGGTCTCCTAGAGCAAGGCAGCGCCCTGAGTGCGCTGGGGGAGGCCCCAGACCCCGGCCCCGTGGGGGCTGACCGGGGCTTACCTGGGGGGCGTCCTCCCTCTGGACCCCCGGCTGCCCGGGTGCCTCGGCTCCCAGGGGGGGCTTGGGGCTGGCAGTCGGGGTGCTGGCGGGCTTGGGGGTGCCCCGGCCCCGGTCCCGGCCCCACTCGGAAAGGTCTAGGGGCTTGTCCGGGAGCCAGTCTCCTGCGGCCGAGGTCTCCTTCCGCGGGGGGCTGTCGGGCCGGGGGGGCCGGGGGGGCGGGCCCTCGCCCTCGGGGCCCTCGGAGTCAGACCCGGCTGCTGGGGAGGGGGGCGTCTGTGCTGGCGTGGGGAGTCGTCGGGGCCTGGGCGCACCCACCAGCCCCCGTGCCCGCAGCTGCCGGGCCAGGAGCAGCTGCAGGGCCCCCTCCAGCTGCGGGCTCGTGGGGGGCCCGGGGGTCTCCTCCCAGGCCTCTTCTGCCCCTGCCTTGGGGCCCGGCGGGCTGTGCAGGCGCAGGGCCAGGTGAGGGGCCAGGAGGCACAGGTGGCCGGCCCGCCGGGGACAGGTCAGGGACGCGGAGGCCCCAGCGGGAGGCTGCAGGAGGCTGTGGGGTGGGGGCACCCGTCACTCCCTCGCCAGGAGGCCCCAGGCGGGGAGGACACAGCCCGCCCCGCCCCCCGCGCCCTCCCCAGTCTGGACGGGCCCCTCACCTGTCTGCTGGGGGGCTGGGTGGGCCGCTGCAGGCGGGCCGGGGGGCCCAGGGCCCGGGGCGCACCACGGCGATGGTCCCGTGCAGCTGGTTGGAGATGCGCTGGGGGCTCTGCGGGCAGGGGGTCAGCTGGGGTGACCTGGGCAGGTGGCCCTGCCGGCAGAGCCCTGGGGCGCACTCACCATGTCTGAGGGCCAGGGCGGCTCAGGGCCGCTGCCCCCTGGCGAGGTCCTGGATCCTGGGGACACCTGATACCCCACGGGCTTCTCTGGGGGGGGAGGCGGGGTCAGTGCCGTGGCCTGGGGCGCCTCCAGCCCCCCTTCCCTCCGACCCCACCTGGGTGCTCGTCCTGCGCCTCCGCGGGGACCCTGGCCGGCGTCTCGGCCCCCGTCTTCCAGGTGCCAGGGGAGGACGGGGACGGGGGGCTGGAGGTGCCGGCCCTGCTGGGGGGCCGCGGCCTGTCCCTGGGGAGGCGGGGGGCGGGGTTCTCGGTCAGCACTGGGGCGGCCGCTGCTGCCCGAGGGTTCAGTGGGTCGCACCCACCCGTCGGCGCTCACCCCGGGCCCCGCAGCCGCTTCACCTCCTTCTTCAGGCCGTTGTTCTCCTCCTGCAGCCGACTCATCTCGTTGGCTGCGAGAGGCCAGGGTTAGCGGCAGGGTGGGCAGGGACCCGGCCGAGACCCCGGGTGTCGCCCAGGGGCAGCCAGGCGGGGACGGGTGGGGGCCAGCTTGGCTGCTCCCGCCCCCCAGCAAGGGCCCGTCCCTTCGCGGCGCACGCGGCCACCTGGCCCACGCGTGCCGCCTCCCGGGTCCGAGCCGGGGACTCACTGAGGATGAAGACGTGCTGCAGACTCTGCAGGAGGGACCCCTCGAACTCGCGCTGCTTCTTCCTGGCCAGCTCCTGCGTCACCACACAGCGGTCACAGAGGCCAGCCCGCAGCCTGCAGGGGGGGGCGCTCAGATTCCGCCACGGGCACGCGGCCCTTCGCCCAGGGGGCCGTGCTCTGCACCCGCCTGCCCCCTGCATGCTCCAGCCCCGCGCTGCCCGCCCCACGCACCCCGCCCCGCCCCCTCAGCCCTGCCCGCACCCGCCTCCCTCCTGCACCCAGCCCCCCATCCCATCACGGCCTTCAGCCCCCCACGCCCCACACCGCGCCCGCCCACCCCGGCCCCGCCCCGCGCACCTCTCCTCCAGCGCCCGCCCCGCCCGCCCGCCCTCCAGCCCCGCCCCCACCTGCCCTAGCCCCGCCCACCTGCCCTAGCCCCGCCCACCTGTCATCCAGCCCCGCCCCCACCTGCCCTAGCCCCGCCCACCTGACAACCAGTCACGCCTCCACCTGCCCGCCAGCGCCCCTGCCCTCCAGCCACGCCCACCCGCCCTCCAGCCACACCCACCTGCCCTCCAGCCCCACCCACCTACCCTCCAGGCCCGCCCAACCGCCCTCCAGCCACGCCCACCTGCCCTCCAGCCCCGCCCACCCGCCCTCCAGCCCCGCCCACCTGTTCTCCAGCGCCCGCACATTCTCCTTCAGCGCCCTCTGCTGCTCCCGCAGCTGCTGGTTCTTGGCGCTCAGCTCCTCTGCCCTCTGGGCGTCCCTGCGGGGTGTGGGGGGGGGGAGTGGGTGGCCGCTCGCTCCCCAGGACCCCTCTTCTCTGGCCCGCCTCCACCCTCCCTGCCCCATGCACCTGCACCGCTCTGCGTTCAGCTCCAGGAGTTTGCTCTGCAGGCCTGGGGGCGGGGGACAGACACGTGGACAAGACACCTCTCACGCCCACCCCTCCACGGCCCAGTGGCTGTCCTCTGCCTGGTGTCTGCCCCGAGGTCCTGGGGTCATGGAGAGGGAGGCCCTGGCACGGTCCGGGCAGGGTTCGGGGCTCCCGGGCGGCAGACTGGTCTGGGGACACCGGGGCCTGACCCTGGTCTGAGTGTCGGGTGACTTGGCTGAGCCGGGGGCACTGCCCGGCGGTATGGGTCCAGTAGCCCCGGCAGCAGCGTGCGGCCACCCGGACTCCGCCCAGGCTGGGCTCTGGGCCCCCAGTCGGCCCGGACAGGACAGGAGGGGACGGGCTGCCGCGGCGCCCACACTCACCCAGCACCTCCGTCTCGTGGATGTCCCGGAGTCTGTTCAGAGACTCAATGAAGCTCTCCATGGTGCAGACCCGGCTGGACACGTCTGCAGCCCCGCAGCCTCACCGGCCTGTGGGCAGCGGGTGCGGTTTCAGGCAGGGAGCAGCCGGACCCGGGCCCATTCAGAGTGGGCCCTTCTCTGCCGCGTCCTCCCCAGCCATGGCCTGGCCCTTCCCAGACTCACGGCACACAAAAGGGTTCACGTGGGTGGGCCCAACACACAGATGCACACAACACACACGTGCTCACACCCCAGGGGCTCGGGAGTGGCCAGAGCCCTGAGCCCAGCCCCACCGATGTCACCAGGGGCCTGGCCACACCACCCTGCCGCCTGGCTCGGGCTGCGGTGGACACGGACGGGCAGTGAGTCCCAGGGTCCAGACCAGATCTCTGCCAGGCCCTTGAACTCCTGGTGTCTTGGGGCTCGCTCCAGCAGGGCCCCTCCAGACATGAAGGAGGTTGTGTTCCTCAGAGCACTGTGGGTGTGTGTGAGGGCACTGTGAGTGTGTGTGGGCACTGTGTGTGTGTGAGGCATGTGTGAGTGTGTGTGTGAGGGCATGTGTGAGTGTGAGTGTGTGTGTGAGGCATGTGTGAGTGTGTGTGAGTGTGTGTGTGAAGGCATGTGAGTGTGTGTGTGCACTGTGTGAGTGTTCATGTGCGTGTGCTGTGTGAGTGTGTGTGCAGTGCGTATGTGAGCCTGTGTCATGCATAGGTTCATTGTGTGCATGGTGTGAACTGAACTGAGCTGTCTCCTTGCCTATGCTCTGTGCATACACGTGCATAAGTGTGTGGCATGTGTGTGTGGTGTTCCCAGGTGTGGGGCGTCTGTCTGCGAGCGGTGCGTGGGTGTGTGTCTCTCCTGGGCAGTGCGGGGTTGTCTGTGTGTGCTTTCGGCGGGGGGCGGGGCCGGCTGAGGTGTGTGATGGAGGGTGGGGGAGGGGGACTCCACCTCGGCTCTCATGCCTGCCTGGGTTTGGGGCTCTCTCTGGGCAACCCCCGGGTTGGAGTGTAGTGGGGACCCTGGGAATGAGGCGGCCGAGGGGGCCTCCCCGGAGGCCAGGGGCTGGAACTTAGTGGAAAGGGATGTCCTTGCAGGTGAGGGGACAGAGGGAGGCTCGCAGGAAGCCACGTGCCATGGTCGCCTGCCTGGCAGTGGGCTCTGAACTCACCTGGGGCTGCCCCTCCCCGATGCACGGGGCGTGTCCCTGCGTCTGCAGGCGCCCATGGCCCCATGGCGAGGTGCTGGGAGCTGGAAATTCCGCCCTGACCCGCCGGGCAGTCAGCCTGGCCGCCGCCCGCACCCAGCTGCTGCCGAGGGGCCTGCCCCACCCACGGGCTGCCGAGAGTCTCGGCCTCGGCAGCCCTGTCTGGGGTAACCGGGCGCATCCTGACCGGTGGCCAGTCTGAGCGACACCATCTGGTGGCATCCAGGGTCACGTGTGTCCAGGTCACACTGGGTGACCTGTCCAGACACCCTCTGAGGCTGTGTCCAGTGAAAGTGTGGTGGTACACGTCTGGTGGCACGTCCGAGTGACAGTCTGGTGACGTGTGTCCAGTGACGCCGTCCACGTGACAGTTGACACTGCGGCTCAGCCTGGGCCATCGGGGTCAGTGCTCAGCTGCCCCAGACCCCAGAGTCCCCCCTTAGTGCCTAGTGACGCAGACCCGGCATGTCTGGGTCCCAGTGTCCTCCGCCCTCTGCGGAGAGCTGTGCCCATTCAGGCCAGAGGCCTGGACTCCCGTGATGGCCGCTGACCCACACTCCACGGTCTGAGTGGCGTGGGGCGCCTTCACGGACCTCAGCTGCAGCTGGTCATTCCCCCAGACACCGGCCACCGCAGCAGGGCGACAGGGAGCTGGAGCCGTGCTGACCCTAGCCATGCTAACTATGGCCATGAGCACATGCCTGGCCATCAGAGTCCCGGCTCCGGCAGGTGACCGAGCACTGAGCCCAGCACAAGTCCGGCTACGGCCACAGCTACTCTGCGCATCCGGAGCCGGCTGGCCTTGGCCGTGCCTCAGTGTCCTTCCAGGGAGCAGAGGGAGGCCAGCCTGTAAGCGGAGGTTCTCCCGACTCTGCCTGGCCGAGAGAGTGTCCATGCGGTGTCCCGGGCATGGAGAGACCGGGCAGCACCAAGGAGGACACAGGCTCAGAGCAGGGCTGTCCCCGCCGTCCCACCCCCGGGGGCCTGGGACTTGAGACCTCGGGGCAGCCGGCTCAGGGGCAGGCGGCCTCTATGGTGTCAGGGCCGCTTCTCACACCTGCTGAACACAGCCCAGGGCGCACGAGGGCGCTGCCCCACGCCTGCCTTGGTTGGCGGCGCACATGCCACGCACGCACATGCCCTGCACACACCACACACACGCCACGGCCCTCTGTGCATTCCATTCCACTCTGCAGACGCCACGTACACACCACGCCCATCCTGCACACGCCACGGACTTGCCTCCCCCACCCGGCACACGCCATGCACATGTCAGAGTCCTGCAGTGTGCACGTCACACACACACCTGTCCATGCCACGCATATCTCATGAAACCCTGTGCACATGCCACACACATCTCGCACACACCATGCTATGCGCACCCCACATACATGCCACACATGCCGTCACGTGTGCTCTGCACCGTCTCCGCTGCACTCGCCGGGCGCCCCCGGGAGAGCTGCTGCACAGGAGCGCACACATGCACTCCTGGGTCCGGCGCGCGCGCACACACACACACACACACACACACCAGGCAGGAGGCTGAGTTGGCGCTAGGGCTCAGGTAACAGGAGCCGTAACCGGACTCGCCTCCGGAGGCCCGAGAGGCTGAGGCTGCGCCGCCTCCCCTCCCCCGGCCGGCCTGGCCCCCCGCGTCCCTGTCCTGCAGTGCCCGCTCAGGGCCACGCTGAGCCAGGTCTGGTTCCTCTGCCGAACCCGGGGCACAGGCCTGACTCTGCCCAGGGGCTCCCGGGGGCCCGCACCCCTGCACCCGAGGGCCTGCAGGAGCCCCTCCCCCACTTGGCTGCCAGACCAGGGCTCAAGCCGGCCCCGCCCGTCCCGGGACCCACCTGGCGTCTCCTCGCAGCGGGTCTGCCGGCCACCGCACCGACTCACATGTCCCTGGCTCGACCGCGGTGGACCCCAGGAGCCCGGATCCGGCGGGACACTGAGCCTGGAGCTGCCGGGGAGGCTGCAGGGCACTGAGACACGGGCCGGACCTGCCCGACAGGTTCCCGCCCGGCTGGGGCAGAGCGAGGAGCAGGAGCGGCCCAAAGCGGCCCGACGGGTTCTGCCATCCCAGCCAAGTGGCAGGACGGGTCTGGGCTGCGCCCACAGAGCCGGGATTGTTCCCCGGAATCACGCTGGCCGCCCAGCCCCAGGCCCAGGGCCACTGCAGGAGCCACGTCCGGCCAGAGGGGGGGCGGTGCCGTCCAGGCGGGGCCCTGGCAGGGCCCATTTTTGCTGCTCCAGGGGGCTCAGAAGACCAGGAAGTGTCCATGAGTGACCCTCCCTGCACCCTGCCCTTCCCCTGCAGGCTGGGGCACCCCTGGGTCTCAGGGCTCAAGCTGGTGGCCGCGGGCGGGTCCAGCCTTGTGCTCTGCCTGGGGCGGCCGTGGCAGGTAAGAGCTGCTGCCCACATACTGCCCGTCCATACCCACAGCCCCACGTGCCCCTGCACCGAGGGACAGTCCCTAGAAGCCCCCAGCTGGGCCTGGGCGTGGGGCATCAGGGCCACCCTCACAGCCTTCTGTGGCATCTGGTGGTGCCGGCCTGAGTGTGGGCCCCTGTGTCCCTGAGTGCGGGCCCGTGTGTTTGTATGTGGACATGTGTGTTCCTGTGTGAGCTCACGTGTCCCTGTGTGTGGACCCATGTAATCCTGTGTGTGGGCGTGTGTGTTCCTGTCTGGGTCCATGTGTTTCTGTGTGGGGCGCGTGTGTTCCTGTGTAGGCCCGTTATTCCTATGTGGGCGTGTGTGTTCCCGTGTGGGCCCGTGTGTTCCCGTGTGTTCCTGTGGGTCTGATTTTGGGTGTGCGCTGTGTGTGACAGGCGAGCTGGCCCGTGAGCGTGCGGTTCCCTGCTGTGCCTGTGTGTGTGGGTGTCACGGGAAGGGCAGTCCCAGGTGCCCCCAGACTCTCCCAGCGGGTGGGGTGGGGTGGGGGGCCTGTGAGGGCACAGCAGGGTGGGAGAAGCTGGGGGCGCCCCTGCCCAGCCAGCCCGAGCCCCAGAAGCTGCCGGGACCTGCTTCCCATGGCCCAGGTCCTGCCCGGGCCACCCTGAGTCCACTCCGGACACCACCTGTGGAGCAGTGCAGCCTGGGTGCGAGCGGCTGGCCGGGAGCTACACGGCCAGTGCTGGAGGACGTCGCAGTGTGACCAGGCAGAGGCCCTGGGAGGAGCATGGGCCAGTGCTGCACGCCCAGAGGGCTGCCTGCAGGAGGCGGCTGTGAGGGGTCAGGCAGAGAGGGGAGCTGGAGGGGTGAGGCACTGGAGAGGAGGGCGAGGGGTCAAGGGGACAGAAAGGGGGTGCAGGGGGCATGGGGGGCAGTGGCGGGACCGTGGGCCCTCGCCTGTGCGCCTGCTGGGCTGCTCGTTGGGCTCGTTCCCGGGACCCTCCAGTGGCGGCTCCAGCTGCACCCACAGCCTGCTCTGTGTGGACACAGCCAGGCGTCGCTCAGCTCAGTTGGCCACACGGGGGGCCAGAGAGCAGGGTGCGTCCTGGCCCCAGTCCTTGGCCTAGACCGGCCGCCGTGGGCAGTGCCCTGGGCTCAGCCACCCCAGCCCTGCTCTTCAGCTGTAGGCCCTTCTGGCCAGCTCCGTCCCTCAGCTGTGCTGGGCCCCGCCCCGCCCCCTTGCGCCTGGACCCCACAGCCCGCCTCGGTGTCCCAGGCCTTCCCAGCAGGGAGCGGGAGATAAGACTTCCAACAAAGGCTGCTTGTGTTCCTACAGGGAGGGGTCAGGTGTGGCCGGTACCGGCCAGGCCAACGGGCTCAGACCCCAGGTAAGGGGGTCACTTGTGACTCTGCAGGACAGACCCTGGCGGGGCAGGGGACCCCCAAGCCCACCTCACACAGCCCCAGCAGCTGCGTGTTCTTTTTTTTTTTCTTTTTTGGTCACACCCCAGCCAGGGTTACTCTTGGCTCTGCACTCAGGAGATACTCCTGGCAGTGCTTGGGGGACCATATGGGATGCCGGGGATCGAACCCAGGTCGGCCATGTGCAAGGCAAACGCCCTATCTGCTGTGCTATCACTCCAGCCCCCCAGCTGCGTGTTCTTTGATGACACAGAGATGCTCCGCCTTGCCCAGCACTAAAAGGCTGCGACTGAGCCCAAAGACTCCGCTCACCGTGCTCGAGCTCCCTGGGGACGCAGCCGCCAGAGCCTGTCCGCACGCTTGCTGCATCTGCTCGGCACCGGCTCTGCCCGCCTCCGGGAGCATTTTCATCAGCACCAAGGGGCCCTGGGGTGTCTGCTCCTTCCTGTGACTGCCAGCGGCTGCCCGCACTCCTGGACAGCTGCGTCTGCAATGCCACTGAGCGAGGCCCGGCGGGGACCCTCTCAGGGGTGAGGAACCCCACAGCTCGCATGTGCCCGGTTGGTGCTCCATCCGCAAGGACCCCAGCTTCCGCTCCCGAGGTCAGGCGTGCAGTTCTCGGGCAGCTGCAGGCAGCAGGGCCGCGGCGGACGCACTGACCTCATCTTCTGCCCAGGGTCAGGCTTCGGGACTCTGCAGGTGATTCAAACGGGCAGCGGAGGAGAATGGTCGGTCTTCACGTGGACCCTACAATTCTCTACCACTGTTGTCGCCGGCGGGCAAGACAAGAGGGAGAAGAGAGGGAGACGCAGGGAGACGGAAGGGTGGGCTGAGGGACGAGCGAATAGAGGGACGAGCAGATGAGTGGATATCCGGATGCACGGAGGGACGGTAGAGAGGCAGTGATGGACGGGGGGACGGACAGGGGATGCAGGGAGGCGGCGGTGGATGGAGAGATGACATGATGGAGGGGCGGACGGCGGATGGCTAAGCTGGACGGATGATGCCTGGCTGGAAGGTTTGTAGGGGGACGGGTGGACGGACAGGTGGACAGGTGGTTGGTGTGCACTGATGGCACCTCGTGGGTCGATCCATCTCAGGCCCCGCCCGAAAACTGGGAGTCAGATGGCCAGAGGTGAAAGCAGTGAGCGTCGGCACTGAGCTCAGGCACGTAGGACCCATGGTAGGGTGGCCCAGTGCCCTCGTCCCTCCAGTGCCCACGGCCCCACAGTCTGCGGAACTTTTCCTCTCTTCACTCCCTCGTTAGATGTCCCAGGTGTGGGGTCTTTTGCTTTTACCAACCCCAGCGGTGCTCCTGGCAGTGCTCAGGGTTAGAACCAGTGTCCCTCGTGAAGATCCGCCCTGATGGCAGGTCCAGGCTGGCTGGATTAGGGCGACCTGCACCCATGTGTACCCGGGAGTGTACACACATGTAACCTACACCATGTATACCTGTGAGTGTGCACACACATGTGTTATCTACTGCGGTGCATACCTATGAGTGTGTACACATGTGTGTTGTATGCACCATGTGTATACCGAGTGTGCAAGCACATGTTACCTGCTCCCACGTATGTACCTGTTAGTGTGCACATCTGTGTTACCCGCAGCAATGTGCATACCCATGTACACATAGACATTGCCTACTCTGTGTGTGTACCTGTGAGTGTGTGCATACACATCACCTGCAGCTGCGTGTAGACCTGTAAGGGTGTGCGCGCACGTGTCGCGAGCACTCAAGTGTACCTGTGAGGGTGTGCACACGTGTCATTTCACCTGTGTGTTTACCTGTGAGTGTGCAAACACACGTGTCACCTGCACCTGTGTGTACCCGAGTGTGTGCACATCTCTGCATATCAAGTCCATACATCTGATCTGTGCAGGCCCCTGGACTTGTCCACCTGGGGACAGGGGATCACCACCTCTTCGGGGACGCGAAAGGCCTCCTCCAGTTTCCTTCCTAAACCCCAGCTCTTCCCTTGGACCCACAACCCTTTCGTTTCGTTTTCGGTTCACACCCAGCGAGCGAGCTCAGGGTCACTCCCGGTGGGGCTCGGGGGCCCTAATGCGGTGCGAGGGACTGACCCTGGCTCGATCCTTTCCGGAGCCGGGAGCCCCGCCCTGGGTGGCCACTGCGTCCCCATCTGTCTGCGGGGGCAGCGTGGTCGCTCCCGAGTCCGGCCGGCAGAGGCGACACAGGACGGGCCCAGGGAAGGCTGCTGTTCTGGCACAGCCGGCTGGACCCGGAGGGCCTCAGCCCCCAGCCAGGCCTCACCGGCTTCGGGCCCCTTCTCACGCGGGGCCAGACTTTCCGTTGGCTCCCCAGCTCTCTCCGTGCTGCCCCCGGCCTTCTCCGGGTGGGAGGGGAGGCGCGTGGCTTTGTGTTTCCTGCCTGGGCCAGAGGCTCCGTGTGGCTCAGGCTGCCCCCGCGGGTCATGCTGTGACCTCGCCGGCCTCGAAGGGTAGAAATCTGCGTTCGGGAGCAGCACGGCCTTCACGGGTGGGACCCCAGGCCCCGGGGCAGGTCCCTGGGTCTGTCTGTGGCAGGCGGTGGGTGCCCAGGCGTGCGGGCGCCTGCCCTGGCTCTCGCCCCCCACTCCCTGCTGTGTCTCTGTCCCTCGGGTCCTCTGCCTGCAGTGCTCTGGGTGCAGTGCTCCCTCCTTCTTCCAGGCTAGCTTGGCGCTTCCGCTCTCTCGCTTCTCTGCGGAAACTCTAGATTTGGTCCACCAACATCCACTCGGACTTGCCGGGCTGCGGTGGCAACGGCGGTGACTCGGCAGACGGGGCGGGAGCGGCAGTTGGGCCCGCCCGCGGGTGCCGTGGGTTTGGCGCCCCCTTTGCTGCCGGCACGGGAGGTGAGACTTGGCGTGTGTCGCCGTGCGTGGCAGCCGTGTGTGTTCCTCCCGGGCGATGTCTCCACGCAGACCGCCTGGGCCGCTGCTTCCTCTCTCCTTCCGTTGCTCGCCTGCCTGTCTGCACCCGGAGGGTCTCCAGGGGCCTCAAGGGCTCGCGGGGGCGGCCTCCTGCCTGGCTCCAGCCCGTGGCCTCTCCTTCCCGAGTGGAGGAAACTCCCCTCAGTGCTCGCTTCCGAGTTCCGGCCGGCGTTTAGGTAGGTGATTTGCTCCATCCTTCGCACGACTGCGTGGTTTTTCTTTCTGAACCTGCCGATGCGAAGCTAAAGTATTCCAGACTGCGAGTCAGTCAGACACTCCTAAGGTAAGTCCACTGGGTTGTGGTGTCCCTTCTGCTTCCTCTGTGGGTCAGACCCAGCGGTGCTCAGGGCTACTCCTGGCTTTGAACTTAGAGGTCACGGCCGGCGTGCAGGACCGCGGGGGGCGGGGGTGGCTGCGTGCAAGCCCCTAGCCCTGACTCTCTCTGGCCGTGGCTGCGCTGTGTTAATTCTTACTGCACCTCTTGGGCCCGACTGGCTGACATGGAGTTGTGGGTTCATTCATTTATGCTCAGGAGAGACGGTACTCTGGAGTTTTCCTGCACCTGAGCTCTCCTGCAGTGTCTGTTGGCACTAGGGGAAGGCGAAACTCTCTCGCCTCAAGTCTGGAGGCCATGACCGAGCAGCCCAGGTCGGGAGACCCGGCCCGCCTGACGGTGCTCCCTGGGAGAGCCGGCAGCATTCCCTGCCGCAGCCCCGGGTCTGGGCGTCCCCTGCACGCGTCGCATGTCCCAAGGGGCTGATGATGTCATCTGCGTCACACAGAGATGTTCACAGCAGCCCTGTGTGAGTGTCCCACTGCGTGTGCATGTTTGTGAGAGTGTGTTTGAGGGTGAGAGTGTCGAAGTGTGTGAGTGTGTAAGAGTGAGTGAGAACATCTGAGTATTTGTGCATGAGTGTGTGAGAGTGTGAGTATGAGAGTGTGTAGGAGAGAGTGTGACTGTATGGGAGTGTCTGAGTGAGTGTGAGTACGAGAGTGTCCATGAGGTGAGAGTGTAAAAGTGTGTAAGAGTGAGTGTGAGTGGGAGAGTGTGTAGGTGAGAGTGTGTAAGCATGTGAGAGTCTGAGTGAGGGTGAGAGGAGTAAGAGATGAGTGTGTAAGTGTGTGAGTGTGTCTGAGAGTGTCCATGAGGTGGGTGTAAAAGTGTGTGAGTGTGAGTGAGTGTGAGTGTGAGTATGGGAGTGTGCATGAGGCGAGACTTGTACGCGTCTGAGTGTGAGTGTGTAAGAGGTGAGCGTGTGTAAGTGTGTGAGAGTACAGGCGTATGTGTGTGTGAGTGGGTAGTGTGACTGTATGAGTGTGAGAGTGTGAGTGAGAGAGAATGCGTGAGTCTGTGTGAGTGTGAGAGTGTGAGTTTGTGAGTGGGTGTGTGTGGGGGATTGAAGCTAGGTTCCTGCGCGTCAGACAAAGCCTTTTCTCACCGGCGGCCCCGGCCCGTCTCTTCCCTCCCGCCCGAGGTGACGGCCCCTCGTTCCTCTCCGCCACTGACGGCTCGTCCGCGTCTCTTCGCCCAGGAAGTCCGCTGGCTCGGAACCCATCAAGTTTGTTGATCTTTTCAAAGAACCGGTTTTCGGTTTCATGGTTTCTCCATTGATTTCCTGTTCCCGGTTTCGCTCATTTCTGTTCTAATCCCTGTTCTTGCTTCCCCCCTGCTTCCTTCCGGCTCTTCTTTTTCTGGTTTCCAAACGTGGAGCTTGCACCGTTGCTTTTCGGTCTTTCTTCTTCCCTTCGTTTTCTTCTGTCCGGCCCTTCCTTGAGCGGCTCCAACGCACATTTGGTGACTCCGTTACCAAGTGCCCTCGGGCTGCCCTCGCGAGGCTGCAGGCACCCTGGGTGCAGTTCTAGCGCCACGGGTGCCCCGAGCAGCCACAGCCCCCGGGAACCAGCTGGGAGCACCTCTTGGGCACTTCCCAGCTGGCCCGGGGGAGCTGGTTCTGAGCTGGATTCCGCCGTGGCGTGAGGATTTGCTGTGATTTCTCTTGTCGGTGCACCAAGGCGCGATTCCTGGTCGGGGCATCGGTGCGGACCCGGAAGCCTGTGTGTTCTCCATGCCGCGTGGGGCACGGCCGGAGGGGCCCGCAACGCTCACTCTCAGCCCCCGCTCCGAGCTCCCGAGTCTGTGTGCAGCTCTTCCTGGCGGCCCAGGCTAGTGAAGGGCTTAAGTCCCCATCTTCCTCAGAGCCCGCCTGTAGGTTGCATCTCGCTCAGAAATGGAGAAATCATGAAATTCCAGGTAACGGCAGGAAAAACTGGCGGGGCTGCCTGGGGGAGGGGGTGTAGAGCCTTCGGGGTCCTTGGGGGGTGTGGGCTGCTTCTCCTAGGAGCCCACTGGCTCGCTCCTCTGAAACTGTGGGCGCCTGACTTTGTTAAAAACAATGAGGATGGGGAAACACGAGACCCTTGTGAAATGGGCTGATTCTGGAATGTTCCCCTGCGAGTTCAGGCACAGCCCTTGCTTTAGGGCCGTTGGGAGGCTGAGTTGACTGGCCGGGGTCCCTGGCCCGGGGGGCGGGCGCAAACAAGAGCGGCCCCTGCCCCCGTGCCCTCGAGACGGGGTCACTCTTGGCACGTTGCGGGCAGAGGCCGCTGCAGACCCAGACCAGGCGGGCCGAGAGTGACGATCCGGGCGCAGGGCCTGGCACTGCGCAGTGCCCCTCGCGAGCCTCTGCCCGGAGCCTGCCGTCTGCTCCTCCTCAGCGACTCCGGGAAGTTGGAACCTGTTTTTCTGCTCATCTGTCCCTGGATCTGAGCGGCACCGAGGGCCGAGGGCCGTGGCAGGCTCCCAGGGCCGCGTGTCTGCGCAGAAGCGCCTCCGGCTTCCTCGAGCTCCGGGCCCGGGCCCAGCGCTGGACGCTGGGGGTGGGGGTGTCGCTGACGGGTGACCCCGCCGGGCCGGGCCGTCGGCTGCACTCACAGATAATAAAGCCGCGTCTCCTGCGGGCTTTCGGGGACTGCCAGCGGGAGGGGCGACCTGCCGTGCTGTCGGCTCGGACAGACCTCGCGGATCCCGCTCACTTCATAAAGATACGGGAACGGCGGCGGCTTTCCAGAAACACGAATATTGCTGTTTTATGGGAAACGGGACTGGGGAATATGAAAAGTCAGAATTTTACGGCCTCCAAAACGGCTGAATGATGAGAACACGGGAAGAGAGATGAGGATACGTGGGTGGCAGTGCTGCCCGCAGGCACGGGGGTCCTGGCCCCCGAGAATGGGCCCCGGTGCCTCTTCCTGGAGCACGCCAAGATGGGGACGCCAGTACTGGCCACCGCCCAGGGGACAGGGCTCACGGCACCTGGACGGGGCCTGACCGGCCTCCATCCGCGGGGGCAGTGGGCAGGGGCCGTGCGGGGGTTTTTATAGCACCCACCAGGCCCCAGACTGTCCCTGGGCTGGGGGGGCCACACCCAGAGGCCCCCAGCTGGTGGACATTTCCAAGCTGGGGAGACAGTCAGGGCCACGCTGAGGCAGCCCGAGTGCCTCTCGCTGTGGGAAGGGCCGAGGTGAGCGCGACCCCCCGACCCTGCGCTGGGGGAGGCTCCCGGGGGCAGCCGGCGCGGGGCGCTTCACGGGGCGCTTCACGTCAGTCAGGAAGCCACAGGCCTGTGTGGGCCACGCACTGGCCGTCGCTTTCCCAAACACGCGCGTCCCGTGAGGGTGATGACACTTCATCAACATTTCTCCAGCATGCGGAATGCTGGACACGAAGCCCGGCCGCTCCAGACTAATAAACAGTGTCAGCAGCAGCCCGACAGGGGCCGGCCTTGATGGGAGATCAAAGACGCGCACGCAGGGACGGCGGCTGCGGGCTCGCAGCACTGAGGCCCCGCGCCCTGGTGGGCTTCTGTGCCCGAGCGTGGAGATGGGTGTGAGGACAGTGTGGGGGGGGACTGTGTGTGACTATGAGAGGCCGGGGTTCGGGGTGACTGTGAGGAACGCACTGCTTGAGACGCCCGCCCAGGCCCACCGACTCTGCCCGCTCCCCAGGGTCCAGCCCGGCCGCCTCCTGCCTCACCGGTTCATCCCTGGCACGCCAGCGGGCGTGGGGGCGTCGACCGCGACAGGGCAGCCACAGCCGGGCCCAGGACCCAGAAGGGGCCCTGAGTGGGTGTGCAGGGCGGGTGCGGGGGAGCCAGGAAGAACCAGCCGAGATTTGTGGGGGTGACAGGACATGGGTGGCGGGTGAGGGGTTCCCCTGGGATAGGCCATTCATGGGGCGGGGTCTGGACCCCCAGTGGGCAGGATGGGAGAGAGGGGAAGAAGGATGGGAAACAGGAAGGAAGAAGGAGAGGAGGGGGGGAGGGAGCGAGGACGGGAAGGAGGAGGGAGAGATGGAGGGGGGGTCTCTGCCCTGCCACCCTCACTTGGAGGTTGCCCCCGTGGTCCCTGGGTCTGCCCCCTGCAGAAGGCCTGTGCCCGTGGGTGGCGGGCACCCTTCCTGCCCGAGGCTCTGCGCTGGCCAGTGAGAGGCTGAGTAGCCCCTTCCCGCCTGTGACTGGGCGCCCTGGGACCGGGGTCCCCGGAGAAGCAGACCCCTCAGGCCCGCTGGCCCACTTGGCGTCTTTGCTTATTCCCTCTCTGGGGCATCCAAGGGGCAGCATCAGGGCTTGGGAACGGCAGCAGAGCCGGGGCAGAGGGGCAGCGTGTGGTCACGCCAGCCGGGACCCGGGAGGCATCTGCTCTAGCGCTGGAGAGAAGAGTGGGCGCTCAGTGGGCGTCCCCAGCTCCTGCTGTGCTCCGGGGGCCCTCAGGGGTCCCATCCCAAGCCGGGTGCTGGCCTCCTGGCTGTCCCTGCTCAGGCATCGACCCCTGAGCCCCTAGAGGGACCCCAGATTCCAGCACCTGGAGCCCCCAGAAGGTCCTCGCTGGCCACAAGCAGCTCCCTGGCTTTCGGAGGCACTCGGCCTGGCCAGAGCACCCGTGGGAGCTGGTCCAAACATTGGGGGTGCTGCGAGTGTGCCCCAAGCTGTGGGTGTAGACTCGGCTGTGGGTGTGGCCTGCGCTGTGGGTGTGGCCTGCTCTGTGGGTGTGTCTTGAGTTTGGGGTGTGGCCTAGGCTGTGGGTGTGGTCCGAGCCATGGGTGTGGCTTGAACTATGGATGTGGCCGGGGCTGTGGGTGTGGCCTGAGCTGTGGGTGTGACCTGAGCTGTGGGTGTGACCTGAGCTCTGTGTGTGGCTTGAGCTGTGGGTGTGGCTTGAGCTGTGTGGGTGGCCTGAGCTGTGGGTGTGGCCTGAGCTGTGGGTGTGGCTTGAGCTGTGGGTGTGGCTTGAGCCGTGGGTGTAGCTTGAGCTCTGGGTGTGGCCTCAATTGTGGCCCTCACGGGTCCTGGAGGATGGCACTGCAGGGATCTCTGCCACATAAAGCAACTGTAGTTTGTAGGCAGTTCTGGGTTTGCTTTGTTTTTTGGGGGGTCCCTCAAGAGGAGCTTGGGAGACTGGGGGTTCTCAGCCAGCTAGGCTTTTGAGTTTCGCGTGAGGGTCTGAGAGTGGGGTGCTATTTGAGCCCCAAGGTGTCAGGCATGAGCCTGGACTCTGGGTGGTCATCGGGGTCTTCAGGATGTAGCCAGTGATGCTTGGGGGACCACATGGAGAACTGGAGATTGAACCAGGGCAGTGCCTTAACTCCTGTACTGACTCTTCAGCCCTGGATTTGCTTTTAATAACTTTGTCAATGGCTTTTGGTGGTGCTCAGGGCTTATTCCTGGCTGCTCAGAGGTCACTCCTGGAGGGGTTTGGGGGACCCTATGGAATGCCAGATGGAACTAGAGTTGGCCACATGTGCAATGCAAGTGCTTTCCCTGCTGTATTATATTTCAAACCCAAGTGGCTTTTTAAAATAGCTCCGGGGTCTATTTAAAAATAGCCCGGAGAGCCTCTATGGAGCTCGCCCCAGGCAGGAGCCAGGGCACTACAGAACAGATCCCCCACTTGGCCCCCACCTGGCTGGGGCTAGGGTGAGAGGGACTGGGGCCTCCCTAGGGACCTGGGGAAAGGGGCTTCAGGCTCTGCTGGGGGCTGCCTCAGGCCCTCTTCCCGAGAGGGTGTCGGGACACCAGGGCTAATGACCATCAGAGACTGACTTGGTCCAGCAGGGGCCTCGTGTGGGCCCCATGTGAGCAGCTGCGCCCGAAAGGGCCCACCTTCCCTGGGCTGTGGGACGTCCTGCTCAGGTTAGGACAGAGGAAGCTCTGCAAGGGGGTAACCCCCCATGCCATCCCAGGATGCTGGGCGAGCCTGAAATAGGGACAGACAGAGACAGAGACCGGGAGAGACACAGAGACAGGGAGACACTCGGAGACAGAGACAGGGAGAGACAAAGACAGGGAGAGACACAGAGACAGAGACAGGGAGAGACACAGAGACAGGGAAAGACACAGAGACAGAGACCGGGAGAGACACAGAGGCAGAGACAGGGAGAGGCAAGGAGGGGGGAGGGGAGCCCTGCACTCCCTGCCCAGGTGTGAGGGACCATGAGTCCCTCCCTCGTACAGACCTGTTGTGTGTTGGGGCTTGGAAATCACAGGGCACCCCGGACGCCCAGCCCTGCCCAGCCTCTCTGTGTGGGGGCTTTACCCTGTGGGTATTCTTCTCTTCCAGAATATCCCGCCAGACTTTCCCTATGCCTCTGCTTCCAAGGAAACCAAGGCTGCAGAGCCCCCAGCCCCTCGGGCAGAGAAGGATGTCAGGCCAGTGCCCAGTGCCTGCCTCCTGCCCTGACCCTGCTCCTGTGCAGCTCGTGCCCACTGCAGGGGCCCCAAGCTCTGGCCAAGGTGCTGCTGGACCTCTGACCAAGGTTCCTGGCCCCTGGCAGCTGCTGATCGCTGGGGCTCAGCCAGGTGGCTGGAGACACTACAGGGGGCTGCAGAGATTCTGGTTCTTGAGTCCCCTCGAAACCCCACTGTACTCTGGCCGGTGCCACTGTGCCACTGGCCTCATATAGCTGGGCAGGGGCCAACTCTGAGTGTGTCCTCAGACTCCCCAGACATGCTGCAGGACAGGGAGACTGGACCACCCCAAGCAGGGTAGAGAGAAGAGGAAGGTGAGACTGACGGTAGGGCCTGTCAGGGGCGGAGCCTATGTAGGGGTTGGGGTGGACCTGTGTGGCAGGGGCGGAGTTTAAGGGTTGGGGTGGGGCCTGTGTGGCAGGGGCGGAGCCTACGGGTTGGGTGGGGCCTTATGGCAGGGGCGGAGTCTACGGGTTGGGGTGGGGCCTGTGTGGCAGGGGCGGAGTCTACGGGTTGGGTGGGGCCTGTGTGGCAGGGGCGGAGTCTACGGGTTGGGTGGGGCCTTATGGCAGGGGCGGAGTCTACGGGTTGGGTGGGGCCTGTGTGGCAGGGGCGGAGCCTACGGGTTGGGTGGGGCCTGTGTGGCAGGGGCGGAGTTTACGGGTTGGGGTGGGGCCTGTGTGGCAGGGGCGGAGCCTACGGCTCGGGTGGGGCCTTGTGGCAGGGGCGGAGCCTATGGGTTGGGTGGGGCCTTGTGGCAGGGGCCGAGCCTGTGGTTTGGGTGGGGCCTGTGGATTGGAGCATTGTGGATTAGGGGCGGGGCCTACAGTTTAGGGTGGGGCTATGCGAGCAGGTCTCAGTCTGTAACTCCATGACTGCCGGGCCACGGGCCGTCCTGAGCAGAACCTGGAGCTGCACAGAGAGAGCAGGACCAAGCGGGATGTTTGGGTGTGGGCCTCAAGGTCCTGCTGCTGGGGAGAGTTAGGAGGTGGGGGAGCAAGTGAGGCTGGGGGCTGGAGCAGGGGAGGGCAGCCGCTTCGTGGGCCACATCTGGCCCCTCCTGGCCCTGGACGGAAGCTTCACTTGTTCCCTTTTGGCGTTGCTGGATCGAGCTGCAAAGGAACGTAAATCACAAACGTGGAAAAACATCCCTTGTCCCCACAAAGGCCGTCCCTGTGACTCACGGCTCCGAATGAACATCACTCAGTATTTATAATTTCCGGGACAGGACTTACAGATGTGACTGGGAAATCCTGCTCGCCTGGGGGTATTTTTAGAGCCCATTGTGCCCGGGAGGTCTCCAGGGGGCCTGCAGGTCCTGGGCGTCCCTCGGTCAGCGGCTGGGCTGGAGCACCTTGATTCTCTGGGCAGTTTCCCCCTCCCCTCGTGTATGTGGCCCCCGGCCAGACTTGGGGAGACTTTGCAGCTTTCTGGGTCTCGAGGCTCCAGAAAGGGGCTGCGCGGTGCCCAGTGCCCCTCTGTGTGCAGGAGTCCCATGGCCGCCAGACCCCGAGTGCCCCAGGTGTGGCCCGGACGCCACCCCCCGCAAAAGCCGCCCTAGACCCCCAGTCTGCTCCCCAGACCTGGGGTCCAGTTACGGCCGCCGTCGCGGCTGCTGGTGGAGATGGTGTGAGGCGCCCCAAGTCAGCCGCCTCGTCTTCACCTTTGGAGACGGTACCACCATTCCTGTCCTGGGGCACGCAGGGGACACTGGTGCCCAGGAACCCCCGGGGAGCCATGTGGGCCGGAAGGGACCCACACCACACAGGCCTCTGCAGGGCACATCTTTGCCAGTCTCGGTTGCCCCCACCCCATTTGACTGCCCCGGGGCCTCTCGAGGGTGGGAGGCATCTCCCCTGCAGCCGGGGGGTTCATCCTTGGGGGTGCCTGGCAGACGGGTTCGAGCTGGAACAGAGTGAACTCAGGCTTCTGGCGAGATACAGTCCCAAACTTGCACCCTGGAAGGTCTGCTCCCTGCCGGTAGGGGCCCCGCTCCTGGCTGCGGGTCCCTGGGCAGCAGGGTCAGCGGGCAGGGCCAGGCCGGGCTGGGCGGGGTGGCAGGGAGCCCCTGTGTCAGGTGTGGAGGAGGAGAGCCTTGGCCCAGGAAGGAAAGTCCAGAGTCCTCGGGGGCCTCCGGGGTCCAGCACGGGCCGCTCGGCCCCACCCCCAGGCCCCTCGCCAGACGGCCAGCCACCGCCAGCGGAGCTTTATCAGGTCATAAATAAGGCTGCTGGAGCCGTCCGTGTCAGCGCTTGGCGGGCGCGGGCACTGCAGGGGGGCTGCCCACCCTGCTCTTCGGGGCTGGAGCCTGGGGGACTGGCGGGAGTGCCTGGGGTCATTTCTCATCTCCTGCGGGGGCCCGGGGAGCCTGAGGCCCTTTGCCTGCTCCTCCTCGTCCGGCCAGGTCTAATGTGCCAGGGTCCAGGCCGAGGCTGCGGACTGCGGGGGGCCCTGGCGGGGATGGGCAGGACCCCGGGGGAGCCCCGAGGAACAGGACAGGCCCTGACTGAGCTCTCCAGAAACCTGGGACAGGAGCCCCAAAGGAGCAGCAAGGCCCGAGGTCTCGTGTCCTTCCAACGTGCCCCCCGCGCGCCCCCAAGGCCTGGTTTGTGCCCGTGCTGGAGCTGCTGACCCCACGTGCCAGGCCTGGGCAGGGGCAGGGCAGGACTGAGGCTGGAGACCCCCGGGAGGCACCAGGGCCCCCGTGAAGGCGCGGCCGCACCCCTCACATCCCAGGGGCTGTTCTCGCCCCAGGCCTCGAGGAACTTGCCTTCGTCAGAGCCTTGTCCTCCTCCAAGAGACCCTAACCGTCTGTCCATCTGCCCACCCTGTGCCAGGCAGCCCTGGGGATGAGGGGGACCCTCCTGTGTGGGCTGAAGCAGGCCCGGCCCCGAACCCTGGGCTCTCTGGCCACGTGGGGGGGTTGAGTGATGCTGTGCCCCTGCCTGCCTCCACTCATCCTGTTGTCCCGACGGGCAGAGGAAGGCCCCTGGCAGGAAGGGGGTGCCCAGAGCTATATTAAGGCCCTGGGTGCTGACAGCTTCCTGCCCCAGGGTCCCAGGGAGAAAGGCTAAAATTAGCACAGGCCCTGCCCAGCCAGCTCCTGGGGCATGAGGGGCGCTCCTCCTCCCCCTCCCGTCCCTTGCATGGGGGGGGCACCTCCAGACCCTCTGGGTGTCAGGGCAGCCCCCACAGACTGGAGAGTCTCCTAGAGTCCTTGTCCCCACCCTAGTTGGGGCCGTCTCCGTGGCCCCCGGCTCTCTTCACATCATGTCCCTCCTGGGCCCGTGTCCCTCCCTGGGCTGTGTCCCTCCTGAGGGGCTCCGAGTCCCAGTCCTGAGTTGGGAAGGGCCCCTGCTGAGGATCGCGCAGCCTGTGGTGGGTCCAGAGAGCATGAGGGACGGGATGAGGAGCGGAGAGGCACTGACCACTGCCCTTTGCCCTGGTTTCCTCCTGCATTTCCCACGGGGACTCCCTCAGCCTCCTGCCCCACCCCACTGTGAACACGCACCCGCGACCCACCAGAGACTCCTGGCCCCAAACCTCCGCTCTTCCCCGCTGCCTCAACCCAGGCCAGAGGCACGGTGCCCGGGCAGATCCTCCGGCTGCAGAGGCGACCTCTCAGTGTGGGCCTGGGCTGCCTCTTGCTGGGTCTGTCCTGCTCCTGCCCCGTGGGGTCCTGAGGCGAAGCAGCTCCCATGGCCAGGGGCCCCCGGCAGGTCCCGGGCACTTCCAAGGCGAGCCTTCCCCAGTGCGGGAAAACGGAGGCAGCCTCTGTCTCAGAAACCAACCCAGAGGCCACATCAGGGTGAAGTGGACTCCTTCCAGAAGCTTCTGTCGGCCCCACGAGGTCAGTGTAGGAGCTCTCTGTCTCCCACCAGGCCCAGCCCTCGCCTCCAGGGTGTGAGTTTTAAATAGGGTTCAGCTTTGCGGGGAGTCAGCTCCCAGGGTCGAACGCAACGTCCACACTCAACAGAGCTTGGGGGGACGCTTCTCACCCAAGATTCACTTAAAAACAATCCAGACTTTGGCTTCTCCTGGGAAGATCAGGTCTTGTTGGCAAAAGGCAACAGCCGGGCACGTGCGGTGCAGGACGGGGAGGGGAAGGAAAACGGAGTCTGGGAGTCTCGAACCCAGATTTTGGCTACCCCCGCCCTGCCACCCTTGGCTCCGTCAGCTGCACTTGGGGGTCAGCAGGAGAGGACAGACTGCTGCGCTGCGCTGGCCAGGCCCCTCTCAGCCTCAGACACTGTCGGGCCGGGCCCTTGACCAGTCGCCCATGGAAGGCCCAGGCCGGTGTGGCCACCAGCTGTCCCCGAGTCTCGGTGGCCCGCTCCAGCCAGGAGGTGCAGAGCCGGGGCTGTGGGCCACACTGGGCGGCCCCCCTCCTTCTGCCTCGTGGTCCTGCCACAGGCCGCGGACAGGGCGGTGGGCGGCGAGAGTAGACGAGAGTTCGCGCGCCGTGCGCTGGTGGGGGCTCCTGCTCAGGGGATGGAGTCGCACTTGCTGGGCTAGGCCAGGGCCAAAGCACACCAGGCTTCCTGGCGCAGGGCCCCCCCCAGGCCAGCCGCAGGGGGCACGAAGGCTTCTGGCTCAAAGCTGAACTCCAGGTGGCCGGGGGCCAGGGGCTCGGCCAGGCGAGCAGAGGCCTGCAGGGAGGACAGCAGTGTGACCTGACGGAGGGCCTGGGGGGCAGTCTGCCGGGCGGCCGTCATGTCCGGGGATCACTGGCCATGCCTGCCTCACCTGGGCTGGGCCGCTGGGCCCGGGGCAGGACGATGGGGAGTCCAGGCTGGGATCAGGTTTCAAAATGGGCACAGAGCTCTCAGGGTGGGGGGTTGAGGCCGGCAGGGAGGTGCCGGGGTTCCCTGTGGACCCTGAAGGTGGGGAAGAGTTGGTGGGCGACACTGACCGAGGGGTGGGGGGCTGTGAGCAGCGTCCTGCCCTGGGGCAAGGCTGGGGTGGGACTGGGGGGCCCTGGCCTGGCACCTGGGGAGCTCTTGGTCCCGCCCAGGCTCTTTGGCTTCCGCTTCCGGGTCTGGATGCTCTCTTTCTTCATCGCCAGAGGCCGGGGCACCTGTGAGGATGTGTAGGCTGACCGGCACTGCCCTGCCCTGAGCCAGGCCCCAGGTCAGTCCTGCCTGGAGAACAGCTGCCCAGGATCCTCAGGGGGTCCAGCAGGAGCAGTGCAGACCCTGCCAGGCTTGATCAGGCTCCATGGCCCAGGGCGCAGCCTCTCCTGGCTTTGCCTTTTTGGGCTCCAGTGGCCGCCCACCACCCAGGCCCTCACAGAAATCCCGCCTCTCAAGGCTCCGCCCCACAGAAGACCCGCCCACAGACACGCCCCTCAACAGACCCCGCCCACAGACTCCTCCTTATAGAGGACACGCCCCTCAACAGACCCCGCCCACAGACTCCTCCTTATAGAGGACATGCCCCTCAACAGACTCCATCCCAGGGGCCCATTTCCCGTAGACTCTGCCCACCGAGCCCTGCCCCGCTCATAGACTCCACCCACACAGCCCCTCCCCTCCCACAGACTCCGCCCAGAGGCTCTACCATAGACTCCACCCCCACAAGACTCCACCCACAGACACGCCCCTAAATAAACCCCGCCCACAGAGGCCCCGCCCAAGACTCCCACAGACACGCCCCTCATTAGACTCCGCCCCAGAGGCCCCTCCCATAGACTCCACCCACATAGCCCCGCCCACCCCAAGGCTCCGTCCACCAAGCACTGCCGCTCCCACAGACCCCGCCCACTCCCAAGCCCCGCCCCTCCCACTCACCCCGTGCAGCTTCATGTAGAGGCCACACGCGTTGCACACGGGCTCGCCGTCTGCATTGCGGCGCCAGAGCGTCGTGTTGGTCGTGTGGCAGTTGGAGCAGCAGAGGCCAGCGCGCCGGGACGACTGTGGGGGGAGGCCTGGGCGCTGTGGCTGGGCGGCGCCGACCACCGCACCGAGTGTGCGGCATTCCGGCAGGGTCTCCCTGCTCTGGGTCTGGCTTTCCACCAGTAACCCGCTGTGCTATCACTCCAGCCCTCCACCAGTAAAGAGGGGGTGACAGGGGGCCCCAGAGCCCACTGGGGGGTGGGGGGTGAGACATGGAACTGGCCTCTGTCCCTCTCGTGTCCTGCATCTAGTCACACCTAGTCGTGCCCAGCCTCGGTCACCCCGCGCTCCAAATTCCTCCTGGACATGCCCGTAGACAGAGCATAGGCACACCCCCCAGGTAGGGTTCTGTGGCCCGCGGGGCTGGGGCAGGGGGCGCCTCAGGAGCGGGCCCTCCCCCTCCAGGGAATACCCCAGCCCAAGGCCGCTCTGCCTGGTTCCCGTCACTGGGGAGACCCTCCGCCGGCTGAGGTGGAGGCAGCGGAGGGCTTCGGCGGGCCCTGAGAGGCAGAGTGCCCAGAAGGACACAGATCCACGCAGCCCAAGCCGGATTTAGGGAGGGGACCCCTACCTCTGACCCCCACTTACCTGCCCGCCTCGTTGGGGGTGGTGGGGGCAGCCCGGGCCTTGCAGGGCAGTGGCCAAGAATCCCGCAGTCTGAAGAGACTGTAGCTGGGGGCCACGAGGCACCAGTGCAAGGTCTGCCCCAAACTAGTGGGACCCCTGGGGGTCACACGCCTGCTCCCCACTCCCAGCCCGGCCTCTCCACAGTGTCAGCGTCAAAGTTTGTCCCTCACACCCTGGGCACTCTGCTCTGTCCCACCCACTCCCTGCCCAGCCACAGGCCAGAAGGAAGCAGAAGTGAGACCAGCCCAGAAGCAGGTCAGGCTTCAGGGGGCCCCTGTGAAGATGGGGAGATGGTGCTGGGGTGGGCCCAGCCCCCCCCGCCCCCCGCTGAGTTAGAGCAGCCCTGAGGCCCCGCCCACCCAGACCCCATCCACACCTGCCCATACCCCACCCGCAAGCCCTGCCCCTCCCAGGCTCCGCCCATATTATATTCGCCCAGGCCCCGCCCACAGCCTGCCCCGTCCCCCAGTGGCACTCACCAAGCGCTTGTGTGGCCGCACCAGAGGTCGGTTGACTCCGTTGACCTTGTGGTAGAGGCCACAGGCATTGCACAGGTAGTGGCCGGTGCCGTCCCTGCGCCACAAAGGCGTGGACAGTGCGCCGCAGTTGACACACTCCCGGCCCTCCCCCGGGAATTCCTCCAGGAAGTCGGACACTGCAGGGACAGGCAGCCCGTGGGCCCCGGACCTCCTGAGCCTGCATGGCAGGAGGCCTCGACCGCTTGGCCCTCAGGTCTCATCTGACCATTGTCAGTGTGCGCGATCCCAGGGCTGCCAGCAGGAGCCGACCTCGCCATATCTGGGGGACGCAGGAGGCCCCAAGGGGTAAGAGTGGCAGGGAAGGGGAAGACGTAAAGGGCTCAGCGTGGGTCTGACCCAGCTCCCCCGAAGTGTCGGGGCAGATGGGTGCCCTGGGCAGGGGTGCTGATGGGCTGGTAGGGGCTCCCCGGGGGGTGGGCGCCCGGAGTTGGTCTCCTGCAAAGGCCAGCCGTGCTTCCTGGGGGAAGCGGGGAGGGAGGACAGGGGTCCTTGTAGGATTCTGCTGGGCGGGGGAAACTGGGGCATCTGTGAGGTCTGGACCCTGTTTCCCAAACTCAGACCCCGGAGTTGCTGGGAGTGACTGAAACCAGGCCTCAGAATAGAATAAAGGAACATTCTAGACCACACTCCCATGGCTTCCAATAATAAACCAGTATTTGGAACTTTAAAGGAAATAATTTCCTGGGGCTGGAGTGATCGGGTAAGGCGTTTGCCTTGCACGCGGCCGACCCGGGTTCAATTCCCAACATTCCATATGGTCCCCTGAGCACAGCCAGGAGTAATTCCTGAGTGCAGAGCCAGGAGCAACCTTTGTGCATTGTGGGGTGTGACCCAAAAAGAAAAAAAAATCATTTCCAAAACTTCATAGGACTGTCTCAGCACGGGCTCTCAGCAGACGCCACCCAGAACGAGCGAGCGAGGGGTTCAAGGATGAGAGCCACAAAGGTGCCCCTTATCCAAAGAGCCGGGAGGGGGGAGGGCTGTCGGTTTGGTCGGCGCAGTTCCTAGAATGCGGGGTCTGCGCACTACGGTCCACCTGGGACAGATGGCTGCGCTACGTCCGGGTCCTTGGGCGCACGTCGGGCCCCAGCCCCAGCCCAGCCCCGCTCCCCGGCCCCGCGCCCCGCACCCCGGCCACGGCCCCACGCCCCAGCCTCTGCCCCAATCCGCGCCCCAGCCCCGTGCACTTCCCGGGCCCCAGCCCCAGCCCCGCGCCCCTGCCTCAGCTCCGACCCCAGCCCCACGGTGCACCCCGGCTCCGCGCGCGCCCGGCCACGACCCGCACGCTCCGGCGCGCGCTCACCGAAGGCGGTTCTGCGGCCCGGGTGGCCGCGCAGGACGCTGCCGTCGAACGGCCCCGAGGCCCAGGCTGGGGCCACCTCGGAGCCCACGTAGGCGGGGTAGGGAGTGGGGTAAGGGGCGCCCACGGGCCGGGAATGCTGGTCCGGGTAGGAGCCTCCGTCTCCGCGGCCCCCGCCGGGCCCTGGCGGACTGTGCGCGAGGCTGAAGGCGCCGGTCCCCGGAGGCTGCGCGGACGGCGGGTTCGGGCTTCTGCAGGCGAAGGCCGGAGGGTCCGCGGGCGCGGGGGGCGCCCAGCCCGGGTGTGCGGCCAGCGCGGACGGCTGCGGGCCTGGCTCGCACGTGGGCAGGTAGGGCAACATCGGGGGGACGCGCGCGGGCGGCACCAGGAACGCGCCCGAGTCGGCGAAGGCGGCCGGGCCGGGGCTGGTGCCCAGGGTCAGGCTCCGGTACATCTCGGGCGCGGCCGCCACCTGCACAGGGGACACGTCGCGGTCGCCGCCGTTCGGCCACCCGCGGGGGCCCAGCCCAGCCGATGCCGCAGCTCCGCCGCCTTCGTGGGGCCCGTGGGGCTCCTGGGGCGGGTCTCTGGGCACGGGGCCCAGCGCATCCGGGTGCGAGGTGCTCAGCTACGGCGCGCGGGGCACAGCCGGGATGAGGGCGGCTGGGGACCCCCGGGGGTCAGGGCGACTCCCCAGCCGCGGGGTCCCCTGGGTCAGGGCGGCTCCCAGCCGTGGGGTCCTTGGGTTCAGGGCGGCTCCCCAGCCCGTGGGGTCCCGGAGGTCAGGGCGGCTCCCAGACATGGGGACGCGGGACCCCCGGGGTTCAGGGCGACTCCTCAGTCGCGGGGTCCCCTGGGTCAGGGCGGTCCCCGCCCGGCCCTCGGCACTGGGAGAGGCGCAGAGGCGGCGGGAGGCGGGCGGGGACAGCCGGCTGGGCGCACTCACCAGCTGGCCAGGACGCGGGCAGGCGGGATGCGGACCGGCCCGGCGCTGCGCTGCGCTGTGCTGCGCTCGGGGATCTCGGGCGCGTCGGTGCGCGCCGCCCCTCCCCGTCCCGCCCCCACCGTCCAGGCCTCGGCTCCCTCCCCGCGGGGTCAGCCCTCTGCCACGTGACCCTGCGGGCCTGGGCGGGAAGAGAGGGGGAACTGCGCTGGCGACTGGAGTCAGCCAGGGACTGGGCCTGGGCGCCTCTGTGTGTGTGGGAGGGGGGCAGGAAAGCCCCCGCATCTGCGCACAGGGCGGGTGCCCAGGGCCCTCCTGGCAGAGGCCCGTGGAGTAGGTGCAAGCTCCCCGCGGTCCCCACTGTGCCTGCCCTTCAAGGGGGGGGGTCTCTGCCAAGCCCCTTCCCAGCTCCTCCCCCCTCCCCAGGCACCAGTGTGGGGAGCACGTGGTGTGGTGCCCAGCCCCAGCTGAGGGCCTTGGGAGAGGCCCGCCAAGCCCGGTCTCTCCCCAGGGGCCCACGGTGAGACCCCGAGCAAGGGAGGCAGGGCAGGACGGGCTCTGTGGTGCCAGTGGAGGGGAGGACGCCTCCCCCCACACTGGGGTGCCACCACGCTGTCCTGGGATGGGGCCGGCCAAGCCATGAACATACATACATGCACTTGCATGCACTCACACGTATACACACATACATGCTCACGTCCTTGTGTGTGCACACAATGCTCACATACATACACCCATGCAGACACGTGCACACGCACACACCCACACATGCACACACGCATACACGTGCTCTGGGCGGTGCTCAGGGAAGGGCCTGCCAGCTGGGCCCTGGCTGGCTCTGGCTCCTGGGGTGGCTCTTGGGGTCTCAGTCCAGCACTGCTGCCTGGGCCCTAGCACTGCCCTCCAGAGCCAGGCGGGGGCGGTGCTGCCCCCTAAGACCATGTTTGGGGCTACTCAGGGCACTTCCGGCTGGGAAAGGGGGTGGGGGCGCCTCAGGAAGAGGCAGGGTGCTGCCCCAGGGGTGCCGGGGCAGCCGGCTTCTGGGGCTGTGTGTGTGGAGGGCGCTGGGAGCAGGTGCCCCACGACTGGCCAGGTCCACCTTGCCTGGCCCCCAGGAGTGCCCCAGCCGCAGCGGGACCCCGGCTCCCACTCTGTGGGGGGAATTGTCCAGCCAGCCCCGCTGGACCTGCTCCGGCCGGGTCACGGGGACCAGCGGCTCTGTCCCTGCTGCCGACACCCCGCCCTGGCTCCAGATCTGCAGAGAGATAAGGGAGTGGGGTCTTGAGTCCACGGAGAAGCAGGCTTCAGTCACAGCAAGAACTCGCGGAGAGGCGCTGAGCGCCGAGCCCCTGGATCCGACTCCATGCCGGGCGAGGCATGAGTCACATTGCACGGCCGCGCCATGCCCCAGCCGGGTCAGAGGCCCGGCACCCCGCCTGACCTGGAGCACAGTGCTCACGGGGGCACTGGTCCCCGCGCCTTCACCGTCAGACTGTGCGTCTGGCAGGGCAGGGCAACAGCCCAGCTTCTCTCTGGTTGCTCCCTGGGGGGCTCTCGGCTTCCTGCTCCTGGGCCTGTGGTCATCCTTCACCTGAAGGCGGTTGTAGGATCAGGGACAGCGAGTGGGGAGGACATGGCCGCAGAGGTGGCTGCTTTGCCCCCGAGCCAACGACGCCCTGTGGGTGTGTCCGTATTTGCCTCTGCAGGGGTACGAGGCCGCAGGAGCTGCTGTGGGGGGCATCTGCAGTGAGTCCCTGGTTTCTCGGAAGGACCCGAGCCCCTGGGGTCGGGCAGGCTGTCCCGCCTCGGACCTCAGGGACCAGCACCCACAGAGACGCCTTGAGCAGCCTCTGGGCAGAACCGCGGACCGGACAGCGGCAGCCCTGGCCTCGGCGCCCGGCCTCCGACCCGGCTGGGGCATGGCGCGGCCGTGCGGTGTGACTCGTGCCTCGCCCGCGTGGAGTCGGGGCCAGGGGCCCGGCGCTCAGCCCGTCTCTGTGAGTCCTTGCCGTGACTGAAGCCTGCTTCTCCGTGGACTCAAGACCCCACTCCCGCAGCATGCCTCGTGCCTCAGTTTCCCCGCTTGCTTCTCATGGCTCGGCTTCTTTTTTAAGAAAACAAATGTTTATTTAATTTTACAAAGTTGTTCATGGCGATTTGTTACAGGCGCTCAGTGTTCCAACACCAACCCCACCGCCATTGCGGCTCATCTCCGCCGTTGTCGCCGATTCTCCCAGTCGCCACTTAGGCCTCTGGGGACAGCAGGCCCGCAACGGTTTATTTAATATTGCTGCTCACAAATAACTTGCTAACAGAATGATCAAAACATGTTTTCTTAGAGGACGTTAGTGAAGGTTGCCGAATCTCACCGTGGAGCCGCTAAGCCCCTGCTGATGGAGGTTCCTCGGTGCTGAGCCGGGTTCAGCCTTCTGTGTTCGCGTTCTGTCCATTGAGACTGGACGTTTCCACGCTACCTCCGTCATCCTGCTGAGCTCCTCCTGCTACTCCTGGTTTATCAGTGACGTGAAGTTTGGGATGTGGCTCCAGGAAGTCCACAGTTTTTTTTGTTTTTATTTTTTGCTTTTTGGGTCACACCCGGCAATGCACAGGGGTCACTCCTGGCTCATGTACTCAGGAATTGCCCCTGGTGGTGCCCGGGGGACCATATAGGATGCTGGGAATCGATCCCGGGTCGGCCGCGTGCAAGGCAAACGCCCTACCTGCTGTGCTATCACTCCAGCCCCCAAGAAGTCCACAGTTTTTAACACAGCGATGCAGCCAGAGTTAAACTGTGAACTGGGCGGTGGCGTTGGGGGACTGTGACTGCCGGACTCCGACGGTACAGAGGGGTGGGGGGAGGCAGCCTGGAGACCTCAGTCTCAAAACCTGCATACCTGAGTTCTAACAGCAGATTGATTTCTGGAGGAGTCCTGCCTCCGTTTCCCTGCTCGCCTCTCGTGCCTCGGTCTCCCCACTTTCCCAGTGGAGTTGGTGGCAGTGGGGCTCTTGGGGGATGGTGGGTGGACCCGGTAATGGGCTCATGATTTAGGGGGACCGGGGGGACCCACAAGGACAAGAGCATCTGGGTCCTAGGTGGGCGCAGTCTCCCGACCAGGTGGGGTCTGCAAGACTCCTGGTCGCTCCAGGCTGGACTCCAGGGTGGTCCCAGGCCGAGCCCCCTCCTGCAGGCCCCTGGCGGATGGGGTGAGGATGTCCGGTCCAGCAGCTCCCAGCACACCTGGCACGTCCAGGGAGGCAGAAGGCACTGGGCCGTGGGGGCTGCACTCAGACGGTGTGTGCAGAGGAGACAGGCACCTAAGTAAGCCCTGGGCGGCCAGACTGTGGCTGAGCCTGGGCGGGACAACGGTGCCTGTGCTCGACCCCTCTGCAGCCCCTGAGGAGGTGCAGGGAGGGTCTCTCTGGCCCCCAGAAGCTGTAGCCTCTGTGTAGGCAGGCACTGCCTCCACCGGGAAGCCCTCCTTACTGCTGCCGCCTCCCCTAGGAGGTCCTTGCTGGTGCTGGGTCTGAGAACCGCTCCCCTTCGCAGCCTGGCAGCGGGCACTCGGCAGGGGGCCCAGCCTGAGGTGTGTGCAGGCACCCTGAGGAGCAGGGCAGCAGCTTTGCGGAACCATGCCTTGGTGACAGTCTCAGGCTGGGTCTGGGGCGTCCTGGGTACTACAGGCACGTGGCGGGCGCCCCCTGGTGGCCATGCAGGGAGCCGGGCAGACCTGGGACTTCTCAGGGGGAACCGCCGGAAGCTGAGGGTCTCCCTCACCGACCGGCAAGCGTAGGCCCGGGCAGTGGGGAAGTGGGTGCCGGTGACGGGGAGGGGCAGAGCCCACGGGGGGCTGTGCCCTCCGGCCTCTTCTGCTGACTTGGGGCACGGGGGGGCCCCCAAGCGTGGGCAGGCGCCAGAGGCTTGTCCCTTGAGCGGCTGTGCCATCCCCGGAGGTGCCAGGGAAGCGCGGCCCTTCCCGAGGCCACACGTGAGCTTGGAGACCGCCCCTGAGGCTCTGGGCCTGGCTGCTCCCTCCCACGTCCCACTGTCAGCTCTGCAGCTCGGCCAGCCCAGGTCGGGAGCAGGCGCGGGAGAGGGCCGGGATGAGGGCTGGGATGCAGGCTGGATGCGGGGGGGGGCAGGGGGTGGCCAGGCCAGGGCCAGGTGCGCCCGTGCTGGATGACCCGTGGAGTGGCCACGTCCCTGAGGTTCCTGGTCAAGTGCAGGGAGACTGGATGAGATCTTGGTGGACATCCCATGGGCAGGACGGGCAGAAGGACAGAGACAGACAGGAGCAATTCTGTACCTTCGACAGAGGCCACGTGGCCCTCTCACAGGACCCAGGCTATGTGGACAGGACACCGGCCACTTGGCCCACACCCAGGCCACGACTGCTATGGGGGCCACACTGGGGAACTCAGGTCCTGCGATGCGCGGGGACCTGCCAGGGCTTTAACCTGGTGCCACATGTGCTCACCGCAGGTGGTCTGTGAGCTTTGGCGAGGGACAGAGCTTGGATGGGAGTCTGGGTGCCACCAGGGAGGGCCGTGTGTCCCAGGGAAGAGAGGCCAGCATGCCTGACCTTCCACTGGGACGAAGTGTTCGCAGGATGGCCACCAGGGGGCACCCCAACCCTGTCTCCCATGTGGGTGTGCGTCTGTGAGCTGGCTTGCATGCCCTGTGTGTGCGCACTTGCGCACACGCAAGCATGCTGGTGGCCAAGCTGCCCACTGTCCACTGTGTGTGCATGAGTGCACATGTGTGTCTGTGTGTCCATGCGTGTGTGCATTTGTGTGTGGGTAGGGGGGTGCCCTCGGCTGGCTATGATGGTGTGGGACACCCCCTCAGGGATGGGGGAGCGGCCGCCATGGAGCCCTGGTGAGATCAGCAGCGTGTACAGGCACAGAGAGCTGGGCTGGGGGTGCCCCACTCCCCGCCCCCCGTCAAGAAGAGCGAACAGAGACTCAGACCTGAGCGCTGACTGTGAGGGGTAGTATGCGCGGGTCTGCAGGACCCTGCCTGGCCTGCGTCCACCCAGACTGTCCCCACAGGAGGGCCAGGGCCAGGGCATGGGGACATTGGAACAGCGTTCGTGGGCACCCAGGACCCCAGGCCAGCAAGGCTGGAGCACAGATGGAGGAAGGCTGACCACGGGCTGTCCTCATGGCCAGCACTGACCGTTGTCCCCTCGCCACCCAGACTCATGAGGGAGTGTCCAGTGCCCTTCCCCCACCACACCTGTCCCAGCCTGTCTTTAAATAGCTGCCTGGTGCCCTTGCCTGCCCCTCTGCAGGACACGGACACCCAGGCCATCCCTTCCATGCCCCACGGGCCCTAGAGGGCACTGCGAGAAAGTAGCCAGAGGACAGGGGGTCCCCTGGGTCCTGCCCATACTGGGCCTGCTGCCTCAGACCAAGGACAGAGGGCAGGGAGGGCTGTCCCGCAGCTGCCCCGAGGCCTCACGACCCTGAAGGTGTGTGGGGTGCCCTGGGCCACGGCCCCCCGCAGGCTTCTGGGGGCCATCTCCTGCGGTCCTCTGTGTCCATCCCTGTGGCTCCCGGGCTGCCCAGGGAAGGACGCAGCAGCTCCCAGCACTGTTTGTCCATCTGTCCAGCCCACAGGCTCATCACCGGCCACTGATCTCACCCAGGGACCCCTGGGGTGGCAATGGGGGCCCAGTGGGGAGAGGCTGATCTCAGGCCTGGGCTGAGGAGACGGCGGGTGAGTGTGACGGTGTTTTGGGGGCAGGAGATGGACAGACAGGGCCCTGCGGGGTGTGGGCGAGGGGTTCACGGCCATCCAGGGCATGGCCAGGCTCGACCTGACCTGCTGGTTCTGGGGTTTGGAGGCATGGGTGTGGGGGTGCAGGGTGCAGGGGTGAAGTGTACAGGGTGCCGGGTGCAGGGTAGAGGGTGCAGGGTGCATGGTGCAGGGGTTCAGGGTGAAGGATGCGAGTTTCAGGGTGCAGGAGGGAGGTCACGGCAGGCTCTGGGCAGGGCTGCCCAGCAGCTGTCCCCCTGCTGGGGCCGCGGGCCCTGTGCTCGGCTCCCGCGTGCTCTCTGCTCGGCTCCGTGGAGGCTATTCTTGGGCCAGGCAGCAGGTGCTGGGGCTGGGCCGGCCTGAGGTCAGCCTCCCCAGTGGCCGGGCAGTGCCCTCGAGCCGGACACCCCAGGGCCAGCTGGAGGTGCCGCTGGGCTGTGTGGACACAGGTGCCTCTGCCGAGCCAGCTCCTGCTCCTGACCCGACAAGCCTCCCCAGGGCCCAGAGAGCTGAGGACTAACTCAGGGGCGGCTGCCTCCTCCTGCAGGAAGCCCTCCTGGCCCTGTCCTGGCCCCTCCTGGGCCCTGTGGGGGGAGGGTTGGCGGTGTTCACACTGGTCTGTGGGTGCAGGGCCCTGCCAGGGTGCAAGGAGCCCTTTCGCCACAGGCTGGGCTCTGGGACCAGGATCCATGGGGGCCGGGGGCAGGCAGGCCAGCTCTGGCTCAGAGGAGCAGCCGTGGCCGGTGAAGGCGCCCTGCAGGGAGGGCAGGGCCCGGGGCCGCCCCAGGCCTGTCCCAGGTGCTGAGGGCTGAGGAGTGGGGCTAAAGCAGGGATCAAGGACGTCCCGACCCCACAGCCGGCCCCGCCGCCTCTGCCCTGGCCTGGTGGGTGCAGATGGAGGCCAGCCTGGAGGCAGGGGCCAGCCCCCAGCCCGGATCGATGCTCCCTGGCAGCTGCTGCCGCTGTGAGGAGATCGTGGGAGGTTCCTGCTGGCAGCGAAGGCCCGCCCCCGCCGGGCTCTCAAGGTCACCCCAAGTTCTGCCGGGGGTGGAGGCACGCGGACGGACGCCAGAGGAAGGACCCCCAGCTGTCTGCGGTGGGCAGGGGAGCGGCCTCGGGAGGGTTCAGAGCTCAGGCTCCAGGCAGGAGGGGTGGGGCGGTGAGGGGCCTGGGACCTGCGCTGAGCCTGCTGGGGCCACGGGACAGGCCACACGCCGGCAGTGCTGCCGGGCAGCCCTCCTGTCTGTGTCACTCCTGTGGCTGGCGGGCGCAGGGGAGCAGGCGTCCTGTGGCCGTGGACTGACCCGTCTCACTGCCCTAGGCTGGCCCAGCCCACCCTCCTTCTCAGGCAGCGGGGGGCTCAGCCCCCACATCCACAGAACTGGGGTCCAGTGTGCAGAATCCCGGGGGTGCCCTGTGACTGAGACCCCCCAGAGTGTCCCTGGTCCAGGCCCCAGTCTCGTGCGGGAAGGGAGCCATTTTCCCGGGATGGGTGTGTCCCTGTAGGGTCCGGAGGAGCGGGGCCAGCAGGTGCCAGATGGCCGAGCCTCAGGGCCAACGCCCCTGCAGACGCGGGCTCGGGACACAGACAGAGCAGCCTCAGTGGGTGGCGGGAGGCGCAGGGGGTCTCGGCGGGTGGCGGGAGGGGCAGGGCCCGGCCACAGGCTCCAAGGTAGATGGCGCCTTACTGCCCTGCCTGTCAGCCCCTGAGCAGACTGGCCGCAGAGGGGCCACACCCAGCCGGGCCCCCGACTTGCGCTCCCTGAGCTCTTGTTTCTCGGTCAAGAGACAGGCTGGCGTGAGGCTCAGGTGGGCGTCGGCCGACCGGGGGCGCGTCAGCTGCTTCCAGCTCCGAGCCTGGCAGGAGTCGGCCCCGAGCACCACCCAGAACAACCAACAAGCCTAACACCCAGCGCCAAGAGCCTGCTGGGGACGGCGCTCGCGGCAGGCACTGGGCTGGGCAGGGCCACGCAGGGTCCAGCTGGGCCACCCTCTCGGGATCATGAGGGCACGTGGGAAGGCCCAGGGGCGGGGCAGGACCCTCGGGCTTGATGACCTGGTCTGATGTCCTGCAGGCATGTTTCCCCCACCCAGCACGAGGCCCGGGGCCCCAGGACCCCCAGGACCCCCGCCTGGGGCCCCAGCCTCTGGGAAGCCCCCACGTGCCCGTGGCCACACTGAGTCTCCGGCCTCGAGGCTCTTGGAGGCCCCTGGGAGCTGCTGAGCTGGAGCCGGGCTGTCCCGGTCATGCGCTCCGCCACTGCCCCGGGGCCGATGCGCAGACACACCCGTGCCCATTTTCTTCCTGCTGCTGGACCGGCCACGTCACATCACACCACGTCACGCCACACCACGTCACGTTGTGTCTGTGTCCCCACACGCTGGTCCGACCCGCCTCCCCTGCCCAGCCCCCTCCTCAGCGGCCAGGCAGCCCGCCTGCCCGCTGCCCTATTTCTGCAGAAGGGGGTGTTCACTGCGCCCTCCTGGCTGCTTCTCGAGGGGTCACTCACTGGCCACTGGCCCCGGCGGGGCCCCCCTGGGCTCTGAGGCGTGGCTGCCCTCCCTGTGCAGGCGGGACCCTGCCCCCCTCAGGAAGTCACTAGTTTGGGGGCAGGAGCATGGCTGAGTGTCCTCCAAGCCCTGGCCACCCCGGGCCCAGCAATGCTCCTCCCAGCTCACCTCCCAGCCTCTGACCGCAGCAGGCCTCTTCTTCCAGAACCTTCCTCGTCCAGGACTCCCTTTCTCAGTGCTCCCTGCCTCGGGGGGAAGGAGGCTGTGTTCTTTGGCTGCCCTCCTTCCTGGCGGGGCTCGGGGCCCAGCCGTGCTGCTGGAGCTGAGCCTGGGTGAGGCGGGTTCCCCCTACCATGGTCAGCCCAGGCCGAGCCCAGGCCAGTCAGTGGTGAGCATGCATGTGCCTTGTGGACTTCAGGGAGATGGGGGCTGGGGGGCCGCGGGCCATCTCCCTCCAGGGCACACCCTGCTGGGCTTCCAGGGGGCATCGGCGTCAGCTCGACCAGCAGCGTCCACTGCTCTATCTGTGCTCCTGTCCCGAGGGGGTCTGTGTTCGGAGCTGCGTCCAGGGCCTCCTTGAGTCTGAAGGTGGGACGGGGCCGGCATGGCTGCCTGTCTTCATTGTCCCTGCCCGGGACCCCAGGGACGCCCCTCCACCCCGCCTTACCGTTGTGAGTGAGTGTGCTGTGTGCTGTGTGTATCATATGTATGCTGTGTGTGCTGTGTGCTGTATGTGTGCTGTGTGTATGCGTGTGCTGTGTACTGTGTATGTACTGTGTGGGCTGTGTTCAGTGTATGCATGCGTGTATGTACCATGTGCCGTGTTCAACTCTGTCAGTTCTGGTTCTCGGCGTGACTCATGGCTGTGCACCCTCCTGGAGTCACTGAAGGTGCCTCCCTCCTGCCATCTGAGGTCTGATGACTCCCTGTCACCTTCCCCTTCTTCTGGCGGGCTGGGGGCAGGATAGCAGGACGCAGTGGACAGGCCGCGAGGGACAGGGCCTGGCCGTGCTGTGCTGCCGCCTGGCCTCCTGTCTTGGGCCCCCTGTGCTACCTCCGGAGCCACCTGGCCACCAGCCTCGGGCTGGGCCTGGGGTGCCCCAACGCTGCACCCGCCTGCAGGCAGTGTGGGACGGGACGGGGACGCCCGGGCCACGCAGGAAGTCGAAGGGTCTCCTGTCCGAGGGTCAGCGTGTGCCCCCGACCTGTGGTTCTCAGGGTGAGCACAGGACGGGCACAGGAGTGCCAGGGTCCCCTCCCCCTGCGGCAGGGATGAGCAAGGTGACCCCAGGCCCTGCTCTGGGCTGCCCGGGCTTCCGGAACCGGCTGCCCCCACCTGACCAGGACCTAATTCTGGGTGAAAGGGCAAAGCCAGGGCCCCAGCGCCCGGCGGCCCCGCGAGACCAGGTGCCGGCAGCTGCCGGATCTCCCAGGTCTGCCAGGAGTCCTCTGGGCTGGCGGAGCTAAGAATAGCCGGGGGGTGGCAGGGCGAGGCAGGGCAGCCCTGGGGGACCGGGAGGGGCAGTGGCCCCCGTGGGGCGCGGACAGCCGCACACGGGCCTGGCTGGGCCTCCCGCGGCCGCGCGGCTATTCTTCCCCTGCCTGACTATATATGGTCAGGGAGCTGGGCCGAGGGGGCCACTCGCCGCCGCGTGTTTGGGATGCTTGTGGGGGTATAAAGGGCTGCAAAGGTGAGCCCGCGCCCCATCGGGTCCGGCCCGCCCTCCCCGCCCCCCGCAGCCGCGTGTCCTGGCGCGGCCCCTTTGTTTCCCACTGACCTCCACCTGGCGCTGACCCGCGGTGCAGGAGCCGCTGCGGGCGGGGCCCAGGTGTGCGGGCGCCAGCTCCCCGCAACTCCGCAGCGCCCGCGCGCGCTCCCTCCCCCCGGCTCCGCGCGCGCGGCTGCAGGCGCGGGGGAAGGGCCAGTGCGGAAGGGGGTGATCCCGCCTGCGCTCGCCCTGCTGGGAGCGCGGCCGCCCCCACCGCCGCAGTCGCGATTGGCTCCCGAGAAAGTGCATGTGGCGGCCGTGCTGCAGCGCCGCGCCCGCGCCCTGCGGTGAGTCCCGCGCGGACGCCCCGAACTTGCGGGGCTCGGGCGCGGGGCGCTCGGGGCGCGTGGAGCGGGGCGCGCGGGGCGCGGGGGAGGAGGGCCCGGGGCTCCTGGCGCGGGGCGCGGGGCGCGCGGGATTCGGGGCGTGGGGACGGGGCGCGAGAGAAGCGGGGCGCGCGGGGCGCAGGGCTCCGGCCGGCTGCGGGCGCGGCGCTCCGGCTGCTGCGGGAACTTTGGCACGCGCGTTCGCGGGATCGCTCGGAGGCGCCGGAGGACCCTGCAGCCGTGACAAAGCCGGGCAGAGGCAGCACGTCTGCACCACCGGGGAACTTAGGGGCTCCGGGCTGCGGGGGCAGGCTGCCCCCCGTGTGCAGAGCGTGTGCAGAGCGGGGGTCTCCAGGAGGAGCCCGGTCGGGGGAGCCCGGGCTGCAGTGCACCTTGGAGAACTTTGGAGGACTGTTTCCTGCGGTGGGGCGCGGCGCAGGGCGGCCAAGGCTGCCCTTCGGGGTTCTGCTTTCCTGGGACCCAGCGCTCAGGAGCTCGTCCAGGAGAGAGCCCAGGGCGCGGCTGGAAGTGTCCAGGACAAGGGCTGTGCCTGTCCCTCCTCATCCTCAGCTCCACTGAGATGACGTGGGACAGCAGCGTGGACCTGGGCCTGCGGACACCTCTCAGCATTCAGGGCCCGCTCGGCCCTCTGAAGGGCAGCTCCGCCGCTCAGGCCAACCCCAGCCGCCTCTCTGGACTGGCTGGCCGGGAGCCCCTGCAGTGGGGGTGGGGAGGGGCTGCGGCCACCGCCCAGCCTTGCCTGGCGACTGCAGGAGCGGGAAGTGGTGCGGCGGGCGGGCGGGCGCTGCCTTGCGCTGGAGGGGCCGCAGCAACCTTCAGTGGTGCCACCTCCTGCCCAGCCCCCCAGCGCCCGCGCCCGCCGCCGGCTCACTTTGGCCTTGGTGGCCTCGGCCGTGGCGCCACCCCCACCAGGGCCATCCCTTCCCTCTGCTCAGACCGGGTGGGCTGAGTCCCCTCGAGATGTGTCCAGCAAGTTTCAGGACAAGGCGGCGCCCGTGACGTTCCACAAAGTGCCAAGTCTGCTGAGCCCCCGGCGGGCGCATCCCGGGAAATCGTGGACAGGAAGCGACCCTGTGCGTGACCGGAAGTGATATTGATCCCGGCGCCGAAGAGCCAGTGAGGCACTGGCCACGGAGGGCTGTCCAGAGGGACAGGCGGGGTGCAGGAGAGGGCGGACGCGGTGGCCGGCTGGAGACAGGCCTCTCTGGGCCAAGCTGAGCTCGCCTGCGCCCGGCGGAGAGTGGCCAGGAGCCCGGGCCAGCACGTCTGCAGGAACTGCGGCCTCCCAGGTAAGCACCACCGCTGCTGTCTGGACTGTCCTGGGGACCGTGGTGTCCCCCTGCTCCTGGGGGTCCCGACTCACCAGCTGTGGGGGCAGGGCCAGTCTGAGGCCCGTGTGCATGTGTGAGTGTGTGGGCGCGCGCACGGCCAGGGAACCCACAGGACCGCGGTGGAGGCGGGTGGGCAGACCGAGGGCGAGGGGTGGACGAGGCCCCGGGCCCCAGGCGGAGTGGCCGGACCCCTGCTTGGGGCACACGCTTCTTTATAGGCCCATACGGAGCTGCTGAGCTATGGAATGTAAGGAAGTGTGTGTCCCAGGCCGGGCCTCGCTCCAGGCCCCGCTCGGGCGCGGCTGACGCTCTGCCAGGTCAGCAGCAGGGAACGTCCCGCGTCCATTAAATATGCACTGTGCTGACTGCGGCAGGGCGGTCAGGGCAGCCGGTCCCGCACGGGCCGCTCCGGCAGAGGGACGGTTCGGGGAAGCCGAGGAAAGTGGAGGCCCCCCCGCGGGGCGAGTGGACGAGGAGAGGGGCCCCGGAGGCGCATGGACAGGCACCGAGGAGGGAGCGCATGTCGCTGGACAGCGGCCAGGGTGGACTCGGAGGCCCCCCGGAGTGCGGCTGCCTGGCCCCAGGGTGAGTGCGGCTGTCCCGGGGGCTCTGGGAGGAGGCACTGCCCCTGGGCCCGGGCCTGCTGCCCCCGCCCTCCCTCACCCAGGGCCGGGCTCCTCCTCACCCACCCCGCCCCCAGTCTGCTGCTGCTTTGGCAGGAGGCGAGGGGGGCGGGGAGCACTCACCCCCTGTTAGGAGCAAGGGCTCGGGAGCACTCGTCCCGCAGGGGTGAGGCGGGGGGACACTTCCCAGAGCTCGGGCCCTTCGCACAGTCGTCCTCCAGCCTCCGGGCGCCGGGCGGCGGGCCGTGTGTGTCCCCGGAAGGTCACCTGTGCCCGCTGGCTTCCAGCTCCGGCCGCAGACCGCTGTGCTGGCAGGATGTGGGGCAGGGGAGAGGGGCAGGGCTGGTGGGCCTGAGTTCCTGTCCCTCGCCAGCCCTGACGCTGGCCACTGGGGGCCCCTCCCTGCCCACGAGGCCTGGGGAGGCCCAGCAGGGGGCTGGGGCCTTGCGGGCAAGGAGGGACCCCCAGGGGCTTGTCTGCCAAGTGGGGCCAGACGGGCAGGTGCCCTGGGGGAGCAGGAGGCCCTGGCCGGAGCTCACTGGGCTCCAGGGCACCCCGGAAGCGCCGCCCCGGCTGAGGGGTGTCCGTGCCTCCCCCCCTGGTGCGGACCCTGTTCTGCCCGGCTGCTGGGAAGCCTCCACCCTCGGGAGCGGAGCGCGCAGGGCAGGGGCAGGGTGCGGGCAGTGTGTGCGCTCGTGTGGCCGTGTGTGAGGCCAACCTGCGAGCACGTGCACAGCTGCGTGTGGGGACCAGCACGGGCCATGTGTGAGCGTGTGCGCCTGAGTCTGGGTGCTGCACATGCAGGCACACAAGCGTGGGTGTGTGTGCCTTGGGAGTGTGCCATGGACCTGTGAGGGCGCGTGTGTACACGTATGTGGGCATGTGCAAGCATGCGCGAGCATTTGTGCACGTGTGCACACACGTGTGAATGTGTGTGTGCACACATGCACCCAGCCAGTGTTACACGAGTGTGTGTCCGCATGCAAGCACATTCCTGGTGAGTGCGCGTGTGCTGGGTGGTGCGAGGCTGCATGTGTGCGGGTGGTCGCGGGCGCGGATGCTGAGGGGCACAGGGCCGGCCTCCTGGGGTGCGAGACACGCAGCTCTGTGCTCAGTCAGCCCCACTGAGGCCTCAGGCGTCCCCAAAGGCCCCGAGGGAGGAGACTTGGGTGCTCGGGTGGCCTGTGTGGGGTCTGCAGCACCACCCTGCACGGTGGCCGGCTGAGAGCTGTGGCCAGGCAGCGGGGCCTGCAGGCAGGGGAGAGTCTTGGGTGGGACGCCCGCAGGACGCAGGGTCCAGCCCCACCTCGGGGCCCATGGTCCTGCTGTGCGGAGTTCCAGGCGCAGGTGGGCAGCCCCGTGGAGTCCGTGGTGGGCGAGGGCGAGAGGGGCCTCTCGCGGGGACAGTGGGGACTTGGGGGCTGAAGGACACTCAGGACAGATGGCGCTGGCCTTGTCCCTGGCAGGCCCCGCTCACGCCCAGATATGGCACCGCTCACCGGTATAAATAACCGAGTTCTCAGCTGTCCTGAGGGGCCTCTCCAACGCCTCCGGCCAGGAAGTCGCGGCCGGCCCCGCCCCCTCCACAGCTGCCACCTCCTGGTGGCTGCATCCACCCCGAGGGCGTGGGGCACCTTCAGCAAAGGGAGGTGAAGGGCTGGCGTGACCCCTGGCCTCCGCTGCAGGCTCGGCCCCCAGCCTCCTGCGGGCGCTCACGGCTGGCTCCGGGGCAGGGCCGGAGTTGGCGGCTGCAGTTGCCGCTGGCCTCGTGTCCCTTAGTGGGGCCAATTGAGGGGCCTGGGGCCCAGCAGGCTGGGGTCCCTCTCCTCCCGGCCGCCTCATGCAGACCCCTGCAGGTCTGTGGGCGCTGCCCGCGCCGCCCTCTCTGGGCCTGTGGGAGGCCACACTTATCTCAGGACGGGCTTTGGCCTTTAGTCCTGCTGGTTTGCTGATGAGTTTCTTAAAAACCGGCGAAGCCATCGGAAACTTTCTCGGTGTACGCCGGGAGTGCAGGGGCCGGACTGCCGGGCGTGCGCAGGGCCTTGTTGGGGTGTCCAGGGGCTGCCCTGCCTGGAGCGGCCCCCTGTGACTCGCTGCCATTTCTTCTGACAACCGAAATCCAGAGTTGAGGACCCGCAGGTGCAGCCGGAGTAACTGGGCAGCGCCGCCAGGCTACAGGGCTGGACTCCGGGGAGGCCGGCCAGCTGGCGAGGGGCTGCCGCGGGTGCTGCGTCCTGTGCCGGCTCTGAGGGGGCAGTCGCCAGAGCGGAGAGGGCGGGGGCTGCCGCCCCGGGTCCTCCATGGCCGTCATCATCAGCACAGGGAGAGGCCGAGGAGGAGCCGGGGCAGTGCTGGCTGCCGTGTGGCGCGGCCCCCGTGGACAGGCCCCTCGCGCCGTCCCTGCTGCTCGAACCGAGCATCTCCATGGCCTCTAGTTTCCCATCGATCCCAGCAGCCCCGGAAGAGCGTGGTCCAGCGGGCGTTTGTGAACGAACTTAACCGTCTTCTGTGTCCGATGCAGAGCCCGCTCCCCACAGCCCGGGAAAATGGGGGCCCTCGGGCCCACCCACAGCTGGGACCTTCCCGATGAGGCGAGTGTCTGGGAGGGCTGGGTGGCCTGGGTGGCCCTGGCGCTGCGAGCCCCTGGGGTCCCTGTCGGAGATGCTGGACGTGAGACCCGGGTCCCTTACTCCACCAGCAGCCCAGGCCTGACTGTGCTCAGGGAGCCATCGCTGGGCTGGGGTGGGAGAGGGAGATGCTGGGCACTTGTCGGGCCCTGCCAGGACTCGAGGCGCTGGTCAGTCAGGGCACTGGTCAGTTGAGGCTCTGGTCAGTCAGGGTGCTGGTTAGTCGGGGTACTGGTCAGTTGGGGCGCTGGTCAGTCAAGGTGCTCATCAGTCAAGGCACTGGTCAGTCGAGGTGCTGGTCAGGGGCTGGACAGTCAGAGTGCTGGTCAGTCAGGGCGCTGGTCAGTCGGGGCACTGGTCAGTTGAGGCTCTTGTCAGTCAGGATGCTGGTTAGTCGGGGTACTGGTCAGTTGAGGCGCTGGTCAGTCAGGGCACTGGTCAGTTGGGGCGCTGGTCAGTCAAGGTGCTCATCAGTCAAGGCACTGGTCAGTCGAGGTGCTGGTCAGGGTGCTGGACAGTCAGAGTGCTGGTCAGTCAGGGCACTGGTGAGTTGGGGCACTGGTCAGTTGAGGTGCTGGTCAGTCAGGGCACTGGTCAGTCGGGGCACTGGTCAGTCGCGCCGCTGATCAGTCAAGGTGCTGGTCAGGGTGCTGGACAGTCAAAGTGCTGGTCAGTCAGGGCACTGGTCAGTTGGGGTGCTGGTCAGTCGGGCTGCTGGAGAGTCAGGGCGCTGGACACTGCAATGTTGGCAGTGGGCGTCGGGGTGCCAGGCAGTCGGTATGGAGACCCTGAGCGCCGGCCTCTGCCTCCCTCCCGCGGCTCTGAGCACCCTGGACACAGGCTGGGCTGCGCCAAGTGTCAGCCACAGCTCGGGGTGCAGGGGTCAGGGTTCGTCGCTGTGGGGCCACTCGGGGGCTGGAGTCCAGAGGGGTCAGGAGGGCCGCAGTCTCCTTCCTCGGGCCCTGCAGCGCCGCAACCAGACACACATGTGGCAGCCCTGGAGGCCAGAGGCCCAGCGGGCAGCTGGGGAGCAGGAGTGTGCAGTGGGCCCCCCTGAAGCCCACCCTGCAGGGCAGCCCACCGGGAGGTGCTCCTGGCCAGTGGGTGTCGGGGCAGCCTTGCTTTATGCAGTGAAGCAAGACAGTCAGATGCTGTGGGGCGGCCCCGGGGCAGAGGCCGCTGTCCCTGCCACGCTCTGGCCCGAGCCCCCCCGGGAGAGGCCGAGTGCCCAGCTGCTGCCTCGATGATCGTGGAGGGCAGGGCCGGCCTGGAGGTGTCCAGGCTAAGCAGGGGGGTAGGTGCCCCAGGGTGGGTCCGGCCCCTCAGGGAAGCTCTGTGGGAGGCCGGGAAGGCCGAGAGGTGTGTGTGCGCGCCCACATGTGTGCAGGTGTGTCTGTGCGTGTCTGTGCGTGTCCGTGTGTGTCGGGCGCTGCGGAGAAGGGGTGCGGGCCCCTCGCCGTCCTCCTCAGCCGCCGTCGCCACTGCACTGCCGCGGGCCTGGGACCAAATGCTTTGCTAAAGCTGGTAAAATGGAACCAAATCAACTGCTCTATGGATTTGGTCCCCTTCAACCAGCTGTAGCTGCGCATTGAGCGCACCGTTGCTGCCGCAAGCTGCCGCGGCTCGGCCCACGGAAGCGGAAACCAGCACCCGGCCCGCCAGCCCGGACCCCACGCAGGACGGCCAGTGGCTCCCTCAGCTTGGGCCCAGGCTTTGGGCAGACTCCTGGAGTCCCTGCAAGGTCCCCGTTGCCGTGGGAGGCACAGAAGGAAGGGAGGGAGGGAGGGAGGGAGGGAGGGAGGGAGGGAGGGAGGAAGGCAGGAAGGAAGGAAGGAAGGAAGGAAGGAAGGAAAGAAGGGAGGGAGGGAGGAAGGGAGGGAGGGAGGGAGGGAGGGAGGAAAGAAGGAAGGAAGGAAGGAAGGAAGGAAGGAAGGAAGGAAGGAAAGAAGGAAGGGAGGAAGGAGGGAAGGAGGAAGGAGGGTCCTGAAGGAAGCCCGCCCCCACCCTGAGCGCTGCCTCTGGGGCCACACGGGGAGAACCTGCCTTGGGGGGCAGGAAGGGGTGGCCGGGCCTCAGCTTGGCTGTGATTGCAGCCGGGGGCGTTCCCTGCGTGGTTTTCTCGGGCATGACAGAGTCATAGTTGTGACATGAATGAGAGAGAGTCGGGCACTGGCCTTGCAAGCAACAGACCTGGGCTAGATCCCCACACCACAGCCGGTCCCAGCCCTGCCAGGTGAGGCAGAGGGGAGGGAGGGAGGGAGGGAAGGAAGGGAGGGAGGAGGGAAGGAGGATGGGGAGAAGGGGGGAAGGGAGGGAGAGAGGGAGGGATAGGGGAGGAAGGGAGGGAAGGAGAGACGGGGAGGGGAGGGAGGGAGGGAGCCCTGCTCTCTCCCTGGCAGTGCTGCGCAACTGTCCTTTCCGAGGGGCAGAACCCAGCAGTGATGGAGGTGGAGCCCAGCCCCCCACACCCTCCCCCAGGCACCCCAATGCAGGCTGGCGGTTTATATACCCCCGCTCCACCCCTCGCGGCCTTGGCAAGTGCTCCTCCACCTTCTGTCTGCTCGGACTCACTCCTGTGTGATGTCCGTTCCCGGGAGAGACCCATGCCACGGCTGCCATGACCTGCCCCTGTGTGACATGGGGGTAGGGGGTCCCTCCACCCCTTCCATCTTCCCGTCACCAGACCTCACACATCACCCATCCCTGGTCATCATTAATCCATTACCCTTCCTCCACCCGTTATCTGCTCCTTCCTCATCAACCATCATCGCCAACCCAGTCACCGTCCGTCTTCCCATCAGTCGTTCGTCATTCATTACCTGTCACCCCTCATCCATCCGTCCTTCCATCAATCATCCATCACCCATCATCCACCCATCACCCGTCCACTCACCCTCCATCATCTATCCATCTGTCCATCTGTCCATCCATCCACCCAACTTTTTAATCCAGTTTTCGTCCATCTAACAAACAAGCGTTCATTGTAAGCTAAGCCCGTCTCCAAGGTCACTTGGTTTTTGGCCCTTCCTCAGAATTCCCATGAGTCAGATCCTGCTATTTGCAGATGAGACACTAAGATGAGACACACACACACACACACACACACACACACACACACACACGGGCTCGGCTCTGAGGGCTGCAGGCTACGTCCTGCCCAGCCTGGAGCCCGAGGGTGCCGAGTCCCTGGGTGGCGACGAGACTGGGGAGGCCCAGACTCCCCAGGGCTCACCCCCCCATTCACACGCTGCCGCTGCTGAAGAACTTGCTGTGGGAAGAGCCGCCTGGAGTCACCCCCGCGCGTCTCTGTCTCTGATCTCCTACGGGGACGGGGGTGTCCTCGCGCGGCCGTGCCTGCCCCTGAGCTGGCAGCCCCGCAAGGCGCGCCTCTTGGGGCCCATCCAGGCCCCGGGGTGTGTGCAGCCGCTCCCTGCTCCTCTCTCAGTGGGAGCCGTGTGTGACATGCGTGTGTGAGCGTGTGCGTGCGTGTGCTTTCTCCTGCTTGCCACCCCTTGTGTGGGGCAGTGGGGGCAGCTCTCCTGAGGGCGGGGAGATGGGGTGTGGTCACGAGTCCAGGCCGGGACACTCGGCACTCACTGGGGACAGACGGCCCGTCCCCGTCACGCAGAGGGGCCAGGGGCACGTGGCCCAGGGGTCAGCAGCGGCTCCCACTGTCCGGGTGCCCCCAATCGGGGCGCAGGTTCCTGCCCTTCCCAGGCCGGTGAGCGGGAGGTGTGAGCCCTGGGCCATGGGTGCCACCCGCGGTGCCATCGACTCCAGGACGGCAGCGGCACAGGACAGCCTGGACACGCAGCCCTCAGTGGAGCGGCGCGAGGCCTGGCCTCCTCCTGGCACCCCCGTGGAGGAGGAGGCAGAGCCACAGGCTCTACGCAGCACTCGCACCCAGAGCCAGCGAAGGGCAGCTGCTCTGCCCCCTCACATGGAAACGCCTGATCCCGTCCCCTGATGCCCGTCGCCGGGGCCCTGTCCCCTGACCCCCAGTCCTGCTCCACTGTCCACTGAGGCTCGTCCACTGCTCCCTGTCCACTGATGCCCATTGCCTGGTCCCCTGCTCCCAGACCTGCTGACCCACTGATCCATCCATCAACCAGTGACCCACTATCCTTCTAGAAGGGCCAGCGGCTGCCCCCAATGACCCCTGGGGGGAGGCCTAGGGGCCCGGAGTCCCCACCCGACCCATCTCTGTGTGACCTTTCTCTAGCACCTTGGGGACAGACAGGGGGCGTTTGGGGCCCCCAGAACATGGCAGGTGCCGAGAGACCAGCGGCCACCAGGCGTCCGCCTCCTCACGGGCCGTGCCTGCCCCTCCACAGCTTCCCTGGGTTGGATTCCACAGCCGCCACGTGAGGCCCCTCTCTGCCTCTCGGGTGGAAGCTTCCAGCTGGGGCGGGGGCCATGGGCGGGGGCTGTCGGTGACAGGGCAGATGCCAAGGCCGCACGACGTGGCTCCGAGAAGCTCGCCTGTGCATGGCGTGCTCGGTGGGCCCGGCTGAGGGGCTGTGTGGCAGCGTGCGGCTCTGCCCGGTCCCAGGGGCCTTTCCTGGTGCTCTCACCTGTGACCATCCTCTGGGCTGCGTCAGGGTGGAGCTGGCCCCGACCTGGCCTTGCTTGTGTCAGCCCAGAGCACGTGGCCGTGATGGCAGCCGTCTGGCCAGGACGGGGTCCCAGGCGGTTGTCGCTGCCTGTGTGTCTCGGCGGCGCCCAGCCCTTTCTCCTGCTGATCCGTGCTGGCTGGCAGCGGGCCCGAGTCTGGAGGATGTTCTCAACCACCAGGAGCTCTGGCCCCCCGGCCCATCCCGGGGTCTCCCCACCCTTAGCACCCACCTCTTGCCCCAGGTCCGCAGGACCAGGCCTCACGGCTTCCCGTCTCGCTGCCGTCAGTGCTGGGGCGGGGCCCCTCCAGTGCTGGCTTTCAGCACTGCGCCCGGACAGTCCCCTGGGAAGGACCCTGGGGGCACGGGCGGAGTCTGTGGGAAGTGGGGGCTCAGACAGACCCCCGCCCCGGGAAGCGGAAGCAAACGGTCATTGGTCATCCCGTCTTTCAGTAAGATGTGCTTGCTGGCTGCTGGCCTCTGGGCGCAGACCCTGTTCCCAGGGACCCCGGCTGGCCGCAGCCTCCTGGAACCCACAGACCAGGGCTGACACGTGAATTATTAATGCGGTGCTGTATCAATGTATCGATGCATTAATAACTAGCGACAGCACGCTAACGGCCCCGGTCCAGGGCTGTTGGCTCGCGGCCTCCCAGCATGTGGTCCCTCCCAGCTCCTGCTGCAGGGACCGTGGGACCCCCCAGGCCAAGATCTCCAGCCCCGACTTTGCCCACCCCCACCCGCAGGCCCTGCTGGAGTGAACTAGAGACTTCTGCCCCGTGTGTCCCGAGCAGCTTCTGTCTGTCCCGTCCCCGTCCCTGTCCCTGCCTGTCCCCGTCCCTATCCTCTCCCCGTCCCTGTCCCCGTCCCCATCCCCATCTCCCTGTCCCTGTGTCCGAAGGCTCAGGATGGTTTTCCAAAGGGTCCTCAACCCTAGACGCCCATTCATTCCTCAGTGAGTGCGTGTGGGGGACCCCAGACACGGGGACCCACATACACAGGACCAGGGACCCCAAACCCTGGACCCCGTACACGGAGCCCTTCGCACGGGGCTGGGCCTGGGCTGCCCTAAGCTCAGAGGTCGGCCCTGGTCACCTGCTTGTTCTTTTTCAGCAACTTTCCCCGGTGGCCCTCCTGGCAGAGGGCAAGACTCGAGCTCTGGGGATTTCAAAACTTGTTTTGTTTCGTTTCAGCTTTGGGGCCACATCCAGCGGTGCTTGGGACTTACTGCTGGTGGGCTCAGGGGCCCTGTAGGGTGCAGGGGATTGGACTCAGGTCAGCTGCGTGCAAAGCCAGTGCCCTCGCCACTGTCCTGTGTCCACCCCTGGGACTCCCGGCAGCAGGAGCTGGGGATGCAGGGGGTGGGGCTGGGAAGGGCTCAGCTCTGCAGGAGTGTGGACGGGAGGGAAAGCCGAGGGGGGAGGCTGAGATGGGGCTGCAGCTGGTGGGTCCCTGGGCCCCTGCACATGGGTCCAGCTGGGCAGTACACTGTGTGCCTGGGTTGGGCCGAGGGGCACTCGTAGGGGGCCTGCGGTGGCAGGACCACCCCCTCCTGGGTTCCGGTGTCCAGGACCACTGGGCTGGGGCCCCTGCTTGGGCCAGCGCCCGAAGCAGGTGGAGGACAGGGCTCAGGGTGACCCCAGGACAGGACCCAGTGCCAGCACCCCTGAGCTTGGCACCCAGAGACGGGGGAGTGGACAGGAGCGGCGAGTGCATGCCCAAGCCAGGGACCGTCGGGCCTGAGGCTTTGAAGAAGCCACCCAACAGGGTGGGGGCATACGAGCTCGCACCCCAGACTCCCCGTGCCCCCCTGCCAGCTCTGCCCAAGGGCCTGGCAGACAGTTCACCAAGCTGCTCCTGGCTGTACAGTCACGGCTGCCAGAAAGCTGCCAGGCCCCACCTGGCATGGACCCCAGGATGTACCCTGACAGTGCCCTCCCCTGACGCCACCTCTGCCCCACCACTGCTCCCGGGGCACCGAGGCCTGCACTAGGGCAGTGCCCGGGTAGTGCAAAGCCCTCGGGGCTCACTGCCCTCTCAAGGTCTGGGTGCCCGAGGTCTGAGTTCTTGGCACCATGAATGCCCAGCTGGACTGCCCAGACCTAAGAAACCAGGCTTGGGAAGTGGCTACAGATTTGGAGGCACTCTGTCTTCAAGGTACTTGGAGAAACAGGGCTGTGGTCAGTGCTTCTGTCTGCAACTGTGTCAGTATCTGTGTCTGCATCTGTATCAGCATCTGTGTCTGCAACTGTGTCTGCAACTGTATCAGTAACTGCTACATCTGTATCAGCAACTGCATCTCATCTATGTCTGCATCTGCATCAGTATCTGTATCAGCATCTGTGTCTGCAACTGTATCCGTATCTGCTACATCTGTATCAGCATCTGCGTCTCATCTGTGTCTGCATTTGTGTCTGCATCTGCGTCAGTATCTGTATCAGCATCTGTGTCTGCATCAGCCTCTGTCTCTGCATCTGCGTCTGATCTGCGTGTGTGCCCAGAGCAGCCTCTGCATCAGCGCCTGCACCTGTGTTGCCCAAACATTGGCTTCCTGTCAGCATCCATCATCTCTTGTCGGTCAGTATTGTCTTGCCTCCCTGTCCCCCGTATGCCCACCTGTCCAGCCTCTCACTTTTCTGTCATCCCTGCTGTCAGCCTGGCACCTATCCGTCTCCCTCTCTCTCCGAACAGACGACTTTAAGGAATTGGCGCCTGGAGCCATGGACATTGCTCTGGAGACCCCTTGCCCCGAAGGACAGGGACACGCAAGGCTTCCCGGAGTACCCTCCAACACACCGCCCCTGTTTCCACCTCACACCCCCCACAAGAGTCCGGCCCTGAGGGACAATCTCTCTCAGGGTCCTGAGGGAGAGTCTGTGTCCTGAGGGACAGGCACTCTCTGAAGTGACAATCTATCCAGGGGACAAACTCTCCTGAGGTACAAGTTACTTTTCCTGATGGGACAAGAACTTTCCCCTGGGTACAAGCTCTCTTTCCTAAGGAGGAAAACTGTTTCCTGAGGGGTAAGCTCCCCCCAAGCAAGGGACAGACTATCTCCCTTCAGGAGGAGCTTTGTCTCCTAAGGGACAGTCTTTGTTCCTTGAGGGACAATCAGTCTTCTGAGGGGACACGTCCCTTCTCCTGAGGGAGAATCTCTCTCCTGAGGAGACAAACTGTCTAAGGGGTGAGTTCTGTATCCCGGGGGGATGCCTTCCCTCTCCCGAGGGGTGCGAGGGTCGCTCTGGCTGAGGGCGCCTCACTGTCTTCCGTTGCTGGAGCCCTGGGAAGGGCTTGCCTCACTGGAGTCTGGGCCGAAGACCAGGTCAAGGGCTGTCCTTGATTGACCGCTGGACAGCCTGGGCGCCTCAGGCCTTGCCTGTCTCTCAGCAGCCAAAGGCAACAGGGACCTGGGTGCGGGGGATTCTGGGAAAGTCAGCAGAAACAGCAAGCGAATGGAAACCCGAACCATCGAGGGGCTGAGGGGATGAGCAGCCCAAGTCAGACCCCCTGCTCGCTGTGTTACACACACGGGCACCACACACGCCTGCACCGCTGTATTCACGCACACGCACACACATACACACACAGATACACACACGTGCATACACAGATGCACGCACACACATACCACACATAAACATGCACACACACCACACACACAGATACACACACGCCACACACATGCACACACATATGCACACACATGCAAACACACGCACACATGCCCTGGCCAACCTGCTCCTGCTTGGAGTCTGTGTGACTCCACACACAGCCACTTTCGGGGAGCGGCAGGGCCCGGGCAGAGCCTGGCGCCGAGGGAGCTCGTGCTGCGGTTCCGTGAGTCTGTGACTCAGAACATGCTGCGGGCCAGGAGAGTGAATGATTCGGCACCAGGCACCGGGCAGGACGCAGCGGCTCCCGCCAAGGACAGGCCGCGCCCCGCAGTCCGGCCAGCCCCGCCCCGGGACATCGAGTGGGGAAACTGAGGCCCCAGCGCTGGACTCGCCGAGATCCCCTGGAGAAGAGGGCCACTGGCTTCTCTCAGGGTGCTCCAGTGCTGAGGGGGAAGCGCGGCACAGGGCCCCCGGGACGGAAGCCTGGTGCACCCCGACATCACACACGCGCGCGCCACTCACCCCTCCACGCCCATCCCCGCAACACAGCCACGCACACGTCGCACGTGCACACACACCACTCCATACACACTCATTCACACACCACACACACAGTCACCACTCACACACACCGCTCCCCGCACACTCAACACTCACACTCCACACACACAGTCACCACTCACACACCGCACACTCACACACTCACACCACTCCCCATCACACACACCTCACCAGCCCGAGGGCCGGGCGTGTGTGCTGTGGGGGCTACACCTACTCGCCAGGCCTCTCAGAGGGATCGGGCTCCCCCGGGGCCACAGGGCCTGACTCGGAGGGAGCCGCCCCTGAAGGCTGGACTCTCAAACACTGGCCTGGAAGTCGCCTGAGGCGGCTGGCCCTGGAGACCACGTGCAGGACAGCCCTGGGGCGCAGGGCAGGCTCAGCCCTGTGGGTGCAGGGCCTCAGAACCACCAGGGGCCGAACACAAGGGAAGCCAGAGGGACCACCGGGGCACCAGCGTGGGGCAGACGGGGGCTCGGAGGGAGGGAGGGCCGCCCCCACACACAGGCTGACACGTCACGGGGTGCCCACGTGCTCCTGGACTTCCGTGAGTCAAAGCCCCGCTGATGGAAAAGTGCCTCTTCCAGAGGGGGGAGGGAAGGTGGCAAGAGGAGGTCAGAGGTCAGAGGTCACGGGTCCTGGCAGAGGGGAGGCCAAGAGCATGGAGGGTGCCCATGTCCAGCTGTACTGAGGCCGGGGCTGCCCTGGCCACGGGCAGGAGGCGGGAGGGGCCAGCAGCGTCTCCGAGGAGGGTCCCAGGTACCCCCCAGGAGCTGTGCGTGGGGGGAGCCGCCCCAGAGTCCCCGGGGCGACTGGGGGCTTGAGTCGCAGGACACCCCTTCCCGGGCCCCCAGCCTGATGGCACAGACTCTGGGAAGAAGGCGGGCTCAGCGGAAACACCCCAGGCAGCCGGGCCCAGTGACCCCACCACCCTGGGGAGACCTGAGCCGCCTGATGGGGGTCCTCCACGACCAGGCTCAGACTCACCCACAGAACCCTTAGCCCTGGGGCCGCAGGGCCCAGCTTCAGGCACTTCAGGGGGCTGAGCACCTCAGGGTATCCTGACCCACTGTACCACCCCCTTCCCATCTGCTCACTGAATCACTGTGAGGACTCATGGACCAAGGGGCCAGCCTCCAGTCTACAGGAGAGATCGATCTCACCCCAAGAGTCCCCTGCATGTGGTTTAGGAAGAATTTCTGGGACGAGGTCAGGATTATCTGGAGGGCTTCCTGGAGGAGGCACCATTTCACTGCAGATGGAAGGTAGTGGAGGCTTTCTTGGTGTGGGCAGGGGTGGAGAGCAGGTCAGGCCTTGAGACAATTGTTTGTGTCTAGGCTTGAGCTGGAAGGGGTGGGGCCAGGAACACAAGCCTGCAGAGACCAGAGGGGGCCACTCTGGGGGGCAGGGATGTCAGCTCCACTGAGGGGTCTCGGGGACAGTCCCCGGGACCGGTCACTCTGCCCACACAGCCTGAGGGCGCTCGGACCTCCTCTCCCTGGGCTTCCAGGGCACAGACACCGTTTTGGCTGCAGTTGCCCCTGCCCTTGTGGGCCCAGGAACTGAAAGAGGCGCCAGCTGGACACGCAGCCACAGACACAAGTGACACGCATGCAGACATGTAGATGCGTATTCAGCCGACATGGAGGCTGACATGTGGACATGCAGACACACAGGCAGCCGACACGCAGCAGACATGCAGACACACATGCAGACGTGCAGACACTCATGCAGCTGATGTGACACGCACTTCTGACACGCAGACCCCTGCAACCGGCGCAGACACGCGGTGCCCACCCCCAGACGGTGCTTCTCTGCTTCTCGTCAGGTGTGGAGAACCCCAGGAGGGGCTGGGCTGCCCGGCCGCCCCTCCCCCGCCTGCTGGGGTCTGTCCCAGCCAGAGCAAATGGCCCACCGCGCCTGCGGGACCGGAAGAGCAGCCGCCAGCGCCCCGGACCGGGGGCTGGAGGGGAGGCACCTGCGAGCGAGCGCAGGGTTGGCCCCGCAGCGGCCTTCCTGGCAGCGCGTCGCGGTTACTGCTTTCCGGGAAAAGTGCTGACTCGCGGGGCGCGGGCCGGAGCGCGGCTGAGACGCCGGATGGCTCACACTTTAATCAATTTGCAAGCCTGCAAACGAAAATCGCCCTGATTTATGGGATTCCGCACGCCAGTTCTCCCTGGCCCCCTCGGCTGGCGGGGCGCCGCCCGTCCTCCCACCCAGCCTTTGTCCTGGCCTCGTATTTCACCCAGTCGCAGCAGCTGGGACCCGACCTTCGCCCAGTACATGCAAAGAGCCGGATCTATGGCGAGGAACCCGCAGGTTTGCTGGGCGGTTGCAAAGCCGTTGAGAGCACGCCTGCTCGGCCCGCTGACCTCCAGAAAGCAACAGGGAGCAGCCTGCCAGCCGGGGCCAGGTCAGTAGCCGTCAGAGGGCCGCCCGCTGCTCTGGATACCAACGGCTCTGCAGGGTGAAGGTGGGCACGCTCGGCTGAGGCCAGCCAGGGCTGCGTGGGGCCCTCCTGGAACTGCGTCCTTTCAGGCCACCCACTGCCCATGAGTGGGCACTGCCCAGACCACACTCCAGCCGGCTCTGCGCTCCAGCTGTTTCCTGAGAAAGACAACTTTCCGTGTTTCACCAGATGGCAGTTCCAGGTCCACGGTGCTGGCCCCAGAGCAGGCGGAGAACCTTCTAGATACTAGGCTGCCAGCGAAGCGTAAGTGGCCATCTTCCTGGCAGGAGAGGCGATAGGGCAGTGGGGTGCACCTGCGAGCCCTGTCACCCATGCAGATGAGAGGGCCCTGGGGACACAGCCAAGGGTGCTAGGCTGGCCCTGTGCACCAAGGCAGTCGCAGCCGGATCTCCGCACCTGCTCCCACACGGAGAAGAGGACAGAGGGTCAGCTGCAGCAGAATGATCCAGAAGATCTCACCAAGAAACACTCGAACTGGGCGCACCAGGTACCATCCGCCATCCACCACCAGGCACAGGAAGGGAAGTGTCAGCACCACTGGGTGACAGCAGAGATGCTGCACCCCCGCAACTGTGCCACCTGGAGGGCCCACTCTCATACCTGGGCATCTTGCCGCGGCTGTCCCGGCTGGACACTCACCTAGACTCTCTCACCTGGACACTCACCTTGACCCTCTCACCTGGACCCTCACCTGGACATTCACCTGGACCCTCACCTAGACCCTCTCACCTGGACACTCACCTTGACCCTCTCACCTGGACCCTCACCTGGACACTCACCTGGACACTCACCTAGACCCTCTCACCTGGGCCCTCTCACCTGGACACTCACCTTGACCCTCTCACCTGGACCCTCACCTGGACACTCACCTAGACCCTCTCACCTGGGCCCTCTCACCTGGACACTCACCTTGACCCTCTCACCTGAACCCTCACCTGGACCCTCACCTGGACACTCACCTAGACCCTCTCACCTGGGCCCTCTCACCTGGACTCTGACCTGGACCCTCACTTGGACCCTCACCTGGGCACTCACCTGGACACTCACCCGGATCCTCTCACCTGAACACTCACCTGGACACTCACCTGAACCCTTACCTGGGCACTCACCTAGACACTCACCTGGACCATCTCACCTGGACCTTCACCAGGACCCTCTCACCAGGACCCTCACCTGGACCCTCACCAGGACCCTCTCACCAGGACCCTCACCTGGACCGTCACCTGGGCACTCACCTGGACTCTCTCACCTGGACCTTCTCACCTGGACACTCACCTGAACCCTTACCTGGGCACTCACCTAGACACTCACCTGGACCCTCTCACCTGGATCCTCACCTGGGAACTCACCTGGACCCTCTTACCTGGACCCTCACCTGGACACTCACCTGGACCCTGGACCCTCTCACCAGGACCCTCACCTGGACCCACACCTGGACCCTCTCACCTGGACCCTCACCTGGACCCTCTCGCTTGGACCCTCACCTGGACCCTCTAGCCTGGACCCCCCTTGCCTGAACCCTCACCTGGACCCTCACCTGGACCCTCTCACCTGGGCACACACCTGGACCCTCTCACCTGGACCCTCACCTGGACCCTCACCTGGACCCTCACCTGGACTCTCACCTGAACTCTCACCTGGAAACTCACCTGGATCCTCTTACCTGGACACTCACCTGGACCCTCTCACCTCGACCCTCACCTGGAATCGCTCTGGACTCTCTCACCTGGTCTGTCCCACCTGGACTCCTCATCTGGCTGCAGCTGTGTCTGCCGATGGGCAGGTAGTGGCCACACGCCCGAGGCCACAGGCAGTAGAGGGAGGTCCCAGGCTGACAGCGGGGCGTTAGGTGCCAGCAGAGCTGGCGCAGGTGGCTCCGGGAGCAGATGGGGGTTCAGGGCCCAGGCCCAGCTCACCGGACAAAGGGGCCGCCCACCGTGTCAGGGTCGGGGGTCTCCGGGCCCTTCTTCCCGTTGGGCTGGTGATTCAGACAGAGCCGGCCGCCCAGCCCTGGGTTTCCCCAGGCATGGAACAGGCTACCAGGATGCCCGCAGTGTGCGGGGTGAGCCGTGGACATCAGACCTCCCCCCTGCACTGAGGCAGCGGCCAGTGAGGGACCCGAAGCAGAGAGCCAGACACCCCGAGGCCAGGCGCCCCCCTCACCATGCAGCTAGTGGGTGGGGCCCCCGCATGCAAAGCAGAGGCGGGGGATGGGGGCCTGGACACTCCGCACCTCTCCAGCCCTGCACCCGAACCCACCTTAGAGGGCACCCCTGGCCTGGGCGGGGGACTGGGTGGGGTAAAAGACCGCAGGGCATGGGCAACAAAGCTTGGATCAGCCCCAGGGGCCCTGAGGATGGACACCAAGGCCCCAGCAGACGATGACCAGGGCCTGGTGTCTGCCCCGCTGGACCAGTCGCTTCTCTGGGGCCCTGGTCAGTGCCTGTCCCTTCCCTCTGGAGACCCAACTACGTGGCCCCCTCTGCTGGCCCAGCGCGGCACTGCAGGACTCGATCAGGGGCTACCCTGCCATTTTCTGAGCAGGGAAATGGACCTTGGGCTGCGGGGGCTGAGTCTGGACAGGGTCTGCAGAAGCCTCTGGGCCGCCGGGCACCCCTGAGCTCAGCTGAAGTGAAGCTCCAGCCCCCCAAGTGTGGACTGGCAGAAGGCAGCTTCCAGGCGACCCGTGTGCCAATCCTCTGCCTCAGCAGGGTCCCCCGGGCCCTCTGAAGAGGTGACCTGGAGTCCAGCTGCCGGCTAAGCCCCACAGGGACCCCCTCCCTAGAGGTCAGCAGTGGCCCCCACATGCCCTGCGCCTCAGCCCAACCTCCACGCTGGCTCTCAGCACGAGGCTGTGCTGGCCGGACAGTGCCCAGCCCTGGGGAGGGAGTGTCCAGAGGGCCACGCCACAGATGAGCCGGCCAGGAACTGTGTGACAGTTGTGGGTGCTCCCCACGGGAATGACCTGAGCGGTCTGTAAAGGGCGGGGACGGGGGCGGCCGGGGTCACTGCTGTCAGACTGGGTCTGATGCTGGCCTGGGTGGGCTCAGCTCAGGGGGCCCTGGCTGCGTGTCCTACTCTGATGCAGACCACCTTGGGCACAGCACGTCTGCCACGGGTCTGGGTCACGCTCCGGGCAGAGGATGAGCGGCCACCTCCTGCCCGGCCTCGTTACCAGGGCCACTCAAGCTGCCCAGTGGGCACCGCAGGGCACATGGGGGGGGCCGAGGTCCAGGAAGGCTCCAAGTGCAGACACGCGTCCTCACTAGAACTCTCGGCTCGCCGCCTCTGCCGTGACTCATCGGCCTCGGGGCTGGGCCGGAGGGTCTGTGCCCTGGGCCCTCCACCGACCCCACCCCTCAGGTCCAGCCCGAACTTTTCCACTTGGCCAGGTCTGGCCGGGAGGGCCTGGGGCGAGGCACTGCCCAGGGTCACTTCCTGCGGCTCAGGTGGCAGCTGGCCCGCTCTGACCAGAGGGGCTGCTGCCCAATTCACAGATGCCCACAGCCCCACAGATGGGGTCTCCCAGGGAGGACGTCACCTGCTCCCACCAGCCACGACAGGCCATGAGCACCACGTCCCCAGCCTGTGGCTTCCTAAGTGACTCTGTGTCAGGCGCCGAGAGGAAGTGGCCGGGGCGGTCACAGCCACGCCCTGTCACTGCCAAGCAGGGGTCCCCTCCCTGGCCCTACTGCTCAGCCAGGCCCCACGGGGCCTCCCCAAGCAGGGTCCTGGGGGTCTGGCTGGAGGTCAGGTGGGAGGAAGCCTGTGAAGAGACCGACGTCCTCTCAGGCCCTCGGGCAGTGGGCCCCCACCAAGGGGTCCTAGGCCCTGTCACATCGGCTGAGCTCCTGTCCTCAGCTCTCCCAGTTCGACCCCAGCTGCTCAGAAGCACTGGCTGCCACCGAGTGAGCCCCCAGAACAGCCCAGCCAGGAACTGACCCGACTGGACTTCAGGTCAGCACCAAAGACCCACACTCACACACTCATACGCACTCACGCATTCATGTACACTCACACACGCACGCCCACATACACACACTCAGGCAGTCACACACGCACCTCCCGCATACGCAGACACGCACACTCACGCACACTTTCACACATGCATACTCAGACATGCAGCCACACACATACGCACTCTCGCACGCAGCACACAGATTCACACACTCACGCATACACAGAACCACCCAGTCCCGCACGGGCACACAGACCCGCACGCAGCGACACACCCTCACACACTGGCTCCCCAGCAGAGGCTCCGGGCAGGGCCGGTTCTGGGGCCGGCTCTGGGGATGGGGCGAGGCCTCCCCGGTGCCCTCTCGCTGAGGGGCAGAGGGAGAATGGGGCGAGCAGGCAGGCGGGGGGCCGCGACCCAGGACCTGCACCTCCGTCCCCGAAGTATGAGCTCCTGCCCTCAGCCGGTCCAGGGCACGCACCTGGCATGGGGCGGATCCGGAGGGTCCCACGGGGGCTGCAGGATGAGACAGAGAGGCTGGGCTGGACTGGCAGGGACGGGGACCGCAGGGGTGTGGGGCGAGGGCCGGGTGTCGTGGGTGCCGTGACCCGGCCTCAGCTCCCCCAGTTCGACCCCAGTCGCTCAGAAGCACTGGCTGCCACCGAGTGAGCCCCCAGACCATGGGAGCCCCGAGAAGCCAGGCAGTGGGCATGGGGACAGGAGGGGCCGGGCGCAGGTGAGCGGGTCCAGCAGCAGGACACGCACGGAGGCCCTGGTGCTTCTGCCTCCTGAGCCCAGTGCCCCTGGCCCACGCCTTGGACTGAAACCGACCCTGCAGCCCAGCCGCGGCCCCTCTGGGCACTGCCACACGCTGGGTCACACCAGCCGCCTCCCACCCGCACTGCCCTGGGCAGCTCTCCTGGGGGGCAGCCCACAGACACATCACCTGTGCGGGATGGATCTGGGGTGAGGACAACACACAGGGGCTGGCTCTGGGGACTCGCCGTCGCCCTGCACAGAGCTGGAGCCTGAGGTCACTCAGTCACCCGCCTGAAGAATGGGGCAGTGAAGGGGACCCTGGAATTCAGGCAACAGGAGCGAGGGCTGCCCCGGGCCAGACCCACCCAGGAAATTCTTTCTCCAGCCCCGGGGCTGAAACTCCCTCACTTCCTGCCCAGTGATTTTCCAAGCCTGCAACTTCTTCTGGGGCACGGGAAGTCGTGGTGGGCAGGACCACCCTGCCCCAGGCCCTGGGTGAGTCACCCCAGGAGCAGCGGGAGGGGAGGGCCGGAGTCCTGCACGCTCCCCACTCTCCCCAGGGGTGACCCGGGGAAAAGGGCCAGGAGGCTGGGACTGGGAGGAAGGGTGGAAGGGGTGAGGGGAGGCTCAGAGTGCAGCTGACCCCCAGACTCAGACGCTCCTGCAGCATGAGGACCCTGGTGGTATCTAGCACAGGGCGTGGGGGACCCCATTTCCTTTGGACCTGCCCCCCGAGTGGCGAACTCAGGGCCCAAGTGAGGAGGGGAGGAGCCCGGAGGCTGCCGAGTTGCCTGGGCGCCCAGGGTGAGCAGCCAGTGGGCAGGGGGAGGGCTGTCCGTGACCGGCAGGCCCCCTAACCCTGAGCTGCGAAGGCTTGAGCCCAGAAGTTTCTGGCACTCACCAGGCTGCCTCCCACAGACAACTCCTCCCAGGCTGCAGCCCCTGAGCCCTGCCTGGCACCTGCTGCAGGGATGTGCTGGGGCAGGGGCCGAAACGCCCTAAGGGTTACCCCAACTTCCTCTCAGACGCAGCCAACGGGGTGGGAGGAGGAGGCGGGAGGTAACGGAGCCAAGACCAGAGGCCCAGAGGCGTTGATCTGGGTCCACGCGATCAGACCTGGGAGGCGCTCGCCTTGCGCGTGACTGCCTGGTTCCATCCCCAGCAGCCCAGAGGGTCCCAGTCCCCTCCAGGGTGACCCCCAAGCGCAGCGCAAGGTGTGGCCCCGGAGCAGGAGATTCCGCTGAGCAGGCTCCCGCTGACCCCGAGGCTGGCCGGCGCCCACAGGATAGGAGCTGTCCCCACATAAGGGCACGCGGGGAAGACCCCTCCGACCCAGCAGGGCCCGGGCTGACTCGTGTCTGCAGAGAAGCCCCGGCCAAGGCATTCGAAGACGATTCGTGGAGGCCTCGGTCCATGCTGGCCCTCTCCTTCCTCTTCTCGGAATAAACTGGTCACTCCGCCCTCGTCTCCTGGAATTCTCTCTGAGCGAAGGTGGGAGGCAGGATGGCTGGTGGGATCACTCCCACTCTGGCACCATGAGCGGAACCAGGTCCAACATGCAGACTCGGGCCCTGGGGGCCGACGTGGGTGGTGGGAAGCCTCGATGCCCGTCTCCAGGCAGCTCTCTGCTGCCCACTGCACCTCAGAGCATCCATCTAGGAGAGAGGGGCTGGGACAGGGACCTTGAGTCCTTGCTTTAGGGGACTGGAGGGCCAGTGTTCCCCGGGCGGAGGACGGTTGGCACCAGCCCCCCAGATGCATGGAGCACTGGCGCCTGCAGTGCTGGGAACTCCAGGGGGGAGTGTGCCCCTGTGCCGGGAGCCAGGTGGTACCCACCAGCGTCCCTGGGCGAAGTGGCAGAGGGGTCAGGCTGGGCAGTCAGGACAGGCAGTGGGCTCGGGCGTGCCCTTGAGGTCCTCGGCGTGTTTTCTTGTGACCGCCCATGATGCCCGGCAGCACCAGTTCTCCAAGGGACACCTGGGGACAGGGCAGGCAACGGAGGACAAGGGTCCAGGCAGCCGGGCTCGGCAGCTGAGGACAGGACCCCCATGGGACCCCTGGCAGGAAGAAGCTGAAACCCGCCCACACTGGTGGGTGCCTTTTGGTGGTGCCAAGCATTGCCCCTTCCCCTGGCGGCCTGGGGACACCAACCCTCGCCACGTTTCTGCCTGCAAACTCACAGGAAAGGCTGCCTGCCGCTGAGCTGAGCTGCGGACCTGGATAGCCCACCCGGCCCAAACCACGCTTCGTTCCGGTGATTCCACCGCCCTGAGGGGCAGACAGCGCCCCTTCTACAGACTCGGAAACCCCGGGTCCCACGGGGTCCTGCGGGGATTGTTGGAGCGGGTGCCAAGGCATCAGAGAAGGATCGTCTAGCCGGGGAAAAGCAGCAGGTGGACCTCCGAGCTCTCAGGACCCCCCCAGCGAAGGAGACCCCTCCTGGAACCACAGGGACAAGGGGGGACGAGGGAGGAGAAAGGGGCGGGCCTGGCAGGGGGCCAAGGAGTAGGGGCGTGGCCTTACAGGGGCCGGGCTCATGGGGGGAGTTAGGAGGGGTCCAGGGGCGGGCGGGGCGGTGCGCGTGGGCGGGGCGATGAGCGGGCGCGCTGACCGACCGAGCTGGACCTCTGCGGGACAGAACTTGGGTCGACACGGACGGACGGTCGGACGGTAAGTGAGCGGCGGCTCGGCCCGGGCCTGCTGACGTCAGGAGCCCGGCAGGTGCTCACTGACCTTGGCAGGACCGAGGCCGCGCGGACGCGGGCGGGAGGCGCCCCCAGCCCCTCGCGTTTGCCCCGGGACGCCCTCGGCGGGCAGGACCCTGGCCCCGGCGGGACGAGCGAGGCTGCACTGGACTGGGGGGGGGGCCCTCCCAGGCAGCGGGTCCAGGGGCCACCGGTGTGAGCGCAGCTTCGCGCCTTGGGCGTCCTGCTGGGGGCGGGGAGTGCAGGGGGCAGCGCCCGTCGCGCGGGGAGTGCGTGGCCTGCCGGGCGCCTGGCTGGGCAGCGGCTGTCGCGGCTGCCCACCGAGCACAGTACTTTTCCAGGAGCCGCCCACCAGCTTTCCGGTCGCTGCTCGGCCGCCAGGACAGGCTCTGGCCGCCCCCGTCCGTGCGTTCTCGCGGTCCGCTGAGGTCCCCAGCAGCTGTCGCCGTGCCCCTCCCAGGGTGGCCGGTGACTCCAGTCCCCCAACTCCCGGGGAGGTACCAGGGCGCCCACCTCATTCCCTGGCGGGTTGGGGGGGCTGTGCACTGCGCCCCCCACTCTGCTGCGCCCAGGGAGGCCAGCGCCTGTCTTTCCCTGGCATCCCAGCGGGCGGACCCCTCCCCCAGCTCACTGGGCCCTGGTTGTGGGGTCCTCCCAGCAGTCACGTGGGCACGACAGCCGCATGGACGTGGCCCTCAGGCTCAGCCCACCAGTCCCTGAGGACCCGCTGGCCGAGTCCTGGCCTGCATCTCCTGTGCCGGGGTCTGATGTGAGGGGCTGCTCTGAGCGGGGGTCTCCCTTTGAGGTGTAGTGGCTGCTCCCACCATGCCGTGTGGCAGGAAAACTGAGGCCCAAGGTGGGCACACCTGGCGCTACAAGCGTGGCTTGGACATGGAAGGGGAGGCTGAGGGACACTCCCTGCGGGACACTTCCTGTCCACCATGCAAAGCAGCCGTGGCCTGCCTCCCCCTCAGAGCCCCCTGTGGTCACCGACATGCAAATCAGGCCTGCCAGCCCCACTGTGCCCAGTCTGTACCCGGACTGTGGGAGAACTCAGGCCCAGCTCAGGGAGAGAAGGGTCCTGCCGAGGGAAGTGGTGTCCCCGCTGCAGGGTGGTCATGGCTGGTGCAGGGACGGAGGGCCGAGTTGAGTGTCCCGCTGCACAGCCAGTCTGGAGCCAGACAGGCCAGCAAGGGCCGGGCACTCCGTCTCCCTGGGGCCCTGGGGTGTCGCTGCCCCAGGGGGCGGGGGCTGCAGGTGAGAGGCGGTTGCAGTGGCCAGCAGGCCCTGCCCACCCAGCCAGACCATGGGTGCAGCCAGGGCCCGGAGAGGGACCTGGATTTCTTTCTGCCGTGGCCAGCTGATGGGATTGGTCCAGCCCAGGGGAGTCAGAAGAGAATTCTTTTAACATGTCCTGCGTGCACCCATACATGACTGCGCCCACAGGCGTGACACAGACGCACACATACTCACATGGATATACATGCACACAGGTGTGAGGGGCCGTGAGTACAGACATGGTCACAGAATCAATCTGTGCAAACCTACGCATTCGTGTGGCAGCCCCAGACTGTGGCCCCAGGGCTGGCCCCAGGGCACATGTCACCCTCCTGTCAGTCACCCTTGCCTAAGCACAGGCCCTGGCTCCCGGGAGGCTCTGGGCTGAGCTGAGCCGAGCACCGGGCAGCGTGAGGAGGACTCGGCCCCACGTCTGGGCCAGTGACCACCACAGGGAAGCAGCAGGAGTGTGACCGGTGTTTCCGGCACCCCTGCCTCGGCGGGCCCACCCGCGCCTGGCCAGCAGGCCCTGCCCACCCAGCCAGACCCGGGTGGAGACTGAGGGGGTCCAGGGAGCCGCAGGACCGGTGAGCAAGGTCTGCGGGGTGGGATGTCGGGTTGGCCGCGGCGCCGGCCCCCTGACCGGAACTTTCTCCACAGGCCTGGGCTCTGTGGCGCCGTCAAGGCACAGAGATGCCCCAGCACTCGGCGGGGGACCAGCCCTTGGTGTCGGTGGCCCAGCTCACCCCCGCCAGCCCCCGGCTGGACATGGACAGCGTGGCAGGGCGGGCCCGGAAGGCGTCCCCTGGCTGGCCCCCGGGGCGGACAGGCCTGGGGTGCGTGTCTCCAGGGGGCTTCCTGTGCCTCCTGTGTGCCGCCTCCTTCCTGCAGGGCCTGACGGTCAACGGGCTTGTCAACAGCGTGGTCACCTCGCTGGAGCGGCGCTTCCGGCTGCCCGGCGCCCTCAGTGGCCTGATCGCCAGCGCCTATGACGCGGCCGCCTGCCTCTGCCTCGCCTTCGTCGGCTACTTCGGGGGCCGCGGGCACCGGCCCCGCTGGCTGGGCTGCGGGCTGCTGGTCCTGGGCACCGGCTCGCTGCTCTTCGCACTGCCCCACTTCACGTCCAGCCCCTATGAGGCGGCCGGGGACGGCGTGGCCACGTGCCCAGCCAACCAGACGCAGTGCCCGGGCGGCACCCCCGGCCCTCTGGGCCCCCAGATACTCTTCGTGCTGGGCCAGCTGCTGCACGGGGTGGGGGCCGCGCCCCTCTACACGCTGGGCGTCACCTACCTGGACGAGAACGTCAAGCCCAGCCAGGCGCCGGTGTACATGGGTGAGTCACTTGGAAGCTGCTTCTTAGTGGTCATGAGCGAGGCCCGGGCCGCCCCTCAGTGGACCCCACTGCCCGCTCTCGGCTCTCTGTGAAGGCAGAGATAGTGTGGGGCGGGGCCGCTTTGCAGCGGGTGGCCCGGGGGTCACCAGGCAGGGGAGAGACGGGGACTGCCCTCAGGGCCTGCTCACCCCCCCCCCCCACCCCACAGCTGCCGTCTACAGCGCAGCCATCCTTGGCCCCGCCGCGGGCTACCTGATCGGGGGCGCCCTGCTGAAGGTGTACACAGAGCTGGGTCGCGGGTGAGTGACCAGCGTCGGCCGAGAGTAGGCAGAGGGCATGGGCAGGAGGTCCGGCCCAGCTCTGCCCTGTGCTGACTCTGCCTCGTGAGATCCTGACTCTGTCCCGTGTGACCCTAACTCTGCCCCATGCGACTCCGGCTCTGACCGTGTGACGCCGACTCTGTCCCGTGTGACGTCCACTGTACGTCTGTCCCGAGTGCAGTTCGTCAGCCTGGAGGGGGCGTCCCCAGGCGTGTAGTGACTGCACTGACCGTCTCTCCACAGGACGACGCTGACCCCCGAGAGCCCGCTCTGGGTGGGGGCGTGGTGGGTTGGCTTCCTGGGCGCGGGCGCCGCTGCCTTCCTCATCGCCATCCCCATCCTCGGGTTCCCGCAGCACATGCCAGGTAGGGGCACCCATGGGCTGTCCTAGGGTGGCCTGGGGTCCAGCGCAGCACCTTCGGGTGCCCCTCCTGCCTGTACTGGGCCAAGCCCCGGAGACGGGGCCTGGTCGCTTCCCCCCACCTCCGGCACCCTGCGGCGCCGGCTGGACACCCCACCCGTTCCTGCCCAACCGGCTGTGGGAGGGGACCCTGCACTGGGTGGCACCTCTGATGATCCTGTCACCTGCACAGGCTCCGAGAGCAACATAGGCACGAACATGTCAGAGACCCAAGGGCTGAGAGACGCCCCTGAGGCCACCAGCAGCTCTGACGTCGGCAAGACCCTCAGAGACCTGCCCCTGTAAGCCCCCACTGCCCCTGAAGGCCCCCCACTGCCCTGGTACAACCCTACCCCCTCCACAATTCCCCACCCTGGGTGCCTTGGAGGTCATGTCCAGGCTGAAGCCTTGGTCCCCTGGTCTCTGGCTGGTGGCCAGTGGACTGTCCTCATGTCCTCTCTTCTCTCGGCCTGTCAGCCCTGACCGGTTCCCATAGGTGCACAGCTGTCCACAGAGGGGCACAGGCAGATGCCCCCGTGTCTCCCCTCACCCAGGCCAGAGTGTGCAGGCAAACATGCATACTCAATGCATGGATGCACAGAGACACACGTGTACACATGCACACGGGCATGTACGTGCACACACAGACACACAAGCATGCATGGCCGTGATGTTGCCAGATAAGATCATGGATATGGGCTGCTGATGGGGGTGTGGGTGGACTGGGTGTGAGTGTGTGACTTGGTGTGAGTGTGGGTATGACTGGGTGTAGGCGTGCATGTGAGTGTGGGTGGGACTGCGTGTGGGTGTAGTATGGGTGTGGGTGTGGCTGTGACTGGGTGTGACTGGTGTGTGTGGGTGTAGGATGGCTTTGGGTGGGACTGGATGTAGGCGGAGTAGGGTGTAGGTGTCAGTGGGTGTGGGGGGTGTGGGTGTGAGGGCTGCGTGGGCGTGGATGGAGGGCGATGTGGGAGCCGTGCCCGCTGCCGCCCGCCGCCCCCTATCCCCACAGTTCCGCGTGGCTCGTCCTGAGGAACCCCCCGTTCCTGCTGCTGTGTGTGGCGGGCGCCGCGGAGACCATGCTCATCGCGGGCATGTCCACCTTCGGGCCCAAGTTCCTGGAGTCCCAGTTCAGTCTGAGCGCCTCGGAGGCGGCCACCCTGTTCGGTGAGAACCGGGCGCAGAGGGTCTGGCGCTGGCTGTGGGGTCGGGGCTGGCGTGGGAGGCCAGTGCCAGGGCCAAGGCTGGTCGCGGGCTCTCCCCGCCTGCGCGCCTCTGGCACCCTCTGTCCCGCGGCGCCCCCCAGAGCTGGAGAAAAACGCCCCAGCCTCGGTTTCCCCTCGCCGAACCCCCGCCCCCCGCCCCCGCAGGGTATCTGGTGGTGCCGGCCGGCGGCGGCGGCACCTTCCTGGGCGGCTTCCTGGCCAGCAGGTCCACGCTGCGGGGCGCCGGCCTGGCCAGGCTCTGCCTGCTCTGCTCGCTGACCAGCCTGCCGGCCGCGCTCGCCTTCCTGCTGCACTGCCCCGACGCGCCCGTCGCGGGGGTGACGGTCACCTACGGCGGCAGGTGAGAGGGAGCCAGCGCGGGCAGGGGCGGGGGGCGGGGACGCGCGGGGCGGGATGCAGGGGGGCGGGACACCCAGGGCGCGGGGACAGTCGCGGGGCGGGGCGGGACACCCGAACGCTCCGGCTCGGCTCCTGGGGCTTCTGCGGGGCGGTCCAGCAGGGGGTGGGGCGGGGGCCGGAGGGAAGGCGGGGACCAGCCGGACCGGGCCCGGAGCGGGCCGAGCGACCGCGAGAGGTTCCGCCCGGCCGCTCGGAGGTTGGCCCCTCACCGCGCGCCCGCCCCAGCCCCCTGCCCGAGGGCCGCCTGGAGCTCAACGCGTCCTGCAACTCCGCCTGCGACTGCCGGGCCGCGCGCTACAGCCCCGTGTGCGCGCCCCGCGGCCTCACCTTCGTCTCGCCCTGCCACGCGGGCTGCCCGGGGCCCGCCGCGCCCGGCGCCGGGGGCCGGCAGGTGAGCGCGCAGCCCCCGCGCGGCCCCGACGCCCGGACCCCGCACGCCCCGGGGTCCCGCCCCCCGACGCCCAAAACCCGCACGCCCCCCCGACGCCCAGATCCCCGACGCCCGGGCCCCCCGCACTCCCCAGGCCCCCGCCCCTGACTCCCAGCCCCCACACGCCCCCCACCCCCGCCAGCGCCCCGGCGCCGCCCCCTGACGCCGTCTCCCCCGCCCAGGAGTACCAAGGCTGCGGCTGCGCGGCCGGCCCGACCACCGCGGGCAGGTGCGCCGCCCCCTGCCCCGCCAAGGCCCTGCTCCTGCTCGCCCTGTTCGCCCTGATCTTCTTCACGTTCGCCGGCAGCGTCCCCGCGCTCACGGCCACCCTGCGGTAAGTGCCGGGCCGGGGTCGCGCTCCCCCCACCCCGCCTTGCCTCGCAGCCTGCGGCGGACCCTGCGGACCCCGGGAGCAGTGGCCGGAGAGCGCACGTCCTCGGCGAGGTGCCCGCCCCCGGGTCGGGGTGGGGTGTGGCGCGGCCGGGGTGCGCCCGGCCGACCGCGTGCCCCCCGCAGGTGCGTCCGTGAGCAGCAGAGATCCTTCGCGCTGGGCATCCAGTGGGTCGTGGTCAGGAGCCTAGGTACGTGCGGGGGCGGGGGCTCACCCGCGCCTCTGCGCGGTCTCCCCCGCCCCTGAGCCGCCCTCTCCGCAGGGGGCGTCCCGGGGCCCATCGCCTTCGGCTGGGTCATCGACAGGGCCTGCCTGCTCTGGCGGCCGGGCTGTGGCGGGCGCAGCTCCTGCCTGCTCTACCGGAACGCGGCCCTGAGCCGCTACATGCTGGCCACCGGGCTGGCCTACAAGGTGAGCCCCCCGAGCCCCCTCCCTGCCTGGACTCCCGCAGCGGCCCTGAGCAGCAGCAGCGCTGCATCGTGGGTGGACGGCCGTCGTGTCCACACCAAGCAGAACGCTGCGGGGCAGAGCCCCACCTCACCGGAGGCCCAGACCCGCGACCCTCAGCGGCCTGTGTCCACTGCGGAGGCTGTTCTGACCCTGGGGTCTGATTGTCGTGTGCTGTGGACGTCCCTGAGGCCTCGCTGACAGCAGTGGGCACGACCACACTCAGGAGCTGAGTGTCTCAGGACCACAGTTGCCTGTTGGCGCGTGTGTGTCCGATCACCCGGCAGGGGTCAGCCACCAGGCCCAGGCCAGGCACTCGGTGTCCCTCCACCTGGGGGCCAGTAGGTTCCTGTCCCCCCAGGTCCTGGGCTTCACCCTCTTCGCCACCGCCTGTTTCCTGTACAAGGCCCCGCCGGGTCCCCCCTGCGGCCGGGAGCCTGCCCAGCCCGGCCAGTCACCAGCTTCTGACGGCCCCTTGGACACGCACACCCAGAGCCCTGTCTGACGCTGCTACTGACCCGCAGGAGAGGGAGAGAGCAGGCTGTCCCCATGTCCTCCGGGGCCAAGTGGTCCCACCGTCCACTCGGTGACTCCTGGCACTCAGGGTTCTCAGACAGAGGCTCTGGGACACAGACAGGTGCCCCGGGGGCCACAGCTCGCCACTGGCTGGCCTCTGAGGGCCAGCACTGACCAGCAAGAGGGCCATCTGTCCCCTGGCTGTCCCTGGCCGACAGAGACAGCAGCAAAAGTGCCTGCCCTCCTTGACCCCTCCCCTCTGCCCTTCCCCGGCAGGGGCCCACACAGCCCCCTGGGGGGGCGGGGGGAGGTCGCGTGTTTGGCTCCTGCAACCCTGGGTCGGACTCAATAAAGTCAGTCTGTCCCCCAGAGTCCCTCCGGTCTGCTGCCCTCTGGGTCGCCGTGGGTGTGGGGCACATGTGTGTCAGGGTGTCTCCCGTTCCCCTCGTCCATGCCTCTCATGTCCATCACTGCCCGCACTGTCCCTCACTCTTGCCCACGGCCACCCCAGGACTTTCAGGGGTGGAGAAGTCGCAGTGGTGGACAGCGAGCGCCAGGGGGCAGTGGAGATCCACCCTGATGCTGGGCCCTGGGTCTGGCCTGGCCACTGCGCAGTGTCCCCACGTGTGGTCATGTGTGGCGGTGGCTGCTGCCACCCACAGCGGCCCTGAATGGCCTGGACAGCTAGCCAGGCCTGCGGAGGACCCGGCCCCACCCACTGCTGCAGAAATGCCAGGGCCCCTGGGGCCTGGGGGTCACTCAGGAGCCCGAGGAAGGCCAGGGGGTCTTACCCTGAACTGGGGGTGGCCTTGAGGAGGGCGAGTGAGGCAGCCCCGTCCTGAATGCAGACTGAGGGGCAGCGCCTGCCCCGCGGCCCAGTGGGCGGGAGCCCCTCTGCCCAGTCTGCCTGTTGACCTCTGCTGGCCGCGGCCCTTCTTGTGTGGCTGGGGCGGGGCTGCTCACAGCGGCGGTGGCTGAGGGACGCTCAGGCAGGGTCTCATCTGGGGCCCAGGACCAAGGAAGGGGACAGATTTGTGGCGGTGCAGGACGCGTGGCTGGGGGTGCCCCCGTGCAGCTGACCCCTTCCCCACATGCCAGCCCTGGGGCCTCCGTCTACAGCCCCCACCCCCAGCAGTACTCACCCTTCCACACGCCCACCCCTGGGACCCACCTCACCCATCTTGGTGGACCTGGGGGCCTCAGGGACCCAGACACAGCCAGCCCATCCCCAGGACCCCTGGGAGCCAGCCCCGGCCCAGCCCTCCCACCCCTTGACCCGCTGCTGCTCGCCCTCTGGGTGTGGGGGCCCACCCTCCCCCGAGACGGTTGAGCCCCTCCTGGACCTGGACCTGTCCCTGTCAGCCTGCTCCATGTCTCAGAGTGCCTGAGGTCCCGCCCAGCGCTGCCCTGAGGCTGCGGCCCACTGGCTGCTCCAGGCGTCCCAGGCCTGAGCAGGACTAACATCTTTTTATCTGCCAGCCTCGAAATTTCCAGAGCTGAGAGTCTGTCACGTGCCACCATTTCAGGGGGACGAGGCCGCATGCTGGGGCACTGCTCGGTAAAGGACGCGGGCGCGGTCGTGAGCTGCTGGGCTCCTGCCCAGCCTGTCCCCTGGACGCCCAGGGGGCCACGACTGCCCAGCCAGCAGCGCAGACCCAGACTCGGCCAGCAGAGGGCAGCATCCCTGGCCATCCACTGGCAGTGCCTGGACACTGATGGGCTGGGCCCAGGAGGGCGGCAGCGGGTCCACTGTCTGGTCCATTGTGGCGACCTCCGACAACAGCAACCACTGCAGACCCTGCTGGTTCAGCATCTGAAGTGATCAGGGGCCAGAGTGGGCATCCGGCTCAGGCCCGGCCGGGCAGCCCGTGCAGGCTCAGGACAGAGGGCGGGCGGGTGTGGCCACGCTGGTCCTGACCTACGCTCAGCTGATTGCAGCCCTGGCAGGCGGGAGGGAAGGGCTGAGCGCCAGTTGCCCGCCCCCGCGGGAGGCCCTGGAGGGCTCCCCTAACCCGCACAGAACCAGCCCCCAATGCAGCCCCGGCTCCAGCTCCCTGGGAAGCGCGAAGTGTCGGCCCCTCCCCGACACACCCTTCATGGATCCTCGAGTCTGTGTGGCACCTCACACCTCCACTGCATGCCCTGAACCCCCACACGGCACAAGGGCGCCAGGCGGGCACGTCCACCAAGGGGCCAGCCACAGGGGTGGGTACAGCAAGTGACCTCTGCATGGGGGGAGCCACCTGGAAGAGCTGGATCCTCTGAGCTCCTCTCCCTCCTCCTCCTCCTCCTCGTCTTCCTTGTCGTCCTCCTCTTCCCCCACACCCTTCTGGAAGGCACTGCCAGGGGCAGAGGGCAGAGAGCAGAGTTCAAGAGAAGGGGTGGGAGATGGGTGTTGGAGCCGGAGAGATAGGACAGCTGGGAGGGCATTTGTCTTGCATGTCGCCGACCCGGGTTTGATCCCTGGCACCTCTTAGGTCCCCTGAATGCCACCGAGAGTGAGCCCTGAGTACTGCTGGGGGTTCACACCCCAGAGTAGGTGGGTCCTGTCACACCTGCCCAGGCTTGTTCACCCCCACAATCTCACGACGCTCCTGGCGTCCGTGCCAGAGGCCTGGCAGGACAGGGGTGCCGTGACGGGACGCCGGCTCCTTCTTACCGTGGCCGGCTGCCCGCTGAGGACTCTGTGGAGCTGGAAGGTTCAGGCAGTACGCCCCGGGGAGGAGGGAGGCCTTTGGTTCCCGCAGAGGGCAGAGGGTCGTGCCCGTGTCTACGCAGGTGGACTGAACCAGCGGACTGTTCCTGGAGTCCTGGGATTGTTCTCGTGTCGCCCTGTCCAGCCCCAGAGCCCACGGGAAGGGCAGGGCCAGCCAAGAGCCAAGAACCTGCCCCCAGGCCGATGCCCCAGGTGGCCGCCCTAAGGCTCCTGAGAAGTGGGGCCTCTCCCTGTCCTGGGCCTTCCCTGTGAAGGAGCCGCACTGCAGGGGGCTGAGGGCTCAGGCTGGGTGCACTCGGAACAGCCCCTGAGGGGACCCGCGCGTGTGGCCCAGAGACAGAACAGGACGGGACCCCAAGACCTGCAGGATCCGCTGCCTGCCCAGCCTCCCCCCGCCCGTGAATCAGGACACTGCAGGAGGCAGAGCCCACCTCACTGGGGGTCCCGGCCCGCGACCCTCAGCTGTCCTGCGGCTGCTCATCCTGGGTCCCAGGGGCAAGCGACGATCAGGACCCTCACCCTGGCCCCCACGCGCCCAGCGAGCTTTGGGCAGGAGAGGTGCCAATGTGGGGGGTCTCTGGGGAGCCGAGCCGGGTGAGGGGGCCGCGGGGAGCGGGGCTCGTGTCAGCTGCTCTGTGAACAGGCTGGGCGGCGCTTCCTCCGGGCTAAGCAAACACTTGTCATAATATTTGCCCCAAGTTACTTGGCGGCTGTTCCTCCGCCCTGAGATCTCACTGCTCAGACGGCACCTTCAGGAGCCAGTGAGCCGAAAGGTCAGTTTTGCTGATCAAACACCAGCTAGAGGAGCAGCGGGAGTGTTTGCCGGAACAGGGGCCATGCGGGACTAGCACGGGCCGCCCCAGGTGCCTCCCGACTCGTGAGGTCACCGGGGTCTCTCTGGGACCCTCTCCCAGCCCTGGGCACTTGCGGGGCACCAGGCCGGGGGTCGCTCAGCTCTCCGCCAGCCCCCAGGAGTCAGCAGTGGGGCTGCTGCCTTCCAGGGTCCAGTGAGGTCAGGGACCAGGAGCCAAAGCCACTGGGGACCAGAGAGGAGGGTGGGGTCCGGGGCCATCTGCTCCCCGAGGCACGCTAGGTCCCTCACTTCCACTGTGCGGCGGGACCACAGGGCAGACAGGTGTGGCCCTAGGTCAGAAGGTGGCCAGCGGGGCGGTGCCCTGCCCGTACAGACGCCCCAAGCTCAGGGCTCTGCTCTGTGCCGCCTCGTGCGCGCCTTCACCCCCCTTAGCTCCGATGAAGCCCCCCAGAGCCCCAGCTCAGCTCCCGGCGGGCACCCCAGGAGGGAGGGAGGCCCCGCCAGCTGCGCCGCCTCCTCCTCCGACCCGCGACCCGACCCTCTGCTCGGCGGCCCGGGGTGACAGGGACCCGCCGCCCACCCCCCACCCCCCACCCCCGGGGCCGGCCTCCTCCCCAGCGACCCGCCCCGGCCCTGGGCGCGGCCGCGGAGCGACGGGGTAGGGCGGGGAGGGGGGCGCGGGCGCGCGGAGGGCGGGGGGCGCGCGGGGCGGAGCGCGGAGCTTCGGGAGCGGAGCGGCGGGAGTGCGCGGAGCGGGCGCAGGGCGCGCGGGTGTGCGCGGAGCGGGCGCGGGTGTGCCCGGAGCGAGCGCGGGTGTGCCCGGAGCGGGGCGCGGGTGTGTCCGGAACGGGGCGCGGGTGTGCCCGGAGAGGCTGTGCGCGGAGCGGGGCGCGGGGAGGGGCGCGGGGCGTGCGCTGCGCGCGGCGCGGCGCGGCTCGTCCGGCTCGGCTCGTCCGGCTCCGCGGCCGGAGATCGCGGGTCCCCGCGGCCTCCCGCCCGTCCGGGCCCGCGCCCCGCAGCCACCATGCGCCTCAACCACTCGGCGGACGCGCGGGGGCCCGAGCTGGCGCCGCCGCCGTCGGGGCTGGAAGCCGCGCTCCTGGCCGCCGGCGTGGGCAACCGCTCGGGCGCCGCCAATGCCTCGGAGTGGCCGAGCGCGGCGCCCAGCAGCAATCTGGACGTGAACACGGACATCTACTCCAAAACGCTGGTGACGGCTGTGTACCTGCTGCTGTTCGCGGTGGGCGCCGTGGGCAACTCAGTAACGGCGTTCACGCTGGCGCGCCGGCGGCCGCTGCACGGCTTCCAGAGCACCGTGCACTACCACCTGGGCAGCCTGGCCCTGTCCGACCTGCTCATCCTGCTGCTGGCCATGCCCGTGGAGCTGTACAACTTCATCTGGGTGCACCACCCCTGGGCCTTCGGCGACGCCGTCTGCCGCGGCTACTACTTCCTGCGCGAAGCCTGCACCTACGCCACGGCCCTTAACGTGGCCAGCCTGAGCGTGGAGCGCTACCTGGCCATCTGCCACCCCTTCAAGGCCAAGACCCTCATGTCCCGCAGCCGCACCAAGAAGTTCATCAGCGCCGTGTGGCTGGCCTCGGGGCTGCTGGCCGTGCCCATGCTCTTCGCCATGGGCCAGCAGAACCTCAGCGCCGACAGCCAGCACCCCGGGGGGCTGGTGTGCACGCCCGTCACCAGCACCCACACCCTCAAGGTCATCATCCAGGTGAGCCGCGGGGGCGGCGGGGCGGCGGGGGAGCCTGGCAGAGGGGCTGGCAGGTGGGCAGGGCGCGCCAAGCAGCTCCCGGTGTGTGCCCTGGACACTCACTGTCCCTCCTGGGCCCAGTCCGGCCAGACTCCCTGCTGGCCACCCGGCCTGCCCCACAGGGGGCCCTGGCTGACCCCCGCCCCACCTTGGCCTCTGCCTGAGCTGGGTGGGAGCAGTGCCCTTCCGGCACGCGGGTCGGGGAGGGTGGGCGACGCCACTCCTCGGGCTGTGAGGACCAGGTGCCTGGGGTGGGAGCAGGTGCCTGGGGCTAGGGCTGACTCGGAAGCCCTGGACCATTGTCCTCAGGCCCCACCTGACCAGGCTGTGCTTCCAGCCACCCAGCACGCCGCCTCCCGGTGGACTTGCCCCTCGGGAGTGTGGGGCCCGGGGCCAGGCAGGCCGGCAGCCTGTGAGGTGAGTGGGCCGAGGCCGGTGTGTGCTGGTCTTGGGCCGGGAAGGGGACACCGAGGAAGCTCCCGGCCCCGCACGGCACCGAGCACGGGTGCCCAGAGGCAGCCCCACCTGCAACGCCCCCGGCCATGAGGACTCTGGGCAGCAGCTGCCCATGGGCCCTTCCTGCGGGCCACACAGAGGAAGCAGATCTTCTCCCCGGTCGCGGCTGCTGTGGAGCCCGACCCAGCTCTCCCCCCCCAGCCTGGCATCGGGGTGTGGGGTGCTGCGAGAGCCAGGAGTGGAGCCCCCACCCCAAGAGCCTGGGGCCGTGTCCAGGCCCCTGCCCCCAGGGGGCTCGCGTCACCTCGCTGACGTCTGTGTCACTCCACTGTGACGCTCTGGCCTCAGCCGGGCTCTCCATTCAAGGGCTCTGATTACTGCACTGCCCCCGCTCTCTCCAGAGCCCACGGGGGTCCTGCGTGCCGCCTCTCAGAGGCCGCCTGGCCGCCCCCACCCTGCAGGGCGCCGCCACCCACTGGGCCGCGCCAGTCCCCGGGGCGGCCTGGCTCCCCTGCTCTGCGCTGCCCAGCAGTGTCCAGGCACATCCCAGGCACAAGGACGCCAGCACAGACCCACACAGACACGCGCACACATGAGCGTAGATGACATGGGTAGAGACACACACGTGAGAACAGCTAGACACCCTCAGCGCGCGCGCACACACACACACACACTGTGAACGCAGACACAGACACCCTCAAAACACACACGCGTGGCCCTCCTGGGGCCCCTGGAGCCAGCAGGCGTTTGTGGGGTGGGACAAACCACACGGGAGGGGCTGCACGGGCCGGGCTGGGGAGCTGGTTGCTCCCACTCCCGAACCTGGCAAGCGACAGGTATGAGGCCGCACACGGGCAGTCCAGAGAGCCTGGCCATGCCCCACACTCACCTCTGCCCCCTCTGCGTCTCCAGTAGCTCCATGGAAACTGTCCACCCACAGTCCTGTCTGGTGTGGACAGTGCTCACTTTCCCGTCCGGGGTGGACAGTCCCACTGATGCTCTTCACGGAGCAGGAACTGGCTCCTGGGGGAGGGGTCCAGGGCGTCTCCTGTGTGAGAATCACTGAGAGACTGGACTCTGTCGTCCCCTGCTGACCCTTTGGAAGCACAGCTCTGCCTCTGGGGACAGTGCTAACTTCGGACCAAACCCTCCCCCCAGGCCCTGGGTGGGGTCCATGAGCCCTGGGCAGCGGCCCAGGGACAGAGCCTGTCCCCACTAAAGCTGTCCCCACTATAAAGACCCCTCATGCCCACACTGGGCAGTGTCCACGGCCCTCAGGTCCCCTGAGCACTGGCTGTGGCAGGGCTGAGTACCCCAAAACTGCAGATCCCTGAGTGTGCGTGAGAGCTGCCCGCCCTGCCAGTCTCCGGGAGCTCCTCCTTGGCCGGCCCCAGCTCGTCATCTGCTGCTGCAACCCCCGGCGCTCGCTCTTCCTGCCCCTGCGGCTTGTCTGCCTGTCCCGGGGGCTGGCGGGTTCTCGCTGTGGCCCCTGGGCCTCCCCATGTCCCTCACGCCCTGTACGGCCAGCATGCGTCTCCTGGCAGCGGGCAGAAGAAACACCAGCCTATCAGCGGCCCCAACTGCCCAGGACGGCGGGGGCTCTGCGGCCAGTGCTCCTCGTCCAGCGCGGCCCCGGGAAGGCCTGAGGGGGCGCGACCTGGCTGTGAGGCATCTGCCGGGACGGGGCAGGAAGCGGCTGTTGGGGTTCCTCTGGCACCCCGTGCTGGCCCCGAGTGGAGTTGGCCCTTGAGTCCGGGGAGCCGGCGGGCAGCTGGAGTCTCTGCGGGCGGCTCCAAGGCCTCGTGAGTGCCCCCCCGCCCCCCACAGCCTCTGAGCAGCCCCCTGGGGCGGCAGCACCCAGCCACGTCTGGTCTCCCGCTGACCCCGTGGCGGCGACCCCTGCAGCAGGGACGGGAAGGAACAACCCAGCCCAGGATGAGCTGCCCCAGCTCACTGTGGCAGAGGCCCTGACCGTTTGGACAGCCCGGAGGCCCCTGGCTGGACAGGATCGCGGCCACCCCCGTCCACCTCCTGCAGCTTCTCATCCTCCGCTTCCCTCGGGGCCACCATGAGGAGGGAGCCCCTCAGCCTCCCAGAGATGCGGGAGCGTGGACACTGGCAGGGAAGGCCGTGGTCCAGCCTCCTGGGCACAGGTGTGCCCGAGGCCTCTAGCACAGAGAACAGCCGTCTACATGGAACACAGACGCAGCAGGAAGACGGAGCCTCGGGGACGCCGGGCCCGAGCTGGACAGTCCTCAGCCAGGAGGACAGGCAGAGCGGGACTGCACGCGGCCACCCCTCTCCAACCCGTCCTGCTGGGGGTCTGGGGGGCAGGGCAAAGGCGCCTCTGGGCTGGACATTCCCGAGTTCCGGAAGGTTCCCAGGTGGAAGTGTCTGTGGGTGTCAGTCCGAGGCTGCGCTGAGGCTGGGCCATGGGTGTCCTCACGGAGCATCAATATTCATGGGCGCTCGGGGCTCCACATTCCCCGTAATTTAAGTGTCATCAAGAGCTGCTTCGTCCCAGCCCCTTCCGGAAAATGGATCCTCATTAACCCTCCCCGAGTCTGTGGGAGGGAAACGTCCCCAGGAGCAAAGCTCGCCCCACCCCCGACCCCCTCAGGGACAGCTGGACGTGGACAGCCCACAAACACGAGGAGCTGCTGGGACGGCCTGGCTCAGCCCCGCTGACCACAGCCACCGTGCTGGATGGCGCTGGGGGACCATTCCAGGGTCCGGAGTCCCGCAGGGGACACGCACGGCTGTGCCGGCTGCTGTTTCACGCCCAGCCTGCTGCCCTTTGGCTGTGAGCAGGAACGGCCTGTCCAGGCATCCCCTGATGACCTTCGAAAGCCCGAACCCGCGTCCACTGCAGGTGGCCCCGCCCCTGTGCCCAGGGGGATTTGGGCACTGGGGGCCGCTTCCCTGATCTGATTGATGCCCGGCAGCCAGGCTGGTGCCAGTGGGGTGTCGGGGACAGGATGTGAGGGGATGGGGGGGGCACTGGGCGCTTCCCAAGGGTGCCCGGTGCTGTCCGTGGTGCTGCCTCCCCGCCTCCCGGGGGAGCTCAGACCCCAAGGGGGAAAGCCGGGGACACGTGGGACAGGGACGCCCATGAAGGGGTGTCTTGGGGCTGGTGGGCTGCAGGCTCATCCCCCCTCATGGCCCCAGACGGCTCCCGTGCCACCCCCTTGCGCCTGGCATTACTGGTGGAGCCCAGGTCCGTGAGCGCGGCATGGGGGCTCCCTGACATGTCGTCCTGGGACGGTGCCCCTCTGTCCCGCGTGGGGAGGGGGCCGGTGCTACCAAGAGTCCCTCGCGTGAAGCTGCAGCATCGGCCGTGTCCCCACGTGGGCCGTGGCGCGGCTGGGTGTGTGGCAGTGTCAGTGGCACTCCGAGGCTGTGGGCATGGGGGAGACTCTCGGCCTTGAGTCCAGTGCCTGAAGGGCCACGTCTGGGCATGAGGCGGCCAGCCGCGCCCACATGCCCGCCCACAGGGCTCTGTGCCGAGGCCACGCGCCTGTCCTCCCAGGCCCTTAGGCCCAAGGAAACAAGGGCAGTACCAGGGCCACACGCGTGGCCACCAGGGCACAGCTCTGAGGCACAGGGGTGACCAGACTGTCCCGGAACCCCCTGATTTCCAATCCTGGCCACGGGGAAAGTAGGCGCTGAGGACAGGGCCCAGGTCCCACTGGGCCCCGTAGCCTTCGGGAACGAGGCTGGTGTGGGCAGGCCCTGGGCTCCAGGCTACTGCCTGTGTGGTCCAGGCCGATGCCGCCCAGTCCAGGGTGACTTACCGTGCTCCCTTTCCAGAACTTTCCTAGCTATTCTTAGACATTCTTTTCCTGCGACTGCAGCCAGCCTGTCTGCTCCTGGTGGTGTTTGCTGGATGGGGCCGGCCAGAGGGCCCGGTGCCTCGGGTCGGCCAGGGGGATGGTGTCCTTCCCCCACCCCCCCGCGTCATCTCTGAGGCACTGCCAGGGGCCGTGTCTGCTCTTGGGGAGGGATGCTCTCTTGCCTGAGCTGGCCAGAGGCCCCTCGCCTCCCGGCCAAGGGGGCTGAGGCTTCGTTCCGTCGGGACTTGCTTTGCCCGACACCAAGGCCTGGACATCCTCCAGCGGGCGACTGGCGTCCAGGCCAGGCCCTGACACCCCGGGACACGCTGGGCACTCGCGGCCCCGCCGGCTCAGCAAGGTATGGAATTCAGATGTTTTGACATTCGGCGTCTGCGCTGGATACACTCGTTCTGTTTAAGCCGCCCGGGACAATGACGCATGGCTGCTGTCTGCTGGCGGGAGCCCCGGAAACAGCCCTGATGGCACCTTGGGGTCCCGCAGAGGGGCTGCCAGGAGGCCAAGCAGGCATCTTGGGGACAGGTGACTCGTGCAAGACAGGGATGGAGGCATGGGCCAGGGTCAGAAGAAAAAGCCAAATGCAGTTTGGGGCTCCACACTGGCCCGGGTGCTGCGGCTCTCGGGGCCTGCGCCCCTCTCCGCTGCAGGGCAGGGGCGGGGGCACGGGCATGGCCAGTGCTGGCCACTCTGAGCCAGTGACTGGCCAGGCTGCACCTTCTGAGCTGCGGGGGCGGGTCTGCTGTGTGGACGGGACGGCCACGCGGGTCTGACGCCGCTCGCCCATGTCCTTGCAGGTCAACACCTTCATGTCCTTCGTCGTGCCCATGGTGGTCATCTCCATCCTCAACACCATCATCGCCAACAAGCTGGCCGCCACGGTTCGCCACGCGGCCGAGCTGGGCCAGGTGTCCACAGTCGGGGGGCAGCACGGATCCTTCACCATGCCCATCGAGCCAGGCCGGGTGCAGGCGCTGCGGCATGGAGTGCGGGTGCTCCGTATGTCCTCTGGGCCCCGGGGAGGGCCTGGGGGGACAGCAGAGGCCGACGCGCGCTGAGGCTGCAAGTCCCAGAGAATGAAGCGTGCAGGGCTGGCAGCACAGCCAGCCCTCAGGGGCATTCCTCTCCTCCCCGGCAGACGCTCGCCCTCCTCCCACCCACCCACCCCTGCACACTCGCCCTCCTCTGTCTCCACCCCTGCATGCTCACTCCTCCCTTTTACTCAGCTCTGTAATATCCACCCACTCCCCGTCCGCCTCCCTCCTCATCACCCGTCCGCCTGCCGTCCATCGCCCACTCACCCACCCACCCATCACCGCCCACCTACTCCTCGATGGCTGGTCCACCGGCCCCTCCATGGTCTGCGCCGCCCGCCTGCCCCATTCCGACAGCCATCAGCCACGCGCTCATCTCTCCACCCTCCACGCGCCCGTCGCCGTCCCTCTCTCACACTGCCCACTCCCTCTGGCTCCAGAACGCTCCGTCTGAGGAGAGCGCGCTGCCCCTGGAACACGACCCCTCCTACTGGGGTGTGCGTGCCCGGGTCAGTGACGCACGCATTCGGTCCAGCGTGACGCCCGCTGGCTCGGCCGGCTGCTGCCACGGGTCCCAGCGTGCCTGTCTGCCCATCCTGCACTGCCTTGTGGCCATAGGTGGGCATGCTGGCCTCCGGGCGGGCTCAGAGCAACAGTGCAGCGAGGGGCACTGGGTGTGGCCGACCTGGGTTTGATCCCCAGCATCGCAAATGGTCCCGAGTCCTTCCAGGAGTGATCCCTGAGCACAGAGCCAGGAGTCACCCCTAAGCACTGCTGGGTGTGATAAAAAAAAGAACTTCCTTGTGTGACAATTGGACCGGCCACTCCTCTCCCCCTGCCTGTCTCACCCTGAGCCCGCGTCTTCCTCCCGGCTCCCTCCCGGCTCCCCGCCCGCCTGCCCTCTGAGCTCCGCCTCTTGTGGCCCAGGTGCTGTGGTCGTGGCCTTCGTGGCCTGCCTGCTGCCCTACCACGTGCGGCGCCTCATGTTCTGCTACATCTCCGGACATCAGTGGACTCCGTGAGTCGGGGAGCTCGGCGGGGGGCCCCAGCAGGCGGACGTGATGGGCAGGGGCACGGGACGGGCACCCACAGTGGCCCCAGCCGCGGGGAGGTGGGCTAGGGCAGCGCTCTCGGCTCCGTGCTGAGCTGGCAGGGTGGGACGGGGCCCCCAGACGGGCTGTGACCCGGGGAGTGAGCCAAGGGGCAGGGGAACCAGGCCCGTCAGGAGAGCCACGGGGCCCCGGGAAGGGGCCGGGGCCAGCGGCACCGTCTCTGCGTGGGCCCCGCTGCTAGGTTCCAGAGTGGTGTGCGCGAGGTACCAGGAGCAGGTCCGGTGTTGGGGGACTAGTCCTGCTCACCCCGGCCCTGCACCTGGCCCGGCCTCTGCCCGCAGAAGGGCAGAGCTGATGGGTGTCGGGGCCGCGGCCTGCATCTCTGAGGGGAGAGTGCTGGCAGGGTCTGCTGGGGGTGGGGGGCAGTGGGCTCTGTGCGTGTCAGATGGGGGTGGCTTTGTGTGTGTGTCTGACAGGGGCGGACTCTGTATGTGCGTGTCTGACGGGGGTGGCTCTGTGTGTGCGTGTCTGATGGGGGTGGCACTGTGTGCATGTCTGACGGGAGTGGCTCTGTGCGTGTCTGATGGGGGTGGCTCTGTGCATGTCTGACGGGAGTGGCTCTGTGTGTGCGTTATCTGATAGGGGTGACACTGTGTGCTTGTCTGACGGGGGTGGCTCTTGTGTGTGTGTTGATGGGGGTGGCACTGTGTGCATGTCTGACGGGAGTGGCTCTGTGCGTGTCTGATGGGGATGGCTCTGTGCATGTCTGACGGGAGTGGCTCTGTGTGTGCGTTATCTGATGGGGGTGACACTGTGTGCTTGTCTGACGGGGGTGGCTCTGTGTGTGTCTGATGGGGGTGGCTCTGTGCATGTCTGACGGGAGTGGCTCTGTGTGTGCGTTATCTGATAGCGGTGACACTGTGTGCTTGTCTGACGGGGGTGGCTCTTGTGTGTGTGTGTCTGATGGGGGTGGTACTGTGTGCTTGTCTGACGGGGGTGGCTCTGTGTGTGCATGTCTGATGGGGGTGACACTCTGTGCTTGTCTGACGGGGGTGGCTCTTGTGTGTGTGTGTCTGATGGGGGTGACACTCTGTGCATGTCTGATGGGGGTGGCTCTGTGCGTGTCTGATGGGGGTGGGCTCCATGTGCTTGTCTGATGGGGGTGGCTCTGGGTGGCGTGTTGATGGGGGTGGCACTGTGTGCATGTCTGACGGGAGTAGCTCTGTGTGTGCGTGTTTAATGGGGGTGGGCTCAGTGTGCTTGTCTGATGGGAGTGCCTCTGTATGTGTGTCTGACGAGGGTGGCTCTGTGTGTGCGTGTCTGGTGGGGGGGGCTCCGTGTGCGTGTCTGGTGGGGGTGGGCTCCGTGTGCGTGTCTGACGGGGCTGGCTCCGTGTGCGGGCCTGACTGTCCTGCTACCCCAGGTTCCTGTACGACTTCTACCACTACTTCTACCTGCTGACCAATGCCCTGTTCTACGTCAGCTCAGCTGTCAACCCTGTCCTCTACAACCTGGTGTCGGCCAACTTCCGCCAGGCCTTTGTGGCCACGCTGGGCTGCCTGTGCCCACCCTGGCACCGCCGTGCGGCCAGACTGGCGCGGACGGCCAACAGCGTGTCCAGCAGCCACACGTGCTCCAGCAACATCACTCGCGAGACGCTGTACTAGCCCCCGGCCCCTCCCCAGCCCCTCTCGCCCAGTCCCCCATGGACAGAGACTGAAAGGCCTCGGGAGAGTGCAGGGCCCAGGGCCGGCCCCGGCTCCAGGGACAAGGCGGGGCCTCCGCATGGCCGGTGAGCACCTGGCCCGGACCAGCCTCCCTGGGCACCCCGGCACAGGCATGAGGCCCGCGGGGGCCCCCAGCCTGCAGGCAGCTTCAGGGCAAGGGCACCAGGAAGGGCCGCGTCACCAGCTGTCCCCACTGTCCATGGCTGTCCCTCTGCCGTCTCTGGGCCCCTTAGTGGGTCCGACCCCTCGGCCCAGTCCGATGCCTGCAGTGCGCAGGAACCAGGTCACAGAGCCTCGTGGCCCGGCCCAGCGGGGGCCACAGGAGCCCGGAGCCCACAGCTGCCCCCTCCTGCCAAGCCCCCAGCCAAACCTCAGCAGTGGGCTCCGGACCTGCCTCGCTCAGGGCGGGGGCCAGTAGGACTCGCTTCGCTGCCCATCAGCCCTGGAAGGAGACCCCCACCCCGCTGACCACCCACCCTTCCACGTGACCCCAGGCCCCAAGCCCCGAGGTCCCCCCTCCCATCCCCACATCTCTCCCGGGCCAGCCCGGCCTCCCACGGCCCTCCCCTCTGAGCATTGCCCTCCCCCCAGCCACACCCCCACACTCCTCCCCCCCATCACCCTCAGAAGCTGGGGTCGCCCCAAGGCTCCGAGCTCACCCCATTCACCGAGACTCATCTGAAGGAATGAAGCGCTGACGGGGGCAGGGGCGGCCCCTCCACTGCCCGCAGCTCCCTTCCGCCCGACAGGAGACAGGAGACAGAACTGCCATTCCCCATCCGTTGCCGGGCAACGGGAGGCTGCCCGGGAGGGGCTCTGTGGGGTGAGAGGCTGGGGGGAGGCGGGAGGCGGAGTCCAGGACCCCCCCATCCCCCCAACCACCATTAGCTTTGTCTCACTGGATGCTTTGCAGACCTGGTCCCTGGCAGCCCTTAAGGCACAGCATCGCAGGGAGATAAGGAACTAGAGCCCTGGAGGGCCTGCCTCTGCACACACGTGTACACCTATGCGCACACAAGCACATGTGAACATGGCACGCATCACACATGTGAACATCCATCCACACACCACACACGTGAGCATTTATGTACACACATGATCACATCACACACGACCACGCACACACATTATATGTGAACACCCCACATGCACATATGGGCACATGTGAATATCCCATGGACACACTGCACATGTGAACACCCGTGCACGTATGTGGGCATACATAGGCACAGAGCACACACACACGAATCTCTCATACTCACATGCACACAGACACATACGTGAATGTCCTGTGCGTATGCGTGCATGTGCAGAGACCACATGCCCTCCACACGGGCCAGCACACATTTAGTGAACGTGAGTGTGCCAAGCACGCACATACTAGGAAACACGCCACACCCACGCACACCTGCCCGTGGGCAATTGCGAGCACACCACATGCGTGCCACACACACCACACACACAGGTGATGCACCGTGAGGCACCCGTGTGCCTCTGCATGGGTGCCCCGCCGTGAGCACCACACACATGAACACACACGTGCATGGCGAGACCCGACTCTGCCCCTCCACGCCCAGAGCCCCAGGCAGGCCCTGAGGCGAAGCCCCTGGACCTACTCCAGGGGTCCACGTGATGTCTCCCGGGGTCAGGCCCTGTCTGCACCCTGGAGGGCGGAGCCGCTGGAGCCGGGGGTCACTGGGCTCTGCCGGCCACTCTCCACCTCGGTGCCCAGAGCAGGCCCGTCCCTCCAGCGAGGAGCCACGGGGACGTTGAGACCACCCCAAGCCCAGGAGACCACTGGGCCTGCCCACCTGACCCTGCCCTCTGCGCCCACCAATAAAGTGCACCCTCGCCTGGCCTCTAGTCCTGCTTCTGGGGGAGGGACCCTGGGCTGGACATGTGGGGGCAGGGGAGAGCCTGCTCCAGGGCCTGTTCCCGGGATGTAGCACACACGAGGTCTCAGCACCGGGCAGGCCCTGCTGTCCTGCGAGACGCAGAACACCCTGATTCGGCCTGCTTAGGCCCCCGCTGCGCTAGAGTGAGCGCCCCAGGATGGTCCTGGCCTGGCTGCGTTGAGTTCTCGGGTAAAGGGTCTTAGAGCCTGAAGAAGGAAAGTGAACACTGTGATGATGAGTCCAGGCAACAACGGGGGCAGGGAGATAGAGAGGGGGGAGAAGGGAAGGACAGACAGAGGGAGGAAGGGAGGGATGGAGGGGTGAAGAAGGAGGAGGGATAGAGGGAGGAGGGGATGATGGAGGAATGAAGGGTTAGAGGGAGGAAGGGAAGGAGGCAGGGATGGAGGAAGGGGAGGGAAGGAGGGAGGCAGGGAGGGGGGAGGGAGGGGAGGGATGGCGGGAAGGAGGAGGCCATGGGGACAGAGGGGAAGGGGGGGAGGGGAGAAGCTGACCCCAGGGAGGAGGGGTTGCGGGGGGCTTGGGTGCAGATCCCCGGAAGGGTCTTCCTGACCTCCCTGCACAGGACGGGCCTCCCCCGCGGTCGCCCAGCTGAGCCCCCTCCTCACCTCCGAATGCGACTGTTGCCCGGCCGACTACGGCCATCTGAGAGCCCGACGGGAACGCGCTGGGCCCAGGGCGAAGTGCGGGTGGGAGGGACGCGTTCAGGGAGGGGCAGACCTGGGGCTGGAAGGCAGCAGCAGGGCCGGACGTCAGCCCTGGTGGGACCCATCCCCAGCCTCCAGGGCACACGGTCCCACTCTCCTGTCACAGCTACACGGGACATCAGTGGCACGTCTGTCTGTGTCCATTAGGAGACCAAAATGGGTGAGGGGCGGGTGACCCAGTGCTCTCCCCGACAGACTGTCCTGTACCAGGAGCCACGCCCCTGATCACTCGACACGCCCGACCATGGGCCAATCCTCACCACGAGACCCTCCTGATCGTGGAGACACTCCTCACCACGGGGACATGCTGACCCAGGGGGCGTGGTGACCATGGAGACCCTTCTGACCACAGGCCGACTGGAGTCACCAGGTGCAGGCCACAGTCCCCCATCCTACTCCCACCCGGGGGTCCCCATAACCAGTTCCACCAGCCCCTACGTCTGTGTTTCTGTCCTCAGGGATCTCCTGCTGTCTGTGCCCCCAGGCCCTGTCTGGAGGAAGGGGATGCTGACCGACAGGAAGGGGCCACAGGAGCCGAGCCGTGCGCTCAGCACTCCCCTGCTGCCCCCTGCCCTGTGCCACCTCTGACAGCTGCTCAGGACCACCCCAGAATCAGGACTGACCCTGCTCTTGACTGACTCTGCCTGTGCCTGACCCGGATCTGACCCTGAATGACCATCATCTAATTCTGATGACTCTAACTGACTTCCCTGACTGCCCCTGATGGATCATGATCTGACCCTGACCCACACTAACCCTGACTGGTGCTCACTGACCCTGACCCAGACCGACCTGACCCTAAACAACCCTGGCCTGAGCCTGATCCTGACTTAACCTGATCTTACCTGTCTGACCTAACCCTGTCTGATGCTGACTGACCTGACCCTGACTGACCTGACCCTGACTGAACTGACCCTGATCCTGACTCAGCCTAATATGACCCTGACTAACCCTGACTGATGCTGACTGACCTCACCCTGACTGACCTAATCCTGACTGATGCTGACTGACATAACCTTGACTGATGCTGACTGACCTGACCCTGACTGACCTGACCTTGACTGACCTGACCCTGATCCTGACTCAGCCTAATCTGACCCTGACTAACCCTGACTGATGCTGACTGACTTGAACCTGACTGATGCTGACTGACCTGACCCTTACTGACCTAACCCTGACTGATGCTCACTGACCTAATTCTGAATAATCTGGCCCTGAATAATGCTGACTGACCTCACCCTGACTAACCCTGACTGATGCTGACTGACCTGACCCTGACTGACCTAACCCTGACTGATGCTGACTGACCTAACCTTGACTGATGCTGACTGACCTGACCCTGATTCTGACTCAGCCTGATCTGATCCTGACTGACTTAACCCTGACTGATGCTGACTGACCGGACCCTGACTTACATATCCCTGACTGATGTTGACTCACCTGACCCTGACTGACCTGACCCTGACTGACCTAATCCTGACTGATGCTGACTGACCTGACCCTGACTGACCTAATTCTGACTGATGCTTACTGACCTAACCTTGACTGATGCTGACTGATTTAAACCTGATTTACCTAATCCTGACTGATGCTGACTGACCTGCCCTGACTGACCTAATCCTGACTGATGCTGACTGACCTGATCTTAACTGATGCTGACTGACCTGATCATGACTGACCTAACCCTGACTGATGCTGACTGACCTGATCTTAACTGATGCTGACTGACCTGATCATGACTGACCTAACCCTGACTGATGCTGACTGACCTGACCCTGACTGACATATCCCTGACTGATGCTGACTGACCTGACCCTGACTGACCTGACCCCGAACTGACTTAGCCTAATCTGACCCTGACTAACCCTGACTGATGCTGACTGACCTAATTCTGAATAATCTGGCCCTGAATGATGTTGACTGACCTGACCCCGACTGATGCTGACTGACCTGACCCTGACTGACCTGACCCTGACTGATGCTGACTGACCTGACCCTGACTAACCTAACCCTGACTGATGCTCACTGACCTAATCCTGAATAACCTGACCCTGACTAATGCTGACTGACCTGACCCTGACTAACCCTGACTGATGCTGACTGACTTGACCCTGACTGATGCTGACCTGACCCTGATTGACCTGACCTTGACTGACCTGACCCTGATCCTGACTCAGCCTAATCTGACCCTGACTAATCCTGACTGATGCTGACTGACCTAATCCTGACTGATGCTGACTGACATGACCCTGACTAACCCTGACTGATGCTGACTGACCTGACCCTGCCTGACCTAACCCTGACTGATGCTAACTGACCTAACCTTGACTGATGCTGACTGACCTGACCCTGACTGACCTGACCCTGATTCTGACTCAGCCTGATCTGACCCTGACTGACTTAACCCTGACTGATGCTGACTGATCTGATCCTGACTGACCTAACCCTGACTGATGCTGACTGACCTGACCCTGACTGACCTAATTCTGACTGATGCTTACTGACCTAACCTTGACTGATGCTGACTGACTTAACCCTGACTTACCTAATCCTGACTGATGCTGACTGACCTGCCCTGACTGACCTAATCCTGACTGATGCTGACTGACCTGACCCTGACTGACCTGACCCCGAACCTGACTCAGCCTAATCTGACCCTGACTAACCCTGACTGATGCTGACTGACCTAACCCTGACTGATGCTGACTGACCTAACCCTGACTGATGCTGACTGACCTAACCCTGACTGATGCTGACTGACCTAACCCTGACTGATGCTGACTGACCTAACCTTGACTGATGCTGACTGACCTGACCCTGACTGACCTGACCCTGATTCTGACTCAGCCTGATCTGACCCTGACTGACTTAACCCTGACTGATGCTGACTGATCTGATCCTGACTGACCTAACCCTGACTGATGCTGACTGACCTGACCCTGACTGACCTAATTCTGACTGATGCTGACTGACCTGCCCTGACTGACCTAATCCTGACTGATGCTGACTGACCTGATCTTGACTGATGCTGACTGACCTGATCATGACTGACCTAACCCTGACTGATGCTGACTGACCTGACCCTGACTGACCTGACCCCGAACCTGACTCAGCCTAATCTGACCCTGACTAACCCTGACTGATGCTGACTGACCTGACCCTGACTGATGCTGACTGACCTGACCCTGACTGATGCTGACTGACCTAACCCTGACTGATGCTGACTGACCTAACCCTGACTGATGCTGACTGACCTAACCCTGACTGATGCTGACTGACCTAACCTTGACTGATGCTGACTGACTTAACCCTGACTTACCTAATCCTGACTGATGCTGACTGACCTACCCTGACTGACCTAATCCTGACTGATGCTGATTGACCTGATTTTGACTGATGCTGACTGACCTGATCCTGACTGACCTAATCCTGACTGATGCTGACTGACCTAACTCTGACTGATGCTGACTGACCTGACCCTGACTGACCTGACCTTGACTGACCTGACCCCGATCCTGACACAGCCTAATCTGACCTTGACTAACCCTGACTGATGCTGACTGACTTGACCCTGACTGATGCTGACTGACCTGACCCTGATTCTGACTCAGCCTGATCTGACCCTGACTAACTTAACCCTAACTAATGCTGACTGACCTGACCCTGACTGACCTAATCCTGACTGATGCTGACTGACCTAACCCTGACTGATGCTGACTGACCTAACCCTGACTGATGCTGACTGACCTAACCCTGACTGATGCTGACTGACCTAATCCTGACTGATGCTGACTGACCTAACCTTGACTGATGCTGACTGACTTAACCCTGACTTACCTAATCCTGACTGATGCTGACTGACCTACCCTGACTGACCTAATCCTGACTGATGCTGATTGACCTGATTTTGACTGATGCTGACTGACCTGATCCTGACTGACCTAATCCTGACTGATGCTGACTGACCTAACTCTGACTGATGCTGATTGACCTGACCTTGACTGACCTGACCTTGACTGACCTGACCCCGATCCTGACACAGCCTAATCTGACCTTGACTAACCCTGACTGATGCTGACTGACTTGACCCTGACTGATGCTGACTGACCTGACCCTGATTCTGACTCAGCCTGATCTGACCCTGACTAACTTAACCCTAACTAATGCTGACTGACCTGACCCTGACTGACCTAATCCTGACTGATGCTGACTGACCTAACCTTGACTGATGCTGACTACCTAACCCTGACTTACCTAGTCCTGACTGATGCTGACTGACCTGACTCTGACTGACCTAACCCTGACTGATGCTGACTGACCTGACCCTGACTGACCTAATCCTGACTGATGCTCACTGACCTGACCCCGATCCTGACTCAGCCTAATCTGATCCTGACTAACCCTGACTGATGCTGACTGACTTGACCCTGACTGATGCTGACTGACCTAACCCTGACTGATGCTGACTGACCTAACCCTGACTGATGCTGACTGACCTAACCCTGACTGATGCTGACTGACCTAACCCTGACTGATGCTGACTGACCTGACCCTGACTGACCTGACCCTGATCCTGACTCAGCCTGATCTGACCCTTACTGATTAACCTTGACTGATGCTGACTGATCTTACCCTTACTGACCTGACCCTGACTGATGCTGACTGACCTGACCCTGCCTAACCTAACCCTGACTGATGCTGACTGACCTGACCCTGATTGACCTAATGCTGGATGACCTGACCCTGATCCTGACTCAGCCTAATCTGACCCTAACCCTGAATGATGGTGACTGACCTAACCCTGACTTACCTAATCCTGACTGATGCTGACTGACCTGACCCTGACTGACCTGACCCTGATCCTGACTCAGCTCGATCTGACCCTGAGTGACTTAGCCCTGACTGATGCTGACTGACCTGACCCTGACTGACCTGTCCCTGATCCTGACTCAGACTGATATGACCCTGACTGACTTAACCCTGGCTGATGCTGACTGACCTGACCCTGACTGACCTAATCCTGACTAATGCTGGCTGACCTGACCCTGACTAATGCCGACTGACCTGACCCTGACTGACCTAATCCTGACTGATGCTGGCTGACCTGACCCTAACTGATGCTAAATGACCTGACCCAACTTATGCTGACTGACTTGACTCTGTATGATGCTGACTGCCTGACCATGACTTACACTGACTAAACCAGACCCTGACTGACCCTCACCTGACCCTGAACCTGACTGACCATGATCTGATCCTGACTGACTCTGACCCTAACAATGTGGACCCTGACCCTGACCTGACCCTGACCTGACCCTGACCTGACCCTGACCTGATCCTGACTCCTGACTGATCCTGACTGGTTCTAACCTGACCCGATCCTGACCCTGGCTGATCACAATCTAACCCTGACTGACCCAGATCCTGAACTGATCTTGACCTTGACCCTTACCTGACCCTGTTGATCATGATCTGGCCCTAACCAACCTGACCTGACCCTGACTGACCGTGGTCTGACTACCCTGACGCTAACCCAAGCCTAACTCTCTTCCCTCTGAGCCCACCGGTGAGCACTCCCAGTCCCACAAGCAGGTAGGAGGAGGGAGGAGGGAGGCAGTATTCTGGAGGCAGCTGGGCTGGTAAGGAGAGCATGGAGCAGAGAGGAGAGGGCCCACGCGTTCTCCTGGCACACGGGGTCAGCTACCAAGGAGGAAGACAAAACCTGACCCAATAGCTCAAGCACACCACAGGCCGGGGCGACCACAGAAGAGAGCCCCGACCCTAGGGGCTGGGGAGATGCTACAGGGGGCTGCGTGCCTGCCTTGCCCATGCCCAGCCTGGGGTTGATCCCCGGCACCCTCTATGGCCCCTGAGCACTACCAGGAGTGATCCCTGGGCACTGAGACAGGAGTAACCCGAGTATCGCCAGATGTCACCCAAAAACTAAGAAAAAAAAGAGAGACCCCCCCCGCAGGGACAGAGCCTACCCTGTCCTCCCCCTGCTCTCCTCCCACAGGGCACCATGTGCTCTCCGTCGCCTGCCCTCCTCTCCCACTAATCACGCTGCTCACTCCCAGGGCCTAGTTGGCCAGCAAGAGGCCAGCGAAGTGTGCAGGGAAGGATGAGAGGGTGGGCAGGCGCGGTGGCGGGGGAGCGGGTCTGAGGGCGGAGGAGCGGGGCAGGTGAATGGCCAGTGAGAGAGGAGTAGCCGGGAGGGAGCGAGGGTGGAGGGTGAGTGCGTGGGGGGAGCGAGCAGTGATGGCTAACTGCAAGGGGGGGACAGCTGGCCAGATGGACCGGTGCAGGATGGAGGGATAAACAGATGGAGGATGGGCGATGGACGGGCGGGGTGTCAGCAGATGGAGGGACAGTGGAGCAGAGGGACGGACGGGTGGGTCTGGGGGAGGGGCGAGAGCAAGGTGCAGGGACAGGTCAGGACGGACGCGTGGACGGATGGACGGGCGGACGGGTGGATGGGGGACGAGTGGAGGCACGTGCGGTGGGCAGGTGACGAAGGAAGACGAGACTCCGGGCAGAAGCCTGTGTTGTAACGACTGTTTGATCCCCCTGGCCACGGAAAAGGAGCATGAGGAAATTTCTTGCCAGCAGAGTCACAGAGGCCGCTAATAACAAGGTCGGGGCCTGGCGAACTTTGCCAAGGAAATTTCCATCCAGAAACGAGGCTTCTGGGGGATTTGGCCTTTGTGCCAGGCAAGGGGCTGCACAGCTGCGCCTGGGAGGCCCGGAAGGAGCCGGTGCCTGAGTCCCCGTCCAATTAGCACATTCCACCAGCTGCTCTGGCCACGGCGACAGCAGGACGGAAACCAGCCCCACGCAGCCCCCCGTGGCAGGACTCCGATGCTCGAGAATCCAAGCCCCGGCGAGGACTCCTTCACAGCCGCAGGGAGGCGCGGGCTGAGCGTGGGCTGGGCTGGCGAGGGAAGCTGCCCCAGCCTTGGACCCCCAGGTCCAGGCAAGAATGCAGAAGGGGCGACTTCCTGGCTGTGTCTGCCAAGCATGCCGGTGGTCACTTGACGTGGAGGGAAGCTGCTCGCTCCACAAGCACCGCAGAGCCCGACAAAGGCCAGGGGGACCCCGGACCGAGTGCCCCCACAGTGCAGGCACGAGCTGAGGAGATGGGGGGCGGGAAGGACCCGAGCACAGAAGGGTTCTACTTTAGTGGATTTCTGAGGGCAGCCACACCGGCAGTGCTCAGGGCTTACTCCTGGCTCTGTGCGCAGGGATCGCTGTTGGTGGGATTTGGGGATCCTGTGCGGCGCCTGGAATAGAACCCAGGCAAGGTGCATGGAATGCCAGCGCCTCCCCTGTGCTACCTCTCCAGCCCAAGGGAGGTTTCTCACCCAAGTCCTGAGGTGTGGCCAGGAAGCCAGCCCAGATTCAATTCCCAGCATCCCGTATGGTCCCCCGAGCAGACAGGCATAAGCCCCGGGCACCACTTGTGTGGCAGAGAAGGAGAGACAGAGGCAGAGACAGAGAGAGAACCAGCCCCAAGCAGCACCTGGGTTGTTCCAGAACATTCTCCGTGCTGTCCAGCAGGTGCCCTGGCAAGCATCCAGCTGCCCAGACCCAGCCTCTCTTGGCTCCAGCTTGTCCCGCTGTGCCCAGGCGGACTGTGGCCTTTGACAGTTCAGGGTGGCACGGGCCAGGCCGGGGCCCTGCGACAGCAGAGTCCAGGGCCTGAGAGGTGGGGGTTGCTCAGGGCCCACGCTGACCCCCTGCCGCGGCCGCGACCCTCTCGGCAGGCTCAGGGCTTGGCCCCGCCCCAGAGACTCTGCCCTGGCCCCGCCCCTTGCGCTTGGTCCCGCCCAAGGCTTCACCTTGGCCTCGCCCCTGACACGTGCCCCGCCCCTTGCGCTTGGCCCCGCCCAAGACTCCGCCCCTGCACTTAGCCCCGCCGAAAACTCCACCTTGGCCCCGCCCCTGGCATGTGCCCTGCCCCTTGTTCTGGCCCCACCCAAGACTCCGCCCTGGTCTCCATCCCTGACATGTGCCCCGCCCCTTCGGCTTGGCCCCCCCCAAACTACCCCGCCCTGCCCCAGGTATTCTGCCCTGGCCCTGCCCCTTGTGCTTGGCTCCGCCCGATACCCTGCCCCTCGTGTGCCCCGCCCCTCGATCTTGGCCCCGCCCCAGGTATTCAGCCCTGGCCCCCCTTGCGCTTGGCCCCGCCCAAAACTCCACTTGGCCCCGCCCCTGGCATGTGCCCTGCCCCTTGCGCTTGGCCCCGCCCCAGGTATTCCGCTCTGGTCCCGCCCCTTGCACTTGGCTCCGCCCGATGCCCCGCCCTCGCGCTTGGCCCCGCCCCAAGCCCCGCCCCAGGTATTCAGCCCTGGCCCCGCCCCTTGCGCTTGGCCCCCGCCTCGCCTAGAGGCTCATCTTCGCGGTGGGCCCCGCCCACCACGACTCCGCCCTCCCGGTCAGGCCCGCCCAGGAGTCGGAATCTCCTCAGGCCCGCGCCCGCGCCGGGAGCCCTCCGAGGCACGGCAGGTCCCAGGCACCGAGTCTGAGGCCAGGCGGGGCGCCGGAGCCCTTCAGCACGCGCGACCGCAGGCTATCCCCGGCGGCCAGTCTTCCTGCGGACCACGCGGCTCGGCGGGGCTCAGCCGCGGCGGGCCCCGCCCCCTTCCCGGCTCCGCGCCCCGCGCGCGGGGTCCGGCCGCCAGGGGGCGCCGCGCGCGCGCGGCAACGAGCCTCCACGGCGCCTGCGCCGGCGCGCGCCCCCGCCGTGCGCGCCGCGCGCGAGTGCGCCTGCGCGGAGCCGTGGCCGCGCCGCTCCCGCCGGGCTCGTGGGCGGCGGCCGGGCCATGGGGGAGGCCGAGGTGGGCGGCGGCGGCGCGGCGGGCGACAAGGGCCCCGGGGAGGCGGCCGCCAGCCCGGCCGAGGAGACGGTGGTGTGGAGCCCCGAGGTGGAGGTGTGCCTCTTCCACGCCATGCTGGGCCACAAGCCCGTCGGTGAGCGGGGGGCGGCAACGGCCGGCGGCGCGCGCCCCCCGGCCCCGACGCGCCCCAACCCCCCCCGCTCTGCCCCGCAGGCGTGAACAGGCACTTCCACATGATCTGCATCAGGGACAAGTTCAGCCAGAACATCGGCCGGCAGGTGCCCTCCAAGGTCATCTGGGACCACCTGAGCACCATGTACGACATGCAGGCCCTGGTAAGCCGCCCCGGGGAGGGCCGGGGGCCGCTGTCCGTCCAGCCCAGTCCAGTCCGGCCGCCCCCAGCCCCGCCCCGGCCGAAAGCAGGCAGGGCCCCGCCGCTGGCATCGGGTGGGGAGGGCGCCACGGAGAGGGCCAGCCCTGCAGCCGTCCCCTGCCCGGCATGCACCCTCAGGAGCTGGGAGCAGCTGGAGGGCAGAACCCCCTGCTCGGAGCTGGGGACTCCGAGCCCCTGCTCACAGCCCGGCCAGTGGTGCTGGCGGCAGGACCAGACCGATGAGTGGGCTGGGCCCCCGCTGGGAGGCGACAGACCACTGGCCCCAAGGGTGCTGCTGGGTTTCAGGCCGTGCCCGTGCCCGGGGCTGGGGCCCGGACGTGAGGCCCCTGGAGCCAGGGAGTGTCCTAAGGGCCCGGCCAGTGTCCGGTGTGTGGAGGTGGCAGCAGCCTGCCCTGGGGCGCTGCCCGGACTGACCTCTGCCTCCTGGGGCTGAGCAGCCCCTCGCGTGGCACCTCGAGGCCCTGCGTCTGCATCGCCTCCTGCAGTTCCCCGGTTCCCCCTTCCTGATGCTCCCCTGCCAGCTCCGGGGTGCTGCGGCTTGCCCGGGTGCATTTCCCTGTTCGTTAAACCCACGTGACTCCTCTGGCCGTCAGCACGAGTCTGAGATCCTCCCGTTCCCGAACCCCGAGAGGAACTTCGTCCTCCCAGAAGAGATCATCCAAGAGGTCCGAGAAGGTGAGGTGCTGTGAGCAGCACGCCAGGGTCGCAGGGGGCCGGGCGCTGGGCGCTCTCCTGGCCAGGGGCGTGACGTGGCGGCACCTCTCACCCGAGTGGCCGAGGCCAGCTGTAAGGCCAGCTGTGTTCTCCGCAGGGAAAGTGATCATCGAGGACGAGATGAAGGAGGAGATGAAGGAAGACGTGGACCCGCATAGTGGGGCTGATGACGGTAGGTCGCCCCCCCCCCCCCCCTCCGGCCAGGAGCAGGAGCTGTGCAGCCCCGAGGCAGCTGTCTGTTGTGTGCGACTGCCCACGTGCGCGTGCAGGCGGCTGGGTGTATGCAGGTGCATGTGTGTGCGTGTGGGCAGATGGTGGATGTATGCAGACATGTGGGGTGGGCGTGAACACGGGTACGTGCGTGTGGCAGACATGAACATGGGTGTGTGTATAGTGGGCATGAGCATGGGTGTGTGAATGCCTGTAGCAGATGTGAACACGGGTGTGAGGCATGTGGCGGGGATGAACACAGGTGAGCGTGTGCGAGTGGTGGGTGTGAGCGTGAGCGGGCACAGGAGTGCATGTGATGGGAGTGTGAGTGTGAACAAAGGCGTGTGTGCATATGGCAGACATGAACACAGGTATGTGAGTGCGTGTGGTGGGTGTGAACATGGACAGGCATGTGAGTACGTGTGACAGGCACGAGTGCGTGTGGCAGTGTGAACACGTGTGTGCGGTGTGTGGTTTGTGAAAACACAGGTGTGATTGTGTGTGGCGGGTGTGGATAGAGACCTGTGTGCGCGTGCGTATGGCAGGCGTGGACATTAGCGTGTCTGTGGCAGATGTGGACACGGAGGTGAGGGTGCGGGTGGCGGGCAGGTGACCGGAAGAGCAGGGCCGGAAAGCCGTGGAGAGGGGGCAGCACCCCAGTGCCCCCCACCGACATAGTGAGTGGGAAGATGAGGCAAAATCTGGATGTCGTTTCCAGCCCAAATGTTTTGTCTCCCAGTTTTTTCATCTTCAGGAAGCTTGGGGAAAGTGACGGAAAAATCCAGCAAAGACAAAGACAAGAACTCTTCAGACTTGGGGTCCAAAGAAGGGGCCGATAAACGGAAGCGCAGCCGGGTTACCGACAAAGTCCTGACTGCCAACAGCAACCCCTCCAGCCCCAGCGCTGCCAAGCGGCGCCGAACGTAGGCCCCGGGACCTTGACGTCGGCCGCACGAGTTGAGGCCCAGGCTGGAGTGAGTGTGCCCACGCGGCTCCCCGGGCGTGGGGCACCGACAGGAGCCCAGACAGCAAGCAATAAAAGCGCCGGCGTGCATTCTGGGCCCGGGCCCTCCTCTGTCCATCTGTCTGCGCTGCTGAGGGACTGCGGCCCGGACAGTCAGACCCCTTCCCTGGACTGTAACGATGTACATGACCCGTTGGTATTTCGCCATTTCCTTTGTAAGAAGCCTATTTTACTAGTTTTCTATGAAACCAGTATTTCCAAAATGTCATCGTCTTGCGTTTTCTCTGAGATGTTTTATTTTTAAGGTCCTGACTACTGAGACACTTTCTCCTCAGTTTTTATGCGCCAGATGCTGCGAATCTGTCTGGTTATTTTTGTGTCACCTGGCCACCTGCAGGCAGAGTCCCTGGGTGCGGCCAGCTCCCCACTGGCGCCGCCATGGCTGGGATCCTGCATCTGAGCCACGCACTAAAGCACAGGCAGCCGAAGAGTTGTGTGGTTGGATGCCCGAGTGGACCCTCTTTGCCGCAGGGGGACGTTTTTATCCAGGGCTTCACGTATCCGTCAAACTGCCCGATGGGTGCAGACGTGAGACGGGAACAGGAGCGCTGCAGCCGCGCCATGTGTGGAGGGCCCGTGAGGCGCCGGCCCTGGGCTCCCCAGCCTGGCTGAGGGCAAGCAAGGGTCTGCATCACCCGGACCTCCGGGGAGCCCCAGCCCAGATCCCAACACCACCTCAGTCTCTGGTCAGGCCAGGGCCCGGGACCCAGGCAAGAACGCGGACACACGGCCAGGAGGCTGGTGGCAGTCACACCCTCAGACTCTGCTGCCTCTTGGCAGCGTCATTCTAAGATAAGGCCTGTGAGCTCTGCCGCTGGCCCGACTGTGGCGCTGAGAACCCAGGGGGCCAGCTGAGCAGTGGGTGGGCCCCGGGAGGGAGCTGGGAGGGGCTGGGGCGCCCAGGAGGGCCCAGGAGGGACGGCACCCTGGAGGAGGTCTGCTCCAGAGGGCGCTGTCCTGCGGGTGGCCTTCAGACGGCGGCCACCTTCCAGAGGATCCCTGGGACGTGGCCCCGAGCAGAGTGTTGGAGGGGGATCACGTTCTGGCAGGAGTTCCCTGGGACAGCACAGCAAGCCTCTGAGCACCAGCGGTCCGGGGGGCGACCTGGGCGCTAGGACGGCGATCTGGGTGTGGGAGGGGTCTCGGGCCGAGGGTCTTTAGGACTCTGGGACACCCTCTGAGCCCACACCTGCAGAGCACCCCTCCATCCCACAGCCCACCTCCCGGCCAGCGGGACCGCCCCTCGCGCACCCGGGACCGCACTCCCGCGCCGCCCCTGTCCCACTTGGGACCACCGCCCCGCACCTGGGGCCGACCCCGCGCACCCGGGAGCGCGCCCCCTCCCCGCGCACGCCACGCCCGGAACGGCTCCTCGCGCCAGCGACCGCGCCCGGAACGGCCCTCACCCACCCGGGACCGCCCCTTGCTGGACCGGGGCCGCCCCCGCCCCGCCCAGAACCGCCCCCCCGCCCCGCCTGGCACCGCCCCCCGCGCCCGGCGCCGCCCCCTGCTGGACCGGGGCCGCCCCCCGCCCCGCCCGGCGCCGCCCCCGGCGCCCGCCTGGCACCGCCCCCTCGCCTGGCACCGCCCCCTGCTGGACCGGGGCCGCCCCCCGCGCCAGGAACCGCCCCCCGCGCCCGCCTGGCACCGCCCCCTCGCCTGGCACCGCCCCCTGCTGGACCGGGGCCGCCCCCCGCCTCGCCCGGAACCGCCCCCCGCGCCCGCCCGGCGCCGCCCCCCGCGCCCGCGCTTCCTGCCCGCGGGTTCCGCTTCCGGCCCGCGCTGACCGCCCGGCATGGACGACCCGGCCTGCGACTCGACCTGGGACGACTCCGGGGAGGACGGCGAGGCCACGGGCGCCGGCGATGACGCGGACGGCGACGCGCCCGCCCCGGGGGACGCGGACCCGGACGGCGAGGCGGGGCGGGAGGCGCGGCGCGCGGCGCTGCAGGTGCGCAGCCCGGCGGTGGGCGCGGACGGGGTCCGAGGCCCCGGCCCCCGGCCCCCTGCCGCCCCCCCGGCCGGCCCGCGCGGGCCCGCGGCCGACCCCGGCCCGCCGCCCGCGAGCCTGCCCGGGGGGCTCCCGCCGGGGGCGCGGGCCCGCGCGGCCGGCCCGCCCCTCCCGGGCCCCTGCCCGGGGCGACCACCGGGGCGGGGCGGGGGGCGGCGGGCGGGCCGGGCGGGGGTCCGGAGCGGCGCTGACCCCGCCTCCCCCGCAGCCCAGGACGCCGGGGCCCCGGAACTGGCGCGCCGCGCGGGACACGGCCAGGTACCGGCGCCGCTACCCGGTAGGTGGGCGCTGCCCGCGGGGCCGGGACCCGGGGCGGGGCGGGGGGCGGCCGGGGCGCCCCGCCACTCCCCTCTGGCCTGCAGGGTCTGCGGGAGAGGGACAGCCGCGGCGACATGCCCAACCTGAGCTTCTACAGGAACGAGACGCGCTTCCTGCCCGACGGTGCGTGCGCGCGCGGGGACGGGGCGCGGGGGCCGGGGCCGGGGCGCGGGGTCCGGGCGCGGGGAGAAGGGCCGGCACGGGGCGCCCCGCACACCGCCCGCCGCCCCTCCAGGCCACTTCATCGAGGACATTCTGCAGAACTGGAAGGACGACTACGACCGCCTTGAGGACAATCACTCCTACATCCAGTGGTGAGCGCGGCGGGTAGCCCTGGGCGCCGCCCCGCCCCGCCCCGCCCCGCCCCTGCCCTGGGCACCTTCGGCCCCTGCCCCGCCCCCGCCCTGGGCGCCGCCCCCGACTCTGCCCCAAGCACCGCCCCGACCCCGCCCCGCCCCTGCCCCAAGCACCGCCCACCCCGACCCTGGACAGCGCCCCCGACCCTGCCCTGAGCACCGCCTCCTGCGCAGGGCCCCCCTGGCCCCCCTTACCTGGACTGGCCTTCAGCCGGCTGCTTTTTCCTTTCCCCTCGATTCTGCTTCTGCGTTGTCGCTCCTCTGTCCGGGGTCCACCCAGCAGCGCTCAGCAGTTAGCGTCCGGCTCCTCCGCGCTCAGGGCTTATTCCTGCGGGCTGGGGGCCGCCTGGGGTGCGGGGATGGGGCCACGCCACCGAAGGCCGCCCCCTCTTGCAGGCTGTTTCCCCTGCGGGAGCCCGGGGTGAACTGGCACGCCAAGCCCCTGACGCTGGAGGAGATCGAGGTGAGCGGGCGGCGGCGGCGGGGTGGGGGCCCGGGCGGGGCCGGGCTCGCGCCCACGCCACGCGCGCCTTCCCGCCCCGCAGGCCTTCAAGAGCTGCCCCGAGGCCCAGGAGCGGCTGGTGCGGGCCTACGAGCTCATGCTGGGCTTCTACGGCATCCGGCTGGAGGACCGCGGCACCGGCCGGCTGCGCCGCGCGCACAACTACCTGGCCCGCTTCCAGAACCTCAACTGGTGAGCGCGGGGCGCGGGGCGCGGGGCGGGGCTCAGGCCCAGGCCCAGGCCCAGGCTCAACAGCCGCCCGCCCCGCAGCCACAGCCACAACAACCTGCGGCTCACGCGCATCCTCAAGTCGCTGGGCGAGCTGGGCCTGGAGCACCTGCAGGCGCCGCTGGCGCGCTTCTTCCTGGAGGAGACGCTGGTGCGGGGCCAGCTGCCCGCCGTGCGCCAGAGCGCGCTCGACTACTTCGTCTTCTCCGTGCGCAGCCGCCAGCAGCGCCGCCTCCTGCTGCGCTTCGCCTGGGAGCACTTCCGGCCGCGCGCGCACTTCGTGTGGGCGCCCCACGCGCGCCTGCAGAAGCTCCCGCCGCCCGACGAGCCCCAGGAGGAGCCCGCGCGGGAGGACGCGCCCGCGGCGCCGGGGAGCCCCCCGCCCGCCCGTGCGTCCCCCGACGTGCCCCCCGATGCACCTGCCGCCGCGTCCCCCGAGGTGCCCGCCGATGCACCCGCCGAACCGGCCTCCGCCGCGCCTGCCGACGCGCTCCCCGACGTTCCCGCCAGTGCACTCCCTGACGCACCCGCCGATGCATTCTCCGATGTGCCCCCCGACGCGCCCGCCAGCGCGTTCCCCGATGCGGCCCCCGAAGCGCCCGCCGGTGTGGCCCCCGATGCGGCCCCCGATGCCCCTGCCGACGCGCCCCCAGGCGCACCTGCCGATGTGCCCCCAGACATGCCGCCCACCGTCGCATCCCCCAACGCGCTCGCCCCGGAGCCAGTCAGAGAAGGGGGCAATGCCAGCCCCAAGGAGAGCAAGAAGAGGAAGCTGGAGGGGAGCCGTGCGCACGACCCGGCCGAGGAGGACATGGAGAGTGTCACGCTGGGCCTGAAGGACGTTGCGCTCAGCCAGGCCGGCCTGGGCGACCAGGACGCCCGGGAGGTGGCGCCTCCTGGCCCGGAGTCCTCTGCGGCCAAGGGCTCAGAGGAGGTGAGGAAGAAAAGGAAGACGGTCCCCGCCGCGGAGTCTCCCGCCAGGAGCCCCGAGGGTGGAGAGAATGCAGACGAGGTGCAGGAGAAAGCCAAACCCGCCGTGCCCGAGGATGTGGCGCCTGCCAGCCCCGGGCAGCCTTAGTGGAGTGGCGGAAGGCCGGCCTGGGGCGCGACGCCCGTCTCGGTGCTGCGGCCTTTCCCAATAAATGCGTCCACTTTGCTGCCTCGTGTGTGGGCGCGTCGGCCAGGGCAGCGTCCTGCGGCCCTGACTCCAGAGAGGGTGACCCCGCCGCCACCGCGTCTACCTTGGAGCTGTCTGGGGCCAGTGCTGGGGCCCACTTTCCTGGTGGGTCTGTTCCTGCCACGCCGGGCTGTTCAGGGACTGCACTCGAGTGCTGACCCGGGTCACCCGCTGTTCTGTCTCCCAGCCCTGTTGGTGCCATTTTCCCAACAGCAGGTGCTAATGTCATGTCTGCATCACGATTGGGGGGTTCTCCCAATATTTCAAATCTTCACAACTATTAATCCTGTCATGGTGATCTTCTAGCCTGTGACCTTTAATAGGATGGCTCACTGTTTTCGGGGTTCCACACACTGTGCCCACATTCAGAACTTAATGTGTGCCCTAGCACTCCATCGAGCCCTGTCCCCCACACATCCTTTCCTCTCCTCCCTCTTGATTCTGAGACAAATACTGAAATATGCCCGTGAAGAGTCTTCCCATGGCCTCTCAAGTGGTCAGACCTAAAGAAGACTCCCACTTCTCTCTACATAAAAAACTACAAATGACAAAGCTGAATGAGGAAGGCCCAAAGCTGGGCCTCTTTTACAAAAGAGCCAGGTGGTCGGGGTCAAGAAAAGTTCTGGCAGAAATGAAAGGGGCTGCTGCAGAGAGCACCTATGTGATGTGGGTGTGTAGCAGCCTGACGGCTAGAGTTAGATGGGGTGTGTGATCTCCATACGGTGGTCTCCTGAGCCCTGGAACTGCAGGTCTCACTGAGACCAGGCCCTGGCTCATGTCACCTCCACGAGGTGGACAGAGGCAAAGAAGCTGCAGGAGAAAAGTCCGGGGTTGGTTCCTGAGGTTCAAGGAGGCTGATGGCAGCTGAGGCAGCTGAGCTGACCAACCAAGCAACTGCAGCCAGTTCTCCAGAAGATCTAGCTGAGAACCTGAAGAAAGAAGCCCCACTGAACAGCAGATTCTCCTAGAGGGCGCCTTCTGCCCTGAGAGGCGGCCAGAGGGGACGTCCCAGCTGGGGACCAACCTCGACGTGCAGCCGTCTCTCCTGCAGGAGCCAAAGCGGCCGTGAGAGGCTGGAGCCAGGGCTCGTGTCCCCCTAAGCCCTCGGGACCCTTAGGAACCTGCCTCAGCCTGCCCTGCCGGGCCTCCATGGACACAGCAAAGCCTGAGGGGGGATACCGTGACTGCCCAAATCCTGAGCCTGTTGAGACCACTCAGAACAAAGGTCCTTTCGAGACGCCGGCCCGGGACAGTCTGAGCGAGAGGGACAGAGAGGGCCTCCCTCGTCCTGGGACCTCCGGGCACGAGCACGGCAGCCAGAGAAGTATCTTCACGCAGGGACGCTGCAGGGGGCCAGAAGCCTGCCAGCACCTCCACCCTCGGCCGATGGCTCCCTCGGGGTTACCTGGGGACACTTTTTAGCAATAAAGTTTTTTTGTTGGGTTTGGGTATTCTGGTTTTGTGGGGTTTGGGGGGGTGTCACACCTGGTAGGACTCGGGGGTGGGGGCTTACAGGATGTCAGGGGTCCACCCTCGGCCATGCGTAGGGCAGAGCCTCCCCTGCCGTGCTGTCGCTCCAGCTCCGTGGTTTGGGTTGTGGGGATGCTGTGGGTGGCCATGATACAGCAGGGGTCGCCCTCCCCCGTGTGCCATCCCTGCGCCCTGACAGCTTTCTAAAGGCCTGGTCGCCGTTTTTCTGAGTCCCGGCTTTCCCACTCCTTGTTGCACTGACTCACACTGAGCAAGGCTAAGTGGGAGTTTATCTGCACTGGGGAATCCAGCCCCGGGACTGTGCAGTGCTGGGTTGGAGCCGGCACCGTCCCCCGCCGGGACCAGCTTTCCTAGGGAATCTGCGAGGGCTGGCGTCGGAGTCTCCCGGTGGCACCTCCCAGGCCTTGGCTCCACAGAGGCTGGTGTCTGGGGGTCAGGGAGGCAGTGTCCTGGCCACAGGCTGAGTGGAGGCTTCAGTGGTGACGCCCAGGCCAGCGGGGAGGGGCGCCCCTCCTCTGGCCACGGTGTGGGGGTCGCGGGAGCAAGACAGACTCTGCATTCAGGCTGCCGGGGTGGGGACAGGGCGCCCCGTCGGGGAGGAGAAAGGGGCTCTGTCTTCCTTCTGAAAGGTGTGTGTGTGTGCGCACCGCTGGCCCGGAGGCCGGCCCCCAAGTGCCAGGGGCGGCCCCAGGTGGGCCGGCTGAATCGGGGGCTTGTGCCACGGGGCGGAGACCGTCCACTGCTCAGAGCGCTGCAGCCATGGCCGGGGCTCCCGTGCTGGCCCTGCTGCTGCCCGCTCTGCTCCTGACCCTGGCCGGCTCCCACGCACAGGTGAGACTCTGCTGGCCCGGCTGCAGCCCCGGGAGGGCGCGGCCTTGAGGCTCCGGGACGACAGGCGGGCAGCCTGGAGCGCCGTCCCCACGGGCCCGGGCCCGGGCACACAGCCGCCTTTGTTCCCGGGCTGATGCTGGAAGCTGTATCCAGCCGGGTCTGGGGGGTCCCGGGGCTTGGGGGGGTCTCAGGCCTTGGTCTGGGTCGAAAGAGGGGGCTCCCAGCTGCTCGCGGCATTTCTCCCTGCAGAAAGTGGGACCCCGAGGGCCCGCAGGTCCCCCAGGACCTCCCGGGAAGCCGGGCAAGGACGGCATCGACGTGAGTTTGGGGCCGGCGGGGGGCGGGTCGCTGCCTCTCTAGTCGCCCCTCTCAGGCTGGGGTGACGCGGGTGGGAGGCAGCCACACAAAGGCGGCCTTGTTTCTGCCGCACACCACAGGAGTCGGGGCCCAGCGGGGCGCGGGGTGGCCTTGGGGCCGCACATGAGGAGCTGAGGCCTGGTGTTGGGGTCCCCGGGCTGGAGGCAGAGTGGGGAGGGTGGAGGAGGGTCTCCTCTGCCTCCCCCCAGGCCCTGGAGGCGGCTTAGGTGCAAGAAGGGGCGCCCTCCTGCTGCCCCGTGTTGGGGGCGCTCAAGCCTCCAGGAGGCGCTCGGGGGCTCTGGCCAGCCGCTGCGAGGGGTGGGCGTCTCTGGGGCGCCGTGGGGACACATGATTACACCGCACCCTGCAGGGAGAAGCTGGTCCCCCTGGCCTGCCTGGGGCCCCGGTGAGTGTCTGGGATGGGGGAGGGGTGGAGAGGGGGGAGGGGAAAGGGGTCCACCAGGTGCCTTTGGCTGGCTGGCCTGGAATCCCCCACCGCAATCAGGCCCAGGAACGGGGCTTGGGGGCCCTCGGGACCGGCCCCGGGAGCCCCTCGGGCGGGCGGGGAGAGCTGCAGAAGCCGGGTATCAGCTCCCCTCACGCGTCTCCCCACAGGGACCCAAAGGCGCCCCTGGGAAGCCAGGCCCGCCGGGAGAGGCGGGGCTGCCTGGACTGCCCGGCGTGGACGTGAGTGGGCCCGGCTGGCCCTGCCCCCTCCCCCCCCTCCCCCTCCGCCCCTCCCCCTCCCCCCTTTGCCCTTGAGGGTGTCCGGGCCTGGGGTCTGCATCCTCCCCTGCTGCCCAGCTGTGCCCCAGGAGCTGCCTGGGCAGTGGCTCTGTGCTGCCCCTGACCCCGACCCCGCGGCCAGGGTCCCACAGGCCTCACGGGACCTCAGGGGCTCCCGCCTCGGCGGCTCTGGCACAGTGCGACTGACCGGGCTCTGGTGGCTGTGGGGGCATCGGGGGGCGGGGCTGCCGTCTCCCCCCAGCACTGCAGCCGTGGGCTGGCAGGAAGGGGCACGGAGCCAAGGCAGCCTCTGGGCCCCTCGGAGGGGCTGTCCTCTCCCGACACCGCCCTCAAACCTCGTCCGTGTCCTTCCCAGGGTCTGACGGGGAAGGACGGACCCCCTGGGCCCAAGGGCGCCCCTGGAGAACGGGTAAGCTGAGGCAGGCAGCGGGCAGGTCACTGGAGGGGTCTAGGGGCCGAGCGCCAGGGGGGTGGGGCGGGGGCACTGTGCTCCTGCCCCGACCCCCCCTCCTGGGCCTGACGGCGTTCTCAGACGCAGCAGAGGCAGCTGCTGCCAGCCCCCCGCGCCCCTCCTCCGCAGGCCCCCACCCCGACTGTGCCCCTGGGCTCAGCTACGGGCCTGGGGGCGGGCGGGGGGAGTGGGGTGGGCGGCCCAGCAGCAGGAAGCTCCGCGGGGACGCTGAGCCCCCTTCCTGCAGTGCTGGGGGGACTGTCCAGGCCTGGACAGAGGCTCCTGCCTGGGCCCCAGGTGAGGACCAGATCAGAAACCCCGCTGCCCTCTTTCCTTCCGCAGGGAAACCTGGGGCCTCCGGGACCCCCCGGGCTGGGGGTGAGTAGCCACTTCCTCAGGGCTGGGCCTGGGCGGGGGGGTGCCGGGGTCCCCTCCCGCAGGGCGAGTCTGACCCCCCTCCCTGTGCTCGGCTCCGCAGGGCAAAGGCCTCCCTGGACCCCCCGTAAGTACCAGAGCCTTCACCCACCCCCAGGCCAACCTGGGCTGCGCGTCCCAAGCGGGGGACACGGGCAGGTCGGACTCGGGGGCCCACTCCCCATGTCTCCTTCCCAGGGAGAGGCAGGAGTAAGTGGCCTCCCGGGTGGCGTCGGCCTTCGGGGACCCCCGGTGAGTAACCACACCCCTCCCAGAACACCCCCAATTCCTCGCACCCCCCGTGGCCTTGTCCTCGCCCCCCCCCCACCCAGTTGATTGCAGGGGCCCCGTGCCTGCCCCATCTAAGCCACAACCCCCGCCAGGGACCCTCGGGACTCCCAGGCCTGCCTGGCCCCCCAGGACCTCCTGGCGCCCCGGTAAGTACTGAGGGGCAGCAGCCGGGGTGAGAGCCGCCAGCCGCCCTCCACGTGCCGCGGGCAGGAACCAGCTCTGTCTCCCCCAGGGCCACCCTGCCGTGCTCCCAGAAGGTGTCCCCGATCTGCAGGTGGGTGTGCCCACGGGCAGGGCTGGGTCGGCTCGGGTGACCAGGGCCACTGCTCAACTCCAGGGCGCGGGCAGGGCTGGGTGGGCCCCAGCGGGCAGGGAAGCCTGTGGCCGGGGCCTGAGCACTCTGTCGCCCGCAGTGTCCAGCCATCTGCCCGCCAGGACCCCCTGGGCCCCCAGGAATGCCCGGTTTCAAGGTGAGGGACAGCTGCGAGGCCGCGGGCCCCTGGTGTGCCCAGGGGTGGAGGGGGGCCGCTGCTGCCAGCAGGGTCACATGGTGCCACTTCCCGGCTGCTTTCAGGGGCCCACGGGCTACAAGGGGGAGCGAGGAGAAGTCGGCAAGGACGGCGAGAAGGTGACGAGGGGCGCGTGTGGTCGGGGGGGCCTCTGCAGGGGGAGGGTTGGCCGGGTCTGCCATGAGCGGGCGCCCCACTGGTCGCTCACCACCTCCTCCCCTTCTCGCAGGGTGCGCCCGGCCCCCCTGGCGCCGCTGGCATCCCGGGCACCGTGGGCCTGCAGGTGAGGGGCCGGGCGGGGTTGTGGGGGCCCCCCAGGACAGTTCCAGCCGCGGCCGCTGTCACCACCAGCCTCTCCCCACAGGGCCCCCGGGGGCAGCCAGGGTTCCCAGGGCCTCTCGGGCCCCCCGGAGACCGGGTAAGTGCCAACCCCGCCTGGCGGAGAGGCTGGGCCTGCTGAGGGCGCCGGGCCAGGGCCCAGGCTGGGCAGCTGACAGGGACGTGCAGGGGGTTCCAGGAACTCTGAGCCCCTCGACGTGAGCCCCAACACCCTTTCTCCTGTGCAGGGTCCCATCGGGTTCCGGGGGCCTCCCGGTGTCCCAGGAGCACCCGGAAAAGCGGTATGTGGGCGTCCGGGAGAGGCCGGCCCCTGCCCCTCGCCCTGACGCGGGCCGAGGACACAGTCACAGCTGGGCGCGGCGGGGCAGTGGTGGCGGGCACAGGCTGGAGAGCTGCCCGCCACCCCAGCTCCTCTGGCATTGCAGGGACACAGAGGCGAGCGGGGCCCCGAGGGCTTCCGTGGCCCCAAGGGCGACCTGGTGAGTGGGACACCAGGTCCTGGGGCAGCTGCACAGAAGCAGCTTCCTGGGCAGTTGGGGCGGTCGGGGCGGGCCCCCTTGGGGGCAGTTGGTGCTCTGTCCATTGTGCTGTCTTCCAGGGCAAACCAGGTCTCAAAGGGGTCCCTGGAGTGGCCGGGCCAGGCGGAGAGCCGGTGAGTGGCCTTCCCTGCGGCCCTCCCCTCCCTCTGCTCCCCAGCACTCCTGCTGCCAAGGCGAGGGGTCTCCCCGCAGGGTTGGCGGGTCCCCCTCCCCACTGTGTCCCCAGCATCAAAGTTCATCCAGGTGTGGGGGCAGAGTCCGGGCTAGTCCTGGTGCCTAGTTGGGACAAGGCTGCTGGAAGGGACAGATGTGTTCTGGCCACTGTGGGCAGCCCTGGTCCACACGGCTGAGGCCGTGGCAGGCAGTGATGCTCTTTAGGGTGCTGGGAGCCGGCCTCAGCCTGTCTCTTGCTCCCAGGGCATGCCAGGCAAGGACGGCCGAGACGGAGTGCCAGGCACGGACGGCGAGAAGGTTGGTGGTGGCGCCGGGTGCACAGGGTGTGCGGGCACTGGGGGATGGGCAAGGGCATGCGGGCACCCGAGGGGAGGGGTGCAGGCCTGCCTCGGGCCTCAGCACAGCTTCCCTCCCCTCCTGCAGGGAGAGACTGGTCATGGCGGTGCCCCGGGAGAGAAGGGCCCCAACGGGCTGCCCGTGAGTATGGGGCTTCAGTGGGCTCGAGGGGGTCTGAGTGGTAGGTCCAGGTGCCACTCAAGCCCCTCGCCTGTCCCTTGGGGGTCTTCCTGCACCCCAGGTTGACGTCCTTTGACCCCTGCCGTTTGCCTGCAGGGCCTCCCGGGACGAGCAGGGGCCAAGGGTGAGAAGGGAGAACTGGTACGTGACCCCCTCAGGGGACGTGGGGTGGACATGCCGGGCGGACGCTGACACCCCATCCCGTGCAGGGCTGCGATGGAGAGCTGGGTGAGGCAGGGCCCTCTGGAGAGCCCGGCATCCCGGTGAGTACCAGCCCCCCTCTCCCACCCTGGGCTCTGGGCCCCACTGACCCCTCCTCTCCGCTAGGGAGACGCCGGTGTCCCCGGGGAGCGAGGCGAGGCCGGCCACCGCGGCTCTTCGGTGAGTAGGGCATGAGTGCCCAGAGTCGGGGCCCAGCCTGATGGCGCCCCGGCCTGAGCAGCCCCAGCCTCTGGCATCTGCCCAGCAGGGCCCACTCACCCACCTTTGTCTTCCAGGGGGCTCTGGGCCCACAAGGTCCTCCCGGGGCCCCTGGCATCCGAGGGTTTCAGGTGGGTCAGGTTTGGGTCCTGGAGCCGGAGGGTCGGCATGGGCTGGGGGCTTGCTGTGTGACCACCTGGGTCTCATCTGCAGGGCCGAAAGGGCAGTGCTGGCGACCCTGGGATGCCAGGTCCCCAGGGCCTCCGAGGTGGCATGGGCGACCAGGTAAGCACTACCCCTGATGGCCCCGGCCAAGGGGACACACACACACACACACATACACACGCACACACACACACACACACACACACACTCAGGGACAGAGACAGACAGACACACACACTCAGAGACACACAGACACACACACACTCAGAGACACACAGACATACACATACATACTCAGAGACAGACACACACACAATCAGAGACACACAGACATAGACACACACTCAGAGACAGACTCACACACACTCAGACACACACACAAACATATACTCAGAGACAGAGATGCAGACTCACACACACACACACACACACACACTCAGATGCAGACACAGATACACTGAGACAGAGACAGACTCACACACACACACAAACTCAAAGACAGAGACACAGACTCACACACACACACACACACACACACACACACACACTTCGAGACACAGCTCACAGACAGGCCACGGAGCAGTCACACACAGAGCTGACAGGCTGTGGGCACTCACGGGTCAGCTTGGCTCAGCCTACGTCTCTGTGGGGGTGGGGGCCGGGCTGCGACCCTGTGGGCTCCTTATCCGAGGTCCTGCCTCCACTTCCTGTCACTGAGACGTCACCCCCGGCTTCCTGGCAGTCACTGGGGTCTCTGGGCTCTAAAGAGTGGGAGCCGACGGGGCCCTGCGGCCCAGGTCCTGGGGTCCCTCCTGCCTGGGAGCTCGAGACCCTCTCCTGGACCTTCCGCCTCCCGCACCCCCCTGCTCTTATCCTGGGGCCTCGTCCCGGGCCGCCGTGTTCAGGGCTCACGTCTGAGCCAGCGCTGGAGCAGCACTGCCCAGCGGGCTGGCTCTGGGATCTGGGTCCACCGGGATGGTCGGGTTGTGCGTGGGGGGCAGCGTGGGCATGGGGCCCTAACTGCTGCCTCTCTTCCCCCACAGGGGCCTGGAGGAGCCACCGGACCCAAGGGGGAGCAGGTGAGGGCGAGGCCAGGCCGGCCTGTGCTCGGCACCCCGGGCCTCCATGTCGTTCTCGCGTGCCCGACGCTGCCCTGTGTGCCACACCCACCCCGCCCCCCGCCGCCCCTGCCCCACATCGCACCCACCCACCTCCACTCCCTAGCCCCTGTCCAGGCCACCCGGTCCCCGCTGGCCCCGGCGGGCTCGCTCGGGTCTGGGGTCAGGCCACGCAGGGCCAGGGCTGGTTCCTGCTGCCCGTGAGGCCAGGCCAGGCAGGTGCACTCACAGCCTCTCTTTCAGGGCATCGCGGGCTCCGATGGCCTCCCCGGGGACAGAGGGGACCTGGTGAGTGCCCCGAAGGCTCTCCCGGGACCTGTGGTGGGAATGAGTCACGCTGGACAGTTTCGCTTTGGTTTTATTTTGGCTTCGAGCCCGATCAGCAGAGCTGGCGCAGCCAGACGGGGAGGGGGGAGGGGCTGGGTGGGGAGCAGGGGCGGCTCCGGGACGCCCATGCCGTTCATCCGCAGACACACGCGGGTGGTCTGCCCTGTCCCTCCGCCCCGCCGTTTCCCGTGGCCCGGGCAGAGCGCGGTGCAGGGGCTGACGGCGCCTCCAGGGGCTGGGGGCCGGCTGGTCCCTGTCCCTCCAGCCCGGAGTGCCTGAGGACACAGCCCGGCATGTGGTCCATGGCGGCAGGTCTGTAGGAGGGGACAGTGGCCAGGTCAGTGTGATGAGTGACCCCGGCAGCCTAGCCCTGACCACCGTTTCTCCCTCCAGGGTCCCAGCGGCCCCGTTGGAGCCAAAGGAGAGGTGGGTGCTGGAGACGCCCCCCACAGACCCAGGGCCAGGCCGGGCGGGGGGTGGGGCCCTTGGGGCCCGCGCTCAGGTCCTGCTTTCTCCAGTCCGGCAGCCGAGGGGAGCCTGGCCCCAAAGGCCCCCAGGGCCCCAACGGCACCAGCGGTGTGGACGGTGTCCCCGGGCCGCCCGGGCCCCTGGGCTTGCCTGGTGCCCCCGGCGTGCCTGGCATCACCGGGAGAGCAGGTGTTCCGGTATGCCTCCCCACCCCACCCACCACTCCTGGGCCGGGCTCCCCTGGGTGGGGGGACCAGCGGGCCCCGGTGCTGATGGGTTTGTGGGTGACGCCAGGGCAAGGAGGCCAGTGAGCAGCACATCAGGGAGCTGTGTGGGGGCCTGGTCAGCGGTGAGTCCTGCTCCCCCGCCCCCGGCGCGGTCTCCGCCCCCCCTTCCCGCGCCCCGGGGACAGTCCAGCTGCTGGGTCCTGGGACGAGGCTCCGTCTGTCTCCCCAAGAACAAATTGCACAGCTGGCCGCTCACCTGAGGAAGCCCTTGGAGCCGGGCTCCATCGGCCGGCCCGGGCCGGCAGGGCCCCCCGGCCCCCCCGGGCCCCCCGGTTCCATTGGCCACCCTGGAGCCCGAGGCCCCCCCGGATACCGCGGTCCCACCGGAGAGCTGGGAGACCCCGGCCCCCGAGGTGAGCCGTGGGCGGGGCGCCTCCCGCTCTGCTGCCCACAGGGTTGGGAGGGGCAGCCTCACCCCGGGCTGGGTTGGAGCCGGGACCCCCACACCCCTCAACACAGGCGGAACGTCCCCGACCCCCTGGGGAGAGTCAAGGGCGCGACAGGAAGGACCCCCTGTTCTCACTCCAGCCCTGACACTGCTCGGCTACCCCCACAGGGACCCCCGGAGACAGAGGAGACAAAGGTGCAGCTGGCGTGGGTCTGGACGGGCCCGATGGAGACCAGGGGCCCCAAGGTATGCGCATGGGGTCTGGCTCCTCCAAGGCAACACGAGGGGCTGTTCCGTCACCATGGGCACGCCATGCCATCACAGTGGGCACACGGGGCTCGCCCGCCCCAGCAGCGGCCTGGACACTGGCCGCCACCAGGCTCCAAGGAGCCACCACCCCGCCTGGCACCGCACACCCGGGCCCCTAGTCCCAGGCGCAGACTCCCGCCCACACTTCCTCCCGCGCGGGCACCCCAAGAGCTGGGCCCCAGTTCCTTTCTGCTGCATCTTGACTCACCTTCCTGCTCTCCCCCAGGACCGCCAGGCGTGCCCGGCGCCAGCAGAGATGGCCACAGCGGAGCCCATGGCGAGCCCGGCCTTCCCGGAGATCCCGGCCTTCCTGGTGCTGTGGGTGCTCAGGGGACCCCCGGCATCTGTGACACCTCGGCCTGCCAAGGAGCTGTGGCAGGGGGGGGCGGGGAGAAGTCAGGTCCGAGAAGCTCCTAGAACATAACTGGAATGAGCCGAGAGGCCAGAGGCGGAGGACAGGGGCCGAGCGCCTCTCCTGGGCGTGGGACTCTCGACACAGTGCTCCATCCAGCCCTCGGGAGGAGGGAACTCAGAGAAAGGTTATACGATTCCAGGAGGTAAAACATTCAGCCACTGTTTACACGGCGTTTTCGTGAGGACCGAGAGAACCCTGGTGGCAGGTCTGGCCTAGCTTCAGATCCGTGATGGCCACAGAAGGACAAGGCCACAGGGCCTGGCCTCCGCCTCCCCTCTGGGAGGGGACGGGCTAGTCTGGGCGGCGACTTGCACCAGTGGCCAGAGTCCGTGGAAGGTGACTTTTGTATTGCACTAAAGCCTACGGTATTATGTGTTGCAATAAATAAAGCCACTCATTTGAAAACCTCAGTTCCAAACTCTACAGTTTATTGCACAGGAAGTGACGACTCTGGATGTGACATGAGGTGCCATCAGTCCACGAGACAGTGTTTCAGTTAGGGACAAAGGCTGGGAAAGGAAGTCTCTGGAAAATTTCTAGCAAAAGGGTTTCGTTAGGACTGCATTTTGCGACACAGTCCTTCATGACCAGGAATCTTTACAAGGGGAACTGACAAACAAACGAAATAAAATTTCCAAACTACTTCTAGTTAAGTACAGTTTAACTTGTCCAGTTGCTAAGAGGGCGTATTTTAAATGGAAATAAAATAAAAAGCAATGTACCTTTTTAAGACTAAAGAAATTACAAAGGTGTTTTTTCAAGGTTATCATGTTAAGGAAACATGATAGAATCAGACAGATCATCAAAAAATTACTTACTAATTGTCAAGATGTCTTCATCCTCAAGTGGTTTAAGAGGACACTAGTGGCTGGGTGTTTGGCTCTAGAGAAATATTTCTACAAAATGCTTTCAAAGTCCTCACTGGAGTCCCGTGGGCCTGCGCCATCCTTTGGAGTCAAACTCCCGAGCGGCCGTGGGCCGTGGCGTGCTCGCGGGTCCCAGGGAATGGCCGTTCACCTCTCCCAGGAATCGGGCTGCAGGCCCAGTCACTTGATCTCCATCGCGGGGCTACTCTGCAGATTCTCCTGTGCAGGACACGTCACCAGCGAATCTGGTCGGGTCAGCTTCAGCCTCCTGCCGGTCTTACCACAAAACACGCTCTCGAATTCCTAAAGCGAAGAAATGACCATCAGGGCCTGGAAAGCGGGAGCAGGAGACCGGCCTTCGCCGAGGGCCGACCTGGAGAGCTAACCCCTTCAGAGGAGCCTCAGGGGAGCCCCGCCTCGCTCTGGCCGCAGTCACGGGGACCCACCTCTGCTGCCCGGCAGTCAGTCCTGGGTTCCAACAGACGGCCACAGGCCCAGCCATGCTGGGGGTCTCAGTGACCAAAACCCTATTCGCAACCTCGCTTACCGCGGTCAAACACGCAGAGCCGCCGCCCTCGTAACTACGTGCCTGCGTCCTCCACCTCCAGCACCTTCCATCTGCCTCCACGCACCATGCGTGTTCTCTGCGCATGACCCCCGCACAGGAACGCATGGCCAAGACTCCCCTGGGCCCCAAATGCCTTGACCGTAATGGCCCCTGGGCAGCAGATGTTGTGACTGCACAGCCAACTGGGGCAGCTGCCTCCAGGACGTCATACGGGACTTTGACACTCCAACCAGTCGAGTCGCAGGCGAAAGGGGGAGACGGAGAGGAAGGGAACGAGGCTGTCCACTGAAGGCGGCCTGGGCAGCCCAGCGGACGACGTGGCCCAGCGCTATGCTGCTGCTGGGGCATTTCCCGCCCCAGGAGGGAGAGGCAGCGACACGGTCGCGCCAGGCTCGGTTACAGGGACACCGCTCCGTTATTCCACCCCCGTAAGTTTCACAAATCAATGGACATTTTCCAGAAGCTTCTCTAATAGTCAGAGCTTTATTTTGGGGGCACCGTCGGGGTACCAGGGCCTGGACCCGGTGGAGTGCAGGGCGAACTGTCCTGCCTCCCGACAGAATCAAATCCTGGCTTGTAGGTGCCCATGCCAGTGTGCACACGCTCACACGGCCACGCTGCGGTCTCCCTGGACTAAGCCCTGAGCCGGCCCCACACCGAGCCCGGCCCTCCCGTCTTCTACCTTCCGTCTGTCTCTAGGGCGGCCAAGTGTGTGCGCTGAGCCCACAGTGCTCGTGCGAAGGGCGCCTCTGCTCATCTGTGGGTGGACTGGGGGCTTGCCCCGTGAGTTTCTCCGATTGTGAAGACCGGGGAGGGGGGGCCTGCCATCCTGTTTCCGCAGGGCTGTCCCGTCCGTGCCCCCCAACGGCACACAAGCTTTGCCGTGGCTACAGGCTCCAGTCCCGCTGTCTGGCTCTGGGGCACGGCTGCGGTGGTCACCGGGGGCCGCGCATCTTCCCAGGCACACCCAGGCCTTCCGCTTGTCTTCTCTGGAGGACGCACGAGTCCTCGGCCCACCTGCGAACACTAGTTGTCCTGTCGCCGGTCTCACTCTGGCTCATCGGGAAGGTGGAGGCCCAGGCACTCCGAGAGCAGCCAGCCCGCCCAGGCCGGCAGCTGCACCTGTCTGCAGCAGGGCGAACCGAACGTTGCCCAAGGCAGGAAAGGGCGCTGTGCCTCGACGCCGCTCCAGGTGAGCCCACGGACGGCCGCCTCGCTGCTGACACCTGCAGCCCGGCTAGACAGAACCTGCACGGAATTGGCAAGGCGGCATTTACCGCGGAGAATAACTAAACGGAAGTAGAAAGGAGAAAGCAACCGGTCTTCCGGCTTAACAACATTCTTCGAGACCATCTAAAGACTCTTCACAGGAAGACAGGTGCGGCTTGGGTCAGTTGAGTCAGAAGTGGGGGAGGGCGAGCTTCTCCTCTTCTCACTGGGTCCTGCGGCTTCCGGGAAAGAGGGAGACGGGGTGCTAGTCTTCCGAGCTGAATCAAGGCTGAGCTAGCCGCTGTCCTCCACTCCCCAATTAGCATCTGTTTTCAATGAGCCGGACTGTATGGCCTTGTCACAACTCATCAAACACCGTGAGATGCTGTGTGGCCAGAGCCCAGCGGCAGTGTGGCCTGAAGGCGCGGTGCGAGCTGGGAAGGCCCCAACGCAGGAGGAGGAGAGGGGATGCTGTAAGAGACCAGAGACGCCAAGGAGCAGGTCAGGGGCCAGCACGCGCGGCGCCAAGGGCCTTCTGGCAGGGTCAGAGCCGGGAGCGGCTGCAGGAAGCCGGGAGACATTGCGGCGCCAGTGACAAGCCAGTCAGCAGCTGCCCCGCCCACTCTTCCCAAGGGGGCCCATGCCAGCTTTCCGACCGGCTCCGTGACCTGCCCCACCAGGGACAGGGTACCGGCTGCGGGTCCAAGCCTCCACCTTCACTGCCCCCCAGCAGGAGTCACGCCTGCCCGCGGCCTCCCCAGGGGCAGAGCTGGCGGGGTGGGGGGGCACGTCCACAGAGGGGTAACAAGTTGCCGAGGGGGGCCGTGTCCCCGCGGAGCCCTTCCACGCCTCCAAACTGCTTGTGGGCGCCACTTTCTGCCTCTCAGGAGTCTAATGCTCTGATTCGGAAATCATCGAATTCAGCATGATTGAATTTCAGTAATGTCGAGAAAGCAGAGCATGAACAAAATGTGACACTCATTAAGTGTTCGGTCTACTTAATCTTTGAGTATTTTAATTCACTTGTCATTTGAACTTCATTAAGAATTACTAAAAGGTACATGGGCAAACAGTCTTTTTTTTTTTTCAAATCGAAGAGTTTTATTTCATTAAACGCAAACCAACAGTCGACCCTTACCAAGCGATGCTCAAGCATAGTGGTGTCATCAACGACACGATCTGATCGGGACAAACTGGACCAGGCCGGCTCTCAGGTGCAGCTGAGGGCACAGTGAAACCCGAACCTCGTGAAGGAAGCGCCCCAGACGGGACGGTCGCGTGGCCACAGGGGGGTCGGCAGCTGCCGCCCGAGACACGCAGGAAGTCCTGACGCCAGGTGTCGCCCCCGCTCCCGGCCAGGCACACCTCCGTCCTGCCCCCTCAGTCGCCAGAGTCCCTCGGGGCAGTCAGTCAGGGGCACCGAGGCGGAGCAGCCCAGCCCCAGACGCCTGGGCCCGTGGCCAGTCTGGGCGCGCCTCAAGCCCAGGCCGCTGGAGGGGTTTCTAGCTGCTTTCCCGAACAGACGCCACGGCAGCATTCTGCGTCTAACTCCTCATTCACCCTGGGGGTCCTCGGCCTTCGGGCCCTGCAGGCACCGGCCTGCGGCCTGCAGGACCCGAGCGTGGCGCAAGCGGGGCAGACGGCAGCGTCCAGGGCTCCGAACAGCAAGGCCAGTGGCGCTGGGCGACTCACCTTCTTCAAGGCATCTCCGTGCCGCTCCTGGATGTACTTCAGGAATGCCGTGGTCCACTGCAGCGTGGTGGCCTTGTCGGTCTCAGCATTGCAGAACGGGACCAAGAGGTTCAGCTCATCACAGCAAATGCGGATCCGGCGCCTGTGGCCCAAGCAGAAAACCGTATGGAGAAGCGGAAGCCGCGGCCGGGGTGGGAGAGCCGTCACTTCTCGCGCCTCTTCCGGCAGGCGACCCTCCCAAGCCGGCCACACCTGCCCTCCGGGCCTCCCTGCCAGCAGGTTCTCCGGGTGCCCGAGGAGGAGGACCCAGGAACGGCTGCCAACTACGGCCCCAACAAGCCCACTCGGCAGCCGTTTCCACCACAGCCAGGCCGGAGCCGGGCTTCCGGGGACAAACAGCGACACTCAGACACTCACGGGCCGCAGAGTGCTGTGAGCGCAGGGAAGGGAGAGGCCCTAGGGAGCAGGAACTCACGAGGGTCCCCACTCCCTGGCACGGGCTCCTGCCGGGTCAAGTGCCAGACGCACCCTCCTCCAGGACCGGACAAGGGGCCCAAGCCTGGGCGGAGGTGAAGCCTGGGACACACTTTTCACGACACTGAGGGCCGGCAGAGGTGGCAGGAACCTGCCAGAGGCTCCCGGCCTGCCCGCTGTGTAGCCTGGCCTCGATGCAGCAGTGACAAAGGCACCGAACTGCCTTTTTGTTCCACAGAAGAGCCGCACGGGAAAACCACTTCCAGGCAAGCGAGCCCCCCCCCACACGAGAACCTGAGAGTCTGAGGCCCGGGTCATGTGGGCGCTGAGGCCGTGACGGGGGACCCTCGAGCACCCTCCTACCAGAAGCTGAGGTCTGGCCGCCCGCAGAGGGGACCCTGCATCCAGTACTGGAGCAGAGTGCACCTGTGGGGGCGACCCGGGCTCACACACGCCTGCCGGGACACTCGGCTGGTGCTGCTGTGACCCTGCTCCAGACAGCAGAGCCCCAAGTCCTCGCCGAGCCCTGAGAGCCGGCCGGGCCCGCCAGACTGGGCAAGGCTCCCACGCCCGGCCTCTTGCCTGCGTGCACCCACCGCACGCACCTGCGCACTCGGCACCCCTCCCCACAGCCCCCTCCGAGCCTGCACACCTGCCCGCCTCCCCACACACACTCGCACGCACACCTGCTGCCCCCACACGTACACGCCCCGCCCGCCCGCCCGCCCGCCGGCACACACGCTCCAGCTGCAGTCCCAGCTACCACTCACCCACCACCACGAACCGGTCGACGCGCCGGACCCTTTGCTCCGGGTTACCTTCGGTCTCGCTCCATGCGGTTGTGCCTCTCCCTGCGCTGGGACCTTCCTCCCTGGGGCCCGCTTTGGCTCTGCTCCCCCAGGGCGCACTGCGAGGACTCGGCCGAAGGCCAAGCGCCCTGGGCACCCGAGGTGCCCTCGCCCACGTTCTGGATCTCCCCCAGGGCTCTCCGCTCCACGCTGGCGTCCAGCTGGCGGATGCGGCTTCGATTCCGCTTATTTATCGCCTGTTTACATAGCGCTTCTTCTTTGCAAAAGAAGGAAAAGCACATTTAATTGGTGTCCTCCTGGCCAGGGCCCCTTTCCCGTCCTCAGCGGCCCTGGGACACCAGCGTTAAAGGACCAGGAGCCCCAAGGACACAGCGCGGGGGCCACAGGCACCGAGTCCACGCCTGTGGTCAGCACAGCACAGGGGTTGTGACCTGCTCAGCCCAGGCCTTGTCAGCAGTGCCCCTTTGGAGCCAGCAGTGCTGTGTCCTCTGGACGGGAAGCAGGACCAGGGGCTGGAGCGGTAACACCGTGTGTGTGTTGGGGGGAGGGTGCTGGCCTTGAATGGTGCCGACCCAGATTCTATCCCCAGTACCTGAGGCCCGCCAGGCGTGACCCCTGAGCCCAGAGCCTGGAGTAAGCCCTGAGCACTGCCAAGTGTGACCCAAAAATCAGAAAGCGAATACTGGAACCAGGAGGAGATGCTTCCTCTGAGGGATTCTAACCACACTGCTCGAACTCCGAGTCCAGAAGGCAGGTGTGAAAGGGCTTACGGCGATGCCCCCCGCAGCAGGGCTTTTTTGGGGCCCAGCTCTGTGCTCGGGGGTCCATGTGGTTCCTGGAAGCCAGGGCCCGAGCAGGCAGCCAAACGCTCCCGTCCTTTGCACCTCTCCCCAGCCCCCTCCCATGGCGAGTCTTGTGGCAAGATGACAAGGGACAACGGACAGCATCTCACGGCCCGTGCCTGGCGCACTGTAGTCGGCCTTCCTGGGCGGAAGGGCCCCAGCTGCATGGAGGTGCACACAGGGGTCCCCAACACCAGGCAGGCCACCGGGAAAGGGATGCGTGGACCAGTGGGGGCACTGTTCTCAGAGTCCTGACTGCACACTGGGGCCAGGTCGGGCTGGCCAGCAGTTTCCGGCCTCTAGGAGCCCCCACCAATGCCACCCTCTCGATGCTGGCCTGGCTCACACGGGGACAGAGTGGGCAGAGGGAAAGGCGACGTGGCCCAGGAGCTGGAGCCCACGAAAACGCGGTGGACTTCCCCGGAGTGGGGGAAAGGGGCTTGAGTTCCGGGAGGCAGCCGAGACCGAGAGCGCGACGGCGCCACCGCCCGCCTGGGTCCGTCCGGGCGGCCTCTGGGCCGGCGGGCCCCTCCCGGCTGGCACCTACCTCCCACTTTGATCCAGACCTGCTCGGGCAGAGCCTTGTTCCTCGTCCCCAGCGTCTGCTTGGTGGATTCGATTTCTTGCTGGTAGCAGAAGGAAAAGGCTCGAGGCAGACCGAGGTCCTGGTGCTTGGCGGCCTCCAGCACCGAGCAGGAGCCGCCGGAGCTCTGGGAGGGCGGGGCGGGGGCGGGCCCGCGTCAGTCCGTCCGTCCGTCCGGCGGGGCGCTCCCGCCCGCCCGCCCGCCCGCGCGCCCTACCTGCGCCGCCGCCGGGGCCAGGCCCGAGCCGCCGCCGCCGCCGCCAACGCCGCCGCCGCCCGCGGCGCCGCAGGCGTTGGCCGTGAACAGGGGGTAGGTGAACTGCAGCGCCGTGGCCGCGGCCGCGGCCGTCGTGGTCTTGTTCTTCACCAGCGCGGTGCACTTGCCGGGCGGCGCGTGCAGGGGCACGTTCACCAGCTCCGAGGGGTGCCGGATGAGGGTCACCAGGCTGCGGGGGGCGGGCGCGGTCAGGGCGGGGCGGGCCGCGGCCCGCCCGCCCCTCGACCCGCGCGGACGCGGGGACGCACTTGTTGAGCGTGGCCACGCCGGGCTCGGGCGGCGGCTCGGGCGCGCGCGGCGCGGGCTCGGCGGGCGCGGGGGGCGCGCGCGGCGCGGGCTCGGCGGCGGCGGCGGCGGCGGGCGCGGGGGGCGCGGGGGCCGCGGCGGCGGCGGCGGGGATGCTGTTGAAGCGGTCCTCCAGGCGGACGCGCACGGCCGGCTTGGCCCGCGCCTCGGCCGCCGCGCCCGCCTCGCCGGCCGCCGCCCCCGCCGCGTGCTCCTTGGCGTCGGGCTTGGGCCGCGGCGCGCCGGGCTCGGCCGGCGTCTTCTCGGGGGGCGGCGCGGCCGCCTCGCTCAGCAGCATCATGCGCAGCTCCTGGAAGTCGATGTGGCCCAGGCACGGGTTGGCGCCCGCGAAGCCGCCGTCGGCCAGCGCGGGCGGGCACAGCACCGGGTACACGGGCGCCGCGCCCCCCGCCGCCGCCGCCGCCGCCGCCGCCGCCGCGCCCCCCGCGCCCGCGAAGCCGCCGCCGCCGCCGCCGCCCGCCGCCGCCGCCGCCGCCGCCGCCGCGCCGGGCGCCGCGGCCGCCAGGAAGGCCGAGTTGAGGCGCGCCTCGAGCTCGCCGTCGGCCGCCTCCATGTGCGAGTAGAGGATGTGCTGCAGCTGCGTGTACTCCACCTCCGTCATCTCCACCAGGCTCAGGTCGGTGGTCGTGAAGCTCAGCCCCGCCTCGCCCAGCGCCGCGTCCGCGCCCTCGGGGCCCGCCGGCCCGCCCGCCGGGGGCGCCTCCCGCGGCCCGGGGCCCGACATGCCGGCCCAACGGCGGGGCGCGCGGCGGCGGGCCCGAGGGCGGCGGACGCGCAGCGACGGCGGCGGCGGCGGCGGCGGCGGCGGCCGAGCGGCCCGAGCACGACGGGCGGGCGCGGCCGCCACGGGCGACGACGTTGGGGGGCGGGAAACCGCTGGGCCGCGCAGCGCGCCTGCGCCGCCCCGCCCCTCAACGGTAACCCCACCCCCTGCGCGGCGGCCCCGCCCCCGCCAACCGCCCCGCCGCCGCCGCCGGGCCGCGCCGTCGGGGTGCGCGCGCCGCGGCGGCGGGGGGCGGGCCCTCCTTGGGAGGGGCGGGGCCTCCTCCTGCGGGGCGGGGCCTCCTGAGCGGGGCGGGGCGGGGCCCCAGGGGGCGGGACCGCACCTGGGGCGGGCCTGCGGGCCTGGAGGGCTTGTCCGGATCCCGGAGCCAAGAGCCCGCAGCCGGCCAGGCCGCACCCCGGCCTACCGCACCCGGATCGAGCGCCCGCCCACCCAGGCTGCGGGGTCCTCAGCTCCCAGCCCCCCAGTGCACAGACTCTGACCCCGGGTTAGCTGTCCCACCCAACAAGCCATCGTGCGCCAGGCTGTTGGGACCACGGCGCTGGCGGGGCAGGGCGCTGGCGTGAGCTGACTGCTCATGAAGCCGGGTGTATGGCTGGACGGTCGCTGGACGCCACTGGGCCGTCCGCCAGGCTTTCCAGACGCCGCACTGCTATGGGTCACGAGACGTCCATCGCACATCGGCTGAGCGCTTGACTTGCCGGCGCTCAGTCATCAGCATCCCCTGTGGTTCCCTGAGCACCGCGGCCAGGCGTGATTCCTGATGCAGAGCCAGGAGGAACCCCTGAGCACCTCCAGGCGTGGCTCCAAAACAAACCAAACATCCAGGTTGCACCTACAGACCCAGTGCCCAGGGTGACGTTGGGCCCAGTCACCCGCCACCCGAAGGCCAGAAGTTGCCCTTCAGTGATGCTGTGTGAGCTCCTGAACCGTGGGGTGCTGGGGTTCCCTTCCAACTCCTCAGTCCACCTGTCTTCCAACAGTTGCCCCACACCTGAGGCGTGAAACGCTGTTGGCAAGGCAGAAGCCGGCCCCGGTCCAAACACCGGCCAAGGAATTAAGGTAGTTTTCTTTCGGGGGTGGGGAGAAGGCAACAGGGACAGATAAGGGACCACTCTTGAGAGTTGGAAATGATTTCCCTGGACAAGAACTGCGTGCTGAAAAGTTAAAGGATATGCAAGATGACCTTTACTGCAAACTATAATGCCCAGCAGGAAAGACCGAGAGATGGAAGAAAAGTGTCTGCCATAGAGGCAGGCTGGGAGGTGGGGTGGCAGGAGGGAAATTGGGGATATTGGTGGTGGGAAATACATACCAGCTGGTGTTGGAATATTAGCGTATACTGGATGGGCGTTGGAACATGACATGACTGAAACCCAATCATGAACAACTTTGTAACCGTGTCTCTCATGGTGATTCAATTAAAAAAAGTTTTATTACTACGGTTTTTTGGGCTCCTGACCCTGCAGGGATTAGAGCTCACACCTCGCTTTGCATTCAGAGATCACTTTCTGGCGGTGCTTGAGGAACCGTATGGATGCTGGAAATTGAACCTGGAGTGGCTGCGTGCAAGGCAGTTATCCACTGAATTAAGAGCTTGGGGGACTGAAGAGATAGTACACGGGTAGGGTGTTTGCCTTGCATATGGTTGACCCGAGTTTGATCCCCAGTGTCTCCTATGGTCCCCTGAGTACCGCCTGGAGTAAAGCCCTGAGCAGAACCCCAATGCCTTTCTGAGAAGCCCCGGTCTGCTGTGGGTACTGCTCTCTGCGGGCCTCGCGATGGAGATGACCGTGTGTGGAGGGAAATAGATTCTGTCAGCGGCCCAGACCACTGTCTCCGCCACGCGAGGCTGCTATTTGCAAGGCGCCCCTTTGAGAGCCCTTGGGCACGGAGGTCACGAGAATGACCTGGCTTCCAGGGCTTCCATGAGCGTGACAAGGGACGGCCACGGAAGCACCACAGAGAGACAGATTCGACACGGGTGCTTCTGGCTCCAGGGCAATGGGCGGGTGAAGGAGGAGATGCAGAGAGAGGCAGACCGTCGAGGGGCCAGGGGACACTCCAGCCTGTGGAGACTGGTCAGGGCTGAGGCCCTGTGCCGGGCTGTGGTGGCTGGCTTGTCCATTCTGTCTCCCTGTGCTCCCTCCTCTCTTCTCCAGCCATGTCCCTGCTGGCAGAGGGCTGCTCAGGGCAGACGGGCCTGGGCGCTGTTGTGGGAAGCGAGGCCATTCCCCAAGGGGGCTGCTCCCCCAGCAGGAAGCAGAGGCGAGCGCTGAGAACCTGGCCATGCCCTGGTGGGAGACACGGACAGAAATGCCAGACGGCGGCTAGACGGACTCTGTGTCCTGCACATCCACACTGTGACGAAGAGCAGGGACACATGTCCTTCCAAGAGACTCAGGGATGGGGGACATATGACAGCACAGGGGAGCCTAATCTGAAAAAAAAAAAAAGCAGGATACTAGGAAGGCATCTTGGCTGGGGCGGGGGGGACCAGCTCTCCCTGGATGTCAGGCGGGTAAGAGTGTGAGGTGGTTCCTGCGTATCCAGTACCTGTGATTCAGCGGAATGATCAGCAGACACAGCTGTACTCACGTGTGTGTTCACAGCCACACTCACATGTATACACAGTCACACTTGTGCTCAGGCGCAGCCACACTTGTGCTTGGACACAGCCACACTCGTGTACGGACACAGCCACACTCATATGCACTGTCACACTCGTGCTCAAACACAGTCACACTCGTGTTCAGGCACAGTCACACTCGTGCACGGGCACAGCCAGAGTGATACACAGTTGCACACCTATGCATACAGCCAGGTTTGCTTGTGCACACAGCCACACTCACTTGTGCAAACTGCTGCAGTCACACATATACACGACTACACGCATGCACAGCACAGCCAACCTCATGCATGCTCATAACTACACATGGACGCACAGAGCTGCATTCAGGCATGTATACAAACTACACCGATGCATGGGCACAGCATGCTCCTAGAAGCACACAGCTCTCCCCAGAAACACCCAGCAACACCCACAGGCTACACTCATCCCCACGCATACACCCAGGACACGCACACATGCACACGATACACTCGGACTCAGGTACAGGAAAATCACATTTGGGTACAGCCACAACTCTACTGGACAGAGCAATACCCACACCATACAACTACTCTCAGGATTGTGGGCAGTACACCCACGTGTGCGTGCATGTCTACAACTATCCCCATGTACATGCACAAGGACAGCTGTACACAGCCATGCTACATTCATGTATGTACCCTGGAACAACGCCCACACTTTGCACTGCTACATCCATCCATGTGCACAGCTTCCGTCAGACATGTGCACTCCTACGAGTATCAGCTGCACTCATGTATGCAGTTACAGTCAAGTATCCCCATCGCTGCAGTCAGCTGGGTGCAATATGCACTCCTATAGGCACGCAGTACACTCACACACGCATATCACAGCCATGCATGCATGTGAACCCTACACCTGCATATACGTGTAAAGGTCACCGTACACAGAGCTCCAATGCTGCAAGCATTGGCACGCTCATCCCTGGGGCTCAACAGGTTTCCGGAAGCAAAGCCAGGCTGGACTGTGGACGCTAACGTGGAGTTCACACAGGAGTGGATCTGAGAGGGACCCTGGGGTGGGAACCACAGCTCGAAGCCCTGGGGTGGGGGACCTGGGAAGAAAAAAAGTCTAAGAGCCAACGAGGAAAAATATTTCCAAGTGTAGGGGTGGAGACGTAGCACGGCGGGGAGGGCACTTGCCTCGCGCGTGGCCAGCCCAGGTTTGATTTCTGGCATTCCATATGGTCCCCCGAACACTGCCAGGAGCGATTCCTGAGCACAGCGCCAGGAGCAGCCCCTGAGCACTGCAGCCTGTGGCCCAAGCCCAGAACCAGCGGAAGCATAAACTGGTTCTCTGAGAAGACCAAGAGAACGGGCGAAGCAAGCCAGAGGAGCAGAGGCTGTGAGTGGAGGCAACCCACCGCGGTCACTGGCGAGCTCAGGCCGGAGATGAGGGGGCCCGGGGATGCTGTGCGGCGGGATGGAGCGCAGCAGGCAGGCTGGTCTGGACGCAGCGGTGGCCTCGCCGGCTGGAAGGGGCTCATTGAGCCGGAAAGGGCCTCGCCGGCTTCCGAGCGCTCATCCACTGCCACCAGCCTCTGTTCCTCAGGGCAGTGCGTCAGTGGCCCGGAAGGGGCTGCACCAGCCGGGGATGGGGTGTCTGTTAGGGGCGAGGTTCAGGAATGTAGGGGCCTCCTGGAGCCTGTCAGTGTCCCCTGATTCCTGCAGAGAGAGGACATGCTTGGTCTGGAGGGACAACTGCTAGAGTTCAGACCTGCCCCGGGATGGCTCATGTCCCTCCACCAAGCCAGAAACATGAAGCATGGGAGCACGAGGAACACAGGGAGCACGGAGAGCACGGAACCGGGAGCACAGGAAGCCTGGGGAACAAGGGGCACGGAGGGCAAGAGAACATGGGGGGCACAGTGCGTCCCAGAACCCTGGCGGGAGTGGGCCCTAGGCCTGGGCATTGGCAGGAAGCAGGGCACTCTCTCCCTGGACGTGGGCATGGCCCAGCCCCGGGTACTGTGAAATCTGTACTCCACCCATCTCCGACAGGCACCTTCCCTAAGGCAGAGGTGCTGACAGGGGTGGGCTGTGGCTGCGAGAGATGGGGGGTGGGCGGCCATTCTAGTTCAGGGCCCGCTGGCATGAGCTGAATGCAGTCTGAAGGCCGGCACTGGTGGGGACAAGAGTTCCCTCCAGGGACTCCTGGACCGCTGGACCCCCTGGTGACAGGCTCGCTCTGTCCCGGCAGAGGGCCATCCGCCCACCCCCCTCATCCAGATTTCTGGAGCCTGCAAAAGATCCCAGCTGGAACAGGACGAAATGAGCCTAACCTTTGGGGGGCGAGAGTGGGAGCCCTGCGCGGCCGCCTGCCACGTGCCCCGCTTGCCAGCCTGCTACGGTAAACCCCGTCCAGCATGTGGGCCTGGGCGGGGAGTCCCGACCAGGCTGCTCGGCACAGCTGGAACACAGCTGGAAGGAAGGAGGAAGCGAGGAGGCAGAGGCAGAGTCTTCTCGGTGTTTATTCTACTTCAAGTAACAAAACCTATGAAGTTCCATCTCAATGTACAGTGATATAATACTTTGCAATATAAAATACAATTTACAGAAATGTCTATCAAGTCAACCTAAAGAAACACTCTTGATTTTTACATTTGTGTATTTAAATTAGAAACGCACGTTTGACAAGTAGGAAGCCTTCACTTCACGTCAGACGCTGAGCTGGACACCAATGCAATGCCACTGGACAAGTGCCCGGTGGCTTCTGCTCCGACGGCCCAAACAGAAACGTGTGTGCTCGGGAGGGGACCCTGTAGTGACATACATGGAGGAGACTCCAAAGAACAAATAAAATTCTCTAATTTTATATTTGCGAAAGTTTATGAAAATATAAAAAAATTATCAAAGTGGATTTGTACAGTCAAATAAATTAGGCTTTCTCTATTTCACACTTCAGAAGTACTTGAAAAACCCATGGCCAGAAGCGCTTCACAGTGAAAAGCTTTTGCCTCCGTGGTGGGTGAGTCAGTCTCCACAGCCACCCGCAGGCCGGGACCCGGACGCGTGATTGCGTCTTCTTCGACTTTCTCTGTAGGCTGGTAAATTCTAACGTTTTAGAAACACATCTTTATTTAAAATGCAGTAGGATCTACTGGGGCAGATGTTGCTTTTAACCATGTTTCCGGGAAGAAAAAAAAGGATTAAGGCGCTAGCTATACAAAAACTGAGCAAAACTGAGAAACTGCCTTTTTTTGTTTCTAGGCTGAAATTTGCAATTCAAATTTCTGACAAAGGCAAGTGCTTTTCAGGCTCCTCCTTTCCTGCAGAGCAGAGGGAACTTCCTACCTGAAAAGCAGCTTTGGGGGCAAAGAAACCCAGAGGGGCCAGGTGGGGAAGGAGCGAGGGTCCCTTGCGGGCGGAGTCGGGTCACTGCAGACACTGCAGCGAGAAAGCAATGTGCTTCTGGAGGTGCTTCCCATTTCGGTCGTTTTAAATGGAAAGAGTAAGTTTCTGTTTTTCCTTAAAAAAGCATCAGAATTGTAGAGACGTGGAATTTCGTAAGAAACCATCATACACAAAATTACAGTAATTTCCGCAGTCCAGAATATTCTATGCTGCATCGGAGTTCATAGCCACGGCCAGACACGCAGGTGGCGGCCGGGCGCGGGCCCCTAGCTCTGGGCCGCCACGTCGGCGCGCGGGGCGTCGGCCTTGGGCTCCCGCGCCCTGTCCCTGCTCTTGCTGCGCTCCTTGCGCTCGCGGGCCCGCTCGCGGCCCTTGTCCCGGTCGCGGTCTCTGCTGCGGGACCGGCCGCGGTCCCGCCGACGCTCCCGCTCCCGCTCCCGGTTGCGGCTGCGCTCGCGGCTGCGCTCCCACTCCCGCTCCTTGTCCCGGCTGCGCTCGCGGCCCTTGTCCCACTCCCGGTCCTTGTCCCGGCCGGCGCTGCGCTCGCGGCCCTTGTCCCACTCGCGGCCCCGGTCCCAGTCCCTCTCGCGGCTCCAGTTCCTGCCGCGCTCCCGCTCCCGCCGGCGCTCGTCGAAGGCGCGGCCCTGCCGGCTGTCAGGCTGCGAGGCCTCCGGCTCGTCCGCGGCCTTCTCCTTGGGCCCGGCCTCAAAGCGCTCCCGTGGCCGGGCCTCGAAGCCGGCGCTCCGGTACTCGTGGCCCTTGCCCTCGCGGAAGTCGGGAGAGGCCCACTGAGCCTCGGCCTCGGGCCCCAGCGGGCCGGGCGGCAGGGCCGGGGCCGGGCCCCCCTCGTCCCAGCGGTCCTTCCGGTGCGGCGGGTGGCTGGGCAGCTCCAGCAGGGGCCGGGGCGGGAGCTTCCCCGAGGCTGCCTGGCCCTGGAAGTGGAAGCGGGGAGGCGCTGGCTCGCTTTTGTCCGGGAAGGGCGCGGCGCCCCTGGGCCCCCCGAAAGGAAGGGGTGCGGGCGCCCTCTGGCCGGAGGTGAACCGGGGTGGCGAGTGGACCCTCTGCTCCTCAAACTGCTGCGGCTGCAGGCCCCTGGGGCCCGGCATGAAGTTTGGTGCCTGGCCTCTGGGCCCTTCGAACTGACCGGGATGGGGGCCGCGGGTGGCTTCAAAGGGAGCGGGATGCGGCCCCCGGGGGCCCACGAAGTGGCCGGGGGGTGGCCCTCGCTGACCTCCGAACTGAGAGGGAGGGGGGCCTCCTCGAGGTCCCTTGAACTGAGACAGCAGGGGCCGCCGCTGGCCCCCGAACTGGAAAGGCGTGGGGCCCCGAGCCCCCAAGAACTGGGCATGCTCCGGTCCTTCAAACTGGGCAGGCGGCCCGGCCATCTCCCCATAGGGGTCATCTTGGAATTCCAGCTTCTCCCCATGGGGGTCCTGGTGCTCTTCAAACTGAGCCGGAGCGGCGCCTCGGGGACCCCCCAGGTACGAGGGCGAGGGGCCTCTGTTGTCCCCGTAGGGAGGGGGTGGTCCATGCTGCCCTGAGAACAAGGGAGGGATGGGCCCCTTCTGTGCCCCGAACCTGGCAGGCGGTGGCCCGCGGGGCCCCTCAGCACCGGAAGCCACGTTCTCCTCGGCGAACGGGGGGACGGGGCCCCTGGGCCCAGGGAAACCGGGGCCGTGAAGCCCTGACATTCCAAACGCGCGTGGAGCGGCTTCGCGCTGGCCCTGAAATGGGGGCGGAGGGGCCCCCACTTTCTGTCCGGGTGGGGAGAACACGGGGGCTCCGTCCGCGTCGGTGGCAGCACGCAGCCCCTCGCCGTCGGCCCACTCCGCACCTGCAGGCCCCTCGTACGGGGAGGAGCCGCTTGCCGGGTCCTGGGCCGGGAACATGGGGCCGGGGAGAGGCTCCCTGCCGGGGGGCGCGTGCACGCCCTGCCCGTCGCCCGGCACGGGAAAGTGGGGGGCAAAGGCGGGGCTGGGGGGCGTGGGCAGCAGCACCTTCCGGGCAGGCCTGACCGCACCGTCCCCGGGCGCCGGGCCGAGGCTCTCGGCGTGGCTGCAGGCAGGCACTTCCGGCGGGGCGGGCAGCAGCGTGTCCTCCGCGGGAGCCCAGGCCGCGGGCCCCGGCGGCTCAGCGGCCCCCGTGGGGGCTGCAGACAAGCCGGGCGCTTCTCTGGCTGGAGGCTTCGGGCCCGTCTCTCCGTCGCTGCCCTCGGCAGCCAGTCGCCGTGCCTGCCGGGGGTCCCTGCTGGGCCGGGGGTCGCAGCCCGGACCCGTCGCCGGCGAGGACGCGGGGGGCACGGCGGGCCGGCCGGCCGAGGACGGCTCCTGCGCGAACACCTCGGCCTTGGGGAGCCCTGCCTTGGGCGGCGGCGACATGAGCGCGTCAGACACGGAGAAGTGGGCCATGGAGACCCCGACGGCCGCTCGCTGCTGCCGCAAAGCCTCCTCCTGCTCCTCCACTTGTCTCTTCTGCTCCTCGATCTGCTTCGTGAGCTCCTCGATCATCTTCTGCTGTTCCACCAGGGACGGCGCGGCCGCCGAGGCCGCGGGACCCTTGGCGTCACCACACATCCTGTTGGGCAGGTCGTCGATGGTGACTTTGGCCTCTTCCAAAATCGTCTCATCCTCGGGGTCATACGCCACCTCCTCCCGCTCCTCCGCCTCCTCCCCCTGCCCCGGGTCTGGGTTTCTCCTCTCGCTCAGCTGCGCGGCGAAGGCGCGCTCGGGCCCGTACTCCTCCTCGGGGTCGTAGGGCCTGTCGTCCTCCTCCTCCTCCAGAGCCTTCTCCTTCGAGAACTGGCCGAACTGCTGGACAATGGGGTCGAGCAGGGGCGCCGCAGACAGCCCGCTGTCAGGCAGGCCTTTGGGGTCATGCAGGGGGGCGGGGGCGGCCTCTGCGGGCTCCTGGGCGGGGGGCTCGAAGGTTTTCTTCTTCCCAAAGAGGGTCTGCAGGATGTGCTCCAGGGGCGAGGCTGTCTTGGCGGCCGAGGAGGTGACGGTGGCCGTGGCTGCCGTGGCCACCGGCGAGGAGGCTGCGGGGCTGGCAGTGCCGGAGGGACTGGACTTGAGTGAGGACAGTATTTTCAACACAGACGCCGAAGTGGGCGGAGCTGGGGGCTCTGGGAGCGGGGGCGGAGGCGGAGGGGAGCCTGGAGGCGTGGTGCTGGCCACCGGGTCCCCGGAGCAGAGCTGATACTTCGGGGGCTTCTTCTCGGGCTGAGGTGCCAGGGGCGGCCGGGGGTAGGCAGGGACGTCCAGCTCCTCCGCGGCGGGCAGGCGGGCCCGCTTCTCCTCTGGCTTCTCTAACTCCCCGACGCCGGCAGGACGCTTGAGCTTCTGACAGATCACTAGCCCGAGGATGAGGTTCGGTCGTGGGGACTCCAGACCTGCAAGACAGAAGACGTGTGCCCCTTAGAACCCGAGCTCGGCGCCCCCGGGGACTTCCATGTGGCCAGTCGGGCGAGTTCTCACTGGTACAATCAAATTACAAGGAGGGAGTTCTTGGGCTGCCTCACCGAGGCGCCCATCCGTGCCCATCCAACTGCACAAGCCTCCCACCCCGCCCGCGTCCCGAGGCGGCGCCAGCACGTCCTGCACTGACTAGCCCAAGGGACGGCGCAGAGCCCACGGCTGCGGCTCCCCGCCCCCCCCGCCTACCCCCCAAGCTGCCCCTCAGCCTCTGACTACCTGGCGGGAAGCCAGAGCCCTGGTGACGGAAACTCCAGCCTGCCGTGGACAATGACAGCACTAAACACGCGGATATGAAGGACTTGGTCAGGGGCGAGCCCTAACGCTCAGTCCTCCAGCCGCTAGAATTCTGAGAGTGACACACACCATCGGGGAAATTCACCTCAGCCTTGGACGAGGAACGGGGCGAAAGATGAAAATGGGAACGGCCAAATCTCTCAGGTTTCCCACCACGAAAACTCAAGAGCTATGGAAGATTCCAGGCCCATGAACAGGAGCCTCCAGGCGCTAATCCACCAGACATATTACACAAGGGCTCGGAGCATGGCACGTCTGTACAGACAGGCTCTACTCTTCAGAAACTCCAGCTAAGTCGTGGCAGATCTTAGCCCAGGGAGCTGGTGCTCCCGCCCAACCGGGTTCCAGCCAAGGGCAGTGGGGAGGGGGCTGAGCACAGTGGGTCCAGCTGCACAGGGGCCTCTGAACCGAGGCGCCTCGGAACACGTTCCCCACAGCACCCTGGCCCCGCATCTCAGAAACGCTTGGGCAGCGTAGGGTCTCGGGGAGAGAGGACAAGGCTGGAAGGGCAGTAGCCTTCTCAGACGTTGCTCTGAAGGGCGCTGGGCAGAGGGGGAGTGTGTGTGTGTGTGTGGGGGGGACACACTCTGATTCCCCTCCTGGAGCGCGAGCAACGCAGGCACCTGGACGAGGCTCCTGCAGAGCAGAGCTCCGCGTGCATCTGCGGGCGGTCAGTAGACACAGCCAGCTGCAGAGCCTGTCCTGCAGGCAGGTGTGCTGTGCCCCTCCCACGAGGCAACCCCCACAGCCCGCCCCACAAGGCTGGCCAAGCCGCCGCTGGGGGAGCTGCACTCAGCCTGGACAACAGGTGTGGTCCTGGCAGCGTGCCATCCCACCACCCCCACGTGGCCAGGCACGAGGACGGGCCAGCCCCGTGCCAGTGCTGGTATGGAAGACACAGCCAGTGTCTCTGAACACCTTGAGCCTCCAGCTCCGAGCCAAGGCCCAGGGTCAGCGGCACATTCCCCCGAGGGCCGACCTGTGCCTGTCACTGGGGCAACCCTGCGTTCCTGCCCTGGCTCCATGGCTCTGAGGGGGCCCATAGGAAGCCGCGTCGGGGCAGCTCCTGACGCTCCTGAATGAAGCCCTAGCAGAGGCGGTGGGAGGGGCTGGGTTTCACATTACCCAGAGGGGGTGCTAGTAGGGCCTGGGAAAGGCTAAAGGGGGCGCGGCTCAGTCCCTCTAGCAGAGGCAAGGGCCACCCCTTCGAAGAGCAGGGGTGAGGTGCGGGGAGGCTGTGCCTTCCCCCAGCCAAAAGGGGAGAGCAGATGCAAGCGCGCAGGGGCGCAGGCAGCCTTCCCGCTGGCCGGGGCAGAGTGCCACAGGGAAGCCGGCCATTCTGCCTGGGCAGTTTCCTCCTGGCCCAAGGACCCAAGGAAGAAAACCCTCCCGGGGTCTGAACCTAGCTGGACAGACGGGAGGTGGGAGAGGCCTGGGAACACGGGGCCCCAGCTCTGCGCCAGCCCCACGCACACCCTCCCGGGGGCTCTCCTGCCTCCCGCTCTCCACCCCAGGACCTGTGCACAGCCAGGCTCAGCAGGCTGGGCTCAGCCCGTCTTCATCGAGGGCCTGGAGCAGTGGTGGCTCGTGCACCAGCAGGGGCAGTGAAGCTGCGGGTGTCGGTGCTTCCTCGCAGCTGGACCCGTCACAGGTGCCCCAGCTGGCAGAGGTGCGAGTCAAACAGGCACTGAGCAGGTTCTCTGAAAGAGCTTTATTGATCTGAGGGGCGGCGGTGGTACATTCCGTCCGGGAGTCTGGCTCAAGCCTGGCCAGTGTGCATGGAGCTACAGGCGTGTACGTCGGTACACGGCCGACTGGCTTACCTGCTGGCACTCCCTCCCCTGAGGTGTTCCAGGGGAAGACTTCAGGCGTCAGCCCGCGGAGGTAGAGCCCGTGAGTGAACCCCGGGCACTGGCTGGCTGAGACCCCACCCCCACCCCGGGATGAGCAGCTCTGCAGAGTCCTGGCTGGGCTAGGGGGGCCCTGCTGGGAGGCGCAGGGGCAGTGGGCCTCTGTGTTAGCCTGGCTGAGGCCGCCCTGCCGTGTAGTCCTTGGACAAAGGACACAAGCAGCCCAGGGCCACCTGACTTGTCTGACCCGGCTGACAGCAGCCACATGGGAGCAGCGTGTCCACATGGGATCCAGACAGTGCAGGGCCTGTGTGGTGGGCTGTTCTGCGCCACCCAATGCTTTGGGCAAGCTGAGACCTGTGTCCACTGCGACGCTGTCCCCAGCAGCCCACGTTCTGGCCCCTGCCCTCCCTCCGAGCACTGCGCTATGCCCATCCATGGCTTCCCACTGGAGAGAGGCAGAAGATGAGGCCCCCGGGGGCCCATGCCCACTTACTGGGTATGTGAGCTCAGACGTGTGCCGGCCGGCCAGCCGGCCGGCCAGGGTAGGGTCCTCTTCTGGCTGCCAGACAGGCGTGCAGAGCCTCTGGGCACTCTGCCCAGGGGCCAGGACAGCCTCAGTCCATGACAGCCTCCGCCCATGCATCTTTGCAGGGGCCACGAAGAGAGGATCCACGGGACAGAGCCACGGGTGTGGGAGGCCAGTCCATGCCCAGCCACCCACAGGTCCGCACACACCAGACCATGGAATCACACACAGGCCCGGGAACCCCCCCACCTCCATCGGACCAGGACATGCAGACAGGCAGGTGGCGGAAATGGCAAGTGCCACCATGAAAGGGGACAGGTCTGAGTCTGGTGTGGGGCCGAAGTGCGGGACTCCGGGGATAACCCGCAGTGGCTCAGGCTTCACTGCAGACACCTCTCCACGGGTCAGGAAGTGGTGTACCTCCCGCCCCCCGCACTGCCCCCACGGCCTCCCTCTGCATGGGGCGCCCTTAAGGGGAGGTCACCTGCGAGCCCGACCCTCACTGTGGAGGCCCTGGTGGCCCTCTCCCCTGCACCCCCACACTGAACCCTGCCTCTCATTAAGCCCAGCCATCCAGTTGTCTCAGGAGGGGGAGCAGGGCCCCGACCCCCTCTAAGCAGGGCCCTCGGCTGAGAGGAGCACTCTGGCTGCGCAAGGCCGTCTCGGTTTCCGCACTGACGGTGGGGCTCCTGCGGCATCTGGGGCGCTCAGGCCAGTCCCAGGGCTGCCCTCCAGCAGCCTCCGTCCTGTGTGCGCGCGCAGACATGGCCTGGAGTGTGCCTCGCAGGTCCCACCTGACATGGTGCCAGTGGACGTTCGTCACCCACCGAGGGGGTCACAGTGCCCTGGGCCTTCACGGGCATCGCTGGAAGGCAGGGCCCGGCGACGGGGTCAAGGACAGAAGGCAGAAGCGAAGACTCGGCCCAGAGCAGCTTTGGAAGAGGGAGCCCCCGCCCACCTGGCGCTGCACCCAGGAAGATCCCATCGCCTTCTTCCCAGCACTGCACAGGCCACCCGCCCACCGGCCACACCCACTGTCCGAGCGTGAAGTCAGAAGTGGTCCTAGGAGTAAGTACAGACTGTTTTGCAAGGAGAATTAAAGCGGAGTCGACGGAAGGCTGCTCGGCAACTACGGGCTTCCCTGCTCTTTCTGGGGTCCCTGGGAGCACGGGGCAGGGTTCCGTGCCGCACGCGCCCCTCCAGCTCCCCTCCGCCTGTGGAGGGGACAGAGGCGGCGCCAGGTGTGTTCCTTTCCAGCTGGACTCAGAATAGACTTCCTGGGGGGAGGGGGAGCAGGCGGGGGCGGGGAGGCCGAGGGCAGACACACAGGCCGGCCTGGCCACTGAGCCCGGATGGGCCGGGGGCACGCACCTCTCCACGGGACCGCGATGCACTGTCGCGCCACGCCCAGCACTCACGAGCCTAGCTCCCAGGGCCACAGGAGCCCCCAGACCCCGTCCGAGAAGTCACCGGTGCTGAGTGAACTCGGTGTGGTGGGCGGGACTCATCCGCCCAGAAGGCAGGGCTTACCTGGGCCCTCGAAGGGTAAGAGTTTGGAGGGAATGGGATCCTTGGCACTCAGTGGGATCAGGTAGAGGTCCTTGACGTGCCTGCTGTTATTAGCCACGACGCCAAAGCGGCCGCGGCTGCTAAAATAGGAGTAGAGAGAGATATAGGCCACCTCCTCCTCCTCGGTCGCAGGGTGAAAGCGGATCAGACACAGTTCCTACAACACAAACAGGCAGGCGCCGGTCAGGTGCCATCACACGGGGGAACGGCAGAGCTCCCGGGCATCCGGGAGCGAGGACCTTGACTCCTGCTAAGCTGGGGAGGATCTGGCTCCGTTCCCACAGCGCAGAGCCAACAGGCCAGCCCCACCCTGGGCGGCTGCCACCCCGTCACGGCTGTGCCACACAGCGATGAGCTGACCCGGGACGCTTGCCCGGCAGGCGCACTGCCCCCGAGTGGGCGTTTCAGGACCCATCCGCCCCCGTGGTGCTGCAGATGCCAGGCTGCTGGCGGTACCTTGGACACGGAAGATCTGAGCTTGCCGACATAATCCCAGACTGTCCGCGGTGCGATCCTCCCACCAATGTGAATCGTGTCGGGCAGGTCCTAGACAGAAGGCACCGGAGGTCACCTTGAAGTCAGGCTCCAGCGAGAGGGCTTGAGCCTGGTGGGTCCCGCCCAACACCCAGGGCTCCCCAGACACACGGGACACTGGAGTCCCAGGGCTCCTTGCCATTGACTGACCCACCAAGCCGTGAGTCCTGGCAGCACAGCAGGTGAGCAGACGTGCCGCCCAACAGTGGCGATGGACACCCAGGTGCCCAGTACCTCCTCTAAGCTTCTGCTACTGTGCAGGTGGCACCCGCAGGAATTTCTACTGCCTTAGAGGGGCTTATCCATGTAGACACCCAGAACACAGGATCAGGAGAACCCGTGCCTAGAGGCCTCACTCACACAGGTACACGCACGTACACACACAACACACACGCACGCACGCACGCACACAGCCCTCAGGTCTGACCTCGCTGAGATAATCAAAGCATCCAGAGACAGGGTACGCCTTCGTGACAAATTTCGCTACACTTTGCATGTTAATAAATCCTTTCCAAATGGTGCTGAGTCGAGACAGAAAGAGAGCTGTGTCTCCTTCCGGCGGGGACGGTGTCTCGGAGACACTGGGGGGAAAAAAACCAAAAGAAGTAAGAGTCAATTTCTCTACTCAATGAATTTCTCAAGGGCGAAAACTTCAGGTTTAAAAGTGAATCCTTACAGGTCTTGGCCACCTACTGTTTAATTACTTGATTATTATTGTCAGTTTCTTTGGCCTCTGAATCAATCAATCACACCCAAGCAGTGATCAGGGATCCCGCGGTTTTGAGGATCAACCTGGGACCCAGCCCACAAAGCATGCACTCAGCCTGATCCCCAAGCCAATCAGGGCAATGACAATGTCACAGACACAAGGCCTCCCAGGTGAAGGGGAACCACTGAACTGAGGCAGCTGCTTCTTGGGCCCAGCTCCATGCCGAACCCTGGCACCGCAGACGGTGCTCGGTGGGCACACGCGGGGCTGTAGGGACACGTACCCGATGCTCGCTGACGGTGGCACTGGGAGGAGATATCTGGGCTCGGGAGAGGGGGACGGCTTGGCCAGGATGGACTTGGGCACTGTCACGGAGGGCACAGGCGGCCTCGGTACGTCCTGTCGGGGTTCCGCTGGGTGGGCTGCGGCAGGGGCTGTGACCGTGCACGACCCACTTGGTGCAGTCCTGGGGTCCCGGCCCGAAAGTGTGACCGTCGTGAGCACCCCACTCGCCCCGGGTGCTGGGCAGGCAGGCCCCTCGGGGACACAGGGCTCAGGAGGCCCGTCGTCCGCAGGCTCCTCGGGGGCAGGGAAGGCCTTCCTCTCCAGCTCGGGCTCCGGGCCATCTCTGGGCGGCCTCTCGCTCGGGGCTGGCTCAGAGGCAGGCCCGTCACCCTTGGGCCTGGTGTCCTCCCTCTTGGCAGTGGCTGACACTTTGGGCTTCTTCTGGGCTGGCTCATCCTCCGAGGACAGAACCTGACCTGAGGGTGTGAGGGAGGGACGTGAGAAGCCCGACGTGCCAGGGAGGACAGGAGAAGAGGCCACCGGCCTGGCACTCACCTGTGCAGACTCTGCAGTTGAGGTCGAAGAGGTGCGCGCGGTGCTGGCTCGTGGTGTCCCTGAGCATGCTGCTGACCGTGTCGAGGAGGGGGGCTGCGCTGCTCTCGGGGAGCGCGCGTGCGGCCTCCTGCTCCTGCCAACGAGAAGCCCGTGAGCCCAAGCTGGGGCGAGGCCTGAGGCGAGCGTGGGGAGGGCTGCCGCCCGCGCAGGCGCCCACTTACATCCGAGTCGGACACGGGCGGGGAGTCCTCCATGTCGGGCAGGGGTTCCTGCTTAACAGCCGCCTTCTTGCTCTCGTTGTGCAGCTTGGCCCGGGCCTCCGTCACCTGCTGGGGAGAGGAAGCCCCCGTGACTTGAGTGGCTGTGGTGCCGTCAGCGCGGCACGCCTCCAGGCCCTGACAGCACTCACGGTTTTGGTGGGTTTCTCTTTCCAGGTGGAAAGCTCTTTGGATACGAGTTCTTCCGGTTTCATTCTCACGAGTTTTGCCAAAGAGATTTCTTCCCGCAGAACACGATGGAAGAGGCCCTGAAAGACAAACAGCTTCCGTTCACTGCTCAAGGTCTTCTCGCTCGGTGGCGGGGGGCAGAGCAGAGGGGGCAAGTCCTGCCTGGGGCCGCGGTCGGGCCACCTCTGCCCAAATCAGAACCCCTTGCCAAATGTGGAGTCGGGGTGCTGGAGCAATAGCACAGCGGGTAGAGTGTTTGCCTTGCACGCCGCAGACCCGGGTTCGATTCTCAGCATCCCATATGGTCCCCCGAGCACTGCCAGGAGAGATTTCTGAGTGCATGAATCAGGAGTAACTCCTGTGCATTGCTGGATGTGACCCAAAAAGAAAAAAAAACCCCAAAACACAAATGTGGAGTCGGGGACAGAGGCAGAGACTTTAGCCTAGAGGTCAGGGCAGCCGGTGAGCCACAGTCCCTGCCATTGGCCCCTACCACGGTGTGTGTGGGAGGACAGCTGGAAAGCACAAACGGGGCAGAAGCCAGGTAGCCCATGGCTGACGTCCCCCCAGGAACGAGCAGCCAAGGCCGGGGACGGAGTGGCCCTGCAGACACTTCACCTCGGGAAGGGGCGTTCACAGCCATGCCCAGAAGGAACGTCAGGGGCAATGGGTGGCGCAGGCCTTGCTACGGGGGAGGGAGCACTGGCAAAGGCACAGTCAGTCCTGCGAGGGTGACACTTGTCACCAGGCACCTCCTGGCCTGGAGCCCTCAGCCTTCGGGAGATGTGACACACACCTGGTTCTTAGGGTCCTTGAGGTTGAACATGATGCTGCGGTATTTACTCTTATAGCGGTTGTCTGTAACGTGGAACAAATTAAACATCTCCTTCTCGATGTGGAGAGCGATTTTCCCGACTTCATTTTCTGTCATGATTAAGTCGTCACTGTCACTGACTCTAGAGGGGAATCAGAAAGACGCGGGTGAGCCACAGCGCCCTCCCACAAAACTTTTTCCGAACAGCAGGGCAATCCTGAAGGGACCTCTGGGGAAGGGCAAGCTCTCCACGGATACGAATTGAACACAGATAGCCCACCTTTTCCACAAAATCTCTTTCAAGGAACGTCTTATATTTTGCCGGATTTGCGAATTTGGCTGGGCTGGGGCCGGGCCTGAGCCCCCAAGCCGTCCCGGGGCGGGAGAGGTTGCGGGCACGGAGGCACCCACCAGCTTCCTTCCGGCCCCCAGCAGCGCAGCAGAACCCAGCAGCTTTTTGGAAGCAGATGTGGAGGTGCCAGGTGCCAGCCCTGCCCTCTTGGCAGTGGAAGCACTGCCCGCGGAAGCCGCGGTGGTCCAGGGTCTTTTAGGAATGGTGCCCTGGAAGCCCGGCGACGAGCTTTTGATGCTTGGCTTGCTGGATGCCACGTTCACGAACGGAGACTTCTTCGGAAGGAGGTTTCTGGGCACAGGGGCTTTGCTGCCGGCAGAGGAGCCTGCAGGGACAGCTCTCTTAGGCACAGCCGCTGCCGCAGTCGGCTTCTCCTCCACACGTCGGTCCTCTTTGGTGGCTGCAAGGAAAGGCAACAGGCTTAGTAGGGCCGTGGGCCTGCACGGCTCCCCCAAAGGATCTTATTTCGGATTCACCCCCGCCTGTCCAGGAATCACTGCTGGCGGAGCTCAGGGGAGCACGGAGGGTGCTGGAGACCAAACCCATGAACTCTCTCCACCCAAGCACATAACCTTGGCGGCAGTCACTTCGGAACGGGCGTGAAGGCTACCAGCGGTAGTCATGATAGTAACCACACTTCCAAAACACTCTTTCCACTGAACTCTGGCTACGGTCAGTAAGCCAACCAGGGAGCAGTGTCTCGATTTCAATGAGCTGAGCTTCAACACTGAGAGGCAAATTCCAGGAATTCCAGAAGACCCAAAACGACGCAGAGTGCTCAGGGGTCATTCCCAGCTCAATGTTAAGGATGGAACCTGGAGCTCTTCGGTACAAAGCACGTGCTGTTCCACCGCTCTGAACTACCTCCCCGTGCCCAAGTTCGATTTTCTTGTAAACATGAACCAGAGCTCTTTCCCAATAGCTAAGACAAACTACAAATTTGGAACTGCTATGAAAAATCCTTCAGGCTTTGGAATAATCAGCAACAGCCCATAGGGAAGGGGGATGTTTACTCAGGCTTCATTCTGGAGTGGGGAACGTCACCAGCAACTTGCAACCATGAGGAGTGAACCGGAACACTGATATGACAAGCACACAAAAATGCTGTTACATAAGTGTTCCCATCCACACAGTCCTTGCTATGTCCAGTTATCGGGGAAGACAAAACCAAAAACTGCACTTCTAAACAAGTACCGGACCCAGAAGTTTGAACACATGAACAAAACCCTGTAACCCCTGCAAAAAGCGTGTAATGCACCACTGTAGGATTCTGGGTTTGCTGGACCCCAGCGTCACTGGGTGCTTCCAACTGTCATGTCAGACTGGGGATCAGACAGCTCTACGACTAGCCTGTCTCACTCCTGTGTCAGCAGGCTTGTACAAGGTTGGCACTCAGGAGTCAGGAATACTGGGACAAAGTCAAGAAAAGCAGGATGCTCCTTGGGGACACACTTTGGGCAGGAGGTCCAGTCACAGAATGGCTGCGAACGACTCCTGCCCCCATGGAAGAAAAAGACTCCAGTGCTCTTGTGCTCCCCAGGGACGGGGAGGAGGGCCTGCCCCACCACCCCCTCACAAACATTAGGTCACCTGGTGTGCAGGGTCAGTGCCACAGTGCAGGGGCAATCCGACCAGGAGGCAGAGTTGTCCATAAGCCCCATCCTCACCTTGGTCCCAAGTAGACCCCAGGCACAGCCCCCTCTGCAATCATCAGTTCACCCACTGGAGTCAACTCCAAGGGGCCACCACACGGGCAGTGAGGCACCCGGCACCCAACCCAAGTAAGCTGAGACCCTCTCATGTGGAAAGGGAGGGCAGGAAACGTGGCAGGAGCTGTTGCCTGGCAGTAGTCACAAACCCCCAGCTGAGACTCTGCTGGCCCAGCAATGCTTTCAAACCCCAAAGCTGCCCTGAGTGGCCAGCACAGTATAGCAGGTAGGGTGCTTGCCTTGCATGCAGTTGATCTGGGTTCGAGCCCTAGGATCCCATATGGTTCCTCAAGCTTGCCAGGAGTGGTCCCCAAGTGCTACCTGGAGTGTGTGCTGGGAAAGGTGGCATGAGGGGCTGCGAGTTCATCTCATGCCCGTGACATACAGGACACTGTCAGACCTGCCCCCTCCTGCCTCAAAGGGCCTTTGTCAAGACAATCCCACAGATCGCTTCTGAGGACCCAGAGTGCTGACCAGCCTCAGTGAGTCGGAAGGGCTGGAGTGTCTCACGCAGAAGTCAATGTCCAGCAATTCCTTGGGCCTCGGTCAAACTTGTCTCTCGTTGGTAAAATGTTCAGGGTACAAGTCAGTTATGCCCTTCTACCTTGAAAAGGAACGTCTAGGACATGGACCGAGTCCAACCAGTGACAGCGGCAGCCACTGGCGTGCAGACCTAGAGGCCCCCACCATGGCACAATGCTGGCGGGATAGAACGTTCCTTGTGAGGAGAGCTATCATCAGACTTGCCAACTCTTCAAATTCTTTAAGTTACACATGCATTTGTGTGGGGCAAAGGAAGTGGGCCAAGTGCAGGCCAGCCCCAGTGGATGGCTGACCTCATGCTGCCCGGGCCCTGCGTGCCTCCCCAGGGGTCTAAGCTCCTCCACCTGCGAGCAGGCTCAGTGTGGTGCAGGTGTGGGCTCTGAGCTTGCTGAACCCTCAGCAAACTGTTGGAAGGCGCCACGACAACAGCTGCTTGCTGCCTCGGATGCTGTGTGCATGCAGCCATTTACTTGTAACAGCCAGAAAATGTTTCAGGTGCACTAGACTTATCAGCACACACACTGGGGCAATTTCCAAAAGCAGGTCAGGTGGACATGAGACTGGCTGCAGTGCTGCCGTGCCGCCACTGGATGGCACTAGTGGGACAGAGTCAGCAGGATGGCGCAACGCCAGTCCCCGTTATGGGACCTTAAAGGGGGCATGCGGAGCGCAGGGAACACACGTGGCTCTGTCCCCTCAGATACAGCTCCTGGACCAGGCCCCTGCAAGAAACCTGGGTGCATGTTTTTGTCTCGCCCAGACCACGTGGCCCTTCCCCCAGCCCCCCGCCCCCCCCATCCAGCGCAGACCAGGAAGGGTTCCTCTTCACGGGCGAGCTGGCGGGCACGTGGCGAGAGCAGAGGTCCTGGCACCTCTCCCAGCACTGCTGTGACAGGGCATGGGGCAGAGCTGAAGCATGCGGGCATCTGCTCCTGGCACGGCCATGTACAATGGAATCCCCAGTTCCACTGTGTCTTCACCGGCAGGCGCTCTCCAGTGTGAAGAGTGGGTGAGAGCAGCAAGAGGCGGCCACTGCGGTGGCACGCTTGCTCAAGTGTCTGAGGGGAACCATCCTCCTACAAGTACAGCCAAGTCCTGATTTGCGTCTACCACAGGAAAGCTACACCCTGGTAACACCCGAGGGGGTGGGGGCTCTTCGTTGACTGGGAGTCAGGGTCACAGCCTAGGTCACGAGCAGATGGGTGGAAAAGGTCGTGCAGATCTTCTGGCCTGAGGATTCTGACACTAATCGCTCATGCTGTCTTGAGGTCGCAGCCCTCAACCCCCAGAGGTGGCTGCCCACTCTTCTCTGAGAATGGGCTCAGACCCTGCAGGCTCACAGCCTCGGGGTTAACCCCCAGAGCCGCCCCAGACAGGAAGAGGACAGTCCATGTCTAGAGTGAGCCGCCCCTTGCCTCCCGCTCCGTGACGAACCCCATCCTGGAAGACAGTGGCTGTCTCCCCCCTAGCTGCTGGCATCTAGGTGGCCTCCCTGGTGCTGCCCAGGCCCCCCGCCCCCAGACCCCAGGAGGTCTCTAGCAGCCGCCCATGGGCGGGCAGGGAAGCTGTTACCTCAGGATCCTCTCGCTCCGTCCTCCAGGCTCCCGCAGTAAGAGCTGCCCCAACCTTCTTCCATGAAAAGTGGCCATGACTTTGCTAGTTTTACTGCACTTCCTGTGCATGCTCATGTGTCACATGCGGGTCGAGAAAGCGGTCAGACTCACACAGGGACTGCAGTGTGCCCTACGGAAGGACCTTGGCTCGCCGACACCGGAAAGCCACCAAAAAGGCTTTCCTGAGCAGCTCCAAGCAGGGGCGTGAGGGTCACCAAGGAGCAGTGAAGCTGGCAGGAACAAGCCAGCTGGGGACGTCACTGGTTCTCCTCCCTGGGGAGCCCGAGAAGGGGGCAGCATGGGGCCTGGCCGATTTAGGGTCACGGGAATCCGTTTGTTGGCCCTTTCTTCTCATCAGCTGGCTCTTCTTGAAAAGCCTGTAAGACAGACCCTCACAGATACCGCTGGGAAACAAGCGGCGGCAGATGCAAAAGCCCACGAGCAGCACACCGGTGAGGAGCGCGAAGGCTGACATGTCCCCGCCCGTCTGATGGCCACCGACAGTTCTGGAGTTAAGGGGTAAGGGGAGGCAGATGGAGAGGCAGTCCAGGGGTTAAGGTGCTGGTCTTGCACACAGCTGGCCCTGGTTCAATCCCTGGCCCAGTAATTTGGTGCCAATCACAGCCATGTCCCTGAGGATGGCCGCTGGGCCCCCTTTCCACAAACAAAAAGGGATCATGCAAGTGACACGTGCTCAACGCTCTTATTCTAATTCAAGTTCTCATAGCACAGTGGCCCTGGCATTTTTGCTGGAGGAAACGTGCTACCTCCAACAATCTAAACTCTGCACCAAGGGCTGTGCAGTGACCTGTCCATACACGCGAGGCTGGACGGTCTCACAATGCAGCCTGATGTCAGGACACAGGCTCTGAGATTTTCCATTTGAGCACTCAGAGCTAGATGAAATGTAGAAATCGCAGTTCCCATTCAAAACCTGTCCAGGGCATGTGCTTCTAGGTCAAATCATGAGACACTTGGAGTTCAAAAAGCCTAGGATTTGTGCATATGAATATGCAGCGCAGAATCCCAAACTGTCCACAAGGAACCTCAGGCGTTTTCGAAAAAGGCTTCATCTCTCTCCACGCCTGACAATACAGGGATTCTGGCAGGAACAGTACTAGTGGGAAGAAAAGCAGCCCAAACAGGCCAACTGTCTAGAAACCCTCAAAGCTGAACGCGACCCTGACAGGAGCACGGAATTGTCCCCTAAGGGTGGGTGGGGAGCAGTACGACCTGCACCACAAGCACCCCAAGTTAACGGAGAAGCGGCAGCTGTTGTCACCGGGGGGTGGGGTCGTGGGAGGGGGAAGGGTGCTTGGGCATCCTGGGGCAGCAGTATGGGGGCTGAAAATGCTGAGGCCACACCAGCAGCGCTCCGCGGGCCAAGGCAGGAGGAGGGGTCCTCACGGTCAAAGGTGGGCTCAGCTGACTACGTGGCAACCTTCCCGGCCGACGATGCCAGCTGCTTTACCAAACACCTCACTTTCCTCCCACCCAATCATCTTCTGAGATGACATTTCTGGGAGAGCAAATGATCAGAAGCAACTAGTATCAAGCCGGGAAAAGTAACCATTGGTCCGTCCTGTCGCTCAGAGCACAGCAGCTTCAGGGAGCGGTGCAGGAAGAGGGCGTCGCAGCCTGTGGCCGGAGAGGTGGCAGAGGGTCCCTCTGGGGCATGCTGGGTTCTGGATGAGCAGTAGGCGGCCTTCCTGGCCGAGAAACAGTCCTACATTGGCATCAGTGATCTGGGAAGCAGAACTGCACCCTCCACGGCTCCTGTGCTCAAGGTGAAATCACTCACCTAGGAGCGGAGACCGGAGTCTCCCTAGCGGCAGGACCCCGACTCTACCCACCTCGCCCCCTCCAACCCGAGCGAGGCGGGAGTGAGCTTCTGGAGGCGAGCCCATCCACCCGTCTTCCCACTGACTTCTCGCGCGCCCGCTGGCACTCACGGGCTCCGTGGAACTGATGTTGAGGGCAGGTGGGGGCCAGGCCTGTCCGCTTTTACTCTGAGATGCCGGTAGCTGTGCAGACACCCCAGCAGCCACTCCCACCCTCCCGCCCGTACTCTAACGCGCCGTGAACGGGCCACTTTACAGAGGTGCTATATATAACTGGAAGCACATCTGAGGCTCGTTAGGATGAAATTCTTAGCTCAAACAACCCGGATTTTATCAATTCATCTCAATGCCACAATGGTTCTGCGTATGAACCACCCCCCGCCTAATGAGAAGCCAAAAACTAGTCTTCTTGGAAATTTCCTTGCGACTATACTGGTCTTTACGTGGGAGTGTGGCCTCCCATTTCCCAAAGCACCAGGCCCGGCGTCTCCAGGAGCGCTCCTTCCTGGCGCGATGGGCTCAGGTGGCGCAGAGTGCCTCGGTCATCTTACCACTTAGGCTTTTAAGCCACTTCGATGCTTTTCAAAGGGACAGGAGGACAGACAGCAAACCTACACATACTGGGAGGGACTGCTGGGAATCGCACCGAGGGCTCCAAACACTCCAAAGTGATGTGTCCTACCTCGGAGCTAGATGCCTGCCTTCTGAAAAGAACCTTAACAGTAAAAGATATGCCCCACAGGTCAACGTGAACTTCTAAAATTTAATTCTGGGAGTCAGACTGTGAAACAATTTTACGAATCCAAGTTTCATGATCAGACGTGTGATTTCAAAAAATCTTTTCGAAATCCCTTGGTTCCACTCATTTGCACCTTGCGGTGGAATCACTCAGGAGAAGTCTGGAAGTGGCTCTCCTGGCAGCTGCCCTCAGCTGGGCGCTGCTCAATGTTCACACGACACTTACCTTCAACATCGGAAGCCGTGGGGAATGGCAAATGTGTTTGTGTGGGTGTGTAGCATGTGAGCTGGGTATGAGAAATACTCATTTGAATCCCGAAACTCGGACTTCAGGACAGTATCAAGCGAAACACTAATGTACAGAACTAGACTTCCCCAAGGAAGGCGGTGATCACACGTGACGAGAGTGGAAAGACCCACCCCAAACTAGTGGGGCCATGACAGAACTGCGCTGACACCTGGAATCGGACAAGATGGACTTAACGAGTGCTGGGCAGTGGGTCGGTGCAACCAGACTCGGCTGAGGAGAATGCTAATACTTACCGCAGCCCGACAAAGAAAACATTAAAGCAACCAACTGTTGGGTAACAAGCATTCAACAATGAGGGTTGTCCAGCCTTTGGAAAATCAAGACAGAAGGAAGGACTACGGACAGGCACAGGGCTCAAGAGTGTCTCAGGCGCGGGCACTTGCTTCAATCTGCAGGTGCAGATGAAAATCGGCCGAGGCTGCTAGCTGCGGCCAGGCCCGCGTGGACGGCTGCGCAGGAGGCACGGGAGGGTCCAGGAGGTTACCCCGAGGTGATACATACATGCACACAACATGGATGGCCACGGGGCGGCAGTCTTTTCTGGCTTGACCGCATTGTAATTGTGGTCGCTTGCCCAGGATGGCGTGCTGGCATCACAGGCTGCTTCCTGCGGGAGGGCCTCGCTCCTTGGCAGGGCCACCAGCACCTTCTTCAACAGGACTTCTTTCTTGTCGGGAGTTGGTCTTTTGTGCACAGAAGAGATTTTAATGCCTGCCTGAAGAATCACGAAATCCCAACCATTAAGGTCAGTAAGGACACACGCCCTGTGCAGTCCAGTCCCCCCGGGTCCCCACCCTGCCCCGGCTGGGTACACATTTACTAGGCAGCGGCAGCAGGTGATGGTTCCTGCCCACGACAATGACATACTCAGGACTTAAGACATTGGAGCAACTGAGGCCCCGCATCACACGAGAATGAACCCTCAAGGGAGGCCAGGCGGCAGGCCAGAGTGCGGAACCAAGGGCCCTGCCTGGGCCGCACCAGGAACTGCAGGCGCACTCTCACTTCCCTGCCAGCGGGCGTCACTGTTCCTGCCCGCCAGGTGATACCCTGGGCAGATGACAGGCGCCACCAGGAGGGTCTTTCCAATAGTGCTGGGGAGGTTTGCGACAGGCGCCCGGAGGGCACAACACTCAACGCAGGAGCGAAGACAGTCCCTCGAGTGTTCAAGTGGTCCAGGTCCCCCCCCCACCCCCGGCTTCTCACCAGCACAAGCAGAGCAGGAAGAGGCCAGAGAGCAGGGAAGGGAGGCATGTCCACCGGGTGCCTGTGTGGGCGCTACTGTCCCTCAGTCGGGGGAGGGAGGACAAAGGAAGTCCTCCAACAAAGGCTACTGCAGGACTCTGATAAGAAACTGGCTGAAAGGGGTGAAGAAAGTACTAGAACAGACGTGGGGACGAGGTCAAGAGGATGGTCTGCACCCTCGATGCCTGCTGTGCCCTCACCCGGAAGCGACCACCCTTTGCCCAGCCGCTCGGGACTTACTCCGCTTACCTGGACGCTGCATTTGGGAAGACCGAGCTTCTCAACTTTCGTCTTGGCCTTTTCTTTAGGCTTGGGCTCTTTGCCCGAGCTCAGGAATTTCATCGTGGCTGCAGCGTGCTTTAGGATACAGTCGTTGCTACAGTACACGGAGTCAGGCTGCGCCACACGCGAGCATCCGGGGCCAATGCATCTGGAGGCGCCAGGAGCCTCGACAACCTGCGCCAGAACATGTGTGGCTTCAAACAATGTGCTCGCTGCACCAGCGGTCAGGGGCTTTGCAAAACCACCGCCTGTGCGCTGAGGTCACTGTCCCTACATCAGTTACTAGAAAGCTGCTCGTTTTTTCCCCCCAGACCATACCAGTGCTGCTCAGGGCTTACTCCTGGCTGTGTTCAGGGATCACTTCTGGCGGGGCTCCAGGGACCAAATGAGAGTGTCAGGGGTTGAGCTTAGGTTAGCCACGTGCAAGCAAGCGCTCTACCTGCCGTATTAGGTCTCTGGCCCTTATAAGTGCACCCCCCCAACTTACTGATTTATTGTGGGCTACAACCAGGTTGGTCACGAGCAAGGCAAGTGCCCTACCCACTGCACTATCTGTCCAGGCCCTTCAGGAGTACGTTTTGTTTTTCGCTTTGTTACGTTTGGGGGCATACCCCGCAGTGCTCAGGGCTTACTCTTAGCTCTGCAGCAGCGGAGGGACCATATACGATGCTGGGGATCAAACTGGAGTCAATCGCATGAAAGGCAAGCACTCTACCCAGGTTCTACCACTCTGGCCCCACCCTCCTGAAGTGTTTTTAATACAACTAGAAACTTACCTTTGCTTACTCTGAGCAGATACCTAATCCCCACTGAGGCCCTCATTCAAGACCCGTACCTGCCCTTTCCACCATCCATGGTACAGAGGCCTTGGCGCCCACTCAAGTTCTAATACGAGGTCAAGAGACAAGAGTTCAGCTGAGGGGAAAGGGCAGCTCAGATAGAGAAGGGAGCACCAGACAAAGGGTGTTTGGAGGATCCTCCCAGGAGGGGAGATGCATGTCGAAAGTAGACTATGGACTGAACATGTTTGCCACTCAATGGCTCTTTTGCAGACCACAACACCCAAAAGGAGAGAGAGAACACGAGGGATTGCCCTGCCACAGTCAGGGTGGGATGGGGGGAATGGGGGTGGGGGGGATATTATCCATGGTGGTGGAAAATGGGCACTGGTGGAGGGATGGGTATTTGATCATTGTATAATCGAAGCCCAAGCACAAAAAAATTGTAAATCTACAACTGTACCTCATGGTGTTTCACTAATAAAAAAAAATGGAAAAAAAAAACAAATTGGAACTAGCCTATCGTATCTGTGATGTAAAAAGCTTACACTACTTCACCCTTTAAGGACAAATATAAAAGACTATTTTTCAAGGAAAAAAAAAAAGTTCAGCTGAGGTCATTCAAGGCCCTAGCTAGGAGGCCAGAGTTCATGGAAAGGGTCTGGCCCTTGTGAAAAGCGCTGGGATTTCCAGCGAAGAGAAACATCCAATACTGTTCTTAAAGCAGGTTGCAAATAAAATCTAGGACGCCAAATTCCATGTGAACTTCCAGGAAGCAACAAGTCACCTTCCAATCTGAGAATGCTGCCAACGCTGCATGGGAGTTTTACAGTAAACCCATGGACCGCCCTCCCCCACAGCCTGGCCTCTGAGCCACTTGCAGTCACTGAGTGACAGGCGGGAGAAAGGCACGCCACCCTGCTGCCACAAAGCCCAGGGGGCAGAAGCACTACTGCTTCGATTCTCAGCTCCAAAATTTATTGATCTGAAGACAAGGCGCACAGACCACACGTAGGTTCTGGTCCACCCGAAGAATCTAAGCTTTACTCGGAATACTAGCACAGAGGGATTCTGGAATATGAGAGGACAATGACTTTCCTAGAAATGTACTTAGTTCTCGTTTTTCATAACAGAACGAATGAATGCCAATTCGTCTATGGGAAACGCATTGAAGTGGTACAGTCCTCACAACTGACACGCAACAACCAATAAAGCAGAGCAGCTGTGAGAAGTTTGAAAGACACAGAACCAAGAACTACCCAAGAGCTACCTGTGCGCCCACTGACAGAGGCCGGGGCCCGGGCTGGCTCTTTTCCTCCCTGGGTGAGGAGCCAGGGACACCCAGGACAAAGCTTCCAACCCTCCCTTCTAATCCCACACCGACCACACCTCCAGCCTGTGTGGAGAACAGGGGAGTGGGAGTCGGGGATGGTGATGCATACTTGGCCAGCTTCCCAAACTGGCCAACCTGAGGGTCACCGATGGGCACAGTGCATGTGGAGCCCCTCATTAGATGGGAGGGCAAGGAGAGTGGTACTGTGACCCCCCCAACGAACAGTCTAGGGGTGCCCTTTCCTTCCTCAGCACTCCCCCGACCCCAACCTGATGACAAAAGCATATAACAACAACACATAACGCAGCACAACAGATGTGGCTCAGCCACTGCTGGCGGCATCACTGAGATCATGGGTCAACAGCACAAGAATTTAGTCCCCGGGTCTGGAAAGATAGTACAGCACACAGGGCTCTGGCTTGCCCACGGCTACCGGGTTCCATTTCCACTACTCCCACTCACGATCCCCTAATCCCACCCAAAGTGGTCCCTGAGGAGCACAGAGCCAGGAGTAAGCTGTGAGCTGGCTGGTATGGCCCCAAGCCCCATCCCCAGAGACACCTGAGGTTTTGCTGCATATGCTGTGAGGGAGGGGTTGGGATTGGTTGTGCTGGCAACCTACACACCTTCACTGTCTTTCAGGGAACTGCAACTGATTTTGTTAACATACATACAACTCAAAATTTCACAGCAAGGGAAGACAGTGAAGGAGAGACCGAACTGCAAAGGTGAACCCACATAGGAACACGGGAGGTCAACCAAGCAGCAGAGCGCATCAGCTGGTCCCCGGGGGCCCTCGTGGAGGGGAGTGGGGAAGTCCCTGGGAGGGCAGTCCGGAGCGCTCGGTCGCCGCTCAAAGCCACGGCCACACCCAGCTCCTTCCCGGGAGAGCGCCATCGTGCTGCCCCTACCCCGTGCCTGCGCTCAGAGAACAAGTACTCACAGGCTGGAAGATCTTGAGCTTTTTCTTGCCACTCGGGTTGGCGGCTTTCTCGATCCTGCCCTTTATCCCTTGGTCATCACTCGATGTCTGCTCAATCGTCCCTATGCTAGTGCACTCCGCACCGTCGACATCTGCCGGCCGGAATTTCGCCTCCTGTTGCTCTGCAGAGTCCGAGGTGGTTTCATCCTGCACTTGCAGAATGGTGCAGTTTGGGCAGATGTAATCCTCCCCATTCCTTTCCAAGAGTCTCCCTCGAGCCTCTGAAATGCCCACACAGTCGCCATGAAACCATTCTTCACAACGGTCACAGCAAATCATAAACCTGAAATTAAAAAGTAACGGTACTAGGGCTGGAAAACAACACACAAATACTGACTTTTAAACACTAACAAGTCAAGCTGGTTTCAATATTCTAGAATGGAAAACAACTACAGACAAGTGTGAAAGTAATAAACACCACACGCTTCTCGTACGTGCTTGGAACGGTCAGCCAAGGCGTGTCAGCTGTTCTGCAGGGGCCCCGGGTAGGGCCACCCCAACTAGGCCAGTGCCTTCAGCACACCCAGTAGGCCCGAGCGGCTCACAAATTCTGCCCAGCACCCAGCCCGTGGCCCTCTGAGCTGCGACAGCACCGACCACACGTGACACTTGGCAACGGTGACCACCCAAGCCGGGTTTCTTTTTCCATGAGGACTTGCTCCTCTTTCTCTTTCTGGTTGTTGGGCCACAATCAGCGACACTCAACGACCCACCTGCCATGCGGAGGGCTGTGTCCAGGAGCACTCCTGGTGGGACCTGGGACCAAAGCAACCCGGGCGAGCTGCCACGCAGGCGCCGTACCCACCGCACTCCTATGCTCCAGCCCTAACAAGGTGCTCACCGGGCAGCTCGCACCCTCCTCTCCCGGGACCTACCTGTTGTTGTGAGGCTGACGACATATGCAGTAGAGGGCGTTGGGGTCGTACACCTCACATTCGGGCTTGTGCTTGCCTAGCTCTCTGGGCTCTTCCTCTGCCATCCCCCGGGCCGCCTTTCCTTCCAACAGACCCTCTTTATCGTCCTTGGCTGCCTGGGCTGCCGTCCCCCGGTCAGCCTCGGGTTCCTGCTTGCAGGGCAGTGAGCTCTCGACTGCGTTCCCCGCCTCTACATCCACGGTTTCTGTCGGGTCTTCTTCGCGTCGCTTCTTCCGCAGGCGATTCTGCATCCCCTTCGGGGGCCTCTCAGAGGGCTCCTGCTCCCGCTTTCTTCGCAAGCGATTCTGAAGCTCTTTCAAAGTCAACCCGTCACTGTCACTGTCGGAGGTGTCGTCGTCGTCTTCGCCCCCTCTGGCCTTTTCAGCAGAGGCGGGGGGATCCTTCTCTCCTGTGGGGTCAGCCTTGGGGCCCCCTTTCAGATCAGAGGTGCTCTCCACGCTCCCTTCCGAGGCAGTCTCCACATCTGTGACTGGACAAGATGTGGGCTCGCCGCACTCCTCCAGAGAGACCGAAACATTCTTCCTTCCTCGGCGGCGGACCGTGGTCAGGAACTCCTCCACGCGCTCGGTCCGCTTCGGCTGCCGCCCGCTGCGTCGCAAGGAGAGGCTCTGCTGCTGCTGGGGCTGCCGCTCCGGAGAGTCCACCTCGGCGTCACCAGCACCCTCTCGCTTCGCGATGGTGGTTCGTCGGAAGCCCCACGTTTTCCTGAACTCCTTACTTGTGGGCTTGATGGCCCTGGGTGTTTCCTCACTGCTCGGCTCACCTTTATCATCCATACCTAATGGCACAACGCAACCACAGCACGACCAACGTGAATGAGGCCCACTGAGCTGCAAGAGCACGCGGCCCCCGGGGGTGGGCAGAGCACGGGGCTGGATCCCTGCACGTGACCCCAGCACGACTTGGTCCCCCCGCCCCCAGGAACTGGGTACCACCAACACACCAGATCACCGGGCCCTAGCTCCGAACTGTCTGGCTTGGCTGTCCAAGTATCACTGGGAGCGGCCCCTGAGCACTGCAAAGGAGTCCCCCCAACACCAAAGCACAGAACATCTCCTACCAGGGAGAGCTGTCCATCAGAGCAAGTGCTCCTGATGATGTTTCTCAAGCGTGGAGACTCAAAGCAAATGCGAATAGGGGCTGGAGAGACAGCACAGCGGACAGGGCGTTTGCCTTGCACGCGGCCGACACGGGTTCGAGTCCCAGCATCCCATATGGTCCCCTGAGCACGCCAGGAGTGACTCCTGAGTGCAGAGCCAGGAGGAACCCCTGTGCATCGCCGGTGTGACCCAAAAAGCAAAAAAAAAAAAAAAAAAAAAGCAAATGGAATTAGTTGCAGAGCTTCTGCGTCAGGGGAAACAAGCAGCACACCAGCATTTTGTCAGTCGCTGCTTAGGAGGCGGCAGGAACCAGGCAGGAAACACCCAGCAGTCAACAGCACCAGTGCGGTCACAGGGTTTCTATGAACCCGTGGAACACGGTCTACCTACTTCCCAAGGAGCCGGGTGGGCTGGACTACAGGCCAGCCAGTTCGCACCCACCCAGGACCGGCTCCTTCTACCCCGGGCTGCCACCAACCAGCCCACACACGGATGGGAGGCCAAGAGCAGGGGCCCAGTGCAGTCTCGGCACCTGGAGGGCCACATGGGGAGGAGACTGCCCTCCACCCAGGGTCTGCTTAGACAGGGGCCCGCTGAGCGCTAGTGAGCGCTAGTGCTGGGGACAGCCGCTATGCAGCCAGGTAGCTCGGTGTTCCCCTAGAGATTTTACCAAAAGGCCACATTCAAGAACGAGCCCCTCAGAAAACGGTGCCATCTGGAAGGGTCTGTACCTCGAGACTTTTTGTCCAGGCTGTCTGTCAGGCTGGTAGTCACTTCCGTGTTCCCGATAGCTCTGATTTTATACCATGTTCCATCCTTGAGGAGACTGGCAGAGAACGAAACCTGAGAAACAAAGTGCACACACGTTTCCACACCCCACACAGTCCGGTTACTTGCCACCTCCCGCCACATGTCAGCGCTCCTGAGAGCCCGTTTATCCTGCAGCCCCCCCAGAAATAGTGTTCCAAGGGCTACCAGGACGGCACCTCTGTGCTGAGGCCACCTGATCAAGGTCAGGTGAAAGATGACCTCCCCAACCAAAGGACCCAGCAATGTGAAATCAGCTGTGACGCTGAGGCGACGCCAAGAGCAAGCCTCGCCGTCCACTCTCACAGCGACAGGACGGGCAGTGATGGCAGAAGGCTGAGCCCTGACACGAGAGAGGAGGAAGCCTTCAAAAAGGACAGCACTCACTCCATCCTCACAGCAGCTAGGAGGGTGCTGAGGGCGAACGACTCTCATTACACCAGCGGCAGGTCACCTGCCCTGGCAATTAGTTAGGGAAATCCTTTCTCCTGCAAACCATCCTGCAGCACAGAAGAGCATCTTAAGGTGAACAAGTCTCTGTTCTCCCTTTTTTTTTGGGGGGGAGGGGGGCTTTGGGGCCACACGGGCAGTGCTCTTCAGGGCTTACTAATGGCTCCGCTCAGGGATCACTCCTGGGGATGCTCGTCTGACCTGCTGTCTTCTCCCTCTGGCTCCTTAAGTCTGCATTTTCAAACAGCATTTTTAATCTGTACTGATGATGCAGTTCGAGCCCTCAGTTCCCACAAAGCTCGTGCCCGGCAGGGAAAGGGGGGCATGTGCTTGTGTGTATGTCAGTGCTTCACAACTAAGCTTTCCTCTACAAAGCAGAGGCCCCACGAACAGCACAAATGAAAATGGTAGAATGTATCCACTTTTTTTAAGCAGAAAATACAATTTCAAACAGAATCAGGCTAAATGTTGAGGCCAGAGATAGTACAGGGACTAGGGCATGGCAAGATGCTGCAGCAATCCTCAGCCTGATCCCAGACATCACGCGTGCTTCCGAGCACCGCCACAAAAGAGCCCCTGAGCCCACGCACAGCAGGGCGTGCCCCCTTCGACTCCACCCCATAAAGTTTTATGACTGTGGTCTAACCTTATAGATACTTTACCTGCCTGACTCTGAAAGGCTGGACACTCTGAGACCCTAAATATAACAAATACCCAGGCCGCCGGGCTGCTGTCCTCAGCGTCAGTACCAGGATCTGTCACTCGGACAGCTCAGATCGTTTAGATACACTCCCACGCAGCAAACTCCTGAAAGACAAGAAAAATACTTATAGATCTTTAGGGAACTACAGGGATGAAGGGAGGGGGATGGTGAATTTCATAAACAATCACAGGCGTGCTGAGCTTTTGAGATAAGGGCATCTTACTGAAACCCAGTGTAGGCACAAACACAAAAAATCAAAATAATAAAATTATATACGTAAACACAATTATTAAAAACTCTCAGGCCAGGGACATGGCTTAATGGTCAAGAACATATACCGAATGCATTATACCTGATCCAATCCCTGGAATACAAAAAAAAACCACCAGCCTTCAAAACCCAGAACCCTCAGTTTTGTAGATATACCAACTTTAAATATTCGATATTAACTAGGCTTTTATTTAGTGGTACGGCTTTTTTAAAAAGAAGACTGCTATTAAGAGCTTTAAACACCTCTCCTGTAAGGATTAAAGTAAGTCCATCATATGAAAAAAAAAAAGGAGACCACTGTTCCTGATCAACCACTGACCATCTTAAGAACAGACGGTCAAAAAAAAAAAATGCAGAGTTCACACACAAAAAAAGAACAAACGGTCTTCGTGTCTAATGCCCCCACCTCTTGGCGGGGGAAACAGAGCTACACCAGGTGATGCTCGAGGTTACTCCTGACTCTGAGCTTGGCAATTTCTTCCGGTGATGCTGGGGCACCACATGGGACGCCGGGATCCCACCCACATCAGTCACGTGCAAGACAAGCACCACACCCACGGTGCCATCTTTCTGGCTTATTACCCCTCTTCCTTCCAACAGTCACACGCAGCTCACACACACAGCCTGGTCCTAGGAAGGCCTCAAGTACCCATTCCTGAGCATCTCAATTCGAGCAGTAAGCCAGCCAACTGCCCACTGCCCCCAGCTGAGCCTGAATCCGAACACACCTCCCCTCCTCCACTGGATTCCCTCCAACTGCCTCCCAGTAACTGTGAGCCTCAGTGACCTCAGAACAAAGACCAACATTCTGAGGCGCCTCCTTGTCTTAAAGAGACAGAACCACGGACTGCTCTTCCAGTACTCGGGCCCTCCCCTGGCTACCACAGCCCTCAAAGGTGGCAAGTCCCGCCTCGCCGTAAGGATCTAGGGCTGGAGAGGCAGCACAGTGGACAGGGCGCTTGCCCAGCACACAGCCAACCGGGCGCAACCCAAGCATCCCACAAGGTCCCTAAGCTGCCAGGAGGGAACCCTGAGCAAGGAGCCACCCACAAGCCACGAGCACCGGGTGTGACCCCAAAACTTCAAAAATAGATTTTAGAAAGAATCCAGTGGGACTTTACCTTGCAGTTTCATTTATATTTTGGTTTTGGGGTCACACCTAAAAGTTCTCGGCACTCTCTGGGATGCCAGGGTCGGTCGGGCACTAGGCAAGAATCCTTCCTGCCGTACTATCGCTCCAGTTCCTGCTTAAAGCAACCATTTATATTTAAAATTTTAAATTTCACCAAACCAACCATTTATGAAACAAGATGTTCCAAGATTTAAAATAATCAAAATGTTGGGGCTGGAGTGATAGCACAGCGGGTAGGGCATTTGCCTTGCACACGGCCAACCTGGGTTCGATTTCCAGCATCCCAGCTGGGTCCCCTGCGCACTGCCAGGAGTGATTTCCTGAGTGCAAAGCCAGGAGTAGCCCCTGAGCATCGCCAGGTGTGACCCAAAAAGAAAAAAAAAGAAGTGTGAATTTGAACATCGCTGAGTTAAATCACAACATTTTGGCTTTTGTTCTGGGGTGCTCAGGGATCCCTCCTGGCGGTGCTCCAAGACAGCACAGGGGAGAGGAGAGGGTGCTTACTCTGCACTCGGTTCACCCAGGTTCGATTCCTCGCATCCTGAGCACCATCAGAAGTAATCCCTGAGTGCAGAGCCAACTGCAACCCGTAACCCCTAAGCATCACTGGGTGTGCTCTCCCTCCCTCCCCCACCAAAAAAACTAATTTGCTTCACAGATGGGAATAAACCTCTATGACATGGAACGAGATCAAAGTACATATTCCGAATATTCAGATCATTTCTAACATTTCATTCACCTTGACTTAATATTTGGAAAATTCATTATATTCACTATTTTTTCAAATAAATTCTAAAACAATTCAGTTCACGGGCCAGGCAGAGGTCTTCAAGGGCTGGAGCACAGGCCAGCAGGGAGGGGATGTGGGTTCTGTCCCCTGAACTGCACCCGGTACTCAAGAGCGCCAGCAGCCCTCCCTCAACACACCGAAAATCGAAGTAAGAACTTCAGGATCCAAAGCACGCAACAAGGACCAAAACCATCTGCAATCAAGGCCAAAGCCAAAGGAACTGTCCTGAGTTCCTGCAGCAGGATTTCATGGACAGCTGTGCAGACTGGAGCTATGAGCGGGGTCCTCTGACAGCGCCCCTTCCCCCCCAGGAGAGGCTTCTCTCTCGAGCTGAGAGCCCCAGAGACACCTGCACATCATCTTAAATGATCTCTCGACACTTCTGCACGGAAATGTCCTCCCAACAGAAAACTCCATCTCCTACCAGTTAGAAGGAACCAAGGTGTTAAGAGGATTTATCCAAGCCAGAATTTTTCAACTCTAGTGTCTACACCACGGAGCCACGTGGCCAAAGTCACTCAGAACAGGACGACACAGCCTACCTGCCACCTCCCTGCCAAGTAGCAGCGGCGTGCAAACCTTTTGGTCTCAAAGGCCTTCATGCTCCAAAAATGGAGTAACCCACAATGAGCTTCTGTTTATCTGGACTGTTTTATTGATATTCCCAAAATGTAAATGAGAAAGCCAAAATTACCAAAAAACCCTACTACATGTAGACGTTTTTTAAACTGCTTTTCAACTGAATCCTGAGTTTAAAGTTATTTATGCCTGAGTCCAACATCAATCCCTTCATCAAACGAGTCCCAAGCTTCCCTCCGCCTCCCCTCCCCTAACTGCCTCGAAGGTGGACTTTTCCCTTTATCTTCCTCCTTGCCCCAGGCACTGTGGGTTCCAATCCCAGTAGAAGAGGGTCTCCTGCACATCATCCGATCTCCTGTCAGCATCCAGTCCTCATCCAGAGTGACCACACTGTCTCGGCTGTCCCTTCCCTGACCTAGCCCCCCACTTAACGCTGCTTTGATTTATTTTGGGGCCACACCTGGAGATGCTCTGGAGTTACTCCTGGCTCTGCATTCAGCGTCACTCTTGGCAACACTCGGCGGACCATATGGGATGCCTGGGTTCCAATCCTGGTTGACTGCGTGCAAGACAAAACACCCTCCCCGCTGTACCATCACTAAGGCCCCCACTTCACACTTTAGTGAAAGGATTTCCTGAAGGAAAAAAGCAGTAGTTGATGGCTGGAGAAACAGTGCGGCAGGCCGAGTGCTTGCCCTGCACGCGGCCCACGTGGGCCGGATTCCCCGGGGGGACGCATTGCTCCCCCCAGCCCCCGGCAGGAAGGGTCCCCAAGCAGAGCCAGGAGTAAAGCTGAACATTTCTGGGTGTGTCCCCAAACCTCTGCTCCTGATCTATCAGACGGACGACCTCACCGATACTTCAGTCCAACGTGGCTGTTGGCAGATACTAAGTCAGACCTCCAAAGAGAGAGTAGCGTGTATCTGCCAACCCACCAAGACCACTTTCTGACACACCTGCCAGCCAGTCTGTCTCACACACTGAACACACGTGTGTCTGAGCAACTGGGAAATGTTATTAGACAAAGCAAAAGAGTTACACTTTCCCTCAACATCTGTAACTGTCAAAACTTTCTAAGTTTTGAATGACAGAAATTTTGTAGTAGTAGTCTGGTTTGGTTCTGGTTTTTAATTTTTTTCCCCCCGTTGGGGGCCTCGGAGTTTACTCCTGGAAGGGCTAGGGGGTACATCCACGTGTTGGGGAATTGAATCCAGGTCAACCACGGGCAAGGCACCCGCTGTACTATGATTTCCAGTCCCTAAAACTTCACAATTTTTATTATGAGCCACAAATCCCTCAAGCGCTTCCTTGAGAGAATGAGTGGAAACACCGAATCTGAAGCCTGCAGTTCCCTCTCACACAGTGCAGAGGCCAGGGTGGGCACCACTGGGCTCAGAAGCTACTGCTCTGCAGCCCAGCGTGTCCACTACCACGCAAGGCTGGTTATCTCGGAGCACTTGCCAGCGCTTCACTGAACTTTTTTGTTTCTGGGCCACACCTCGCAGTGCTGACTCCTGGAGGGCCAAGCTAGCTGCATGTGAGACAATCGCATGACACACTGTAGCTCTGGCCCCACACAGGGTACTTTTTAAATGTACCATTTCTATCATTTAAGAATCTACTGGGGGGGGGGGAGATCCTAGAGGCAGTTCAATGGGTAAGGTGTTTGCCTTGCATGTGCCTAGCCTGTGTTCAATCCCTGGCATCCCATGTGCTCGCTCCCCTGACCCCACTAGGAGTGACCCCAGAATGCAGACCTAGACCCAGGAGCAAGCACTAAGGGCGTGGTCCAAAAACAAAATCTGTAATAACCTCTACAGTTTCTTAGATTCTCTAACTCAGTAAAATGTTCCTTTAGAAGTGGATCACAACAAAACCAAATACGAACAACCTCCCAAAAATGTACAGGAGGAAGGGCATTTGCCTTGCACCTGGAGACCCATGTTCGATCCTCAGCATCCCATATGGTACCCTGAGCACCACCATGAGTACTCCTGGCAGGGCCAGGAGTAAACCTTAAGCATGAGCATGGCTGGGTGTGACCCCAAAATCAAACCAAACCAAAACAAAAACAAAAAAAACCATCACACTCTGTGGGGGTCAGAGCCATAGTACAGTAAGGGTAAGGTATCTGCCTTGCACTTGCTCACAGCCTACCAGGGTTCAATCCCTGGCATTCCATTATGATCCCCCAAGCACCATCAGGTGCCATTCCTGAGTGAAGAGCCAGGAATAACCCAAGCACCGCCAGGTGTGGCCCAAAAATAAACAAAGAACTCCGTAATCCAGGCCCCAAGCAGCAGTTTGTGTGGCCCAACAGGACAAAACCCTAGTGAGTCACTGTAGTCAGTGCAGTGCCCTTTAACTGCCCTCTGACACTACTTGGGGCTTACTGTCACGGCAGCTCCCAGGAGAAACCAGGTACACATGAGTGTCACGCATCTACACAGATACCTGGAGTCCCCCAGCTCAGAACCCTCACAGGACCCCAACTATGATCTGGTAACAATATTCAGCAGGAGTCAGAAATCAGAGCCACTGCAAGAAACCACCTGGCTGCCGGGCATGCCGAACTCAGAGCTTTCCTGACTGGGTAGGCCAAAGCTCGTTATATTTTGATGTTTATATTTGGTATAACAGGTCATGCGCGCCACAACTCTAATTTACTTGGATGAGGAGGGAGCAAGATGTTAGCCCGGCGTTCTTCTGAGAGAGAAACTAGTGAGACAGAAAGGAAGGTTTTCCAGTTAAAAACACCTTTACAAGTCAGTTTTTATGAACGTGCCCCAAAATCTTGGGCCACTAGCTGTGTCCAGGAATCTGGGCCTTAGTAGTTTCCAGGCAGTAGCCAAAGCTGAGGCTGACCTGACCCTCTTCTCTCCCCACCAATGCCCAAACACAGGAGGAGGACAGGCCCAGAAGATGACTCAACGGGGTGGAGAGCAACTTCACAAATGTGAGGCTTAGGTGTGATCCCCCATGCCACCTGGCCTAGTGATCCCCAGCCACAAGCCAGGAGCTGTGAGGAACTGCAGGGGATGCCTCGAAACAAGAAACACAAAGTCCACGAAACAGAAATCCCTGATTTCATTTATTTGAACACCTATGAAGAACAAGAGTCACTCACAAGGTCTGGAGAGAGTCCAGGAGGTAAGGAACTCGCCTTGGCCTACAGCCAACCCTGGTTTGAGACAAAGCACCACACATGGTCCCCCAAACCCGGTCAGGAGTAAGCTCTGAGCACCCCCCAACGGTCCCAAAGCCAAACCAAGAAACAAAAAAAGAGAAAGCTGCTGTGCGAGCCAAGACTAGCTCCTGAGAGATGCCCAAGGTAACGCTAGGATAAGGTTCCTGGACAGGCTTCTTCTCTGACAGAGGCGGCTGGGAGAGTTATTAACTCTAGCTGTTCATCAGGAATGCTGATCCTGGCCTGGGCTCAGGGCTCAGTGGCCTAGCACTCTGTGCGATGCCCTGGGTTTCACACCTACGACCACCAGAAGGAAAAGAGGCCAACCCTCCAGAGAATACCCCGCTGGCCAACCTACTGTTTTAGATCCTCCAAAGCTTACTCTGGCCCCAGCACCAAATGGGGGCCCCACTTCACTCTGCAGCACCCACACCGGCCACCACACCCCATCCGTGCTGCATCAGCAAGAGGCTGAAATAAAGCCAAGCTCTGCTCCAGGCCACCCCTGCAGAGGCAGAGACAGGGAACAGCGTGCTGTGAGTGCCGTCTACGCTGTTCTCCACAAAGCAGGCACATTGCCAACACCGTCGAGTTCTCACGGGTGACCCAATCCCCAGGGGTAAAGTCTGGAAGGAACTTTAATTTCATTACCACGATAAGCACATTTCTAATCTTTAACTAGAGGAAGGCTAACCTTTTCCCAAAGACAACCCCTCCCCCCAGGAAAAGCAACACAGGTGAGGGCGCCAGAAAGCCCTTGGATTCACTTCCTGTTTCATTTTCAATTACTGGCAGTGGCATTCAGAAACCTTTCACTGCAGTTGGCAGATCAAGAAGTTAGGACATGGGTCAGAGGTTTTCAAGTGCGATGGAGACCCTTTCGGTAGCCTGAAGTCCATTGCAGCGGGACAATATTACTTACTCTAATAGCAGTTTTCAGCAAATGTAACCCAGAAGTAAATGCCAACTTTGGCTGTTGTCAGTGGAGCCGAACATTAAAAAAGATGTCACCATGCCCACCGATGTTTTTGTTTTGGAAAACAATCACCATGTCGTGTGCGTTAATACACAAGTGCTTATCAATTTTTGAGCTCATTTCAATGCCTCATTTGTAGTTTTTGGGTCACACACCAGCAATTCTTAAGGATTCCTGGCTTGGACGATGGGGAGGAACACACAATCACGGATGTTAAGGACTGATGAACCAAAAAAACAAAACACAACAGAAAAGAACGGATGAACCCCGGCCTCCAGCATGAGGTATCCACTCCGGCCGTGGGCCGAGGCGCCCACCATGATTAAATCAAGTCGGGGCGGCGGGTGGCACAAGCGGGAGAGCAGATGCCCGCACGCACATACGCGGTCTACCAGGCAGAGGGCTGCACTGGCGGCCAGGGGCCTCCTGGCCTGCTCGGCCACGGATGTGAGCGGGCGGCAGCCACCCTTCCTCGACCTTCCCGCTCTGGATGGGAGACCTGCGAGCCTGCCCACCATGCCCACCTTCGGCCTGGCGGCGGGTCTGGGGCCCAGGGCCCATGTCTGTTGTCTCTGCCCTCCTACTTTTCCCCGTCTGAATTTCCCGCACATCCCACGAAGACACAGGAGGAACGCCAGCACCCACGAAACGCACCCACCGACCCTCGGCTCGCCAAGCCGCCGGACCCCGCCGGACGGGGTCGCTCCCCTGACGCCACGCGCGAATCACGCGACCGCCGCTGCGGGGCCGCCCCGCGCGCCTCCCGGGCCAGGGCGCTCGGACCCGCGAGCAGCGGCAGAAACACGCTCAGGTCGGGGTGCGAGCGGCACCGGGCGGGCGGGCGGGCGCAGAGCCGGGAGCCCGGAGCGGGACCCCGGCTCGAGGTGACGGGGAGCACGACCCCGCCGCGACGCCCACCCGGGCACCGGGCCGGGCGGAGGGAAGGACGCCGGGGCCCCAAGCGGAGCCGCGGGCCACAGCCGGGGACGGGCAGGCCGGCCGAGCACCCCGGGGCGGCCCCCCGCAGGCGCCGCCGAGCCCCACCTGCGCCCCCCACGCCCCCGCTGAGCTTCCCGGGCGGCGCTGCCCTCCCGCCCGCCGCCCCGACGGGAACCGGCACCTCGGCCCGCCCGGCCCGGCGCGGCCCATTGTGATGCGCCCGAGCGACGGCGACGCGACGCTCCGCTCCGCTCCCGCCACGGCCCGGCCCGCAGCAGCCCGGCGGGCGCCCCGGCAGCGGGGGCGCCGGCCGCGACCACCAGGCCCGCCCGCCGCCATCTTCTCTCCTCAGCGCGCGAGGCCGGCGCGGACGCCGCGGCCCGCCGGTCCGACGCCGGCGCCGGCCCCGGCCCCGGCCCGGCCCCGCCGGCCCGCCGGCCCGTGGGCGCCCGCGGCGGCCGGCGCCTCCGCCCCGCAGGCCACTCACCGGGCCGCAGGCCTTGAGGGTCTCGCAGCCATTTCCTCCGAGCGCGGCCGCCGAGTGGGCGGACGGGCGGGGTCGGCGCGGCCACCGAGACGCCGCGGGCTAGAGCGGCCGCGGCGCGCGCGCGCCCCGGGCCCCGCGAAAACACAAGCTACCGAGACGCCACGGGCTAGAGCGGCCGCGGCGTGCGCGCGCCCCGGGCCCAAGGAAAACACTGGCTACCGAGACGCAGCCGGCTAGAGCGGTCGCGGCGTGCGGGCGCCCCGGGCCAACACAAGCTACCGAGACGCAGCGGGCTAGAGCGGCCGCGCACACTCCGCGCCCCGGGCGGAAGCCAGGCCCGGCCCCGGACTCCACGGGAGGGTCCGCAGGGGTGGGGCCGGGGACAGGGCCACACGGCCGCCCACGTTCTGCACCCCCACCGCGAGAAGCGGCCCGGGGCGGAAAGGCCACTCGCGCCGAGCTCGGCCCCCAACGGACGGGGCCGGGCCCTGCCTGGGAACCCTAGTGTCCCTTCGAAACCCCAGGGGTACTTCCGGCTGTCCTCACGGAGCGCTCCCGCCCTGGGGAGAGGCATTTCTGAAGTGGGACCGGACACTCCCCAGGCCAGCAGTTAAATCGGGGGGGCCAGAGCGACTGCGCGGCGGGCAGGGCGTTTACCCCGCACTTGGCTGACCCGGGTTCAATCCTTGGCACCCCCTGTGCTCCCTCGAGCAGCATCAGGAGGGATCCCTGAGTGCCAGCCAGGAGCAGTCTCCCGCGCCCCCGCCAGCGTGCAATCCGAGGAGCAAGCCCACTTAAAAGGCAGGCTCCAAGGGGGCTGGGACACCGGGAGCCGAAGGGGAGGGTGGGGTTGGTGTTGGAATACTGACTGTAAACCACAGTGTATATATAAAGCGTAAGGAGAAATTTCAAAAGGGGAGGGGGCACCTCCATTTGTCTCAAATTCTTCCCTAAACAACTCCAGCACAAAGGCCAGAGTCCATCAGAGTCCGTGGAAACGACGAGGGGGACTAGGAGGACGGGGAACAGAAACAGAACGGGGAGCCCGGCTTCAAGGCCGGTTCAGAGCAGCTGAGAAGCGCCTGGTGGCGTGGGGGAGATCCACAGGCCAGATGCAACCCCAAGGCCTGAGAGCTCCACGCTGGGAACAAAGGCATCTCAACGCTCATGTCTTCTCAGGCCCAAAGGAGGCAAGGCCCAGGGTCCCAGCCCACTGGAGAAACCAGATGGACCCAGGAAAGGATCAAGCGCCAAGCACTCGATCTCTGTACTCCCTGTGCCTGCCTGCTAGCGCGGGGGAGAGCGGCGCTTTGGAGGGAGGCTGTAGGGCTCTTCCAAACCTGATCCTCAACAGACCGAGGCTGTCAGCGGCCGGTGCGGAAGTGGGCACCATTTTGCATGACTCGGGTGGGGCCGCGGGGGGGCGGGGGGCTGCTTGCCCCTGACACAGGCAGCCAGGCTGAAAGCACTGTGGAAGGAGGCAGAGGACCAAGGGTACCACCTGGGAATGCAAATATTCTGAAACCGCTAACAGTTCAATCACTGTCCCGAAAAACTCATGAATCAAATCACTTTTGCACCTTGTCAGGTCACTGGTTGGTTGAGCAGGGACAAGACAAACCAGCCACCATGGCTGAGCTAGGAGCACTGGACTGTGGCCACCAGGCAAAGCACGGATCTCTTACACAGACCACTCAGCACCAGCAGACCGAATTCCCCACCTACATCTGAGCAGCAATAAGATGGACACAGCCAGTGAAGTGAGCTGGCCAGAGCTGCAGAGGGTGCATGCAGGGGAACCGCAGGTGCAGTGGCCAGAATTCACCCGGGGTCTGACCCTGAGGCCTGGAGCTGCCCGCTGGGGGCTGTGCCTGCATAGCAAAGGGGAACCACAGCCGTTTAGGGTCTTAGGCTAAAAAACTAAAATCTTTTGCCTTAGTAACTATTGCAAAGACTAGATACTCATGTAGTATTGATCTAACTACTCAATGCCCTATTCTTTTATTTTGTGGTACCAAAGATTGAACTCAGGGGCTGGAGCACAGCAGGGAGGGCGTTTGCCTTGCACATGGCCAACCCAGGTTCAATTCCCAGCATCCCATATGGTCCCCTGAGCACCGCCAGGAGTAACTCCTGAGTGCAGAGCCAAGAGTAACCCCTGTGCATAGCTGGGTGTGACCCAGAAAGAAAAAAAAAACACCCAAAGATTGAACTCAGGGTCCCACATATACAAGGCAAGTGCTCTACCACTGAGCGCTTGTTATATATATATATATCCTCACCAGTTACTTTTTTCTTAGCTAAAACATTCCTTGCAAGAAGATGCTGAAATTGACATGCTTCAATGAAATTTTCAAAGTTTTTAGATCATGGCTATTTTATATATTTAAAAGGAGGCAAATGGTCAATTCTAAATACTACAAGTCTAACTAAACGAAGGGCATAGGGGAGAAGGTTATCACCCCTGCCTGTCGTTCTGAACCCGGGCCCAAGGCCTTGCCCCAGGCCACCTGACACCAGGCAGAGCCTTCTCTGGAGAAGGAATGTGAGGTGCTTCTCTAGCCAAGAGCAGAGCTGTTATTTCTGTAAACCAGAATGAACACCTCCATCCAAAATGTCCAACCCCCCCCCCCAGTACAGGGGCAGGGACTGTTCAGGCCCCCACTGCAGTATAGATATATAAGGTCCACAAAACCCTGTGGTCTGACCCTTGGTACATAGTGGGCCTGACACAAATGCTCGTTGCCTGCCCAAAGGCCCTCCGTATTGTAGGGCCCAGAATGGCACTATAAATATCCACAGGGCTGAGCAGAACATAGATTTCCCCACCTCTGCTGACAAATGTTCTGTTATGCTATGTTCAAGTTACCCTGAATTCAGCAAAACTTCACTACCAAGAAGCCAGAATGAAGTGGCTAGGGCACCTGCCTTGCAAGCAGCCAACTCAGACTCAATCCCCGGCATCCTATATGGTTCCCAGAGCACCATCAGGAGTCATCCCTGAGTGCAGAGCCAGGAGTAAGCCCTGAGCATCGCCGAGTATGGCCCCAAAACTTAAAAAAAAATCCTAGGGTTCAATCTCTAGCACCGCAGATGGTTCCCTGGGCACGGCCAGGAGGAAAAAGTCCCGAGAACAACTGTGTGTGGTACAATAACAAAAAAATTATGACCATAGCAGTATTTTGCTCGAACGGGCACCAGTAACATCTCCATTGTGAGACTTGTTACTGTTTTTGGCATACTGAATATTCCATGGGGAGCTTGCCAGGCTCTCCGAGAGGGACAGAGGAATTGAACCCAGGTTGGTCCCGTGCAAGGCAAACGCCCTACACGCTGTGCTATTGCTCCAGCAGAGAATGGCAAGCTCCCCGTGGAATATTTGATGTGCCAGAAACAGTAACAAGTCTCACAATGGAGCAAATGGATAAACAACGGGAAGACGTGTGACAGTGCTGCGGTGCAGTCTTTTGGTAACCGTGAGCCTTCCCGGAGCATCATTTCCGCCGGTGGTTCCCTCTGGGAACTGGAAGGCAAACTTACCCAGTGAAAAGGCGAGAGGCAGGCGTGCAGGAAGGAGTTGTGCGCCAGACCATGCACCCCGATGGCCACTCCGTCGACCAGAGTGCAGCAAAGGGAATGGGAGGACAGGGCCCAAGGCCATCACGCGATGCCTAGGCCTGCCGGCGAGCAGGGAGCCTCTAGGGGGCACCGGTTCCAGTCCCTCCGGAGGGTCTGAGCAGCGAGCAGCCTTAGGCTTGTCTACGAGGGACCAGCAGGGTGAGGCCAGCTCTGCCGGTCACTCAACCTAACAGGAGCGTGAGGAGTCGAAAAGCTCCAGGCCCGGTGGGAAGGAGCTTCAGGACAAGGGAATGAGGGGCAAAATCCCGGTGAAAGATCCGGTCAGCAAAGTGTTTTATTAAAAGATCCCGTTCCTTCTGCCTGGTTTGGCTTACAGTCAGTTTCCAGAAACCCAGCAAGGATATTAAATGAGAGCATACCGGAAGGAAACATCGAACAGAATCTAGAGGCTGAATGGTTAGGGATCTCTTAGAGAAACCCAAAAAACTTTATTCTGAATTTCCACAAATTAACACCATAAGGTACAGTTCTAATTCTGGAAAACTTTTGAGTTACAAAACCAAGAGCTTCTAAAATTCAGAAATTGGAAGGGCCAGAGTAGAGTGACAGGACGACAGGTTGGGTGTTTGCCTTGCATGCAGTTGACCAGGGTTCAATTCTCAGCATCCCATATGGTCCCCCAAACACCAGCAGTTGATTGCTGAGCAAAGGAATAACCCTTGAGCATCCCCTGAGCATTTCCAGGTGTGCGCCTATCCCCCCCAAATTTAGAAATTGGGCCCGGAAGACCAGTGATAGTAGAGCGGGTAGGACCTTTGCATGCAGTCGACCCAGGTTCACCTCCGGACACCACACATGGTCCCCCGATCTCCGCCAGGAGTGATCCCTGATCACTGAGCCAGGACAAGCCTGAGCACAGCTAGGTGCAGCCCAGAAACAAAAAGAAAAATTGTGAGAGAGAATACAGTAGGGAAGACACTTGCCTTGCATGCAGGCAACCGGGGTTCAATCCCTGATACCTCACATGCTATCAGGGATCAGACACCTCACCATCCCCTGAGCCTGCCTGGAGTTATTCCTGAGCAAAGAACCGGAGTAGGCCCTAAGCACAGCTGAGTATGGCCAAAAGCCAGCATTAAGGAATGTTATTTCAAAATCTGAGGAAATAAAATCTTGCAAATCTTTACAGAAGGTTGGAGGCCAGGGGACGGTGCGAAAGTACAGCGGGTAAGGTGCTTGCCTTGCACATGGCCAACCCAGGCTTGATCCTTGGCACACCCATATGGTACCCACACCCATACCCATATATCCCATATGGTCCCCCAAGCCCGCCAGGAGTGATTCCTGAGTGCACAGCCAGGAATAACCTGAGGGCCTCCAGAGTGGCCCCAAAATCAAAACCCTACTAATACAGGGCAAGCTTTGCATGCATGGTTCTGGGTTCACCCAGCAAAAGGGGTAAAGTTACAAACGTGTGTAGGGGGGAAACAACTGGGAAAAGCTTTCCTTTTCAGGACTGCACAGGGGTGAAAGAGCTCGCCTTGCACAGAGCTGCCGCCGGTTCATCCCTGGCTCTGCACAGGCTCCCCCGTCACTGCCAGGACTGCAAGAAGAAACTCTGAGCAACAGCTAGGTGGACTGGATGAGGCCCCAAATCCAAACACAGTAGATCTTTCCTCGGCAAGAGATCGGTGTTTGTACCCCCAAGTACCCCAGAAAGGTGTCTCGTCACAGAGGCTGTAGAGCAGAGCAGGAAGGGCGCTGGCCTTGCACCCGGCCAACAAGGCTTCGACCCCTGGCACTAGAGGGTCTTCTGAGCCTGGACGGGAGTGCAGAGCCAGGAGCCCCAAGCACCGCCGGGTGTGGCCCCCCGACAAACAAAAGGTGTGATCTCGGTGGTCAGAGAAACAGTAAGAGGCAAATCCCAGCGCCCCGTAGCAAGGGTACACGGGGTGGGCCCCGACACCGAGACACCAGACCCCGAGGTGCAGGGCGAAGCCCGAAGGTGCACGCGAAAGGGTGCGAGGAGCCGCGCGGACGCCCTCGACCAGCCCGAGCCCCACCGCTGCCAGGACTGCAAGAAGAAACGTGCAGTGCCCGCCCGGCTCCGGCCGCGTCCGCAGGGCGGGCAGGCAGCGGAGAGGGAGGAGGGGGCCTGGCGCCCCGACCCAGGCGTCGCCGGTCGCACGCGGGGCGGCCCAAGCCCGCGCGGGTCCGGCCGGACCGTCCGCCCGAGCAGGCCGCGGGTCCAGCGGGGGAAGCCCGGGCGGGGGCAAGGGGCGACCCTCCCCAGCCGCCCCCAGCACGACGCCGTGGGGGCCTGCGCCCAGCCCGCGGCCCGGGAAGGGAGGCCCTCGCCGGCGCGCCGCTGGCCTTTCCCGACCCCGGGGGCGCCGGTCGCGGGGAAGGGGCCCGCCCACGCCAGCACGGCCGCAGGCCGGGCGCAGCGACCACGAGCGCCCGACGCGCACGGCCGGGGCCGGACCGGCCACGACCCCGCCGGGACGCCGCGACCCCCGGGCGCGCCCCAGGCCCAGCGCGCGCCCGGCCGCCCCCTCCCGCGCCCGCCCCGCGCCCCGCCCCGGCCGGGGCCTTACGCAGACGACGGGGAGGACGCCGAGCCCTTCGCCTCCGAGTCCGAGCGGCCGCCGGCGCGAGCTCCCGGCGCCGCCTCCGCGGCGGCCGTCTGGCCCGGGGCCGAGCGGCGCGTTTGACTCTCGCGCCAACCCGTAGCGCGAGGCGCCGCCGGCCGCCGTGCGCCGGCGCGGAAGCGGAAGCGGCAGCGCGGCGCTTCCGGGGGCGGGCCCGGCGGCGCGCGCCCCGATTGGCTGCGGGCTCGCGGGCTCGCGTCTCGCGAGAGTCGGCTGAGGGGGCGGCCGCCGCTGCGCCCGCCGCCCGCTCCCGCCCCCGCCCCGCCTCCGCCGCGGCCCCCGCTCGGCCGCGTCTCCCGCGCCGCCGCCGCCGCCGCCGCCCCTGCCCCTGCCCGCCGGCCGGCCGGCCCCGAGCGGCCGCGACTCCGCGCAGCGCGGGACGCGGGGCCCGCACGGTAAGATGGCCGCGGGCCGCCGGGCGGGGGGCGGGCCGGCCGGCGGCGGGCGGGGGCGGGGGGCGCCGGGCCGCGGCGGCGGCGGTTGGCGGGGCCGGGGGCGGGGTCGCGCCGCGTCCCGCCACGTGCCGCCGGGTCGCCGCTGACGGGCGCCGCCGACGTGAGGGGGGGCGCCGCGCCACAGCCACCGCGGCGGGTGGGCGCGCGCCCGGGCGGGCGCCGGGGGCCGGGCCCGGGGGTCGCCCGCTCGCCCCTCGCGCCCGCGCCCGCCGCCGGCCCTCGCCTCCTCCGGGCGCCCGCGCCGGCCGGGATCGCGTCACCCCGGCGCCCCGCGCCCGCGCGGACACGGCTGGCGCGTGGCGTGGGGACAGGCCCGGCCGGTGTGGCGGGCCCCGGGGCTCGGCCCGGCTCGGTCTCCCCGCGCCTCGGCCGGGGCTCGCGCCCCCGCCCGTGTTCCCCACGGTCCCGCCGGCCCCAGCCCCGCCCGGTCCCCGCCCCCGCGCGCGCTCGCGGCTCCGGGCGCATCCTCAGGCGAGCGTGTCCCGCAGAGAGACCAGGATGAGTTACGCGGAGAAGCCCGACGAGATCACGAAGGACGAGTGGATGGAGAAGCTCAACAACTTGCACGTCCAGCGCGCGGACATGAACCGCCTCATCATGAACTACCTGGTCACAGGTAACCGCTGTCCCTCCGGAGTCGGAGTCTCCCTGCGTGGACGCAGTTAGCCGTTTCCGGGGAGACCCCGCGGGGAGGTGTGTCCAGGCATCTGCCCGGTGCCCGTCGCAAGCCGCCTCCTTTGGGGCCAGAGAGATCGTCCAGGGTCTGGTAAGGCACTTCCTGGGTGCTCCCAGCTGGAGCTCTGCCAGGCCTGGCCGCAGGCGGAGATCCGAGTGGGGGGACAGCACGGACTTGCTCTGTGTGTTGCTGACCTGGGTTCAGTCTTGGCACCACGTGTGGGTCCCTGAGCCCACCAGGAGTGACCTCTGCAGGCAGACACAGGCGGGGAGGAAGCCCTGAGCACCACCAGCTGTGGCCAGGAGTTCACTACTGGGCTGTTTTTTGGCTTTTTGGTTTGTTTGTCTTCTATTTTTTTTGGCCAAAGGCCGGGGCAGGGGCCCGTTCTGGGGTCTGGAGCAGGGGAGAGCTCCTGGGCCGAGCACTTGATTTGCACGTGAGAAGCCCAGATTCCATCTCCGGTGATCTCTGAGCACAGGGTGGGAGGAGCTCCTGGGTGCCAGCAGATGTGACTGGGAGGGAGGGAAGAAGCCTGGGAAGATGAAGCCTGGAGCGCGTGTCGCCTTGCCCACGGATGAACCATCGCCCATGCTCGTCCGGGGCCTTATGTGGGAGGCAGGCACTTGACACAGGCCACACCCGCCTCCCCGACTCTGCATCGGGGAAGTTAACTGTTCGAAAGCGTGTTACAGCCAAGTCTGTGCTCTCCTGGCCAGTCTGGTGAGTTTGATAAAGCGCTCCCGGAAGCGTGGCCCAGTTGAGAAGCGGGGAGGAGGAAGGACAGGAACAGGAGACAGAAGCGGTCTGCTGGGGCGTGGGTCGCCCTCCCCGCCTGTGGACGTTCCTTCCCAAAGGAGCCTCCCCGAAGCTTCTGCCCCAGGGGCACTGCACCTTGGCTTTGATGTCGAGAGTCAGTGGGTGCCCGGCCGTTCTCCTGACCTGCTGTCCCTCCTCCAGCGCGCTCTGGCCGCTCAGATTGGGGAGCCTCTCCCTTCTGTACTGCAGGGGCATCACTAGTGAATCGCTGATACTAACACCCAAGCCTAGGAAAGCTTCGTTCGTGCAGAAGGTGCTCAACCAGGGTGAAGGGTTGCTAGAGATGAAAGACTGCCAATGTCTTGCCGACTCTGCACGCAGCAAAGCTGGGCCTTGTTTGCTTTCAGAAGGCTTCAAAGAAGCAGCAGAGAAGTTCCGTATGGAGTCCGGAATCGAGCCCAGCGTGGATCTGGAGACGCTGGATGAGCGCATCAAGATCCGGGAGATGATCCTCAAAGGCCACATTCAGGAGGCCATCGCCCTGGTCAACAGTCTCCACCCCGAGCTCCTGGACACAAACCGCTACCTGTATTTCCACCTGCAAGTAAGCTGGGAGGCCCAGCTCGGAGGGCACCTTCGTGACAGCCCCAGTGACAAGGCTGAACTGCACTGGGAAAGGGACGATGCAGGAGTCAGCTGTTAGATGTCTCAGAAATGGTTCTTTTGTGTGGGGGAGTGGTTTGGGGTGGGGGTGAGCCACACCCAGGATGCTCAGGGTTTACTCCTGACTCTGTGCTCAGGGGGACCCCAGAGGGGCTGGGAATAAGACCCAAGTCAGCTTCTTGCAAGGAAAGCCCCTTCCCCACCAGCTGGGCTGGTCTTCAGCAGTCCCAGGCGTCCCCCTCCAGAGTGGGGTGAGTGCCACACGTGGATCTGTGCTGGGGGCCACTCCTGCTGGTGCTGGGGGTTGCAAACGCAGCATCTCACGGATGCTGGCCGCCAGCAGGTGCCCAGGGCTTGTAGGGAGTAGGGGGCGGCGCAGGGTCTGCTGAGAGGAGGGGCTGAGAGCTCGGCTCTCGCGCGATGCGCGCCACGGGGGCTGTGGGGTCGCGGGGTCTGAGCCCGGCTGCTTTTGCACATCCAGCAGCAGCACCTGATCGAGCTGATCCGCCAGCGGGAGACGGAGGCGGCGCTGGAGTTCGCCCAGACCCAGCTGGCGGAGCAGGGCGAGGAGAGCAGGGAGTGCCTGACGGAGATGGAGCGCACGCTGGCGCTGCTGGCCTTCGACAACCCCGAGGAGTCGCCCTTCGGGGACCTCCTGAACATGATGCAGCGGCAGAAGGTGAGCGCCTCCGGGAGCGCATCCTTGTCCCTCCGTCCTCTGCGAGCCGTCCGGGCACTCCCCCCAGTGCCCAGACTGGCCCGGACTTCCCCTGCCCGGGCCGGGGCTCTCCCACTGGCCTTGACCTTCTGCGGCAGGCTCTTCCCGTCCTTCCTGCCTTAGCCCCGTGGCCGCTCCCCACAGGGTCTCCCCGCCCTGCGGTCTCTCCCGCCGGCTGTCCCCTCTCCCTGAGGTTCCCCTGCCCGTGAGGATGGAGCCGGAGCCCCACTTGCCCTGGCTCCTGGCTTTTCCCGGGCCAGAGGTCCTGTGACCGTGAGCCCCCATGCCGGGCAGGAAGGGCACGGGCCCGGCTTTCCGTGGGGAGGGAGTGTTAGTCCGGTGGCCAGCCCACCCGTGGGGCCGCTCACTGTGCCTGTGCCCCAGGTGTGGAGCGAGGTGAACCAGGCCGTGCTGGACTACGAGAACCGGGAGTCAACACCCAAGCTGGCTAAGCTGCTGAAGCTCCTCCTCTGGGCTCAGAATGAGCTGGACCAGAAGAAAGTGAAATACCCCAAAATGACAGACCTCAGCAGGGGTGTGATCGAGGAGCCCAAGTAGCCGCGTGCCGGAGCCAGGCGCAGACTGCTCCCCTTCCTTTCCTTCTTTCTCTCGGCCCGGATCCTCTTTGAAGGGAGCCACGACCCCGGTGGGCGCTGGGAAATGGACGCCGGAAGTTTGCTGGAGACTGCCTGGCCGCTCCATGCCAGGGCTGGGAGCTGCGGCGCCGGGCGCCCAGGGTGCCCGCTTCGACCCCGAGCACTGGTCCTGACCTTGCTTTCTGCGCATGGGCAGACAGCGCCTCCCTCCGTGCGTCTCCTCGGCTGGTTTGCTCTTTGTTTCCTGGGAAAGACTATCCGTGTTGGATCTGCTGTGAGGACTCCGTGTGTGGCTGCGTTTGACTGTCCCCTTGGGTCTGGGCTGAGTGGCTTGGGAAATGAGTGAGACAAGTGGGCTGTGTGGGATTTTTCATTTTTAAATAGATATTTTGGTGCTGTATGTGGTGAGAGACTTTCCTATTGGATCACGGAACCATCTCTTCTCAGCAGTTTTGTTGAAAATAAAGGTTTCTCTTCGATTTCAAGAATGACCAAAATGGTCTCAGAAAGTTGACCCCTTGAACACACATTGTTTCGGGGATCCCCTGTCATTTGGCACTGACATCTCCAGCCCCCAAGCTGGACAGGGTCAGGGGGTGACAGCCCTGCCCACCTGTGCCCACCGCAGGGCAGCTCAGGAGCGCAGGCGTGTTCGGACTCCCTCGGTGCAATGTGCCTGTGAGTGCCTGGAGTGTGGATCGGGAGGTCCTACCAGTCCACTGGCCACGGGGCCTGGTCAGGGCAGACGGCCTGTTCCTATCAGCCTCCCATTGCTCAGGTCTGCATATGGTCACAGAAAGCTTGGGCAGGACATGTGGCACCGGGATGCTTTTGTGGAAGTCAGTTTTGACAGGCTTGGCCTGGTGCCCACCCCCAGGAGCTGAGGTGAGGTGGGTTGCCCCACTCGGCTGTTGCCATCAGATGCCTTCATGCGGTTGTCACTCCCTGCACAATGGCACACTGAGCGCCACTAGGTGTGGCTCTGCAGCCCGGGAGAATGAAGGTGCCTAGGGAAAGGGGATGGGAGCTGTTTGCTCCCTGGCTGGCGGGTCACAGCAGGGCCCGAACCAAGATCACGAGAGCAGAGGGCCCCGTGAGCCTGGCCATCTGCTTTACATAGACGGGGACTGGGCAGGGCACCTGGCACCGTCCCTTCAGGGCACCAGGTGCCCCTGTGTGCAGGAATGGGGCCGGGAACAAGTTGCAACTTGGGGAGCAGCGGGGTGCTTGGGGTCTCGTCTCCTGGTTCCAGTTGTCCAGCGCTCCTTGGCCTGCCTGAATGTGACTCAGGGGTCTCCCTGTCAACCTTCGGAGACCAGCACAGTCTGGCTTGGCCGCTGAGTCTGGCACACATCCTGGCTCGCTGTGGTGCGTCCATGCAGCTGTGCAGTTCTTAATCTCTGGAAAATGCCCGCGATCACTCAAATTTGAGAATCTCCTGGTGTCTGATCTGGTATGAGAAGGGCCGGGCAGACCTGTGCATGGACCGGAAGCTTCCTGAGTACAGGTGCTGGGCCCGTGAGCTCGGAGCGTCCCAGCTTCTAGAAGGCGCGTGTCTGTGGGAGGTGAATTGCCCCCAGTCCAGCACTGAACCCCACACAGACTTCCTGGGTATGCGTGTCACCCCACACTGACTGCCACAGTCCCCTCGCTTGCCCCACCCCACTCCTACCCAGAGACGCCCCGTCCTGCTTCACCCTGCGGGGCTTCATGGGGCTGTCGGGGCACCCACCTGACTGGGTCCTGCTGCTTAGTGCCCAGAGGGAGGACGCGCCTCATGTCCAGCCATTCCCCGCGGCCATCCTACCCGGCGGCACTGGCTGTGGTGAGGGTGGCACATACCTCCCTCTTGACCAGACTGGTGGACCTGGCCGCCCTGTCCCCTGGGCACCCCACATTTATTTAGGGCCTGAGCAGAAACGGGGCACGGCGTGGGGATGCGGTCTGCCACTGAGCTGGAATCTGTTTACTTGGGGTTTGGGGGCCATGCTGGCAGTGCTCGGGGGACCCTAGGCTTGAACCCTGTCCGCCGCGTGCCAGGCAAGTGCCCTCTCCACTGTGCTGTCACGCCAGCCCCTGAGCTCGAGTCTGGAAGAACCGAGTGCTGCGCCTTCCAGAACACCTGTGACGTCCGTGACCCCATTCCCATCCTGTCATCTCCCTGCCCCACTGTCCTGCTTCCCCATGACCTGTGACTGACTTTTTCTGGAAGGTGAGTGTGTGTCTGCCCAGAGGTGAGCACAGAAGACACGCATGTGCCTATTCCCACAGGCGGAGACGGCGACGGCACCCAAGGGTACGGCCACTCCTGGCAGCCCCATCTCGGGAAATGCTGCGTGAACTCTGCACTGCCCCCGTCACCTCCCCTGACCTCTGACATTTGCTAGGAGCGGCTAACCGAAGCCCTCGGGCGGGGCTGCCTGGCCGCTGCCAGCACCACGTTCCCGCCCTACCCTAAGGATTATCTCTGCCTGCAGAACCCAGGGGGCCAGAGGATAATGGGCAGGGCACTTGCCTTGCACAAGACAGAGCCCAGTTCCGTCCAGTACCCACAGGGTCCCCCGAGCGCCACCAGGAGTCAGCCCTGAGCTCTGGCAGTTGTGGCCTCCAAACCAAAAAAAAACAGGGCCGGAGCGATAGCACAACGGGTAGGGCGTTTGCCTTGCATGTGGCCGACCCAGGTTCAATCCCCGGCACCACCAGCAGTAATTCCTGAGTGAAGAGCCAGGAGTGATCCCTGAGCATCACTGGGTGAGACCCAAAAAGCAAAAAAAAGAAACCTGGGGCATGACCAGGTCGTCTCCCCGCTGCCCTCCACTATCCACACGGTCCTGGGCCTTCAGGGCCACTGAACACGGGTCACTCCGCCTCTTGGTCCAGGAGAGGGTCCCCCGAACCGCCGTCTGATCCTCGTACAGCTCTGCTGGGGGGCAGGTGGCACTTCCACCTCTGCTGAGCCATCCCGCTGCTGCTGCTGCTGCTGCTGCTGCTGTGTGCGGGCCGTGTGCCCCTCTGCTCTGCGCCACCTCCAGCCACAGGCTTGGCAGCTGCTTCTAGGGGCTCTGCCTCATGCGTGTGCACAGGTGTGTTTGCGTGTGTGCACAGATGTGACTGCATGTGTGCGCGTATGTGCATGTGTGCACAGGTGTGTATATGTGTACAGGTGTGTCCGTGTGTGCACAGCTGAATGCATGTGTGTGTACAGGTTTGTCTGCGTGTGTGCACAGGTGCCTACAGGTGTGCACAAGTATGTCTGAGTGTGCTCAGTGGCCTGATGCCCACCCACCTGGGCCGTGCCCTGCTGCTCTGTCCCTTCTCGCATGTCCACAGGGCAGGCGGCTGCGGTGTCTGGCTCCAGGGTGCGGCTTCCTTCTGCAGCCCGTCGGCCAAATGTCTTGGGCGTTTCTCATGCAGTCGCGTCTCAGTGTCCACCACGTGTTTGCAGCATGTCTGAGGCCTCTCTGCCATGGGTCAGTCACATGTCTGCACAATGCATGTCATGCCGGGACGGCCTTCCCCACTCTTCCAGTGACTGTGCCGCCACCGTCGCAGTCCACGTCCCATCCGCGTACCTGTGCCTGCATGTCCGTGTGCCCAGGTATCTGTTTTCCCATGTGCTCAGTACCAGGTGTCCATCTGCCCATGTATCGCCATGTGTCCAGACCTGTGGCCAGCAGAGGGCGCCATCGCACGGAGCTCTGCTCACCGCAGCTCTGGGGGCCTTCAGGGAGGCGCGGGGCAGGTGACGGGAGCTGGCGGCCCTTCCGCCCCCATCAGCAGACAGGCTTGCGGGCGGGCTGCGGTGGGGGCTTCCCGCGTGCATCTTGCTGCGAGGCCTGGGCACAGCGAGGCTGTCTCCCGGCTGTTCCGCAGGGCCCCCACCTCTGTGGGGCGCGTCCTGTGTTTCTGCCGCTCTGCTGGGTGGCCTGGGTGCAGGGACACCGACTCTGTCCTGCTGGAAAGTTCCCTGGCTGCAGCTGGACAGGCATCCCAGGCGGAGCGGCTGGGGTGGGGAGCCACCGAGTGAAGCGGCTTCATTAATCAGCTCGCTGGGGAAGGGCTTGGCACGCGCCTGTGCGAATGCCGCAGCCAGGCCTCCTGACTCCGGGGAAGGACATGCATGTTAGCTGGACGCCGCATGGAACACAGGATGGGAAGCCCAGCACCCGGTCCCGTGTCCCCCACCCTCTGGCCCCAGGGCTCCTGGGCCCCTCAGCCCCACCTCTACTGAGTCTCCAGGATGTCTCACCCAACGCTCCCGCTGCCTTGGGCCTCCCTGGCCCCACACACATGCACACATGCTCACACATGCCATGCTCAACCTACGTGCATCTACAGCCATGCATACACAGTACACCCACAGGTGCACATGTGATAACAGACATGCTTGCATCTATCAGCAAGATTTCACACACAGCAGTCATGCACATGCATACACGTGTCCGTGAGTGCACCGTACACATACACACATGCGCGCATAAACAATGCCTCGAAGTAACACTCTCAATGGACATGAACAAACTCATGTAATGAACCACTCCATCTACAAGCACAAGCACACGTGATGCAAGTGCACACATGTGCACCCTGTGTCTCTACATGTAGCACTGTCCTGTTGTTCATCGATTTGTTCGTCGATCTGCTCGAGCGGGCACCAGTAACGTCTCCATTGTGAGACTTGTTGTTACTGTTTTTGGCATATCAAGTATGCCATGGGGAGATTGCCAGGCTCTGCGTGCAGGGGGGATACTCTCGGTAATTTGCCGGGCTACCCGAGAGGAACGGAGGAATCGAACCCGGGTCGGCTGCGTGCAAGGCAAACGCCCTACCCTCCGTGCTATCGCTCCAGCACAAGGAATTATAAAGCCAGGTAATATTTATAACCTTCAAAAAAGATACATAGTAAGATTAGGGACTGGAGAGAGTCAATAGGCAGGGAGTGTGCCCTGCACTTGGTCAACCCCCAGTTCGAACCCTGGCACTGCATGTGCGCCCCCAAGTCCCGCCAGGAGTGCTTCCTGAGTATAGAGCCAGGAGTAAGCCCAGAGCGTCACCAGGTGTGGGCCAGAAGGTTGGAGTACATGCCTCTACGTGTCTCTACATGTAACAAACACATAGGCCCATGTGCACATGGATGATACAGAATCATACATGCAAACACACATGCTTTACACGCATGTGCACACTCCCAATCCCAGTCAGCCATGTGCAAAGCCCTCCCCACAGTGCCCTCCCCACTGTGCTCTCTCCAGCACTCCCCGCCGTCCCCCCCGCACCCCCCCCCCCCCCGTGCTGGGGAGGCCAGGCCCTCGCCAGCATTCAAGGGAAGAGCTCAGGGCTGCTGTCCACAGCGACTGGACTGAGGCCAGGGCTTGTCATGGGCAGCCCCCAAGCAGGGACCCTGAGGGCACAGGGACACAAAGACCCCCAAGCCCGAGAGATCTGCACGTCAGATCCCAGCCGGGCCCCCAGGACAGAAGGGAGGAGGCCGGGGGTTGTTCACTGCTCCCCAGGCCGCCTGGGCCGTGCTCTCCCCCACCCACACTCAGGGTTCCCCACCCGCCCATGGGGTGCCTCTGGGGGTTCTCCACATCTGCTGCCCCCTTGGTCCTGGTGCAGAAGTGGGGCCCGATCCGGCACTGCGACGTTTGCTGTCCGGAAAACTGTGCCCCATAGTCTGGGCCTACCACCGCCCCCTCCATCCACGCCCAGCCCCATGGGCTGTGTCTGTGCCCCAGACCAGCCTCGTTGGGGCTCCAGGGGACTGCGGGTCTGGCCCTGAGTGTGGAAGGCCGGGAAGCCTGAGCGCCCCTTCCCGGCCTGGCAGTCCCCACACCTGGACTCGGGGCTCAGCCTCCGGGCCCTGGCGATGCTGAGAAGCACCTGTACTGGCCACAGCGCAGCTGCAGAAGCCCGAGGGGGATGAGCTGCGGATGAGCTTCAGAGCCCAGGAACGTTGGCAGGCGCGGGCACGGCTGGGGTGGCACTGCAGCGGGGCTGGAGGGGGCGGGGACAGCCTCCGGGGAGGGGCCTGGCCACAGGAAACCTCTCCTGGCCTTGCCCTCGGGGCCGGCTGCAAGGGTACCAAGGGGCAAGGAAGCATCCAGAACATTAGCGCCCAGGGCCGAGGCTCTCAGAGCACCAAAATGCCCAGATAAGACTCCAACAGCACATCTGGGGGCTTGCGTCCACCACAAAACCCTGAGGGTCCGGCAGAGGGGATAGTCTCCCCTCCCCCCATGAGGGCTCCGGGGCTCCCAGCCCCAGGGACCTGAGGCGCTCAGGACGGACAGAAAGACAGGCAGACAGATGTTTGTTCTCCCCAAGCTGCCCCCGAGCGCCTGGCTCCGGGCACCCTGAGTCCTGCTTGGAGCTTGGTCAGTGATGCACTCAGCACACGCTGGGCAGACTGAGGGGCCCGTGGGGGGCAGTTCAGACCTTGTCCGGGGTCCTCTTTACTCTGTGACCTCTGACCTGTGCCAATCGGGAGCCCCCATCCTCGACCTGTGTCCCTCCGGGCTGCAGCCCCCACACCCAGCTCCGACTCCTGGCCACAATTCTGTGGGGTCTCGCCCCACCAGCACCCAGGATTTTCCGCCCCTCAGGCCCTGGGTCTGCCGTTCACGCCGCATCCGGCCCCTTCGGCCAGAGGGACCAGCCCTTCCTGGCGGGGTCTCCACTGGAGCACCTGCCACAGTCGCCAGGGACACGGGGGACATGGGCTTTGGACTCCTCACTCGTGGCATCCGCACGGGACCCCCGCCATCCGTCAGGGGTGGGCTCCAGGCACAGCGTCCCAGGGTGGACCCGGAGAGTGGCTTCCGGGATCTCTGGTGGGGGGATGGGAGGGGGCTCCTACCATTCTCGGGCCACCACTGCCAGCTGCCGGCTCTGTCTGGCAGGGTGTTGCAGGGTGCACAGAGGCACCTGTGAGCTGCTGCCCCCGCCCACCTACGCCTGATGGGAGGCCCCGAGTGTCACTGCTGGGCCCTGGGCCAGGCCCCACTTCGCTGTTTCGCGGCAGTTACTCGGCTTCCCTGAGTCTCAGTTTCCCCTCTGTGAGGTGCAGCTGTCCTAATGGACGAGGTGGCTGGCTGTCCCCCATGGGTGAGAGGGCGTCTGAGAGGGTGCGCCGGTACGGCCTGGGAGGAGGCACTTCAGGACACGCTCGTCTCTCCAAAGTCCCGTCCTGCCCCCACGCCTTGACCAGTGACTGAGCCCCGCGGGTCCATCAGGGATGAGGACCCCCCACAGCCTGCTCACCCCACTTCTGAACCCTATGCGGGAGGGACTACCTCTCCCACCTCCCTTCTGCGCTCAGAGGGCGGGGGCAGCACCCCAGGGGCCTGGCCAGTCCGTTCGGACCCACCAGCCTGGGTCCCTCCTGGCCCCCTTGGTCAGACGGGTACCCAATAAGTGCTTGTGGACATGCACGTGTAGGCTGTGTTTGTGTGCGAGTGTGTATGTGAACATGCGTGCCTGTAAGCGAGCATCTGTGTGTGCACGTGCGAATGCACATGTGTACTTCTGTATATGGGCATGTGGGTGCACTTGTTCATGGGCGTGGGTATACATGTGTGCCTGCGTGCCCGCTCACCCCCAGGCTGGAGCTCCAGCCTGTCACGGGTCTCCAGGCTCCTGTGACTGATCGTCCGGGTGGCGCCACCTTGTGGCCAGCAGGTGCAGGGGTTACGGTGCCTTGGAATTTGATGCAAACGACTTGGGGAAACTGGGGCGCCCAGAACCTTCCATGTTTTCCTGTGAACCTGCAGGAAAGCTGCTGCTTGCCACGAAGACGCGAATCCCCAGGAAAGGCCTCAGCCTCCCCGCACACGTGTCGCCTTTCCCAGGGCTCCGGATGTGCTGCGGGGCAGAGGGTGGGGGCCGACCGCCCCGCCACGGTCCTGCTGGTTCCTTCTGCAGCACCGCAGGGCCACAGCAGCCCCTCCGGGGACCCTCGGGCTGCGGCTCTGAGCCAGGGCTCGGGGTAGCGGGCGGAGGGGGCACGACGCCCTGGCAGCCGCCGCTTCCTCTGACCTCTGCGAGCCAGCCTGAGCCCTGCCCTGCGCCCCTCTGCGCGGTCCCTCCCGAGAAGAAGCCCCGGGCAGCCGCGCGGGCGCTCTCCAGGGAGCAGAGGGGCTGCAGTGGTCCTTCCTGGGCACCCCCGGGGCACCACAGGTGAGGGGGACGGGCGGCGCCCTCTGCACACGTGAGCTGGTTCTGCCCTGACTACCGCCAGGAGTAATCTCTTTTTTTTTGAATTTTTTTTTTTTATTAGTGAAACACCATGAGGTACAGTTGTAGATTTACAATTTTTGTGCTTGGGTTTCGATTATACAATGATCAGATACCCATCCCTCCACCAGGAGTAATTCTTGAGTCACACCTGCACACCGCTGGGACCTCCAGTGTCTCCCCGTGTGGCCGCCGGGCCTGACTGTCCTCTCCCGGGGGGTGCTCAGACACTGCGCAGGCGCTGCCCCTCTCGGCAGCTGCCCCGGGCCCTTTGCTGGGTGTGGGGCAATGGGGCCGTGGCTGGCAGGATCCCCAAGAGATGCGCCCTGAAACGGCCTTGTCACAGCTCTACGGGCGGCCACCCCGAGTCTCGGAGTGTGCTGGGGGACAACGCTGAGTGGGTGCTCCACACCCTCCCCTGCACAAGCCCTCCATAACCTTCCCCGCACTGGCCCTCCACACCCTCCCTGCTGGCACTGGGGGGGGTCATGCCATCTATCGCTGCCTCCCCACATAGCACACCGACAGAGCCAGCAGAGCAAGGGAAGGCTGTTTGCTTGCATTCGTCTTACAACTAATTATTTAATGACCCTAATCTAAAGTTTTATCGAATTCAGCAACAAAACATAAAAATCTGTGATTGCTGTAGCAGAAAGTAAGAAGATGATTAAGTTATTTAGGAATAACATATTAACTCAGGTGACTGCGAGCCATGAACCCAGAGGAATCCAGGCTGAAGCGTGCAAGGGCATGTTCTGAGCCTGGGGTGGGGGGGCTGGAGCTGACGACCCTTATCCCTGCTCAGAGACCTCGGTTGTTCCTGCTCTTGGATTCCTGAGCACCCACAGACACCACTCACCAGCAGGAGACTGGGAGAGCCCCCAGCTTGTGGCTTTCCTTCCCAGCACCCCAACAATGAATTCCAATCTCATCTTCAACGTTAACCCACAAAGCCTGTATTGGTCATGGTGAGGGACCGTGTGGGGGGTTGTGAGTACCCCTCTGTGGGAATCGGTGAGGGTCTCTGTTGGGGTATGTGAGGTCCATGTGAGAGCCTTTGAGGTTCCCTGTTAGGGTGTATGAGGGTCTTTGAGCATCCCTTTGTAGGTCTGTGAGGACCCTTGTGAGGGTCTGTGAGAATACTGGAGAGGGTCTATGATGGTCTGATTGTTGGTCTGTTGGGGTCTGCGAAGGTCCCTATGAGAGTCTGTGAGTGTCCCTCTGAGGTTCTGTGAGGATCTGTTAGGGTCTCTGTGAGAGTCCTTGAGGGTCCAAGTCAGGTTCTGTGACATTCCTTGTAAGGGAATGAATATGAGGGTTTGTGTGGGTTCCTGTGAGGGTTCATGAGAGTCCCAGTCGGGTCTGTGTGGGTATGTGAGGGTCCTGTAAGAGTCGGAGGGTCCCTGTGAGGTTCTCTAAGGATCCCTCTGAGGGTCTTTGAAGGTCTGTAAGGGTCCCTGTGAGGGTCCTTGTGAGTGGGTGGGGTCCTTTAGATGGTCTGGTCCCAGTGAAGGTCAGTGAGTCTGTGAAAGTCTTTGAGAGTTTCTATCATGGTCTATGAGGATCTCTGTGAGGGTCTCTGTGAGTGTCTGTAAGGGTCTCTGTGAGGGTCTGTGAAGGTCCATGTGAGGGTCTCTGTAAGAGTCCCTATGAAGATCCCTGTGGAGGTCTTTGTAAGGGTCTGTGAATGTCCCTGTGAAGGTCTCTGTTGAGAGTCTGTGAAAGTCCCTGTGAGAATTTGTGCGCCCATGGGAACAACCCTGTGAGGGTCCCTGTGAGGGTCTGTGAGTTTCCCCGTGAGAGTTCCTGTGAAGGAATATGAGGGTCTGTAAGGATCCCTGGGAGGTCCCTGGGAGGGTCCGTGGGAGATCCTATGAGGATCTATGAGGGTCGCTGTGAAGGACCCTGTAAGGGGCTGTGTGAGTCCCCATGAGAGTCCTTATGAGGGTTGTTGTGAGGGTCTATGAGGATCCCTGTGAAGATCTCTGTGAGATTCTGTGAGAGTCTGTGAGAGTCCCTGTGATAGGTCCCTGGGAAGAACTGTGAGGGTCTGTGATGGTCTATGAGAGTTCATGGGAGGGTCTCTGTAGGGATCTGTGCTGGTCTCTATAAGGTTCTGTGAAGGTGTCTGTGAGGGACTTTGAGAGTTCCTGTAGGGATCTATCAGAGGGTCTGTGAGAGTCCCTGTGAGGTTCTGGGAGGGTCTCTGTGAGGGTCTGTGAAGATCCCTGTCATGGTTTATGAGGATCTCTGTGAGGGTGCCTGTGAAGGTCTCTGTTGAGGGTCTCTGAGAATCCCTGTGTGTGTGTGAGGGTCTGTGAGGGTCCCTGTGAATGTCCTTGTGAGGTCTGTGAGAATTCCTGTCAGGATATGAGGGTGCCTATGAAGGTCTGTGAGGGTCCCTATGGCCTTATGAAGGTTCCTGTGAGGGACTTTGAGTGACTTTATAGGGATCTGTTATGGTCTCTGTGTGGGTTTCTGTGAATGTCTGTGAGGGTCTACGAGTGATCCTGTGAAGTCTATGCGAGTATTTGTCATTGTCTATGAGGATCTCTTTGAAGATTCCTGTGAAGGCCTCTGTTGAGGGCCTGTGAGATTTCCCCTGAGGGTCTGTGGGGGACCCTTGTGAGAATCCCTGTGAAGGTCTCGAAGAGTCTCTGAGGGTCTCTGTGACGGTCCTTGGGAGGGTGTCTGAGGGTCCCTGTGAGGGTCTCTGTGAGGTCTGTGAGGGTCTGTGAGAATCCCTGTAACAGTTTCTGAGAGTCCATGTTAGTGTCTCTGTGAGGTTTGTGAAGGTCTGTGAGGGTCGTGAAGATCCCTGTGAAGGTCCCTGGGAGGGTCTGAGAGTCCCTGTGAGGTCTGTGAGCATCCCTGTGAGGTTCTGTGAGGGTTTGTGAGGGTCCTTGTGAGGGTACGTGAGAGTCTCTGAGAGTACATGTGAGGGTTCCTGTGAGGTCTGTGAGGGTCTGTGAGGTCCCTGTGAGTCTATGAGGGTTCCTATGAAGGTTCCTGTGGACGTCTCTGTGAACATCTATTAGAGTCTGTGTCATGGTCTATTAGGACCTCTCTAAAGGTTTCTATGAAGGTCTCTGTTGAGGATCTGTGAGAGTCCCTGTGATGGTCTGTGAGGGACCATTTGAAGTACCCTTTGAGGGTCTCTGTGAAGACCTCTGAGAGTCCCTGTGAGGGTCTCTTGAGGGTCTCTGAGAGTCCCTGTGAAGGTCCCTAGGAGGGTCTGAGAGTCCCTGTGAGAGTTGGAGAAGGTCCCTGGGAGGGTCCCTATGAAGGTCCCTGGGAGGGTCTCTTAGGGTCCATATGAAGGACCCTTTGAGGGTCCCTGAGATTCTGTGAGTCTCCTTCTAAGTATCTGTGAGCGTTCCTATGAAGGTCTATCAAAGTCTTTGAGAGTTCCTATACGGGTCTTTGAGGGATGAGGGTGTGTGAGTGTGTCTGTAAGGGTCCCGGAAGGTCTATGAGGGTTCCGATGAGACAGTTTTTGAGAGTCTCTATAGAGACCTGTGAGGGATCATGTGAAGGTTCCTGTGAATGTCTGTGAGAGCTTGTGAGGGGCTGTGAGGGTCCCTATGATGGTCTGTGTGGGCCCCTCTGAGTGTCTGGGAACATCTGTGAGGGTTCCTTTTGGGTATTATGAGGTCTGTGTGAGGGTATGTGACAGTCCCTATGAGTGCCCTTGTGTGGCGTCTATTTGGGGACTGTGAAGGGCTCTGTGATCCAGGTGTTATGTTGGGTCCATGTTGGGTCTCTTCTCTGTGCACTAAGCCTGGTCTAGAGCAGCCCTGGCTGTTCTGGCTCTAGAGTCGTGGCCTAACACCCCCACCTCAGGTAGCAAATGGTGTCCCCATCATCCTTTTGTGGACGCACTGTCCCCCAGTGTGGGCAGTCAACTCCCCCCACCGAAGGAGGTCTCTGGATCTCTCCAGTCACGTAGTGGGGTGGTCTTCCCCTGCAATGCCTGGCCAGGTCAGCTGGGTCTTCCCTCTGCACCCCACCTCCACCCAGGAGCCATGGCGGCCTGACTACATCTTCCTGTGACTGCCTCCTACCCCCAGTCTGCATTCTCATGTGCAGATCCTATAAAACAGTAGCATTTGGGGTGCACAGGACATCTGTCAACACAACATGTCTCTGGGGGTGCTCAGTTGTCCATGGGAATCAGAAAAGCTAAAGGCCTGAGCCAGGACCACAGAGCGGCTCAAGTCATAGGTGACAGGAATTTGGACCACCCCCTGGATCAGCCTATTGCACCCCTGTCTCAGGAGGGCCCCCCAGAGTCAACCCTGAGACTGTGGGTCATGACTCTGTCCAGGCACAGGCTTGGGACCTGGACTGTGCCCAGTGAACCAGCACCTCTGAGGCAGGTGGCCCTGAGTCCAGGGTCTTGGCTGCCCAGCCTCCCTGGCACAGTGCCACCAGGCCCCTGTGGTCACTGGGTAGTCCTAGCCCCAAGTCTTGTCCAGACACCCACAAAGAGCCTGGTTTGTAGCGGCCAGAGAAATAGTACAGCAGGGAGGGCACCTCTCTTCACTGAGGTTCGAGCCCTAGAACCCCACATGGTCCACCGAACCCCGCCAGGAGTGATCCTGAGCACAGAGCCTGGAGAAGGCCCTGGGCACCACCAGAACCTGACTCACACATGTGTGCAGCCACTCTTGCAAGGGCATGAAGGGGTCACTCTTCAGTGACACCTTTGGGTCAGGACCAGTGACAGGGACTTAGGGGGCACCAGGTCCAGCTCTTCCAGATGGGGTGGGTGGCAACTTACCAACCTCAAAGGGGTGTCCCTGAGCGCTAGGCCTGGGGAGCCTCCCCTGGACCCACGTCTTGCAGAAGCCCTCTCACTCCCTTGGCTTGTACTGCTACCCCACCTCCACCAGCCCACATGCCCCGACCCCCAGCCGGCACTCCCACCTGTCCCCGTGAGACGGGCGGTGTTTGTTTGAAAAAAGCTGATTATCATAGATAAGTGTATCTAATTAGTCTCATTTGCTGACACAGAGCCCTTAATTGGGAGTTGAGTAATTAGGCAGATCTGCATATGCAAATACAGTTACCCATCAGTCCTCTAGGGACAAACACACTATTGGAGCAGAGAATAGGATTTATTAATTTACCCTGAGAGTCCAGCACCTGCTTGTTTACATGGAAGGATCAGCATGTGTAGGAACTACTGGGGTGCACTCCTGGGACCCCCACAGGCCAGCGCCCACTGAACCACCTAAGTACCCATGGAGGTGCTGAACCGGTAGCGCAGCGGGGAGGGAGCATGCCTTGCTCGCAGCCAACCCAGGTTTGATCCCTAACACCCCATATGGCCCCCAAGCCCCACTAGGAGTGATCCCTGAATGCAGAGCCAGGAGTAGCCCCTGAGCCCTGCCGGGTATGGACCCCCGAAAAAAAATCCAGCTGACCCATGGGGACTCCACGTCCACTAAGCTATAGCCTAGGTCTGACTTGGGATGAGATTTGGGATCCATGACCCACCGGGGGCGATCTCTGCTCTGGGCTGAGCCTGTGAGACCCGCCTGAGCCTGGCAAGGCAGTTGGGCATGTTTGCAGTGCGGGTGCCAAGGACGGTGCCAGTCCCTGGGCATCAGCGGTCCCAACTCCTGCTCCCTTCCCTCAGACGCCTGCAGTAGGATACAGCCACAGCCATCCCCTTCCCAGAAAGCCCCACAGTCGCTCTGCAGCCCCCACCCCGCCTGTCGCCATGGAAACCAGGCTGATACCTCCCCAATCCCTCCGTTCCCTTCCCAACTGCATGGGAGCCACATGGCCAGCAGAGGGCAGCAGAGGACCAGGCGCTGGCAGGGTGAGGCAGGCTCCGAAATGGCCTGAAATGGGGTCTCACACCACCCTCAGCACCTTCACTGGTGGGAGACAGGTGTGCGCGTGCTCTCCCCAAGTCACCTCACCTTTGCCCCTCACCCAGGCTCCTCTGCTCTGTGACTACCTGTGGGTGTAGTCAGGGGCTGGGGCTGGGGGCAGTGAGGTCAACTGAGCCAATCTGGAAGCCCCGCCCACCATCTAGGGTCCACCCTGGAAGCCCCGCCCATCCACCCAGGCTCCACCCCGGAAGCCCTGCCCACCCGGCTAGGCTCTACCCTGGAAGCCCCGCCCACCCACCCAGGCTCCACCCTGGAAGCCCCGCCCACCGAAAGGCCCCGCCCTCCCTCCAGGCCCCTCCCTTCAGCCCTGCCCCACTGGGCCACGGTCAGTCCACTGCGACCCTGTGCTGCCGGCCCACCCAGTTCTGCACCTGAGTGCCGGGTGGGCCTCTTTGTGCCTCTCCGAGGTCCTAGCCTGCAGCTGGGGTCAGCCTGGATCAGCACTCCTAGTGCCTGAGTCCAAAGGCCACTGGTCTGCCCACACCTCCCTGAGATTAGGGCCCCGGACAACCAAGGTCTCTGGGAGCGGAAGGGTGCAGGCCAGCCCCCTCATGCCCTCCTACCCACACAGTCTCAGCCCCTGGGTGTGAGTCTGGGCCCTGCTGCCTTGCCCGTGGGCCCAGAGGACTGGAGTGCTCTGACCCCTCGCAGCCCCCTGCTCAGCGGGACTCAGAGGTGCCCGGGAGGACCATTTACTCTCTCACAGAGATAAGAGCATTCAGGTGCAGCCATTTCTCTGATAAAACTCAAAATATGGAAATATCGAACCCTTTTCCTTCAGCCACTAAAACAAATGGAAAACACGTTTATTAGCATAGAAATGAGTTTAATCAAATCAGCCTGAGTACAAATTAGCCACAGGAAATGTAATGAGCTGGGAATTAATTAGCAGCGTAATGGTGATACCAGTGCCGGTCACCTGGGGCCACGGTGGCTCCCCACAGCTCATCTGTGCCTCTGCCAGGACCCTGGGAGGGCTGGCTGGCACCCAGTGCCAGTGCAGAGGGGTCTGCCCTGGGCACTGCCCTGTGCTACAGCTGTTCTGTGTCAGGGTGACCGTACAGCCAATTGCAGACCCAAATGTTACTATGAGATCGGGCTTTCAAAGCGACCCTGCGACCCACACGCATCTCGGGGGCACAGTCTGCTGAATGGAGTCACCGTGCAAACATGGCCGCCTCCGGCCTCTTCTCACCTGCCTCCCCCCCATTGGCATCCAAGACCCAGCCCTTAGGCCCTGCTCCTGGGAGCGCCTGGGAGCACAGGGCATGGTGCAACAGAAGTCAGGGCGTCCTCGGGGCACCTGACCCTTCCCTGAGGTGGCTTGCTGATGACCAATGTCACCAGCAGGAGCCCTGACTGGGGACCAGAGCAGGACACAAGCTCTCCAAAGCCTCCCACCACTGTTGGCCCACGCTGGGCAGGCATGTGAGGGTGCCCAGGGCACACAGGGTGAGTCCGCCCGGGATGGTGCCCTTCTGCATGATTCCAGCTGCAGGGAGAGCAGGTCTGTGCCCATCCGTGTTCCCAGGTGCCCAGACAAAGACGCTCAGTCTCAGAAAGCAGAAACGTCTCTCAGAAAGAAGAGCGGAAACGAACCTGCCACTTGGGGGAACTTAGTGTGGGGCTAAGTGACCTGGGCGTGGTCTGCAGGGTTTGAAGGGACACTCGGTCGTTGCATTACAGAGGATGCAGACAGTTACAGATAGGGTTTTTTCTGTGAACTCCTTTATTTATTTACTTTTTTTTGGGGGGGTCACACCTGGTGATGCTCAAGGGTTAGTCCTGCCTCTGCACTCAGGAATTACTCCTGGCAGTGCTCGGGGAACCATATGGGAAGCCCGGGTCAGCTGTGTGCGAGGCAAAAGCCCTCCCCACTGTCCTCTGGCTCTGGCCCCCTGTGTGGGCCCCTTAAAATGCATTTCTCATGGATTAACAAGAATGTTCCAGAGGATGCAGGGGTCCTAGAGTGGTCTGGCCATGGGCTTCCGGTGTTGCCCATCATCTCTGCCTCCTGGGCAGTCTAAGATCTGGGGCAGAATTGATGAAGTTGGACCATTGGGGTCTTTCTGTTTCTCCCAAAGAGCCTGGGAACCTGCAGGAATGTGAAAGATGTCGACCGGGGGCAGTCAGAATGGGACGAGGAGAAACCGAGGAGGAAAAGATTGGCAGGACCCCACAGTGGCCTCAGCCTCTGGGTGTGAGCCCCCACGGAGCGTGGAGCCAAAGCAGGGGTCTCGGGACACTGTGGGTCCCCAGCAGGAATGGGCAGGGCCGCCAGGGCCGCTCCCACGCTCTACTCTGGCGCCTGCCAGGGACGGGGTGTTGCAGGAGGGCAGACACCGACACCGGCCTGAACTGAACCCTGCAGGAGGGAGCAAGGCCCCTACCTACCCCCCTGGCACCGCAGCAGGAAGCACGAGCCCCCACCCTCCCCTCAGGCACGAGAGCCCCGCCTGCAGGCGCAATTGGCATCCAAGACCCAGGCCCTCCAGGCTTCAGGGTCTCTGTGACGATGGAAGCGACTGGCCGTCGATGGCCGGAGGCTGTGCCATGGCCCCACATGCCCTGTCACTCGGCAGTCCGCCGCATCGTTTCTCCGCGGCCCTGGTCCTTCGCGTCCAGCCCAGGTGGCCGCCTGCCTGTCCTGCCAAGGGGCCCAGCACTGCAGGCTCTGGGCACCCCAGACCCCAGACCCCGGGGCCTGCCTGCTGGGGTTCCAGCCCCCCGCCCGGGAGGCTGCCACACGCCTGCCTCCCGCCGCTGCAGACAGACCCCCGGCGCCTGCACGAATAAAAATAGACGCTCCCACCAATGGCGCGGAGGGGCCAGAACAGCTTCTCTGGAATATTAATAGCCGGGAAGATGTTATTAGAATAATGTCTCGTCATGAATAATAAATTAATAGAATCATTTGGCAGTGCCTTGCGCTGCCCTGGGGGGCAGGGCCGTCGTCTGAACACAGGGCTGGGTGGGGCTGCAGCCAGGGGGGCCAGGGAAGGTGGGGAGGGGCTGGGGAGGCCGTGAGGACCTGCCGAGTCGCCAGGAGCCTCCGAGCCGAGGAGCAGAGGTCAGCGCGGGCCAGTCTGGGGCGGCCCTGAGACCCTCTCCCTCCCTGCCCTGGGCTCGGAGCCTGCCCACCTGTGCGGGAGAAAAGGGCTCTTGGGCCCCCAGAGAGCAGTGCCACCTCCCCTGCTCTCCCCACTTCCCTGCTAGCTACCCTCCCCCTTCTCCCCCCTCCCCTTCCCTCCACCTCTTCCCTCCCCTGCTCTCTCCCCTGCTCTCCCCTTCCCGCTCTCCCCCTCCCCTCCCCTCCCCTGCCTCTCCTCCCTTCCCCCCTCCCCTCCCCTTTCTACCTCCTCCCCCTCTCTCCCCTCCCCTGCTCTCTCCTTCCTCCCCCCTCTCTCCCCTCCCCTGCTCTCTCCCTCCTCCCCCCTCTCTCCCCTCCCCTGCTCTCTCCCTCCTCCCCTGCTCTCTCCCGGGGGTGGAGACGGACTATGTCCAGAGACTGTCCAGCCCAGACTGGCCCAGGGCTGTCAGTTTCCACGTCACGTGCATGCACACTCATACACATATTCACATGCACACACACCCCCACACACTCATATGCACACATGCATGCACCCTCCCACACACCCTCACATACACACACACCCTCACATGCAGCCTCGCATGCACACACGCACACTCATTTGCACACGCATGCATCCTCATATGCACCTTCACATACACAAACATGCACTCTCAGGTGTACTCTCACATGCACACACATGCACCCTAAAATGCACTCTCACATCCATGCACACAGTGACACAAATGAGCTCTCACATACACAAGCACAACACTCTCAGATGCGTGCATACACGCATTTTTCTTTCTTTTTGGGTCACACCCGGCCATGCACAGGGGTCACCCCTGGCTCTGCACTCAGGAGTTACTCCTGGCGGTGCCCGGGGGACCCTATGGGACGCTGGGAATCGAACCCGGGTCGGCCGCGTGCAAGGCAAACGCCCTCCCCACTGTGCTATCTCTTAGCCCCGCATACATGCATTCACATGAACACACACATGCACCCTCTCTCTCACTCACCCTCACAACTCATGCTCGCGCACACCCTCCCATGCACACACACGCACCCTCACAACCCTCACTTGCATGCACACCCCTACCCTCACGGCACCCTCACAGGCAACCTCACACTCATCCCTCGCACGTACCCTTGCACCCTCACGTGCACTCTCATGCATCTCTGTCGCCTTGACACACACACACGTAAGCACATGCACGCACGCGTGCCACTGGAACACACGGTGCGCACAGGCGTGGCTGGGTGACAGCTGCGTAGCCCGACCTCAGCCGCGGCTTCCTCGCGTCTCTCCGTGGGATGTGGGCTGGGAGTGGGACTTGGACAAGCGCCTTTGTGCCGTGCAGACCTTGCCCATCCGGCGTCTGAGATCTCTCCCGGAGAGCGGCCCTGTTCTTCTCGGCTCTTTCCAGCATCTTTCCCTGCAACTGACAATTAATGTTCCAGAGAACATGAAATGGAGGAGAAATTACAGCAATTTATCAGCTGAAATTATAGGTGTAGACACATGTCAGCATGGAAACAGTTTCTATCAAAATTAAAGTATTTAGAGATTTTCCTCAAATTTCAAATTATGCAAATCCTGTTCTCAGCGATGTGGCAGCGCTGTGGTCTAATTGTGGGGTTGTGCAGTTCCCAGTCGCTCCCACTGTCCCTCCCCACCAGGAGGCAGAGGGAGGCAGACATGGGCTAGCAGGGGCCACCAGGTGGCTACTGTGCATCCCAGTGCCCACTGACAGGTGCAGAGGGGCCAGCCAGGTGGGCACCCACACCCCAGCACCTCCAGCGCCAGCCTGGTGGACCAGGCAGAGGCAGGCGCCCTGGGCCCGGGGACCACCTGATCTGCCTGCTGACGGGCGCTCTGAGACGAGCTCTAAACAGGCTTGCTCAAGGTCGACCTTGCACACAGACCCACGGGGTCCACATGGCAGCTGCCCCCACCCTGGAGCCTGCCCTGGAATTGAGCCGACCTGGAGGTCAGGGCCTGTCCTTGGCCAGGGCAAAAGGGGAGAGAGCCCTTTTCCTCGCTCACTTTCTCATGCTAAGGGAAGTCAGCTCAGGCCCTGTGAAATGCTAATGAGGTCACCCTAGCCTGGCCAAGGGACTCAGCTCTCCGCAGGTCCCCAGCCCCTGTCCCTCTTTGGGGTCCTCATGGAGCTGTCATGGGTGTAGATGCGGAGATGCAGGTGCCCCTCGGCCGAACTCCCCCGCTTCCACCCGCCGTGACCTGTTTGCCGGGATTGCCACACGGGTGGTGCTCCAGGCTTACTCCTGGCTCTGCGTTCAGGGGTCCCTCCTGGCAGAGCTCAGGGGACCATCTAGGCTGTGGGGGATAGAATCCGGCTGCACGCCAGGCAAGCGCCCTACCCGCTGCATTGTGGTCTCGGCCCCCTCTCCATAATCATAACTGGGAATGTGCTGCCACGGAGGCCCCCAGGGGTGCCCCAGTCCTTCAAGTAGCCCCGCCCACGCCGCCCGGTGGCTCCGCCTACGCCGCCCACCAAGAGGCCCCGCCCACCAGGCACGCCTTGGCCCCGCCCCCAGGCCCCGTCCCGGCCACGCCCACTAGGGCCCGCCCCCAGCGGCCCCGCCCCCAAGCCCTGTCCCGGCCCCGCCCCCAGGCCCTGTCCCGGCCCCGCCCACTTGGCCCGCCCTCGTGGCCCCGCCCACAAGGCCTGCCCCCCGCCGCCCCGCCCTCCAGGACGCCCTGCAGAAGGGCTCCTCCTTCACCCAGCCAGCCAGGTGAGGTGCCCCCTTGACCCCAGTGGCTCACAGCACTCCAGCCTTCAGCTCAGCAGCCTTCCCCTCCGCCCGCTGACCACCGCGGGCCACCTGGAGGGGACTGCAGCGAGGAGCCCGCCTGCAGACTGGGGTCACACGGGGTCCCCAAAGCCCATCCAGGGTCGAAGGTGTAGTGACCGCGCTGGGCTCTGGGCCCCTCTGACCAGGACGCGGGGTCCAGGGTCTGACGTGACATCAGCTGCCCTGAGGCGTCAGGGTTCTACCCTGTCTTACCCCGTTCCTACCCCGTCCCCGTTCTCTACCAGAGCCTCCGTGCGGCCCAAAGACTTGGGGAAGGTTTCCCCATGGCCCCCTGCTGCATGCACACTCACAGGGGAACCAGAGCCATCAGGGGTCTGTCATGGACCCCCGGGGACACTCCCCATCACCCTTCCCCTGAGGGGCCCTCACACCACCTGCAGCACAGGTCTAGAACTTGCAAAGGCCTGGCCTCGGGCCTCGTCCCTAACCTCTGCTTCTGCCCTGCACCATCTGGGGCGTGCCTGGGTGCAGGCGACATGCAGGCCTGGGGTGCAGGGGCTGGGGCCCTCTCCCGACCCTGGCTGTAGCCCCTCGTCAGGAGTGTGGGGACCTGCGCCGAGACTGGGTGGGGCAGACACCCCTGTTCCAGGCCTTGCTGTGGGCCACAGTGCCCAGGCCCCACTCCTTGTCACTCGGGCAGCAACCCCTCCTCCCCAGGGTGGGAACGTTGGGCGCACTTGGGAGGGGTAGGCAGGAAGGTCAGGTGGAGGTGCTGTTTGGAACCTGACGTTGGGGGTGACTGATTGGGCCTGGCCTGGCCGGAAGGGACCACGTGGTCGGCCCAGCTCGGGTCTGTCGCCACACCACCCCAGGGCTGAGCCCCGACCCGTCTGAGGGCAGTCGCATGGGAGGTCCTGGGCCATCCCCCATGATGGGGCCTCCCCCAGGGAGAGTTTGGAAGACATGTCCTTAGCCACCCCACAGCAGGCTCGGGGAGAAGGAGGGGGCAGGGGCTCCTGATGGAAGGGTAAAGGCCCCACCCTTGGCAGAGCCGAGGGGGCACAACAGGGGGACCTGCTGGGGGCAGTGACTGAGCGGGCCTGGCGGGCAGCACATCAGTGGATCCCGGGGAGGTCGAGCTCAGGGAGGTGGATCAGGGATAGTGGGTCTGGGTATCACTGGACCTGGGAGGATGGTGGCTCTGGGGGTCAGTGGGTCTAGGGCCACTGGACTTGGGGAACTGTGGACCTGAGGGCACCAGGTCTGTGGGAGGCAGTGGACCTGCGCACAGAGTCTCAGTGGGGACAGAGGCCTCCAGCCCACCTTTCTGTTTTGTGCTTTTAAGTTAAACACGGGATATGAAGCGATCAGCCATTAGTGACCTTACCCCTCCTGAAAGCATCAGGGATGGGCAGGGAGAGGCTGCTGGGGGGGTGTGCAAGACTCGGGGTGTCCCGTCAGAGTAAACCCAATGGGAAGGACACACCGGGTGGGCAGTGGCTTCTGATGCAGGTGTGGTGGGATCCAGGTGCTACCCGGGGACGCTGGCCCTGATGGAGCCCACCTTGGCCTGGATCCTGGTCTGCTGAGACCCTCTGCTGAGTGTGGGGACCCCGTGCTGCCACCGTGAGCACTGTGGGGTTGGTGTGCCTCCTGCCCCCCCGGACGGAAGCAGTGGGGTTGCCTGGCCACGCGACCCTCCCAGCCGCCTCTGGGCCCCTGCCCCCACACGGAACTGTTCTCCTCAGCGCGGGCAGCGCATCACCATGGGGGAGGTACGGCCTCGGGTCCCCCTTCCACTGGACGGTGCTCCTGGACACACTCACATTCCCGCCAGACCCACTACACCGGCCCTACCTGGGCCGGACCCGAAGCTCAGGGTGCTCAGGGTGTGGTCCCGGCGAAGGCACGGACACCCTCAGCCACAGCCCCGCACACGACGCGCTCGGACACATCCTGCATGGGCAGGCACACGTTTCACACACATGCAAGACACACGCAGCTCCATGCACGTGTGTGCACGCACAGTGTTCCATGTGCACTGGGCGCACCTATAGGGCAGTTCTTCCATGCATGGACACACGCACAGACACACTGTCCCTCAGGCAAGGGCAGGCGCTGTCCCTTGTAGATGGACACACACACTGCCCTCACCAGGGACACACACACACACTGTCCCTCACGCAGGGACACACACACTGTCCCTCACGCAGGGATACACACACACACTGTCCCTCAAGCAGGGACACACACACTGTCCCTCACCAGGGACACACACACTGTCCCTCACACAGGGACACACACACACACACACTGTCCCTCACCAGGGACACACACACTGTCCCTCACCAGGGACACACACACTGTCCCTCACCAGGGACACACACACACACACTGTCCCTCACCAGGGACACACACACTGTCCCTCACCAGGGACACTCACACTGTCCCTCACTCAGGGATACACACACACACACACTGTCCCTCACGCAGGGACACAGACACCAGGGACACACACACTGTCCCTCACCAGGGACACAAACACCGTTCCTCACGCAGGGACATACACTCGCAAACTCTCTGTGCCAGGCTAGCCCAGGGCCCCTTGCCTTGGAGAGGGGCCATGTAGTGGCCACTGTGGGCAGTCGCGGAACCTGGCCCCAGAGACTGGTCAGGTGTCGCTGTGGACCGAGGAGGCTCCCCAGACCTGGGGTGTGGCGTCCTCCCCTTCCCTCCTTTCCCAGCCTTTCTCCCTCCCCTTTCTCCTCCTCCCCTCCCTCTCTTCCTCCCTCTCCTTTCCCCTCTCCCCTCCCTCCCTGTGCCAGGCCTGTAGGGGTGGGGTGGGGCATGAGTCCCTCCCCTACCCCAGGCAGCCTTTCTGCCACAAACCTCTCAGAAACCATCAATAAGCCCCAGACCCCAAGGAGACTCAAAGCCACTCCATTAGCAAGTCTGTAATTGCTGGGAATTAATTTGCTAATTGCACACAACTAATCGGTGCCTTTTGTTTTGTATCAATTAACAGAGTAATTAAAAAGCAATCTCCTAGCTGGCTCCGCCCTGGCCCTGCCGGCCAGCCTCAGGCCAGCTGGGCGGCTTGGGGGAGCCCCTGCACCGGCGGGGCGCCTTGGTGGTGGCGAGGGGCGAGGGGCGAGGGGCGAGGGGCGTGGAGGCTGATGCCAGAGGCCCCCGGAAGGGCAGCCTGCCCGGACGTGTGCCGGCTCCTCGATGCTCCCACCTGGCCAGGCAGGAGCCAAGCCCGGGGCAGCACTGGCAGGCAGCCGGCCCTCGGCCCCGGGGTACACCCAGCTAGGGGCCCCTGAGGTGAGCCCGCACACGTCCCTTCCAGCCCCACTCAGGTTCTGCGGCCGGCTGTGCAGGACGCGGGGGCCAAGGGGCTTCTCTCCTCTATGCCCAAAACAGGCAGAGGGACTAGGGGTGATGGCGGGCGGGGTGGGGGGGACCGTGGCCAGGGGCAATGTGTGATGGGGAACCGCAGCGGCCGGCCTGACTGGGTCAGGGGGTCCCCACCCACCGTGCCTTGGCAGCCCAACCTGATGGGCGGGGCTCAGAGGAGTGACCGCAGATTGGCAGTGCCTGGGCTCTGGCTTCAGAGCTAAGGCCAGCTGGGGAGGAAAGGGTCACTCAGCAATCCCTGGGGTCCCCACGGCCCCGTCATGACCCCTGAGCCCCGGGGCACCACCCCACGGACACTTGGATGCTGTCCCTCGGCTGCCACGGGTCCCTGTGTCCCCCCTCCCCCCCCCCGTCCTGCAGGCTCAGTCCTCAGGACAAGGGTGGAGGCTCAGGGCACCCTCTTTCGCTCCTGTTTCTATCACCTGCAAGGCCCTGTCCCACTGTCCCTGCCCCGCGGTCCTCCACATCCCCATGCCCCGGAGACCCCATCCCCAACCTGCCCCTGCCAGGGCTGCCCCTGGGGAGCCTTAGGGTGCCCGGGCGGGTGGGGGGCACCTCTTCCCTGGGCTCCCGGCCTGGCAGCCGCCTGGCACGTGCTTCCTCATTGTCTGCTGGGGGCTGTGGTGGGGCGCAGTGATTACTGTCCCCTGTGTGACACCATAATGAGCTGCTGTCCCGGGAACAAAGGGCCGCGGAACTGGTGGGAGACACGTCCCACTTAGCAGCAGACAGCCGTGGAGACGGGGCGCATCTGCACGGTGAGCGGTGCAGTGGGTGGGCCCAGGCAAGGCCCCTTCGGTCCCCTCAGCCTCCCCCCAGGTCACCTCCAGGGGCAGCTCCCTGACTTTCCAGAAGGTTCCGCCTCACCACGACACGAGACCACATGGGGCGCTTTGCCCATCCCTTGCATTCACACAAGCACACGCCCACGCCCACACACGCCCCATGCACACACACATGCGTGTACATATGCACACACATGCAGTGCACACCCACACGCATACTCGCGCCCAGGGCCCGACCGACCGGGCTTCCTCCTCACTGGGACGGAGCCTGCACCCGTGGGCCTCCCTCCAGGGCCAGAATCCGAGCTGCATGTGCAGGCGTGTGCGGTGCATGAGGGTGTGCGCGCGTGTGTGAGCTGTGTGAGAGTGAGTGTGCGAGACGGCGCGAGTGTGTGCGTGTGTGTGCGTGTGAGCTGTGTGGGAATGACTGTGTGTGTACAAGTACGTGGATGTGCATTTGTGCCCATGAGGTATGTGTGCATGTGCACGTGTGGGTGCGTGAACGTGCACATGAGAGTCGGCGTGTGCGTGACTTGCGTGTCCTGTCTCTCCGTGGGGCTGCTGCGTGTGCGCAGGCAGTGCTGGGGAAGTGCTGCATGCCCTGTCAGCTCTCAAGCCCGGGGTGGGAGGCAGGGGTGAGAGCCAGTGTGGTCACGTGACCCGGACGTCTGCCTCGGACCGCCCCTGGATCCCCTGGTGTCAGAGACCACGGGACTTGGTTTCACCGCGCGCCCTGACAAGGGACCCCACCCCTCAGAGGTGTTGGTTGTGTTTCCTTGCCTCCTCCCTCAAAGAAACTGGGACCTGGCGTGCAGGGACGGAGAGGGCCCGTGGCAGGCGGGCTCCCGTGGCGATGGAGAGCGGCTGCCCGCATGCCCCGCGGGGCAGTACGAAAGAGCACGCAGGGACGGCTGGGCCACAGGGGAGCTCCCACAGCCCCCGCCCGACCACAAGCACCCACCCTGCCCGGCGGCCCAGGCCGTGGCCTGAGCCCCGTGGTCTGGCCGGACAGGACCCTGTGGCCGTGAGGACCCCTGTCCTACAGCCCCCCGGGACCGCGCTGGGGTCACAGCAGGTCAGGAGCCAGAGTCCCACCCGTGGCACAAGGACACGTGTGCGTGCGGAGCGCACAAAGCCTCTCGCTCCGGGGTCCCGCCTGGGCTGTGGACGCAGGATTGCTAAGCAACCGGTCGGGGTTGCCATGGCATTTTGGAGAGCCCGACCGGGCCAATCCAGGCTGAGTGCGGACAGCCTTGCTGCTGGGCAGGGGCCCTGGGTGGGCCAGGCAAGGGCCCTGGCTGGGGCAAAGCCAAGCAGAGACATGGTGGATGCGGGTCTGGGCATTGCTCTGCTCCCACCGAGTGTCTCCGGGGTCGCTGAGGGGGTCCTGGGCAGTGGGCTCAGATCTGTGCGCCTGCCCTGGGGTGTTCAGTGGGGTCCAGGCCAGAGGGCCAGTCAAGACTCCCACGAGGTGGGGCTGGAGCGACAGCGCAGCGGGGAGGGCGTTTGCCTTGCACGCGGCCGACCCGGGTTCGATTCCCACATCCCATAGGGTCCCCCGAGCACTGCCAGGAGTGATTCCCAAGTGTAGAGGCAGGAGGAACCCCTGTGCCTCGCCGGGTGTGACCCAGAAAGCAAAAAAGAAAAAGACTCACGAACTGAGCCCGTGCCGCATGCTGCTCCCTGACGGGCGGGCGACCACAGAGAACTGACACCCCGGCCAGCGTGACAATGGAGCCCAGCAGCCCCGATAGCCCCCGACAGCCCCGACAGCCCGGAGCAGCCAGGGAGGGTCAGGAGAGAACTGCTGGGGCGGGGTGGGCCTCAGTCCCAGTGCCGTCCTCCCCCAAGCCCTTCCAGTGCTCTCCTGCAGTGCTCCCCGGCCCGTTATTCCTGTATCTGTCCTCCCCGTGCCCGTCTCTCCCTGTCCGTTCTTCCCTGAAGTCCTCCCCTGCAGTCCTCCCTGGCAGTGCTCCCAGTGCATGAGCAGGTGGGGCTGAGGGGCTGCTCTCTGAGGGGGCTCTCCTCATGGAGAGCTCCCTAAGACGACCTTCGCAGGAGCCTTGGGGCCTGGGAGCGACCCCAGGTCCCCATCTGCCCGCATACATCTGCCCCAGGAACTGACCCGAGACAGCAGTTCCTGCCCGGGGAACTGCCCACTTGCCTCCCACTGCCCGACTGTCCGGCCACTGGGGTGTCCTGGCCAGCCCAGAGCAGCTGCGTTGAGCCCCCAGTCTGTTCCGTAGCTGCAAACCCAGAGGCTGGGCTGCTCTCAGTGCCCTGCCCGCGCCACCCCGTGTGGGCGCAGCCTGCTGCCGTCCGTGCAAGTGGGCTCGCAGGATTCTGCCAGCCGGGCTCGTTCAGATGCAAACCCAGAGCCCCACTCCGGCGTCCTCCGAGGGCACTGAGCTCTTCAGGGTCACCCAGTCACCTCCCAGGGGACCTTCCTCGGTGCAGGCTCCAGAGAGCAGAGACTGAGCAAGGAAGCCCTGGCACTGCCGCGGCACCACCCTTGCCTTGGCTTCCGGCTCCGGCGCTCAGGGAGGCTTTCTGGGCTCTGATGGGAGTTGGGGGGTCTGGTAGGAGCAGAGGGCCCAGCCGCTTAGGTCAAAGGGCAGCTAGGGGCCAGCGTCCCCTGCTCCGGCGTGTGACCCCTTCCTGTGTAGGCGGGACGCTAGGGCTGGCGGGTGCCTTGCCGGCCTGCCCACCAGCTCCCACGGACAGAGGACGGTGGGCAAGCAGGAGAAGGAGCGTCCAGGCAGGGGGCGGGGGGCTCGGGCAGCACGAGGGGGTGGTCCTCTCTCAGGGCAGGTGCCAAAGCAGAGCAGACCCTGTTGGGGGCGGGGAGACAGTGGGAGGACGCTAAGCGGCCAGTCACTGGCCAGGCCAGTGGCTCCAGCCCCACTCCACCAGATCCACAAGGGCCCCGCGGGCCTGAGCGTCCTAGGGTGCATCCTTTAGGGAGGCCGCCTGGGTGCTCCCGCCCCTTCAGAGGCTGGTGGGCTTGAGAGCCTGCGCTCAGCCCTGGCCCATACAGCAGGGGGGAGGCGGGGTACTGGGTAGAGGGAGATGGGGGGAGATGGGGGAGGTGGGGTGTGCAGGGGGTGATGGGGCACTGGGCGGGGCTAAGGACCGAGGGAGGACTGGGGCTCTGCACCCGTGTGCCCATCGTGTCTGCAGAGAGCTGCCCGCCACCTGCCCAGACGCCCTGGGGTAAAGACTGGTCCTGCCCGCTCTGAGAACGACCTCGCCAGCTTCTCTGAGGCAGCGACCCAGCACCGGGGCAGGCTGACTGTCCTGCCTGCCCAAAACACGTGCCTGGGCGGTGCCTTCTGCAAAGTATTTTCGCAACGACATGGAGACTGAGGTGTGGGGTGTCCCCGGCCCAAGATCCGACAGACTCGGGGGCTGGGTGTAGCCCTAGAGCGCCTTGCAGCTCAGGGATCTGCAGTTCTAAGGGACACCTCCAGCCAGGAGGGCCAGTGGGGACTGTCCAGGGAGCAGAGGACACGTCCCCCCAGCAGCACCCTGGGGCCCCACACACGCACCCGTGGAACTCCACTCCCTGCCTCTGGCCCTGCCTCTGGCCCTCAGGTCCTAACTGTAGAAAATTGGCCACTGACCTTCGTTATCGAACCCAAGGCGCCTCGAAACAGGGAAACAGACCCCTGGAGTCCAGGGTCACTCAGCCCCAGGACCACCCAGATCCCTACTCCAGCCCAGTCATCTTGTCCTCAGTCCCCGTCCCTGATCTTACTTGCAGAGGGTGCCAGGGAGGTCACCTGGGACTCTCCCTGTCATGGGAAAACACCCCCTCAACACAGTTAACTTCTCACGAGACCGCCACATACAGCCCAGGGGTCCTGCCAGCGAGGCCGTGGTCCTCTCCTCTCCTGACCCCGGAACCTCTGCAGCCTGGCGTCCAGGGCCAGGACCCCCTTAGCATCTCTGTGGGATTCCCATGTCCCTGCTGGCTGCGCACCTGTCCTTGGACTTGGGTCAGCACCCACTGACAGCTTCCGTTCAGGGGCAGGTTTGTCCCCTCGACCCACACTGCTCACAGGCAGTCAGTCGCCACTGTCTGCTGAGGCCGCGAGAGCCCCTCCTTCCCCGCGAGGAGGCGAGCAGGAAGGCAGGAAAAGCAGCAGCACAGAAGGACCCAGAAAGCAGGAAGTAGGGTTGACGGCCCCAGAGATGAAGGGGAGGACGGGCTGAGCCGGTCCTCTAAGCTGGGCGCCCGGGCTGCTGCTCCCCAGCCACCCTGCAGGTCCTACTTCCGTCCCGAGCTTTCTGGAACCTCTTGTGGGCCTCTGACGCGGAGTGGCTGGGTTTGCTGGCCCTGTCCTGCATGCGACACCCCAGCGCTGCAGCTCCAAGCAAAGAGGGGCCCACCAAAGGGGGTCTGCTCCCGAGGGGAGTGCGGGGTGGCAAGGGTGTGGTGACCCAGGCACATCTGTGTCAGCCTGCAGAGGGGGAGACAGAATCACAGCTGGGCTCTAGGCCCTGCCCGGGTGGGACAGCCAGGGAAGCTGCCCCTCCCCACAAGCCAGTCCTGGTCCTGCCCCTCCCCAGCGAGAAGGTCGGTGCTGGTTCCAGGAGGTGGCTAAGGGCTGAGCAGTGTGGGGACACAGCCAGCTTCCCCTCACTCGCCTCAGTGGGGCCTCGCTCCAGCACAGGACACTGCACCTCGCGCCGATGGCTGCCCACCTGACCTCCCGGACCTCCCTCTCTTTTTTTTTTTTTAAATTTTTAATATTATTTTATTTCATTTATTTATTTATTTTTGCTTTTTGGGTCACACCCGGCGATGTTCAGGGATTACTCCTGGCTCTGCACTCAGGGATTACTCCTGGCGGTGCTCGAGGGACCATATGGGATGCTGGGGATGGAACCCGGGTCGGCCGCATGCAAGGCAAGCGCCCTACCCGCTGTGCTATCACTCCAGCCCCCAAATTTTTTTATTTTAATGAATCATCGTGAGATATATTTACAGACTTGGAGACTTTCATGATGGCGTTTCAGTCAATGTTCAAGTCCCCATCCCTCCACCAGTGCCCATTCCCCACCCCAGTGTTCCCGGTATCCCTCCCCCCCCTTCCCACCTCCTGCCTCCGTGGCAGGCACATTCCCTCCTACTCTCTCTGTCCTTCTTGAATCACTCCTGGCAGTGCTCAGGGGACCCTATGGGATGCTGGGGATCGAACCCGGGTCGGATGCATGCAAGGCGAACGCCCTACCCGCTGTGCTATCACTCCGGCCTCCCTCTCTGTCCTTTGGGGTGCTAAGGTTTGCAATACAGTTAACAAGCAGCCGACTATGGCCCTGGGAGGGGGGCAGCATGGACCTCTGTGCTGACTCAGCGGAGGGGCAGGGCTCAGAGGAGGAGGGGCGGGGCTGGAGTCACAGCACAGCGGGGCGGGCGTTTGCCTTGCACGCTGCCGACCCGGGTTCGATTCCCAGCATCCCATATGGTCCCCTGAGCAACTCCAGGAGTGATTCCTGAGTGCAGAGCCAGGAGTAACCCCTGTGCATTGCTGGTTGTGACCCAAAAAGCAAAAAAAAAAAAAAAAAAAAGGAGGAGGGGCGGGGCGGGGCTCAAAGGAGGAGGGGCGGGGCTCAGAGGTGGAGGGGCGGGCTCAGAAGAGGGGCGGGGCTCAGAGGAGGAGGGGCGGGCTCAGAGGAGGGGCGGGGCTCAAAGAAGGAGGGGCGGGGCTCAAAGGAGGGGCGGGGCTGAAAGAAGGAGGGGCGGGGCTCAGAGGTGGAGGGGCGGGCTCAGAAGAGGGGCGGGGCTCAGAGGAGGAGGGGCGGGCTCAGAGGAGGGGCGGGGCTCAAAGAAGGAGGGGCGGGGCTCAAAGAAGGAGGGGCGGGGCTAAGAGGAGGGGCGGGGCTCGACTGGCAGCAGAGATAACTGGAGGGGGCGGTACTCGGTGGAGGGGTGGGGCTTGCCAAACTGGGCGAGCTCTGGGGGATGGCGGGGCGGGGCCCAGGGGCCTGGGGGCCCCTGAGCGCCCCTTTGTGTTCCTGGTGCCTCCCATCCAGCTCCCGCGAGTTTAAAGGACGGAGTGAGCCGCTCCCGTCCCACGAAGGTCGTGTCCAGGTGGAGACCAGCCTCCGAGCTGGCCCACACATAGGCTGGGGAGCTGGCCCAGAGCCCTGAGTCCCGGAGAGAGTTGGGGGTGTCAGAGGCCCGGGGGGTCCCACTCCCGGCAGAAGCTGCAGCTTGGAAGCCTGGGGCCCCCTGAAGGCGCACTGGGGAGCGCCGGCTCCCAGATGCCAGGGGAAAATCGGCCTCCAGCGAGGGGCGGGACTCCGAGCGCCCGGGACCACCCAAGCTGGAGGTGGCCCTCGGGGACCCAGCGGGACTCCCCAGGCTGCAGAGCGCAGGCACTGCCCCGCCCCTGCCGGGCCACACCTGCCCTCAGGCTGCAGTCCCCGTTGGGGACGGGCCGGGGTCGGCAGCGCCCGCAGCTGCCCCGGAGGTGGGCTCGGGCCCCCTCCCGTCTGGAGCGGGCGGCGCGGGCGGGAGGGGCGCGCGGGAGGCAGAGCGGGCGGGGTCCCACTGCCCGCGGCTTCGGCCCGAGCCGGGGAGGGGGTCTCGGCCGCGCCCGCCCCGCCCCCGACGGGGCCACCTGACCTGCCGGGAAGCGGCGGCGCGGGCCTTTGTGCGCACCCGGCGCCGCGGCCCCGGGAGCCGCCGGAGTCGCTCGGAGCGCGCGGGGCTGGGGCGCGGGAGGCGGAGCTGTGGACCGCGGAGCGGCAGTAAGTGGACCCCGACACCCCGCAGCTCCGGGCCCGGGTGACCCGCGGGCAGGGCCGGGGCTGGGGGGCTCCGCTCCGGCCGGTGCCTCCGCTTCGCCACATGCTGGGCGCGGGGAGAGGAACGGGCAGCGCCTCGGTGGTCCGCGAGGGCCTGCGGGGAGCGGAAGGAAGGAGGCGCTGTGGCACCAGGACCTCCCCGGTGACCGAGCACCCTGGAAAGGGCGTCCCAAGCGTCCCCTCCCCCACCTCCCGGGGACGGGCTGGGCCTGGACCCGGCTGGGAAGCCCAGAGTGGGGGTGTGGGTCTCCTGACCTTCACCTTCCCGAGAGGAAACCGGAGCGGGGCTCTGGAGGGGAGGCGGGTTCCCGAGGCCCAGGGTCACTTCCAACACCATGGACAGCGGAGCCGCCACGAATCAGGGGCGGGGGAAAGCGCCTAGTCCCCGCAGAGGCCACAACCTGCTGATGCTGACTGGCCAGTCCCCCCGCCCCCGTGTCCGCGTCAGTGGCCCCCACAGCACTCCCCCAAGCGACCCTTCGTGCCAGCCCAGCTGAAGCCAGGTGGGGTTCTGCCCGGCGACGGAGCTGTGGGGTGCACACAGGGAGCTGGAGCCCCTGACATCTGGCCGCGTGTCCCTCCGCCGGAAGGACCTCTACCCTTTCTGTAGAGGGGGCGGCTGCCGGTCCCTCTGTCCAGATGGCCTTCGTGCTGCAGAGGTCAGGGAAGGGGCAGCGAGTGGGGAGCAGGTACGGGGGCAGGGCCGCTGGACGGGGCCGTCCCAGCAAGGAGGGGGACAGGCCTGCTGGTCAGGGGATGGCGAGCAGCCTCCGCACCCACCCCGCGGGGAACAAAGACTACTTGGGGGGGCGCCGACGGGGTGCGGAGTCCCCGCGCCAGGAAGACGAGCTCGCCGGCCGGCCTCGGTCCCCGAGCGCGTGGCCTGTGCCCGCTCCGCGTGGGGCCGAGCCCCGGCCCTCGGGGACCAGGCGAAAGGGGAGCGGCTTCCGCCGCCGCCGGCGACCACCGGCAGCGGTCAGCGCGGCCCCGCGCCCGGCTTCGGGTCCCGGGCGCTGCGGAGGGCGGTGGGCTGCGGGCCGGGCCCCGCAGCCTGGGCTGAGCGGCGGTGCCCGGCGGCCCGCGCGCGCCGCAGTGCCGCGTGCCGGCCGGGCGCCCGGCCGAGGGCGCGGGCGCGGCGGGGGCTTCGGCGCCGGCGGCGGCGGGAGCGGCGGCCGCGGGGCGAGCGCGTCGGCGGAGCGGAGAGCGCGGGGCGGCCGCGGGAGTGTGCGTGTGCGCGTGTGCGCGGCGCGCGTGCCCCGCAGTTCTCAAGGACACCTCGGGGAGGCGGCTGCGGCGCCCGTGTCCGGGTGACGTCACCGCGCGCCCCAGTGATAATCGCCGGTGCCCGAGCCGAGCGCGGAGACGCGCCGGGGACGCTGCGGCGGCGGCGGGCGTGGGGACAGTCGCGCCCCGACCGACCGGCCGGCGGACAGGAGCCGAAGCGCCGAGCCGCGGACACCGGCTCCTCGCCGGCCGCGGCCCCCGCGCCGCGCCCGCGCCCTCCCGCCGCGTCCCAGCGCCGCCTCCGCCGCGCGGCAGCGGCCTGCGAGGCCCGGGGCGCCCGGGAGCCGCGGCGCGGGCGGCGGCGGCGGCGGCGCCCGGGACGGGTAACTGCGCGCGGGGCGCCGGCGCCTCTTCCCTGCCGGCTCCGAGCCCGCGGCGTGCGGGGCCGGCGCTGCCCGCTCGCGGCCCGCCGAGCCCGGCGCGCGCCCGCCCGCGCCCTCCCGGCCGGGCGCGGCTCGCGGGGCGCCCAGGGGCGGCCGCGGGGGGAGGCCGGGCCGGGGCGAGTGGCGCAGCGCCCCCGCCGGAGCGTCCGCGCCCTGGGGCCGCCGGCCGCCCGAGGGCCCCTCTGCGTGTTCACAGCGGACCTTGATTTAATGTCCATACAATTAAGGCACGCGGTGAATGCCAAGAGAGGCGCCTCCGCCGCTCCTTTCTCATGGAAATGCCCCGGCCCCGAGGAAGGCGGCCGCCCCGGCGGCCCCTCGCGCCGCGGACAAATCCGGCGAACAATGCGCGCGCCGAGGGCGGCCCAGCTGCCGGCCGCGACGGCGCGGGACACAAAGGGGCCGCATGCTGCGGGCGGCGCGGCGCGGGCGGGGGCCCGACGGGGAGCCGGGCCGGCCGCGCGGCCACCCCGCCGGACCCGCGGCCACGTGCGCGCGCGGCCCCGCGCTCGGAGCCCCGGCGGCGGCGGCTCGGCTGCGGGACGGGCGCGGGGGAGACAAAGGGAGGGTGCGGGGCGCGGGACCGCGGGCCGGGGCGCCGGCGGGGCTCCGCGCCCGCGCCTCGGGGAGGACGGGCCACCCGGGCCGGCGCTGTCCGCGGTGCTGGCGGCGGCGCCACGGGCCTGGCGCGCCAGGGACGGGCCCCTGGGTCCGGCGGAGCCCCGAGGACGGGCGCGCCGGGCGGCTGCTACGGCGACGGGGGAGACGGGTCCCAGGTCGCCGCGGAGACCCCGTCCGACCTCGGCGCCCTCCCCGCAGCGCGCCGGGTGCGGGCCCCGCGCCGTGCGCGGGCGCGGGGTCGGGCGAGGACGTGCGGCGCTGGGCCGCGCCCGCGGGCCCTCGCGGTGGACGCTGCGGTCCCGGCACGTGAGGCTGCTCCGCAGTCCCCGCCGCAGCCGCAGCCGCAGCCGCAGCCCAGCCCGCCGGGAGGGCGGCGGGTCCCTCCCCCACCATCTGCAGCGCGTGACGCCCACTGGCCGCTGCGGGCGCCCCCTGCCGGCCGCTCCCGTCCCGCTCCGCCCGCGCGCCCGCGCCCCTGCGGGAGGAGGGGAGAGGGGCCGGGGCCGCCCAGCTCCCGCGAAGCGCGGGGCCCGGCTCGCAGCTGCGCCGGCTCCTCTCCCAACCTGGGGTGAGGGCAGCCAGCTGACCGGGACCCCTGCCTGACGGGCCCGGGCTTTGTCCCCCACATCCCGCAGCCCTGCGGAGCAGGACAAAAGGGGCCACTTGGGCTTCCGCCAGCAGCTGCGGCGCCCGCCCCGCCCCTCCCTGCAGGAAGAACACCCGGAGGGGCCTCGCTTTGCCTCCAGCCACGGCCCCCACCTCCCGCCTGACCTGGTGCCGCAGAGCTGGCCAGCCTGTGCTGTCCCCGCCCCCCCCCCCCGTGGGGCCGGATCCGCAAGGGCCCCAGGACACCGCCCCCGCCCCCAGACCTGCACTGCAGGGCCGGAGTCGCCCGACACACATTCCCCGCTGGGAGGGCACGGGCCCTTGACCCGGCTGGACTTGCTTGGGAGCCACAGGACTTCCTTAGGCAGGGGACTCAGGGCCTGGGTCTTCTGTGCACCAGCTCAGGGCCCTCCCCCCCCCCCCCCCCCCCAGGCTGGCCATCACAAAGGTCTGGGCCCCAGGTCTCCACCCTGACCAGTGACAGAGTGATGAGCCCATCAGGACGCCAATCCTGAGGCCAGAGGACCCCAACCAGCCCGCAGCACACACACAGACCACCTCACAGATACAGAAAACGCCTGGGAACCACACATGTCACACACAGACCACATCCTAGATAATCGCGTCACAGACATGAACATGCAGACCACGTCCCACACAGAGCATGTCACAGGTACAAACTGACCACGTTACATGCAGGCCGCATCACAACATACATGTCACACGGTCTCATCAAGTGGGACCATGATCCCAGTCCTGTACTGTCCTGGAGGTGTGTCCTGACCGCAGCAAGCCTGGTGACCACTGGGAACAGACCGAGCCCAGCTGACACCAACCTTGCATCTGACTCAGGGCTGTGGCTGTTTGTCCAGCCTGTGCCCACACTGCAGAGAGGCCACTGGATGTCCGTGCATACCCACCCGCACAATTCCAGGGGCCCCTGACCCCTGCACAGCCTCGATCGGCAGAATGAGGTGACTGACTGGCCCAGACTCCCAGAGCCCCAGGCCGGCCAGACTCTCGCAGTCACCTCCCACCTCAGAGCAGAGCCGCTGGGAGGGGAGGCGAGGCGAGCGTGAGCGTGGGAAAGGGCTCCAGGGGAGTGAGGGGACAGGGGACCTCGTGCAGCTGTGGCACAGGCTCCGGGGGACGGGAGCTTCCTGGGCTCAGGCCTGTTGGGGCCGCCCCAGACTCTGGCCTGAGGTGCGGGCAGCCCTCTGCATATGCACGGCCCCGCCAGGGGCAGGTGTGGAGGACCAGGAGGCTAGGTCAGGGCGAGCCCAGTCCACAGCTGAGGCATGCTTTGGGGCAAGGACAGTGTCCTGGAGACCTTGCAGCCTTCTCGCCCCCTGCCATGGCCAGAGGTGGACAACACCCAAACATTCGCTAGCCACCAGCGCTCGACCCCAGCCGCCTTGTGCACCAGTCAGCTAGCAGCAGGAACGAGCCCCAAGCTGGAGTGTGGAAGAAGCCAGGCCACCTTCCTCGAGGGCATGTGCAGCAGCTCAGCCCGTCCAGTGGATGGCAGGCATGGTCACAGCCCACCTCCCTGGACGGTGACCCTACAGGGGTCCTCCAGAGCCTGGTCCTCCACATTTCATCCGGCTGAGAGCAGGCCAGGCTGGCACAAACCTACAGCTGAGGGAGGGCAAGGTCTGGGCAGGAGCCATACGTGGCACCTCATTCGTGGCAGTGCCCGTGTGTGGGACAGGACAGGGATAGCACCAGGTGAGAGCAGAGCAGGAGGGCCAAGTGCCCGGCGCACACACGCGCTTTGATCAGCAAAGACTCGGGCAAGTCCCACACGCAGACAGGGAGACTGTCCCTGCGCCTCGTGGCAACGGGTCAGGGCCTCAGCCCTCAGCGTGCACAGGTGCGGGCCTCCCCAGCCTCTCCTCTCCGTCTCAGTTTCACGTCAGGTTGGAGGGAGCTCGGCAGAAGCTGTGCTGTCAGTGTGAGAGTCATCTTCCTCCTCTTCCTTCTCTCCACCGTCACCGTCACCACCGTCACTTCATGTGGCCTCAGCAAGGTCAGCAGTGCCACTGGCAAAGGCCTCCCAGGTGAAGCTGCTCACTCTCCTGCTGCCTCACGTCCCTGCACAGGAGAGGCTCAGTGACAGGAACACTGCCCCCGGACGCCCAGCGTCCTGCAGGCCCTGGGAGACCTCCAGGGATGACCCCAGTGTCGTCAAGGCCCCAGGGGATAGGCCCCACAGTGCCAAGCCCCCGGGACCCCACCATCCACCCACATAGCGGGACCGCTGAGCCGGGCGTCTGGTGCCTTTGCACAATCCTGCAGCCGGCAGGAGGCCTGCCGTCCCCTCTGGCCACGGGCCGCCTTCCCTCCCACTGCCCACCTGCACCCACTCCTCATTTCTCCCTGGGGCCGGGCAGAGGAGTGGAGGAGGGTTCCCCTAAAGTCAGCTCGATGCAGACCATTACCTGCAGGCCTGAGCCGCGCGTGTGCCAGACGCCCACATGCTTGTTTCTGTCAAGACTTGTGAGTGCGGGTACACCATGTGCTGGTGGTGCTTGCACGTAAGTGTGTCTGGGCACTGCGCGTGCAGTTGTACATGCCGTGAGCATGTCAGCATGTGCCACGAGTTAGGTGAAGTGTGCATGTTAGTACGTGCCATATGCAAGTGACAGTGTGCACTGTTTTCACATGACTGCTGTCTGCGTGTGGAGCAGCTGCCTCATGTCAGCGTGTGCCATGTGGAGAGTACGTGCCTTGTGTGCATCTGTGTCAGCTGTGCGTGGAGTTCAGGTGCCCATGTGCATGGAAGTGTGCTGCCCCACCCAATCTCTGGGACCGTGACCCTCAGACACCGCACATCCTTTCTCTCCAGGACGACCACCTGGGCCCTCAGACCCGAGGCACAGCTGCTCCCTACTCCACTCCCCTCCCCGGAGGACTCTCCCTGCCCACTCCACAGCATGCTGGGGAGCCCCTCTGGCTCAGCCTAGACCATCAGCATTACCCAGGGCTCGGGGACACCCCCTCCGCTGTCTCTGCCACAGCAGCACCTGCATTCCTGCCCCGTGAGTCTTGCTGTCCCCTGATGGCCCAGCGCCCCCAATGGTGAGACACTCACTAACCCTAGAGGTAGTGACACACTCACACATACATGCATACACACGCACGGCTATGCCTTCATGCACTCCAATCCCCCACTATGCACGACATATCAACATGCATGTACATGTTGGTAGACACACCTCTACAGCCCTGTACAGGTTGGTGCACACGTGCATGCTTGCACCTACTCCACGCCAACGCGCAAGAGCAGACCCTGTGCGTGCCTCCAGCACTCTGCTCAGCCGATGGCCAAGGACACAGTCCAGTGCCAGCCACCCTGTGGGTGGTCCTCTCTGCAGTCCTGCAGGAGCTGTCAACTGGACCTTTCTGAACAGTCTCAGCCTGACTGTGGCCCTGTGTGCCCACTGGGCTGCACCAGGGCTGCTGCTCAATCCCTGAAACTTGAGGGTGGGGTCCTCGCCCACAGAGCCCAGGGTGGCAACAGCGGTTTCTGGCTCTTGGCCTGGCTTCCTCCCCGACCTCAGAGGCCCTCATTTCCCAGCCAGGTAAGCAGGGCCAAGATGACAAGCCCTGCCCTTGGAGGCCGGCCCCAGCCCATCAGCCCCCAGCAGGACAGCAGGGAGGTCTGGAGCCCCACATGTCAGCATGCCCTCCGCCAGTGTCTGCAACCCAGAGCTGGTGCCTTCCTGCTGGCTCCCAGTCCCGTTGGTGGCACTTGGCATCCAGGTGCCCACCAAGCAGCTCTGCTTCAGCCTCAGGGAAATGAGTGGAGCAAGTGACCAGAGGACAGCCTGGGAGCCCCAGGTCCAGGGCCACTGCCCAAGGGCAGCTCAGGGACTGTGACACACCCATGCTCCTCTTCACCCCAAGCCCCTTCTGCTGGCCCACACCCTACCCCCCACCTGCTCTGCTCCCGGCCAGCACACTCCCCAGTGGACTCCCAGTGAGCTGTGCTTAGGGGTCACTCCTGGTGTGCCAGTGATCAGAACGGGATGAGCAGAGCACCATCCAGACAAGTGCCCACTTGCTGTGCTATTGCTGGCAGAGGCATCCCCCGGGCCCTTCCCGGACCACAGTGGACGCAAGCACAGCTTCCACATAGTTGGGGAAGTGGGTGGGCCACATGCCTGAGCAGGTGTGCACACGTGGGTGCCAAGGGACCTTGAGGACTCACTGAGCTGAGGGCTTGTCCCGCCTGGACAAGGGCCCTAGCAGCCCCTGGTGGCACTTAGTGGACACTCCGAGAGACGCATCTGGGCTCAAGTGGGAGAAGGCAGCCGGCATCTCAGAGGCCTGGGGGAAGGGGGCGGCCTCTGCTCCCCAGATTCTGAGGGGCTCGTGCCCAGTCCCTTGTTCCACAAACACAACAGCAGAGTCCATTTTGAAAAGGTTTGTTTTTCTTCTTTTCTTTAACCCACTCACCAAAACAAGAACTCAAGCCCAACCTGTGAGGAGTGGCCCTCCCGTCCACCTTACCGCCAGCCCCAATACTTAAGGCTCAGCACTAATGATAGAAAATGAGAATTTCAGGGAGGTTCTCAGCCATGGAGGGGCAGTGAAGGCCACACGGGCTGGAACCTGCCTTGCCTGTCAGGGCACTGCAGGAGGCCCACAGGGGCAGGCTGACCACAGCGGCTAAACATGGACACCCCCGTGTACAGGAGCAAAGTCCAAGGGACGGACAGGACCAGGTCACAGAAATGGCGCGTTGGGTGCTGGGTTCCCCCGGCCTTCAGCGTCGGATGAGGACATGAGAAGTGACGAGACTCCGGCATCTCACGGCCCCACGGGCAGAGGGCGAGAAAAGGAGCTGTGAGGGGTTCAATGGCTATGCTGGGACGAGTAAAAACACAATTCTGCCAAAATAAAACCCCGTCTTTGAGCTGGACTGGGCAGTCTGTCTTCTTCCTGCACCCGGGGCGGCCAGGCGCGGCCCAGCACCTTCCCTGGCACGTAGCGCAGATGCGGGTCCTTACTGCTTGCTTCGATTCTGTCGTTCCTGTGGCCAGAAAGAACACCGTATTGACACGTGGGCAGCACCGGCCACACCCCAACCTCCCTCCACCTGCCCAGCCTGGCTCTGCACCCCAAGGCCCGGAGCTGCCCGGCTGTGTCCCAAGACGTAGCCCGTGCGGGCACCAAGCAGGACACCCTCTGGGCGGGACAAGGTCTGGTCTTTGTTCCCCACCCGGTCACCCCCTCGCACACTTCCAGATGCTGGCCCTCCCAAACAGCACCTGGGTGGGGCAGTCACTGTATGCTCCTGCACCCACACCCCCCAGTACTCGCCCTGTCCCCCGGCCCAAGCCCCTGACCCCGCCGTGCCCTGCACTCTGGCCGCCTGTGGGGAAGCGCACCTGGGAGACAGCAAGGGCTGCTCCGAGCACCCTAGGCTCTGAATCATGCAGGTGGTCAGAGGCAGGGTCCTGGGGGGCCCCTGCTGTCACCCAGGCTTCAGCGGGAACCGCCCAGTCCAGCCACCACGTGCACCTGCCCGTCCTGCACTCAGGCACCGTCACGGTGTGGCAGCACAGGGGAGGGAGGGCCGCAGGCTCGAGGCTCTCCGCGCTCCCGAGGGCCAAAGGAGCCGCCCCACACCAGCAGGGAGCAGAGCCGACCCGGAGGCCGGAGGCGGTGCGCCGGGCCCCAGGAGGAGCCGGGGGCAGGGCCCGCTGACGCTGCTGGCTGCGCTGGGCCCGCCAGGGCCACGGCCCCTCCCTCTCACCTCAGAGGCTGTGTCTGAGGGGGCCAGAGGACTGGTGTCTCCACCCGTCAGGGACAGGTCAAGGGTACCAGAGCCGGGCGCGCAGGGGGCCCCTCCTAGGTGGGGGCCGGGTGACCCTCCGGGTGCTGGCCAGGGCTCTGGGGCAGGCTGAGGAGACGCCTCTTCCAGCCACGGGATTGAGCAGCTTGGGAGCCCGGCCAAGGGCGCACAGCTCACCCACTGGGTGCCGGTGACTCGGAGTGCGGGGGCACAAGGGGCAGGGGGACGCCGGGCAGCAGCGGGGAGGCGGGCGCCGCCGGGGCTCACCTTCCGCACCACCTCCTCCTCCTCCTGCCGCTTCTCGTAGTGCGAGAAGTCGTCGAAGATGGAGGTGGTGTGCTTGTAGGCGGCGATGATCCGCAGCACCTGCCGGGCCTTGTCCAGCGGCACCTCCTGCGTGTCGCGCGAGTTGGTGACGGGCTTGTTGTCGTTGTTCTCCAGGCGGATGTGCCGCAGCTGGGTGTTGGGCACGTCCTTGACGAAGATCCACTTCACGTCGAACTTGCCCTTCCACTTGTCCTGAGCCCAGACCCCCGCGCTGGCGCCATAGTCCACGGCCGACTTCATCTCGGCCACCCCGCAGAAGTGGCCGCTGCCGTTGACGCTGAAGAGCAGGTAGACGGGCCCGGCGCTGCGGGAGGCGCGGAAGGCGCTGTCCAGGCGCTTGTTGCCGTGCTCCGTGCTGCACCAGATGGAGTACTTGATGGAGCGGTGCACGTCGTCCTCTGAGTAGCTCTTGATGATGAAGGCGCGGCCACCGCGCAGGTCCCAGTCGAAGCCTTCGGGGTTGTAGCTGTGCGCGGCCTTCAGGCGCTCGAGGACAGGGTGGGCCTCGGTGCTCGGGCCAGAGCCAGGCTGGCCGCTCCCCGCAGGGCTTCCGTCCCCCCCAGCCCCGCCGCCCTGTCCAAACGCTGCACTTCTGTTGCGCGGGGAGACCCAGCGCGCCTGCGGTGGTGGCTGGGCTGCGGTGGGAGGCTGGGCGGGCAGCGACTGGCTGGCTGGCAGGGCTGGGGGCACCGGCTGGGCCACTGCAGCCTTGGGCACAGGCCCCTGGCCGTCCCATGTGCCGATGACCATGTGCTGCTTCATGGGTGAAGGCAGCAGCACGGCCCCGGCCCCGGGTCCACTCTTGGCTTTCATTCTCGGCTGCGTTTTGGCTGGCTTGCTAGCGATGGCCGCCCACGAGGTGGGCTTGGGGACGGGCCCACTCACACCTGCCCCCCCGCCCGCCGGAAGGACAGCTGTCACCGCCGTGCTGCTGGCACCCAGGCCTGGCTTGCTGGCCGTGGCAGAGACTTGGCCGATCTTCAGGCCCACCACGCCCTGCTCCAGGCTGCTCATGCCCGTGGCCTTGCCCAACGTGTCGCCTGGGAAGCTCGTCTGCCCGTCCACGACGGTGCCGCCCAGGGAGCTGGGTGGGTAGGTGTAGCTGCCCCCGTAGGCCGAGCCCTGCGCCTGCTGCCCCGGACCCCCGCTCGCCCCCCAGGCAGAGAAGGCAGGGTTGTCGGGGAAGAAGTTAAGCCGGTGAGGGTAGATGCTGCCGCCCAGGCCGCCGGGCTGCCCAAACACGGCATCGTGCAGGAAGTGATGGTCTCCATTGCTGAGCTGTCCATAGGGAGCGAGGTAGGGGATCGGGGGGTCCCCTCCACTAGACCAGGGGGCCTCACTGAGAGAGTACGGAAAGCCGATGGACGGGGGGTAGTAGCTGGACAGGTAGGGGTCGGCCATGGACGGGTAAGTGTTCCCCTGCAGAGGCAAAGGAGGGCCAATTAGACAGCTTCCAGGGCAGGGCCGGTGGAAAGGGGCGAGAGGCCGCACCCAGGTGTCACCTGGAGATGTGAGGCAAGGACACTGGCGCAGCCGTGGCATAAGCAGGGACAGTCCAGTGCAGAAGGCTCCCGGGGCAGGGCAGGCACCCTCAGGCCGGCTCCCCTCCCCTCCCCTCCCCTCCCCTCCCCGAGTGAGCAGGGCAGCGGGCCTGACTGGTGGCGGCAGGACTGGACAGAGCTCCCAGAGCTGCCCGGGCGTGAAGTCCATCGGGGCAAGTGGGTGCCCTGCCCCTAAGCCACTGTTGGAGGGGATGCGACTTTCCTGGGCAGTGCAGGGGGCCTGAGGCCAAGAGGCCCCTTGCAGCCTGAAAGGACAGAAGGGCATGGTGTCCGCTCGCCTTCTGCAGTTGGCCCAGCTCCTGCCTCACGTCTTCCAGAAACTGTACGCCAAGGGCCTCAGATAGGAACGAGCTCTGCCCAGGTCCCCGCGGCCCAAGCAGGAGAGCCCAAGCAGGGCAGGCTGGAAGCAGGGGCTGGAAGCCCTGCGGGGAAGCTGTGCTGCTCTGCTTCCCGGGGACAGGGGGACCGGTCCCCCGCGGGGAGGGGCTGTCTTCTAGGCTTACCCCAGTCCAAGTCCTGCCAAGGGGGCCCAGCCACGTCTGCCAGAACATCCTCTGTCCACCACCTACCTACCAGTCCATCATCCACCCACCCCTCCCCCACCGGCCTGTTTGGGCCACAGCTTTTTTGGGGGGTGCAGGGGGATCGGGTCACACCCGGCAGTGCCCAGGGATTACTCCTGGCTCCTGGTGAGCTCTGGAGACATAATGGAGTGCCAGGGATCGAACCCAGGTCAGATGCGTGCAAAAACCCTCCCTGCTGTTCAATGCTCCAGCCCCATCACTGCACTTCCTTGGACACCTGAAGGCACCCACAGGGAGCAGATCCCACACTTGAATCTGCCACGTGTCCGCTGGAGGTCCCAGCACGCCCCACTCACAGCAGTCCTGTCCGGTGCCTCCTGTCCTCACCGGGCAGGAAGGGCCTCATTGGCGCGCCATCATGAGCGGCCGCGCGTGATCCCCGGCTGGGGCAGACACCCGGCCCGGGGACTCAGGAGGCCACAGCTTCTGGTCTCAATTCAGAGAGCGCAAAACTCGACTCGTCGCCCCAGCGCAGCTCTCTGGCCCAAGGCAAGCAGGCAGTGCCCGCAAAGACCACTACCAACCAACACTGCAGCAGGATGCCTGGGCCAAGAGGGCTCGGGGGAGGGCCGTTAGGGTCACAGCAGCCCTCAAAACCAGAATGCAGCATGTTCACAAACAGGACTGTCCTGACACTATCAAGATGGTCCACAAGGTGGTGACACACACTCACGTATACTCACACACATACTCACGTACACACACATACACACACTCATGTATGTAGATTCTATGAACTCATACCTATGCGTAGACACACACACGTCCATATACTCACATATACAGTCATACACATAAATGCACGTGTATTCACACACGTACCTTATACTTGCTCGTTAATGCAATCATACATACACATGCTCAAAAACATTCACACATACATGCAAACACACATAACCACATACTCACACTCAAAAGCAATCACTCACACACACTCACTTATGTATGTAGACTCACACACCCAGACACATTTGTTCACGCAATCAAATACACCCATCACCTCCCCACATTCACTGACACACACTGGCAAAAGAGGGCAGTGTCAGCACGCCCCCTCCCCCCGCAACGGATCATCTTGGAGACTCATAGCCCTAGAATCGCGCACACCTCAACCACCAGCAGCCCTTGGTGGGAAGCTAGGACGACGGTTTCCCAGTCTGCTTTGAAGGAAGGAAGGAATTCTGAACAGTCACAGACAGCAAGGTGGCGCAGACACAGAGCCCTCTGAAAGGGGTGACAGCCATCAGCCTGGGGTGTCTCACAGTGGAGACACCGGGAGGAAGAGCACTGGGCAATGATGCAAGGTGACACCGGGGCCTGAACTGGACACCTGGTGGCATGGTCCTCGGGGGAAGCCCCAAGACACGGCCAGGGCTGGGATCCATGGGGCTGACTGCAGGGTGGACGCCCGGAGCTGACCCTCAGGGACTCGGTCAGTGCTCCACCCCCACCCACAGAGGGCTGGCACCAGGGAGAGCCCAGCCTGTGAGGGCCCACACAGTCCATCCCTGCCTGTGGGCACAGCTGCTGTTCTCGGGAGGTTCTGCTCTGCGCTGCAAGGGGAGACCATGTGGTCTGGCCATGGCAGGTGAGGACATGGGGTGGGCCCCTAACAAGGCAGGGCCGGCAGGCCAGAGACTACAGTGGGGAGGGCACTTGCCTTGCACGTGGCTGACCCGGTTCCATCCCTGGCATCCCATTTGGACCCTGGGCCTGCCAGGAGTGATTCCTGAGTGCAGAGCCAGGAGCAACCCCTGAGCACCACCGGACATGGCCCAGAAACAAAATAAAAAGAACGAAAGACAAGGCAGGGTGGGGGCCTGTGGAGTTCCAGAGGGAGAAGCACTTCCCAGAGCACCAGACACACAGAGCCGACAGCCAGCAGGAGCAGACGAGCCAGCTGCAGCCACAGCCCGGTCTTCGGACAGCTTCACAGCACCAGTGGGCAGGAGCAAAATGGGAGGAGCCTTCTAGAACTTTCTTGTGGGCCAGAGCAATAGTCTGCAGGGAGGGTGTATGCCCTGCACACGCCTTACCCGGGTTGAATCCCCAGCATCCCACGTGGTCCCCACTTATCACTTAATCACTTAATCCCCGTTATTCATCGATTTATTCGAGCGGGTGCCAGTAACGTCTCCATTCATCCCACGTGGTCCCCAGAAGACAAAATTTTAAAAAGCCCCCCCAAAAACAAACGTTCTCGTAACGGAGCAGGCAAGGGGAACGTTTCCTGTCTACCACACTGAGGCATTAGAAAGGAAAAGGGAAGAGAGAACTTCCAAGCTGGAGCTGGCGCCCGGCATGCAGAGCCGCCCAGTTCAGTCCTGGGCACCCATACTTCTCACACATTGCTGGGGGACAGCCTTACCCCCCAATTCCAGGTCTCCGCAGAACTGCACTGCTGGGCCAGGCGTTGCTGGGAGGGGCCGCTGGCCCCCAGGTCTCCCCAGGCGAGGCCACACCGCAGCCCCAGCCTTCCCCGGACTTGCGGAGAAGCAGCCAGGCTGGGGTGGGAGGGGGTTCGGAGCAGGCAAGGTCAGGGCAGCCTAGTGCCCAGCCCACCTGGCCTCCAACAAGCCCTCCGCTCTGTCGGTGTCTTTCCTGCATTCGTGCCACAAGGCTGATTGACCGGGCTGTCTGGTGGGTCCCAGGCAGGGCCACATCCCCTGAGGGATGCCACCACCTCAAGTTAATTGATAGGGTACGCCTGAATAAATAGCCAGGTCCACCCCAAATATCACAAAGGCTCTAAGAGAGAAAAATCTCCCGCTGCGCTGGGGTGGGGCACCGCGGCACACGGCTCACTGGGATGGGGTCAGGTGGTCTCATCAGCGGAGACCACACGCAGAGGCCGTGATTTCCGGGAGCGCTTGCTGCAGGCCTGGGGCAGCCACCAGCGAGCACAGGAACGGAGGGGGCGTTTCCGGGGAGCAGGGCTCTCAACACTGCCAGGGGGAGCCGTAAGGCCTCACCCTCCCGAGGTTTCTGCATGTGATCTCCCCCAGGGCAGCACTGCAGGCCCCTCACACTCCCTGGTGCTGGGCAAGGAGCTGCATAAGCTCCTCCCCACCATGCAACACTCCTGGGGGCCGCCTGGCCAATGCCACACCTGGCCCTGCTGCAGGGTGCCTGTCTGGAAGGCACAGCCGGCAGATCGAGGCTGCAGGGCCGCAGGGCGGGCAGGAAGGGCGGGTCGACCAGAGAGGAGCCAGCACCGCCCTGCGCGGCCACCGGGCTCCAGCCCTCAAGCAGGACGCCCCTCCCGAAAGCCCAGAGCCACAGGGAAACCCGCAGCACCTCGCGGGGCTCGACGGGTGCCCCCCAGCTCCGAGGCGGCAGGTGCATCCGAAGGCCCGCAGAGAGAAGGCAGGCGGCGGAGCCAGGAGCCAGAGTGTGGCCCGCGGTGCCCCCAGCTGCCCGGCCCGGCCCGGCGCGAGTCCCCGCGGGGACCCCCCGCTGTCAGTCGGCCGGCCTGGGCGAGCAGGGCCGCGACCCAAGGGCCGCTTGGAGGCGAGAGAGGCCAGCGGGAGGGCTGCGTACCTGGCCGGACGGTCCCGGAAGGCGGGGCTCAGAGTCGGGGTCGGGGCCCGCGTCCTTCCGATGCAGAGGCCCGTTCTGTGCTGGAGAAGCGCGGGCCTGAGGGCCGGGAGCAACGGGGCCCCGCGCCCCGGCCGGGACGGGGCAAGCCCACCCGGGGGCGATCGGGACCCCCGCCGGGCGGCGACGGGGACCCCCACCCCCACCCCCGGCCGAGGGGCGTCGGCGGGCGCCGGGCCCTCCCTTCCTTCCCTCCGCGGGCGGGTCCGCGGCGCCCCCGCCGCTCCCCTCCCCCCGGCGGAGAGTCCCCGGCGCGGCCGCGCCCCCGGCCCGGCCCCCCGGCCCCCCCGCCCCGCCCCGCCCGGCCCGCCGCGCCGCTACCTGCGGGTCCACGCTGGTGGCCGACATGCTTCATCCACGCGCGGGCGGGGCCCCCCGCTCGGCGCCGCCTCCTCCCGGGCGGCGGGCCGGGGCGGCGGCCGGGCGGCGCGGGGGCGCGGGGGCGCGGGGACGCGGACGCCCTGACGAGGCGCCGACCCCAATGGCGGCGCGGCGGCGGCGGCGGCGGCGGCGGCGGCGGCGGGGGCGGGACGAGGCGGTGACGTCACGCGCGCGGGGCAGGCCGGGAGCGCCGCGGGCCGCCACGCGCCGCGCCTGCGCACAACCTCCGGGAGGGACGGATCTCGCGCCCCGGTCCGAGTCTCGCGCGGGCAGCCGAGCGGAAGTGCCGGGGGCGCGAGCGCCCGGCCGGAAGTGGGCGCGGCCCCCGCTCCCCCCGCGCCGGCCGCCGCCGCCCCCCGCCCCCGCCGCCGGCGCGAGGCTCCGGGTCCACGCGCTGACCCCTCGCTCCGGTGCGGGGACGGACCGGACCGGCAGCGCCGCCCCGCGCGGCCGTCCGCCCTGTCCCGGCGCTGGGCCGCAGGGCTGGGGTCCGGTTCGGCACAGCCCCCCCCCGGGGGACCAGCTGGGCAAGACGGGGCCCGGTGCGGCCGGTGCCACCCAGCCTTCCGGCACCCGGACGCGGCGGGGCTCCCCCAGGACGCCCCTCCCGGGCCTTCTCCGCGGGGGTTCTCGCTGCGGGGGTTCTTTCGGCTGCTTTTCTCTGCGGGTGTGTTTTCTGCGGGTGTTCTCGGTGCAGGTGTTCTCCTTGCAGGTGTTTTTCTCTGCAGGTGTTTTTTGTAGGTGGCTTTTTTTTTTTTTTGCATTTTGGGTCACACCCGGCGATGCTCAGGGTTACTCCTGCCTCTGCACTCAGGAATCACTCCTGGCGGTGCTCCGGGGACCCTATGGGATACCAGGAATCGAACCCGGGTCAGCCACGTGCAAGGCAAACGCCCTACCCGCTGTGCTATTGCTCCAGCCCCTGCAGATTTTTTTTTTTTTTGCGGGTGTTTTTCTCTGCAGGTGTTCTCCTTGCAGGCGGTTTTTCTCTACAGGTGTTTTTTGCAGGTGGCTTTTTTTTTTTTTTTGCATTTTGGGTCACAACTGGCGATGCTCAGGGGTTACCTCCTGGCTCTGCACTCAGGAATCACTCCTGGCGGTGCTTGGGGGACCATGTGGGATGCTGAGAATCGAACCGGGTCGGTCACGTGCAAAGCAAACGCCCTACCCGCTGTGCTATTCCTCCAGCCCCTGCAGGTGTTTTTTTGTGTTTTTTTTTTTTGCAGGTGTTTTCTCTGCAGGTGTTTTTTCCACAGGTGTTTTCTGTGCTATTCTTGAGGTTCCTTCGGCCCTGCCCACTCAGGAGTGGCCTAGAGAGACTGACTTGTGTCTCAGGTTTCACACCCCCCCCCCCACTTTGGAAAGCTCCTTGCCGAGTCCAGGATTCCTTTTGGAATTCACTGAGCAGCTGAGGGAAAAGCGCCCTGCTGACCGAGCTCTTGGCCTGGTGCCACTGTCAGTCAGCCAGGGCCCAGAGCTGGCTGCTCTCTTCCTGCCCAGCCTTACACAGGTGCCTCCGCATGTCATTCTCCCGGGACCCCCTTTCCTGCTCTCCTGCCCCTCCTATCCTGCTTCTGCTTATCTCTGGCAGGCTGACTCCTTCCCACAGCTCCCTCGGGGACAGGGATAGGCCTGTCCCAAATGTGTGGGACAAACAGCCAGTCTGTGTCTGGTGGCTGACTGTAGTCTGGAGACAGTGCTGGAACTCAGGACTGACCACAGGGCTGAGTATCTCCCAGCCCTCAGCTGCTCCAGGGTGAGGCTGTCATCCCTGTGAGCATCAGGTCATGCTCTCGGCCTCTCAGCCTGAGGTGACCCTCAGAGGGAGGAGGGGTGCCAGGTGGATGCCACCCTCACCTGTTCGGCCTATGCCATTCATTTTTCTCCCACCAGGGCCAAGTCCCTGATCTAGCTAGTCTAAACCAAACCCGGGCAAGCCCCGTGTTCTCATGGCTGGGGCCGTTGATCGCGCACAGGCAGCAGAACACATCCTGACCCTGAGAATGTGGTCACAGGGCCCCCGCCGTTCTCTCCCCTCGGCCTTCTGCTCAGTCTGGCCTAAGACACAGGTGTGGATAGCCGCCAGAAGACACTGCGGTCTGAAGCGGGGTGAACATGCTCAGATGAGGTGGAAGTCATGTAGGCTCCCTATAGGGCCCAAACAGTCTGCGGGTCCGTCAGTGAAGGGAGGTCTCGCTGCCCAGGCTGCAGGGGCCAGGCTGACCAGCACTGTTCTTTCCCGTCCCTGGCTGGCCTTGCCCCCACCCAAGTCTCCAACCCCACAGCCATGTCCCACTCTGGGGTCTGTGGGTTCCAAAGCCCCTATGGGTGCCCACTCCAGACTTGGTGGCAGCTCACTTTCTGCACATCACAGGGTCCAACCTGTTTCAGTGTCTGCTCTGGAGAGTGGCCCATGCAGGGGTCAGTGGGCTCTATATCCAGCTCTGCTCATCAAAATTCCCCCTTTTCTACTTGCCTGCCCGGCTCCAGAGGCCCACACAGCCCCCCACCCCCACCCCCGGCCCTGTGCACCTTGTCCTGGCCCACCCGTGCTTTGGCAGAAGAGGGGGAAAGGAGGGTGGGTGGATGGGGCCTTGGCCGCCACCCCAGGCTCCAGGACCACATCGGTGCTGGTGAGGAGTAGGAGCAAGCATGCTCCAGAGGCGTGCTCAGGAGGTTCGCCCGTCCAGTTGACCTATGGGGATTGAGGAGGCGGGGAGCTGAGACTCCTCACGCCATGCGCAGGCATGGTCTCAAGCCTGGCAGTAGACAAGAATTCGAAGGGCAGGCTCTCTTGTTGCTGGGGGTCCAGGGCAGTGACACCGGGACCCCAGGTGAGCCCCCCAGGTGATTGCCCTTCCCCCAAGTGAATACCCGGGGACCAACCATGCTGCAGAGACATCCCGTCTTTGTCCTGTGGGGTGCCCCATCTTGGTCCTCCTGGGTTCTGCAGGGACCCCCTCTCTTGGTTCTCCTGGTTTCTCAGAGGTGTGACATGCTGTTGCCTCGGACTTGGGTGGTGGAGGTAAACAAAGGAGCTGCAGGGGCAATGCTTAGTCTTGCCCCAGAAGCCTCGTTCACTACGGTGAAGATGACAGAAGGGACCTCGCAGGGTCTTGGACGTCCTCAGGGGCACTGATGGAGACCTCGTTAGCCAGCTATTGGGGGTGCCTGGGGGTGCTCCCTGTCCATCCCTCACCCCAGCCACACAGTGGGTCAGCCAAGACCACAGAACCGGCCTCCAGCACTGACCAGTTCCAACCACTGGACAGAAGCCTGGGCCAGAGTGTTGGCAAATTTCTTTGAAGAGTCCAACAACAGGGGTTTCCTTGGTTGGGTCTGCAGTTGTTCAGAGCCTCCCATTCCAGGCCATCCCCTCTCCGTGGGCCTCACAGGGCACGGCTCCCTCCAGGGCCCCCACTTACTGGGGCCTGTTTTCACACACGTTGTGCAGTTAGCTATGTGTGTGATGCTCACGTGTGACACCCTATGTGATATACTACATGACTCCTACACGGACACCAGCACACACCTGTGCATGACACCTGTTCACATCTGCACATGACGCCTTCTCTTACCATGTGTGACAGTGCAGAACATCTGTGTGATTTTTTTTTAATTTGGGGGCCCCCACTTGACAGTGCTCAGGAGTCACTCCTGGAAAGGCTTGGAGGACCACGTGAGGTGCTGGGATGGAACCCGGCTGGCCGTATGCAAGGCGAGCGGTTCCCCGGTTCTATCGTTGCCGCCCAGCGGTAACACCTGTACAGATACAGGTTCAGATACAGCGGTAACACCTGTACAGATACAGAGCATGTCACCTGTGCGCGACGCCTGTGCGCGCTGCACACGGAGCCTGGGCGTGTGCGCGGGAGGCCGTTCGCGACCCCGCGCCCATCCCCGGCCTCCCTCCCTCCGCCCGCTTCGTGGTTCCGGAACCCGGACCGCCCGGACCGCCCGAGCTCTGCCGTCTGGTGCCGGAGCGGGGCCAGGAGGCCGGTCCGCGGCCAGGCCCGCGTCCGGCCGCCCCCAGCGGCCGCCCCGCCGCCTGCCCCGGGCCTCGGGCCGCCGCCCCGCCCCCACGCGTCTCCTCGGAGACCGGGGCGGGGCCGCAGGTCGCCCCGCCCCGGAAGCGCCGCCCCGGCCCCCACGCTCCGGCATGCCTTGCGGCCAAGCACGACGTAGCCGGAAGCTGGTGGCGGCCGGTGGGCGGCCGGCGACCTCCGTGCGCAGCGGCCCGTCCTCCCGCCCGGACACCGGCGCCGGACCCCGCCACGTAAGCGCCCTCCCCGCGGAGACCCCCGGGCTCGCCGCGCCGCGACCCCGCGAGCCCCCGCCCCCCGCCCGGCGCCCCGCCCCGGCCCCGCTTCCCCGGGGTCGCGCCCCCCGCAGCCCCGTCCGCGCCGACTCTGCCCGGGCCGCCCCTCGGACCCCGCCTGCTCCCGTCTCCCCCCGCCCCTGCCCCTCCATCACCTCTTCGGGCCGCTGCCGGGCAGCAGGTGGCCGCGGCGGCCTTGGGAGCAGGACCGGTGTTGGCTGCCCGGGCGTGAGAGGCGCGGCGCGGGGTCTCCCGAGGGCGCGCGGCCGAGGCTGGAGGCAGCAGAGCTGTTGCTCGGTCAGCTCAGTCGCGCCGGGGGCAGAGTGCGTCCGCCCGGTCAGCTCGGCCGGGGCAGGGCGCGTCGCCCAGCCCCACTCGGTGGGCACGCGCCTCGCCGCCCTCACCTCGGACGAGGCAGAGCCTGTCTACTAGGCACGCGGTCGGCGCAGGGGGCAGAGCTCGCCCACGGGTCCCCTCAGACAGGGAAGGGCTCATCTGCATTTCACCTCAGGTGGGGCAGAGCGCGTCTACGCAGGCGCCTCAGACGGGGCAGGGTCCGTCCACACGGTCACCTCAGCCGGGGCAGGGTCCGTCCACACGGTCACCTCAGACGGGGCAGGGTCCGTCCACACGGTCACCTCAGCCGGGGCAGGGTCCGTCTACACGGTCACCTCAGACGGGGCAGGGTCCGTCTACACGGTCACCTCAGCCGGGGCAGGGTCCGTCCACACGGTCACCTCAGCCGGGGCAGGGTCCGTCTACACGGTCACCTCAGCCGGGGCAGGGTCCGTCTACACGGTCACCTCAGACGGGGCAGGGTCCGTCTACACGGTCACCTCAGACGGGGCAGGGTCCGTCTACACGGTCACCTCAGACGGGGCAGGGTCCGTCTACACGGTCACCTCAGACGGGGCAGGGTCCGTCTACACAGTCTCTCAGAGGGGCAGAGCGCGTCTACACAGTCACCTCAGACGGGGCAGGGTCCGTCTACACGGTCACCTCAGACGGGGCAGGATCCGTCCACACGGTCACCTCAGACAGGGCAGGGTCCGTCTACACGGTCACCTCAGCCGGGGCAGGGTCCGTCTACACGGTCACCTCAGCCGGGGCAGGGTCCGTCCACACGGTCACCTCAGACGTGGCAGGGTCCGTCTACTCACTCCCCTCAGACAGGGAAGGGCTCATCTGCATATTCACCTCAGGTGCGGCAGAGCGCGTCTACACAGTCACCTCAGACGGGCACAGTCCGTCTACACGGTCACCTCAGACGGGCACAGTCCATCTACACGGTCACCTCAGACGGGGCAGGGTTCGTCTACACGGTCACCTCAGCCGGGGCAGGGTCCGTCTACACGGTCACCTCAGCCGGGGCAGGGTCCGTCTACATGGTCACCTCAGACGGGGCAGGGTCCGTCCACACGGTCACCTCAGCCGGGGCAGGGTCCGTCTACACGGTCACCTCAGATGGGGCAGGGTCCGTCTACACAGTCTCTCAGAGGGGCAGAGCGCGTCTACATAGTCACCTCAGACGGGCACAGTCCATCTACACGGTCACCTCAGACGGGGCAGGGTCCGTCTACACGGTCACCTCAGACGGGGCAGGGTCCGTCTACACGGTCACCTCAGACGGGGCAGGGTCCGTCTACACAGTCGCAGAGCGCGTCTACACAGTCACCTAAGACGGGCACAGTCCATCTACACGGTCACCTCAGACGGGGCAGGGTTCGTCTACACGGTCACCTCAGACGGGGCAGGGTCCGTCTACACGGTCACCTCAGACGGGGCACGGTCCGTCTACACAGTCTCTCAGAGGGGCAGAGCGCGTCTACACAGTCACCTCAGACGGGGCAGGGTCCGTCTACACGGTCACCTCAGACGGGGCAGGGTCCGTCTACACGGTCACCTCAGACGGGGCAGGGTCTGTCTACACAGTCTCTCAGAGGGGCAGAGCGCGTCTACACAGTCACCTCAGACGGGCACAGTCCATCTACACGGTCACCTCAGACAGGTCAGGGTCCGTCTACTCACTCCCCTCAGACAGGGAAGGGCTCATCTGCATATTCACCTCAGGTGCGGCAGAGCGCGTCTACACAGTCACCTCAGACGGGCACAGTCCGTCTACACGGTCACCTCAGACAGGGGAGAGTCCATCTACACAGTTACTTCAGGTGGGGCAGGGTACGTCTACACAGTCTCTCAGATGGGGCAGAGCGCGTCTACACAGTCGCCTCAGATAGGGCACAGTCCATCTACACAGCCACCTCAGGTGGGGCAGAGTCCGTCTACATCGTCACCTCAGACGGGGGAGAGTTCATCTACGCAGTCACTCAGATGGAGCAGAACTCATCTACACAATAGCCTCAGACGGGACAGACTCGTCTTCACAGACACCTCAGGTGGGGCCGTGCTCAGCCACACAGTCACCTCAGACAGGGCAGAGCTCGTCCGCGCGGTCGTCTCTCTCACGGTCTCGGTGGGGCAGAGCCGATCTACACGGTTTTGGCGGGGCTCCTCTGCAGTTGACTCAGGTGGGGCAAAGCTCGTCTGCGTAGTCGTCTCGTTTGGGGCAGAGCTCGTTTGCAGTCTGCAAGGGCTTGGGTGCCTCAGTGTCCCTTCCTGGCCTCAGGTTGTCGGGGAGCGTGTGTGGTTGTCTGTCGGGGCTTCCTGGGGAGACGGTGCCTATCGAGGCAGGGCTGAAGGGTCCCACGTCCTGGAGGTGGGGGGCGGCCCCTGCTGCTCTCAGGAGCACGTGTGAGCCCAGGACTAGCTCGGGGCTCGTTTTGGAGCAGCACCGTGAGACCGCCACCGTCTCCCCTTTGCAGCATCATGGCCAGTCCCAGAACCAGGAAAGTTCTCAAGGACGTGCGCGTACAAGATGACAACAACGTAGGTGCCGGCACGGCTGGTGGGGGGCCCGGAGGGCCGTGGGGTGGGTTCCTGCTGAGCACTGTGCCCTTCAGGTGTGTTTCGAGTGCGGTGCCTTCAGCCCTCAGTGGGTGAGCGTCACCTACGGCATTTGGATCTGCCTGGAGTGCTCGGGGAAGCACCGTGGACTCGGGGTGCACCTCAGGTCAGTGCCCCTCGCGGTCGCCAGACAGCAGGCCTGCACCCCGGCCTGATGGGGGCTCACGGGCGTCCTTGTTGCAGCTTTGTGCGCTCAGTCACCATGGACAAGTGGAAGGACATCGAGCTGGAGAAGATGAAGGTGGGTGGGAACGCCAAGTTTCGAGCCTTCCTGGAGGCGCAGGAGGACTACGACCCCTGCTGGTCCCTGCAGGACAAGTACAGCAGCAAGGCCGCCGCCCTCTTCCGGGACCAGGTCTCCTGTGCACCCGTTCCTCGGGCTGGGGAGGTGGACCTGCGGCGGGCCGGAGCCACTGTCCAGGCGCACCACACCCCAGCCCAAGGCCCCCAGCCCGTGCTCACCTGGCAGACGCCAGCTGGTGGCCTCTGCGGGCGTCTTGCCTGGCTCCCCGGGTTATGCCCGGATCCCTGCTGGATCTTGCGCCGACCCTCCCCCTGTGCCCCCTCAGGTGGCCACGTTGGCTGAAGGGAAAGAGTGGTGCCTGGAGACATCCCCTGCCCAGAACTGGACCCCGCCCCAGCCCAAGACGCGGCCTGCCTCCGTCCCCCGGTAGCCCCATCTCCCTCTTGGTCACGGAGCCTGTGGGGCTCACCTGTGATGGGAGTCCGGCGGCTGCTCTCCTGGACCTGCGCCATCCCGTTAGGATGGGGTGCAGATGGGTACACAAGTCAGAGAGGCCGCAGACTAGGACCCACGGTGCTGGTGGTTCTGGGCCCCCGCGGGGTGGAGCTGCTGGGTATCCTGGCCCCGGGATCCTGGTTTCCGGGGAGCTGGGGGTGGCAGGGCGCCCTCATCTTCTCTCCTGTCTTTCAGCGTCTCTGGGCAGCCCCCAAGCAGCACTGCTTCCTCTGACAAGGCCTTTGAGGACTGGCTGAGCGAGGACCTGGGCTCCTACCAGGGGTCAGGCTGGGGACTTGGGGGTTGACCCCAGAAGGGCACGATGTTCCTGCAGGGAGGGCCTGTCCTGCCACCCCGGCCCCACACTGCCTGTGTTCTGCAGGGCCCCGGAGAAGCGCTACGTGGGCTTTGGGAACACAGTGCCGCCAGCCCAGAAAGAGGGTGATTTCCTCAACCACGCCATGTCGTCACTGTGCTCGGTGAGGACCCATGGGGTGGTGATGGAGCATTCTCTGCTGGGGTTCAAGGCTGCTGCCATTCCCCCTCCAGCCCTCGGTTCAGGCCTGCACTGTTCCTGGGGCCGGGGGGTGCCAAGGGCCCCCGAGGAGGGCACTAGGGCTTCCCTGTTCTTGCAGCCATAGAAGCCAGTGCCCTGCTGGCTCGTGACCCATTGCAGATTCTTTATCCTAAAGCACCGAGCATGGCCTGAAGCTCTGAGCATGGCCCCACTGAGGGCGTCCCTGGGAAGAAAAGCGTCTTTTCCACCTCAGGCTAATGGTGTGGGACCTGGGCAGGGTTGCTCCGTGGCCCCTTCCATGGTGTGGCTCGACAGAGGGGTCGCTGGGGCAGTTTTTTGTTTGTTTTGCTTTTTGGGTCACACCCGGCGATGCTCAGGGCTTCCTCCTGGCTCTGCACTCAGGAACCACCCCTGGTGGTGCTCAGGGGACCCTATGGGATGCAGGGAATCGAACCCGGGTTGGCCGCGTGCAAGGCAAACGCCCTACCCGCTGTGCTATTGCGCCAGCCTCGCTGGGGCAGTCTTGACAGTTAATCTGCCCCTTCTGGAAGTGAGGCCGAGCTGGGTGGACGTGGGAGGCAGCTGTTACACATCAGTGCATCAGTGTGCTTGGAGGGACGCCGCCTCCTGGCCTTTGAGAGGCAGGAGGGGTGGAGGGGAGTGGCACACTGCAGATGGACAAGGAGTGGAGTGCAGTTGGCAGGGAGTACAGGGGTGTAGCGCTGTGCATGTGCAGGGTTCTGAGTGCAGGGGTGAGGCGCAGAGGGCAGGTGTGGGCAGGTGCAGGGCTCTGAGTGCAGGTCTGAGGAACCGAGTGCAGAGACGGGTACTGAGTGTGAGTACCTGTTTGAGCGCCTGCACTCAGGGACACTGAGTGCAGGCAGTGGTGGGGTGCTGAGAGCAGGCACACAGTGCTGAGTGCAGGTGTGGATGGGGGCAGGTACTGAGTGTGGGGACATAGTGCAGGAGTGCAGTGCTGAGTGCAGGTGTGCAGGGCTGAGGTGCTAAGTGTGGGGGTGCTAAGTGCAGGGGCGGGGTGCTGAATGTAGGTACGGGCACCATGTGCAGGGGTGGGGCAGGTGCAGACTCTGAGTGCAGAGGTGAAGTGTTGAGTGCAGCGGTGAGGTGCTGAGTGCAGGTGCAGGGCTGACTGAGGGTGGGATGCTGAGTGGGGGAGCTGAGTGCAGGGGTGGGACACTGAGTGGGGTGGGGTGCTCCAGGTAGGTACAGGGCACCGAGTGCAGGGGTGGGGCAGGTGCGCGGCGTGCTGAGTGCGACTGGGTCACTGCAGTCGCGCAGCTGACCCCGTGCCTCTGTTCCTCAGGGCTGGAGCAGTTTCACCTCGGGAGCCAGCAGGTTTGCTTCGGCCGCCAAGGAGGGTGTAAGCTCAGGGTTCCTGTGTGGGAGAGGACGGGGAAGGGGGGACTGGGACCCCACGGCTGCGTGCTCCGTCCGGCGGTCCCCCTGCTCATGGGGGGCTTGGGGACTGCGGCATGTGGCCTCTCCTCCAGAGCATGGAGGGCCCGTTGGTGCCCCACGGCCTGGGGGTGGTGGTGACGTGGCCCCTCCTTGGGCACCAGGGCCCTGGTCTGCATCTGCATTTAGACCCCTTTGCTTTCAGGCCACCAAGTTTGGAAGCCAGGCCACCCAGAAGGTACCAGGGTGTCTGGGGCATGGGGGGGCCAAGAGTGGGGGACACCACGGCAGCTTCCACCTGCGGGCCCCTCCTTGGTGGCAAGCTTAGGATCCCTGCATGAGGGCGTGCCCTGCGGTGCTGTTGCCTGGTCAGGACGTGTTCCGCCTGGGTGGGGTGTGCTCTGCAGAAGAGGGGTCCCTGATTCTGGGCCCCGAGTCAAGCCCCCGAGTGGTTCTGCAAGTTCTCCGTTGGGGATGGAGGCGGTCGGGCGGTGCCAGGATCGGGTGATGCCGCCTGAGGCTTCTGGCTTTGCCCAATGCCGCTGTTCTGCCTCGCTCTCCTCCTGCTCTCCTGGCCTTCCTCCTCACGCTGTCTGGACCAGTTCTGGGGCTCCAAGCAGCAGCCAGAGCTGGTAAGGCTCCCCTTGGACCGCGCGTGCTACCTGCCCGCACACGCTGTGGGATCGTGTCTGCCGGGCACACAGGTGCACGTGCTGGGGACCAGGTGCAGGTGGCGGGGTCAGCTGCCAGTGCAGTGACCAGCCACAGGTGGTCGAGACCACCTGCAGGTGCGGGTGGCCTGCTCCCTGGAGAAGCCTTTGGTCACCCCAGGCTCAGAGGTGCTGTTTGTCGTTGTGTCTGTTAGTCACCTGAATGGTCTCGACTTAGCAGAAGCCAAGTCCTTCTGGGGTCACACACTTGTTCCCTCAAGACCTTCCTCTGTGCTTGTTTCTCCTGGTACCTGTCCCTAGCACCCAGGCACCCACCTGGCTCACCTGTCCTGCGCCCTCCCACTGGCACCCTGAGGCCACTGCTGTGGCCTCCTGCTGCTTGGTGGCAGGAGGCCCCGACTCATCGTCTGTGCCCCAGCGTCCTCGGTTCCCCCTTTCCGTGACTCCTGTGTCCCCGAGTCCCAGTGACCCTCCCCCTCACCCCACCAGGCATCCGAGCTGGGCCAGAGTCTGAGTGAGAACGTTCTCAAGCCGGCCCAGGAGAAGGTGAGTGCCCCTCCTTGGGGACAGGTCCCCGCTGTCCCTGTGAGCCGGGGAGTGGAGTCCAGCTGGGACCCGGGCAGGCCTGCAGAGGCCCATCTCGGACCCCCTGGCACAGGGAGGGGCTGGCAGCTCGAGGGCTGAAGAAGCTGCAGGGTGGGGCCGTCCCAGTCACTGATCTCTCGCTTTTGTCCTCTGTCCTCTTTGCTGCCATTGTCCTGTCCCTGGTGAGTGTCAGGCCTCTGTCCGCTGAGCCCGACCTGACCTCCACCTCCCAGCAGGCCCTTGGGGGTGGGGCTGGAGCCCGGCAAGAGTTTCCTCTCAACCTGCTGTTCCGCTTCCCCTCACTCCTGCTTGCTCCAACGGCCTCTCACCCCTCACCCAGGCCTGTGTTCTGCTTCCTGGCCACAGCCGGGCTCTGCTCCCTGCCCCTGCCCCACCCCCCTGCCATGGCCTCTGCTCACCTACCCCCACCCCACACCGCCCGCCATGGCCTCAGCTCACCTCACCTACCCCTGCCCCGCAGGTGCAGGACGTTGGCAGCCGGGGCTGGCGAGATGTCACCTCCTTCTTCTCTGGCAGGGCAGAGGACGACCTGGACAGGTGTGCTGCTCCCCGCTCCACAGCTGCCTGGGCCTGTCCCGCTGCATGTTCCGTACCCGAGAGCCCTCCAGAGAGCCACTGAGGCCCCGGGCTCCCCCGGGCACAGCTCAGAGCTGAGGGACTGCAGGCCTCAGGTGCACCCTTGGGCGTGGGAGAAGGGGCGCCGTGACCCTCCCAGCGCCCCCCTGGCTTATTGGCTCCCTGCCTGGCGGCCAGGAGGAGGACGGCTCGGCAGTACCGGGGGTCTGGGTGGGTCGCGGCAGAGGGGCTCCGGGCCTAGGGTGTCTGGCCTGGTCAGTGACCGAGAAAGGCCACAAAGCCAGGCCTTCCTCCCTCTCCTCCCCGGGCGCCGCTGGCTTGGTCTGATGGTCCCCAAGGAGGGGCTGGCAGCGCGAGGGCAGCTCCTCGGCGGTGCCGCAGTGTGCGTGGGCTCAGCCCCCTTCCCTCCGTCACAGGCCCCCGGAGGGCCAGAGCTACCAGAACAGCGCGGGGGACAGCTACCAGAACAGCGCCATCGACCAGAGCTTCTGGGACAGCTTCGGCGGCGCCGAGCCTGGCCGGGCGCGCCAGTCCCCGAGCAGCGACAGCTGGACCTGCGCGGACGTGTCCGCCGAGAAGAAGAGCTCCGACAGCTGGGACGTGTGGGGGTCGGCGTCCAACAACAGGAGCAGCGACCTCAGCGACGGCGGCGGCGGCGAGGGCCGGACCCCCGCCCCCAGGAAGGCGGCCCCCACCTTGGCAGACGATGGCTGGGATGTCCAGGACTGGTAGCCGCGCGGCCCGCCCGCCTGGCCCCGCCCCGCCCCGCGCCCAGCCCCACCCGCGCCTGCGCTGGAACCCGCCCCCTGCCCCGGCCGCCCCCGCAGGAGCCTCTGCCCTGGAGGCCCCGGGTGGGGGTGGGGGGCGGGCCTCTGGGGTCTTGCTGCTGCCGGGGTGGCCGCGGCCCTCAGCTCGCCCTCCTAATAAACCCTCTACCCCGCCCTGCACACGGGCCCCAGCGCCCCTGAGCCTGTGTGGGAAAGTGCCCCGGGGGTCGGGGGAGCCAGGGAGGACGGAGGAGCTGCGGCCAGACTGCAGCGGGGCCGGGGCCAGGCTGGCGTGGGGGTCCCTGGCCCTCTGGCGGGGCCAGGAGAGAGGTCGGCCGGCTGCCCAGGCCACGCCCTGCCCTTCCTGGTCTTCGCAGCCCCCGTGGGAGTGGGGAGACCGCGGTCAGGACCTGCTTGGGCACAGGGCCCGGGCGGGGGCGCGGGGCCTGACCCCTGTGTCCCGCACCGCTGCCTCGCACATCCCTGCCGGGCGCCACCCCGGGGCTCTCCCGCCGCGTGTCGCTGCCTGTCCTGCCGCGGCCTGTGCTGGCGTTGCGGGGCCTGCGTGCGGCGGGCGCGCTCTGCTGGCTGCCGTGGGGACTGCAGGGGTGCCCGACTGGCGTGGTGGCGGGGTCTGAGGGCGCCCCTCCTGGAGCCACACTTAAGGATGAGGGTCGCAGGTCCTGTGTCCCACCACAGCCTCGCGCCCGCCCCCCCGTGCTGAATCCTGAAGAAGGCCAAGGGGGTCCCCAGCTGTGTGTGGGCAGCCAGAGCCCTCTTCCCTTTCCTGGGGGTCTTGAGGCCGGGGAATGCCCACCAGCCCCCTGGGCAGCACTGTGAGCCCGCTGAGCCGCATCCCTGGGGCTGGTGAGAAGTGACTGCCGGGAGGTGATGGTGGCCGGCGTGGCCCTGGGCACAGGGGACCAGGGCTTGCTTTGGGGCCCCACGAGAGCGGGCTGTCTGTCCCCCACACTATCCCTGGGACACCATCCCTGAGTCCTGCGCCTCCAGACTCGGCAGAGCCAGCCCCAGCGCCCCCCGTGTGATAAGACCCTCTGTGCCCACCCGGAGGTGCCTGGAGGCAGGAGGGCTTGTCAGGGCCTCCCCAAGGTGGCCTAGAACCGGTGCACGATGGGCTGTCCCTGCTCTGGGGGCCCAGACAGCTTCCCCTGTGCTGTTGACATGTGGCTCACCCGGCAGCCTGAGGTGACCTACGCAGACAGGGACAGCAGGGACTCGAAGGATGCGGAACTTTCCAGAAAGGACAGTGCAAGTGGAACCTTGAGAGTGGGCCCCAGTGGGCAGGAGGCTGCACTGGCTAGGGCAGGAGTGGCATCGGTGCCTGAGCTCAAGGCCAAGCTGTGGGGACGGGCCTGGCTCTCCGCTAAGGACCCTGGAGGCCAGGGACCTGGGCAGTAAGTGTCCTTTGGCTCCCTGTGCCTGGGGGGGCCAGTGCTAGCCGGGACACAGTGCTGCGGTCCCCTTTGTGTCACTGTGGCGGCCATTGTGCTTCACCCACACAAGGCCCCAGGGACTTGAACTTGTGGCCACACACTTGCAAATCAGGTGCTCAGGCCTGCCCTGCGCTGTTGCCCTTTGCCGTTGGGGACAAGCCTACGGGGTGGGGGAGCCAGGCTGGCCAGGGTCAGGCTCAGGGTGGGCTTCGGCTGTTTTCCTGGTGCTGTTGGTCAGATGGAGTCTGGGATCAGCAGTGACAGCGCCCACCCCATATGCCATGTGGCCCTGAGGGGGGGAAGCTGTGGAGCTCACAGCCCAGCTCGGGGTGTCCTTGTGCTGAGTGACACAGCGCCGGTGTGGGCAGAGCTGGACACTGTCCTTCGTGCTCTTGGGCCTGAGGTGTTTTATGTGGCCACAGCTCAGCCCCAGTCACTGTCAACTGAGGCATGATCTCACGGGGACCCCGGGCCGAGGGGTCAGGGAAGGGGGCAGCTGGCTCAAAGACGAGCCTAGGCCCTCCTTCCAGAAGCACTCCTAGGGCCACATGATCTGAGCCCCCTCGCCATCTCGGGCCCAGGGACAGGTCTGAGGTGGGTTCCGCAGGAACCCCTTACCCCGTTTCCCAGGGGCTTCGCCAGAGGGATGTGGCTCCTGTGCTCCTGTTGAACTTCCTGGGTCCCTGCGAGCCCCCCGGCATGCGGGCCACACAGAGGAGCTCGCCCCAGACTTCCCCGAAGTGCCCACCTCTGGGCAGCCCAGGACCCCTGGGAGATGTGTCCCCCGCCCCGCCATGGGGCCCTCGAGGAGTGGGGTCTGGTGCTGGCCCCGCAGGTCCCCGATGTCCCAGATCTGGGTTTTCACCAGTTCACCCACCCCCAGCCAAGGCTCCCTCGACCCGCGCTGGGGAAACCTGCCAGGCCCCAGCCCAGGTGGGAGCGGAGGGAGGCCGTGGCCAAGGCAGCCCCGGCTGGACTCTGGCAGGAGTCAAGTGGTTGTGCCCCGAGAAACTTTAATCAGACTGGGACAGGCAGCTCCCAGCCCCCACATTCTCGACGGGGACACGGAAGGGGGTGCTGCTGGGCCATGCGGGGACCCCAGTGGCCGGGCTTCGTGTCCAACAGGCTCTGCCGCGACTAGATCATGCCCGCCAGCCAGGGCGGCAGGAAGAGGCCCACGGTGCCCAGCAGGCAGACGAGCACAAACAGCCAGAGGAAGATGCGGTCGATGACCATGGCCACGTACTTCCAGTCCTCCTTCACCTGCAGGGACAGCGGTCAGCGGCCGCGCAGACAGTCAGTCAGTGCGGGGGGGCCCATCCAAGGCTCCCAGCAGGGAGAACCAAGGAAGCTGAATCTACCCCATTTTACAGATGGCAGCAGGCAAAGCCCGAGCCCAGTGCGGCCCTGTAGGCCAAGTGTCCAGCAGCCCCTGGCCCCAACACGAAAGTCAGCTTGTCCCTAGCTGGGGGCCCCTGCCCCATGGGGCTCAGGGAGGGCTGGGAGCAGGAGGCCAGCACACAGGCGCTGAAGAGAAGGGGCTGAGGCGGCCTGCAGCCCACCTTGATGGCACAAGTGCCGAGGGCCGAGCAGACCTTTCCAGCCTCTGCCCCACCCCGGACAGTGGCTAGCGTCCACCAAGCTGGGCCAGAGCCCTTGGGCCTCCGTGGGGGTGGTCGGGGTTTTTCACGCGCCTTCCAGTTCAGAGAAGCTGGAGATCTCGTGGCGGGCCCGACGACCGGCCTCCGTGAGCGGGACTGGGCTGCCCCTCCTGTGGTCACCTTCCTGAGGCTGCTGCTGAGCAGACCAGCATGCCCAAGCGGCAGGTGCAGCCGCAGGCAGCTCTGGGCTGGCTCGGGCCCAGCTACTCCATTTGGGCCTCACCCCGTCCCTGCAGGCTGCCCCGTCGCATGATCCCCGCTTGGGGCTCTTGGCAAGGGCATTCCCAGACCCCCTTCTCCCAGGGGGAATTTTCCAGAAAGCCCTAGAACAGCTTCCCTGCCTCTGGGGATTGGGTGTGCCGAGAGCAAGACGGACAGGCCCCTGCACTGGCCCTGCCTGTCCCTGGCTCGCTCTGTTACCCAGGACCAGCAGGCACAGAGGGGCGGGACAGGACTGCAGACAGAGCAGCTGTGCCCAGGGGCCAGTACGGCAGCTGGGCATCAGCCCCCAAACCAGCCAGACCCCTGGTCCAGGCAGCTGCCATGCAAACCCGCAGGGTCCCTAACCCAGGATGGAGGGTGGGGTTGGAGCCCCTGCTTAGCAGGCATGTTGCTTGGGACCCCTGGCCTGGTTTCCTGGGGACCGTGGTCCTGCAACCCCCGCCCGCTAGACCATCCAGCTGAAGTGGCTGGGCAGGACAGGGCTTTACCCCAGGCACCAAGCAGTGGACACAAAGGGTGGGGATGCAGCTGCCCCCAGGCCTCACGACCTGCCAGGCCAGTCCCAGGGGCCCGTGGGGCGCGGGATGGAGGAGAAGCGGCTGCTGGGGCTTACCGAGAAGTCGGCGTCTTCGGCCTTCAGGTGGTCGGCGACGTACCGCACGCCCTCCACTGCACGCGTCAGGGCCGGCGAGAGCGACGGGGTCCAGGCCTGGAACGCCGCATCGGGGGGTGCAGGCGGCTCCTTCCGGCAGGTGCACGCGCAGGGCGGGTCTGGGGGCAGGAGCTGCGCTGGGGAGCCAGTGACAGGGCCCGTGGCCTGGGGCTGTCCATCTCGGGGCGCACAGCAGTGGACGCTTCGGGAACGGCAGCGGACGCCACCCCCGACGGCTTCCCCGGGACGGGACACGTGCTGGGTGCTGAGGGACCAGGTTCTGGTCAGGCCCCTGCCAGCAGGGGCACCGCTGGGCCCCGGGCTGCCACTCAGGACCTCCTGGGGTGGTGGAGCAGAGGCCCGCTCCGAGGCCGCTGGGCTGGAGGGCGGGGGCTTGACCGGTGTGTCCGGGGGGCCGTCGGAGGGCTGGGAGGAAGTCGGGCCCCGGCTCCCAGAGCAGGGCTCCCCCTCGGGCTCGGGCCAGAAGCGGGGGCCGCCGGGCAACTTGTGCATGGACGCGATGAGCCGCCGGCAGCTGTCCTTGACCACGGACGGCCGCTGCATGAAGAGCAGGCGCGGGAGCACGTCGAGGAAGGCGCGGCGGGCCCAGGCGGGCATGGCGTGCGTGCGCGGGGAGCGGTGGTGCACGTTGAGCACGAAGACGGTGATGACGATGGAGAGCGTGACGAAGACCATGGTGAAGAGCAGGTACTCGCCGATGAGCGGGATGACGAGCGAGGTGGACGGGATGATCTCGGTGATGAGCAGCAGGAAGACGGTGAGCGAGAGCAGCACGGAGATGCAGAGCGTGACCTTCTCGCCGCACTGCGACGGCAGGTAGAAGACCAGCACGGTGAGGCAGGAGATGAGCAGGCAGGGCAGGATGAGGTTGACAGTGTAGAAGAGCGGGAGGCGGCGGATGACGAAGGCGTAGGTGATGTCGGGGTAGACCTCGGCGCAGCACTCGTACTTGCGCGTGTTGTAGGTGCCCCGGGCGTCCACGATCACCCACTCGCCGCTCTCCCAGAAGTCCAGCTGGTCCACGCGGCTGTGCATGCTCACCAGGTCGATCTTGGCCTTGTCGTAGGTCCAGGAGCCGAACTTCATGGTGCAGTTCTGCTGGTCGAAGGGGAAGAAGGTGACGTCGATGCTGCAGGAGCTCTTGTAGATGGCGGGCGGCGTCCACTGCACACGCCCGTCGTGGAACAGGTGCGCCTTGGTGAGGTGGGTGACTGCGAAGTCCCCGTCCGCGCTGGGCAGGACAGAAACGGTGGGCTGAGGCCCAGCCCCCTGCTGGTGGCCGGGCGCCGCACCTGCCCCATGCACCTGTGCCCACACGCCTCACACCTGCACCCCCACCCGTCCCCCGGCAGCCCGTCGCCTGCACTCCGGGGGCCTGGGCGACACAGGCTGAGGGACGGGCCGGCATCCCCGCCCCTGGTGCTGTTGGGGCTGACGGTGACGCTCGTTCCTTGCTGCCCACCTGAGGGGGCACGACCAGCGTGCTGGGACCAAGGTGGGGTCCAGACATCGCTCTCCTGAGGTTCGTGCCCAGGAGGTGAGGGCCAAGCTGGTCAAGGGTCACTGCACCCCTCGTCTACAGCCTCCCTCTCTGGCCCGTCTGCACCGATGCCCGCATTCTCCCCCTACCACTGTCGCCCCGATCCTTTGCCCACTGCCATGCAAACTGACAGGCTTTGCAAGGCCTCCTGGACCCCCCTCGTCTACGGGGTCACCTGTGGTCAGACGCAGGCGAGTGTGGGGGCTTAGACCCAGAGGGCCAGCCCCCTGCAAAGCCAGGCCAGTGAGGCCTGTGGGCACTGCGGCCCCGGGCGGGGGTAGAGGAGGGCCCGCGAAGGCTCGAGAACATAGAGGGACCGTGTGGCCTGGCCCAGGGCCGATGCAGCCCATCCACAGCCTCCCCTGAGCCCTGCTGGGGTTCATCTCTGAGCACAGAGCCGGGAGTCAGCCCCGAGTGTTTGCATCTGGCCCCAACAGCAAACCCAAAGGAGAAAGACTGTACCCCAAGGGCCGCCAAGGCGAAGCCCCATCCTCTGCACCATGCCCGGTCCAGCACTGGCCAACCGGGATGCAGGCTGGGTGCGCCCGGCCCCACACAGCTGGAGGCATCACCCCCAGAGCCCAGGGCTGTCACTCAGCTGGCCCAGGCCAGTCCTGGGGCACAGCTGACCTTTCCCCGTGCGCCCCTGATGTCTGCAGGGGACGCAGGCATCAGTCACTCACGATCCAGCCAGCAGGACGGTAGCCCAGGTTGTGTAGCCTGGGCCCTGGGGTGGTGCCCGACAGATGCCACTGGCCAGGCATGGCCCTGGAGCAGGGTGTGGCCCCAGGGAGCCTTTGTCTGAGTATGACAGCAGGTGTGGGTTTGGGGACAGGTGGTGTCACTGGGGTCGGGGCAGCGGCACAGAGCTGAGACCCTGGTGGGGGAAGTGTGCAAGGGCTCCCACTGCACCCCTGTGGTCAGACGCAGGGGACCCCACCCACGACGAGCTGGGGTGGCCCTCGATGGTCCTGAGCCCCCAGCCCCCGCCCTCCCCTCCTGGGTCCCCATTTGCCCACCCAGACCCTCACTTGTTGTAGAGGACGATGTCTGGACGCCAGATGAGCTCCGAGGGGACACGAATGGAGGTGACGTTCTCGTAGTCGGTGGGGTCCCAGCGCAGCTTGTAGTCACGCCACTCCTGGGGGGAGGGGCAGGCTTGGGGGCTGGCAGGGGCGGGGGCTGGGGAGGGGGGGGGGGGAAGGCCAGCCCTGGCTGGCCGCTCCTCTCACCTGCTTCACCCACACGTTGGTGGTCATCATCTGGTTCTTCTCGTCCTAGGACACAAAGGAGCACGGCCAGGGCTGGACACGTGCTCCCGTGTCCACGTGGCCCAACCTCCCGGGAGAGGCTGTGGGCGTCTCAGGTGGGTCCCAGGTGCTGCTGGCGTGGGGAACACCTGCCCTGGGGTGTCTGTCCACTGCAGTGCCCCCGCAGGGCTGCCCCTCCGGAGCCCACCAGACCCTGAGCGTGTGGGACTCCCTCGCTGGCCAGGGGCTGGAACGGCAGCGCGGCTGCTGCACGGGAGGCTCAGGGCGGGGCGGTGACAGGGGGCCGGGAGGCCTGGGCCCTGGGCTGTGGGGTCAGGACCTCTGCCCCAGCTGAGACACAGACGGAGCGGCACTGTGCTGGGCCTGGCAGCGCCCCTGCAGACAGCGTCCCCAGCCCTCCACAGCTACGCTTGCAACCCGGTGCCCGCCACCCGCACCCCTCCTCACCCCATCCCGCCACCCGCACCCCTCCCTCACCACCATGCCCACCCCGCATGGCCCCTCCCCCACCCCGTGCCCGACGCCCGAGCTCCTGTACTTGCCGCCCTTGCCAGCCTGTGCCCGCCACTCCATGCCCCTATGCGCGGGCTCACCCCGGGCGAGCGCAGTACCCGGCATCTCCAGGGAGGACTCAGCCGGCCTGTGCCCTTGGAGGCAGCTCCAGCTGCGGGCTGGGGGCGGCCGGGCTGGTCCCTCCTGCAGGTGGCCTCTTGGGCCGTGTGGAGAGTGGGTGCAGCCAGCTCAGGGGAGCAGCATTTGACGTGGGGGCCCCTGTCCTTCCCGAGCTCCCTGGGGTGCGCCTGGCTGCACCCGGCACTCAGCAGGAGGGCGAGGGCCCGGTTCCAGGCTGGGGACGGCAGGAGCCGGCCTGGCTCGGGACTCAGCCCTCCCACCCCCCAGAGCCACCCCCACCCCGGTGAGGACCCCCTATGCCCTCACGCCACCGACGGGAAGGGGCTGCCCAGACCCCCATGGCCAAGGGCCCTGAGAGCGGCTGCCTCCGGGGCTTCTCCCACAGTTAGGCGGGCAGGCGACTCCTCGCGAGCCCACCCGCTGCACCTGCCGGAACCCCTGAGCCCTGGGCCCCCAGACCCGCCCCACAGGCAGCCCCGGGGCTGTGCCCGCCGCGCCTCCGTACCACGTCGATGAGCTGGGCGATGGACAGGCCGAAGTGGACCAGGACCACGTCCGAGATGTTGGCCACGGGCCGTGACCATTTGTTGTAGCCGGCGAAGAGCTTCTTCAGCAGCCGCTCCTCGGCGTGGGCCCGGGGCTCCGCGTGGCCGCCGGCTAAGGGCGGGACACCAGGCTGCTGCCCCTGCCGCGACGGGGCGCACCCGGGGCCCCTCGGGCTCCCTCTCTGGGGCAGGAGGGCCCCCCCGACCGGCCAGACCACCGCGCCTCCCTGGGCTCCCAAGAGCGACCCCCGGCAGGTTGGGGCGGGGCAGAGACTCGGGCGTGGGGGAGGCCCAGCCCCCCGCGCCAACGTGCAGGGGGAGGGGGGGAGGGGCGCCCCCACCCGCGGGCGCAGCAGCAGCCCCTCCCCTCCGGCGGGGCGCCCGCTTAACCCTCGCCGGCCGGGGGTCGCGCCGCGCCCCTCGCCGCGCCCCGCCCCGCACTCACCGCGCAGGAGGCCGGCCCCCAGCAGCAGCAGCAGCAGCGGCGGCGCCCGCGCCCCCCGGCCCCCCAGCTCCATGGCGCGCGGCCCGGCCGCTCGGACGGACGCTCCGGCCCCCGCGACCCCCTCGAGGCCCCGATCCGCGCCTGGCCGAGGCGCAGGTCCGGTCCGCCGGGCGCGGGGCTGCGGGCTGCGGGCTGCGGGCTGCGGCGACCCGGCCGTCCCGCCACTGCCGGCGGGGAGGGAGGAGGGAGGAGGGGGGGGCGGGGCGGGGCGAGGGAGGGGAGGAGGGAGGGAGGAGGCGAGGGGGAGGGGCGGGGGGAGGGGCGAGGCGCAGGGTCCGCCCCGCCCCGGCCCAGCGCAGTGGGACCCTCCGCCCGCAGAGTCCCGCCCGGCCCTGCCGGCGCCCGGTGAGCGCCGGTGGGAGGGGCTGGGAGGGGCCGCTGGGTCCCCCCACAGTCGCACCTGGGGCCCTGTGCCCGCCCCCAGGCCGGGGTCTCTGCCCCTGGGCTGAGCGCCCGGGTCCTGCCTCCCCCCTCCGCCCCTCCCCCGCCCCTCCCCCTCCCCCTCCTCCCGCCCTCCCTTCCCGCCTCTTCCCTCCGCCCGCCCCACCCGACTCCAGCCTGGCCCAGCATCTCCTGCTTCCGGGCGGGGTCCCGGGGGCTCCGAGGCCCCAGGCCCCTCAGGGTGGAGCACCGGCTGCAGCCGGGCACAGGGCTGGCGGCCTCACACCTGCCTTGCTCTCTCCTTCCTGGACGTCTCCCTGCCCCTGCCAAGACCCAGGGACCCCCTCCCCACTCCCCCTCCTCCGTCCCAGCTCCCCAGGGCCAGGCCGGTGGCGGTTCCTCCACCTGTTCGGGTTGCCCTGCGGGGCTTAGGCGCCCAAGTCACCAGGGACGCTCCATCAATCAGTGAAGACTTCCTGGAGGAGGGGGCAGCAGGCCTAGTCACAGCCTCCTGGGCCGCTGGTGTGGATTTCAGCCTCACAGACCCTCACAGTTGACGCCCCCACATCTGGGTTCTGACAGCCCCCTGGAAATCCTCTCCTGGTGCAGAGCCGAGCTGCCTGCAGACCAAAGCAGGGAGCCCAGCCCCTGGCCCAGCTGCCCGTGGGTGTCAGGCAGGCGCGGCTTCCGCAGGAGGCTGAGTGCCCGGCTGCAGGGGCCCCAGGGACACGGCCCAGGCCAGCACCTCGGCCGCCTGGGGTGGCCCCCGCGGCCCTGCCAGTGCAGCAAGATCGAAGGCGCGACACATTTGGGAGCACTGGTGTGGGAGCCCACCTGCGCACAGGCCTCCCAGCCCCCCTCTCGCCCCCGAGCTGCGGCTTCGGGAGATGAAACTGCAGCTCACAGAGGCGCTGGGGCCCAGGCCCAGGCGGGCCCCCCTTGTGAGCAGAGCACACCTTCAAAGGCTGCGGGCTTCAGAGGACAGAGCTGCCGAGAGCTCCTGCCCCTCCCGGCCCAGGCCCAAGGACGTCTCCATGGTAACCATCCGCCCTGAGTTGGACGGAATTGGAATGGGAGCGTGGCAGGGGGCAGGCCTCAGGGACCCCCAGGAAGGGGGCCCGTGGGTCCTGGGACCCCCACTTCCAACAGCGGGCTCCTCGCCAGCCTGTGCCTGGAGAGGGGGCTTCCCTCCGGGGACACTGCCTGCCCCCCATTCTCCCCAGGCCCTCGGAGCCAAACACCCTTGGGAGCCCTGGCGCCCTCAGAGGCTGTTGTTTGCACTGGTGGATGTGGGGGGCTCCAGGCTTAGCCCGTGGCGGGATAAAGGTCAGGTGCAGAGACGGCAGAAGGAAGGACCGGGTGGGGAGCTGGGCGGGTGGCTGGGTGGGCGGGACCATCAGGAGGACCTAAGAAGATCCGGTCCAGTGTCCGGAGCGATAGCACAGCGGGGAGGGCGTTTGCCTTGTACGCGACCGACCCGGGTTCAAGTCCCAGCATCCCATAGGGTCCCCGGAGCACCGCCAGGAGTAGTTCCTGAGTGCAGAGCTAGGAGGAACTCCTGAGCCTTGCCGGGTGTGACCCAAAAAGAAAAGGAAAAAAAAGAATATCTGGCAGCGTCCGCAGCCATAGCACAGCAGGGCGGGCACTGGACGGGCAGCAGACCCAGCTTTGATCCCTGCAGCCCCTGCTACTGCCGGGGCGACCCTTCGACGCAGAATCAGGAGTCAGTCCTGAGCACTGCCAGGTGTGGCCCCAAAACCAAGAAAAAAGGGGGGAAAAGGATGGGTCCAGAGCGGGCCTGTCACGCTTCACATTGGCTGGTAGGGCCCCTCTGCTTGTGGCTCGTAGCGGGGAGCTTTGGGAGGAGAGCCGGGACCAGAGAGGCCCTGTCTGATGGAGGAGGCGGGGTGATGGCGGGGCGGGTGGGATGAGGGATCGAGGGGGGCGGGGGTGGAGGGGGCTGGAGGGAGACGGAGCTGGTGCAGGACCCTCGGGGTGTGACCCCACCTTCGGGGGGGAGGGGTGTGGGGTGAGCGCACTCACCTTTCCTCTCAGCATCCCTGGCCGCCTCTCCCCACTGGCTAGCCCTGTGGGTCTAGAGCAGATACGGGGGGGGGGGGGGGGGACCAGCCCGAGGCCCAGCCCGAGAGGCCTGAGGGGTCGTCTTGGGCCAGCCTCCAGCCGCCTCTCCCCGGACTGGGTGGGTAGCTCCTGGCCAGAGGCCCCTGCAGTGGCCCCTCACCCCAGGCTCCAACTGGCGGCCGGGGCAGCACCGTGGACAGCGGCCCGTCCTGCTGGGGCACGGAGTGAGAGGAGGCGGGGATGCACCCGCACCCCCTCCCCAGTCCAGCCCCCGGGCCCTTGATGTCCATCCCACTGCTCTGACGGTGGTGACTGCCCCGGCAGGCTGTGTCTCTCCTCCCGCCTGAGGCCCTGCCCCTGCCCCTACCCCAGGACACTCTGGGCTCCCCTTGGGACACACTTAGAGGACAGAGAGGCGTGGGGGGCAGAGGGAGGGGACAGGGACGGGCAGCTAGGCACTCTGCTTGACCCTCCAGCCCGTGTGGCGCTCAGCCCTTCCATCCCCAGCCCGGGCTCCCCCCGAGTGCCCCTGCTTAGGGGGCTCTGGGAGGAGGGTCCTGCTCCAGGTGCCCAGCGCCCACGGCAGCTCCCTCAGCCACCGATGTCCATCTCCTGGGGTGGGCAGCATCGCTGGGTTCGGAGCAAATGTGCAGACAGACCAGGCAGCGCTGGCCAGCCTGGTCCCTGACCTCCCGCACCCGAGAGCCCTGCACGCGAGGGGCAGGGGGCGGGTTTCCCCCGGCGGCCTGACAGACAGACCCTTCACCTCGAACCAAGTGAGCAGATGTTTGTGGGTGTCTGTTGGAGTCTGCTGGGGTGTGAGGGAGGTTCGGGGTGTCAGCTGGGGTATCTGTGGCGGCATCTGTTGGGTGTCTGCTGGGGTGTCCGTTTTGAGGTTGCTACTGCGGGGACCCACTGGGGTGTCTGTCAAGTCTGGGACTTCCCAGGAGAGCATCAGGGCAGGCAAAGATGGAGCCCCTGCTGACCACGGCCTGCCTCGGAAGGTCGCACCAGGGCAGGCGAAGGTCACACCAGCTCAGGTGAGGGTCATACCAGGTCAGGCAAAGGTCACACCAGGACAAAGTGATGTTTAGACCCGGGGCAAGGGAAGCCTGAAGTGGTTCTTCCTGTCCCACGGGAGACCCGAGGGCCGGCCTCCCTGTCCCGCCCCACGCGGCTGTGTCTGTCTGCCTCCACTTGTCATCCGCTGGTGACAAATCCTCTGACCTGAGCACAGTCCCGGAGGGTCCTTCCCAGCCTGGGACGTCCCTGCAGTGAGTGGGGCGGCCCCATCTCGGGACTTGCTCTCCGCCCCCCACCCGGAGTCCTGGCGCTGGTGACCTGCGGGGCTGTTGTGTGACCTCCCCTTCACCTCCTCAGCTTCTGCCGTCAGCCGCCGGCCGGCCCTCCCTCCTGGCCAGGCCAGCAGAGGCTGCTGCTTCCTCTGTCTGACTTCTCTGGGCAGGATTTGGGCCGCTCCTGTGTCTACCTCACGAGGGCATCGTGGGGTCTTCCCTGAGCCACTGTGGAACAAGCCGGGCGCCCCACCAGTCCCCGCCCCCTCCCTGGCAGGGCCTGGGGAGCCTCCTTCCCCGTCTGTCCACAGGGGCGTCGAAGGGAAGACCTGGGCCCTGCGCGCACCCACCGCTCACCCCGCGGCTCTCTGCTCTCCTCGGGCTGCCGGTCAAACAGCAGCTTTGGTTTGCTGCTCCCCCTGCGACCACCCGGCCCGCCTGCTCTTCTTTCTCCTGGGCTTCCCTCTGGGCTTCCTCCGGCGCAGGCTTCGCTGGGCAGCTTCTTCTGTGCTCTAAGCAAACCGATGCTAAATTCTCCCTCTGCATCCCTGGCTGCACTCCTGGCTTTAATGTGTCGTCACTGTCACTTCTGTTTTCTCATTCCCCTTGGGCGGTGCCCTTGGCCTGTGTATTTCTCAGAAGTCTGCTGTTCCAGTTCCGGGTATTTGAAGCTACCGGGCTTTCTGTTGCTGGTTCGCTTGATTCTGTTACAGTCAGAAACTACTTTAGATGATTACAATTTGGGGGCCCCTCCTGGAGGTAAGTAACTGCCCCAGGCCTGCCTGGTGTGGGGCTCTGCCGGCCGGCTGGAATGCAGTGCCGCCCTGAGCACATGCCAGCCCTGAGTTCAGTATCTGACGGCTGACGAGGTCGCTCGTGACTCAACATACGCTTGATGTGAAAATAGGTTTCATGTGCATTGAAAAGAATGTGTGAGGCCTCGCTGTTGGGGGAAGAATGTTCTAGAAACAGACCAGGCTGCTGGGTACCGATGCGACGCGTCTTGACAGCACTGCACCTGCCCTCCGTGTCTTCAGCAAGAGGAGCAGAGGCGCCACCTGCTTCCCTCCCCTTCTGCTGGGCTTGGCGGCGGGAGCCTTGGCGGGCGCCCACCCAGCCGGCCAGCCCCAGGGAGCAGTTCCCAGCTGTGCCAGCCTCACCCTCAAGTGCTCTCAGCTATGCCGTGTGCGGCGACGCTCTTGGTGTGTTCGGGCAGATCACACACGGCACAACCCTTGGGCCTGGATTAAGTCAGCACCCCATTACTTGTCCAAGTGGCTGAGCTATCAGTACTTGTCATTGCTCATCACGACTAATTGCTTGCGATCGCTCTCTGCTAGTACCTGCTCGTCGCTTCACTTTCCCTGCCGTCCTCTGGCTTACTCCGACTTCCTAGTAGTCCGCCTCTGCCTTGTCCTCTGGATGCCGGGGCCCTGCTCGGGCTGCCCGTCCGCATCCCTAAGCCGCACTTAGCAGAGCTGACAGGCGTCCTCAGGGAGCAGCTGCGGCCCCCGGGCCTGAACCTCCCAGACCCACCTGCGGCAGAGCGACGAGAGGAGGATCTGGCCCGTCGGAGCTCATGTTCGGGAAGGTCTCTGGGCCTGGGCCACGGCTCCTTGCAGGCCAGCTCTGAGTGCGGCTGTGCAGATGGCAGCTGCCCCAGGACTTCTTGACCTTTGTACGAGGTTCTCCGCGCTCATCCCGTGAGATCTGCTCCTGGACTCTGTCAACTTGAGGGTCTGCCAGCTACCAGCATATATGCCTGTTTATATGTTGGGGCCACGCCTGGTGGTGCTCAGGGCTGACCCTCAGGGATCGCTCCCAGTGGGGCTTGGGGGACCTCAGGGTTACCAGGGATGAGACCCAGTTTGGCCGTGTGCAAGGCAAGCACCCTCCCGCTTAACCTTGCTTCGGCCTATGTTTTCCTTGATTTCCCTCTTCTGGAACCCTGATGCCCATCACGGAGCCTTAGAGAATCCCCAGAGGCGTCTCCCCTGAAGCTCGAAATCCTCCATCTGGAGTTCAGCGGCTTCCGCTGCTTTTCCATCCTGTAGTGCTTCCATCCGGTGATTTAAATGTGAGCTTTCGTGATTTGCAAATTCCAGGGGGTCTTTGCCGCTGAGGCGTCTGTTCCTCTGTCTGCCTGCTTTCCGTCTGCCTGTCCATCTGCTTGCTCGTCTGTCCACCCATCCATCCATTGGTTTGTTCTAGTCACTCATGTCCCCGGGCACCCGTACAGCTGTGTCACCCTCGGAGGAGGGCCCGCCCGGTTCTCTGCCTCTGCCTGCCCAGCTGCACGAGCTCCTGCCCTCCCTGGCAGTGGGTACAAATACACGGGCCCGGGCCACGCGCCCAGTTCCAGTCCGGCCCAAGCAGCGGCGGTGGGGGAGGGCGCCTGTGCCCCGCGGTCTGGGCTTTGTCCTCGGCGTTTCGCTTGTTCTGAGGCCCTGCGCTTTTCCACACTCTACTTTTCTGACACACCGGATTGCTCAGTGCTCAGAGTCACTTCATGCTCAGTGCTCAGGGTCACCCCCAGCTCTGCTCAGGGCCACCCTCAGCTCTGTGCTCAGGGTTATTCCATGCTCAGTGCCCAGGGTCGCTTCTGGTGAAGTGTGGGATCAACCCCTCTCTCCCACACGCCAAGCCTGTGTTCCAGCCCGAGTGTCTCCTCAGTCCGCTTTGCTTTTCTTTTTATGGGGGGGGTCTCCGGGCAGTTCTCAGGAGGCTTGAGAACCCCACAGGTGATTCTCAGCCAACCAGGCATTGGGTCAGCATAAGAGTCTGACATTGGGGTGCTGCTCAGGCCCTGCAGTACTCAGGGGACCTTTGGGTGCCAGGAATCAAACCCAGGTAGGCCGGCGCCCGCCAGGCTCGTGTCTGTAGCCCCGAGCATCTCCCTGCACTGCCTCAAGGCTGTTTTAAAGCTCTGGACCAGGGCTGGAGAGAGAGCACAGCGGGTAGGGCGTTTGCCTTGCACGCGGCTGACCGGGGTTCGATTCCCAGCATCCCATATGGTCCCCTGAGCACCGCCAGGAGTAACTTCTGAGTGCAGAGCCAGGAGTAACCCCTGTGCAAAGCCGGGTGTGACCCAAAAAGCAAAATATAAAATAAATAAATAAATAAATAAATAAAATAAAGCTCTGGACCTGTGTGATGGGAACCATGTGGCAATGTGGCACCTCACACACTCCACAAAGTTGGGCTGGGGGCCGGGGGCTGGGGTAGCCCTCACGGAACCCAGTTTTCCAAGCCTCTCTCTGAAATCTTGGCCCTCACTTGTCCCTGAGTCTCTCTCTGCTCTAGTCCTCCCCTCTCCTCTCTGAATCCTCCCCTCTCTGCTCTGACTCCTCCCCTCTCTTTTCTGAGTCCTCCCCTCTCTGCTCTGAGTCCTCCCCTCTCTAGTCCTCCTCTGTCTGCTCTAGTCCTCCCCTCTCTGCTCTGAATCCTCCCCTCTCTGCTCTTACTGGTGCTGTCACTCCTGCCCAGGACCCTTGGGCCCTTACCTCCCCCATGTCTTCCACTTCCCAGCTTGAGGGGAAGCACAGGAGGGAGGAGCAAGCATTGGGGAGTCCTCTCCTGGGTAGTCGAGTGTGTCTGTTTCTGTGTCACTTGTTCTGTCACCCCCACCTGTCCTGTGTGACCTTCATCTGTCCTGCTCTGACCTGCACCTGAGCAGTGTCACCTTTGCCGGTCCTTGTGTGACCTTTACTTGCCCCAGACTGACCTTAATCTGTCCTGGTGCGACATTCACCAGTGACCTTTACCTGGTCCTTCTCCTTTGCTGCCCTTGGAGTCTGTCGGCACCTGCTGGCCTCACGCCCTCCTTGGTCAGCTCTGAGCTTCCGGTCATTTCCTAAGAAAGAAAGGGGTTTTGTCTGAACTTGGGAGCAAAGCCTGGGACTGTCCCTGCTGTCCCTCCTCCTTCGGATCCACGTGTGATCATGGCTGGGGAGATGGGGCACCTCAGAGAAGGGAAGAGAGCTGGGGACTCTATGTGAGCCCTGAATGGGGAGCTGCCCTTGGTACTGTGCCCCCGGCCCAGGCGAGATGTCCCCAGGTACATCTTCCTGGCGCCTGCCGTGACTTGCACCAGAAGTAGAAGGAAGCAGAGCTGAGGGTGTGTCATTCTCGGGGGAGTGCCGGTCTGCCATCCTGTCCTTGGGGGATTGCATCTGGGAAGCTAGGAGGGAAGAACCCTGCTTGTCTCTGTGAGACTGTGTTGGGGGCTGTGCTCACCTGGGCCAAGGCTGGGGGTGTTACCCTCAGGGAGGCTCAGGATTCCAGTACCATCACCCATCTCTGGCAACCAGGACAGGAAGCTGCTGGGCTGCAGAGGAGGGTCCAAGAACCCATAGAACCAAGAACATGTCTGCAGCACCATCTGGTGAACACGCAATTGCTGGCAGAGGGGAACAGAGGGCGTGCCTGCAGCGCCACCTGGTGGACACGCAGGTTCTGGCAACAAAAAAATCTAGGGTGTGCCTGCAGCGCCACTTGGTGGACACGCAGGTGCTGGCAACAAAAAAAATCTAGGGCGTACCTGCAGCGCTGCCTGGTGGACACGTAGGTATTAGCAGTGGGAAACAGTGTGCCTGCAGCGCCGCCTGGTGGACACACAGTTTCTGGCAACAAGAAACCTAGGGTGTGCCTGCAGCACCACCTGGTGGACACGCAGGTGCTGGCAGTGGGGAACAGAGGGTGTGCATGATGGACATGCAGGTGCTGGCAGTGGGGAAGATGCGGCATGCCTGCAGCGACGCCTGGTGGACACGCAGGTGTTGGCAATGGGGACCAGAGGGTGTGCCTGTAGCGCCGCCTGGTGGACACGCAGGTGCTGGCAACAAAAAATCTAGGGTGTGCCTGCAGCGCCACCTGGTGGACACGCAGGTGCTGGCAACAAGAAATCTAAGGTGTACCTGCAGCGCTGCCTGGTGGACACGTAGGTATTAGCAGTGGGAAACAGAGTGTGCCTGCAGCGCTGCCTGGTGGACACGCAGTTTCTGGCAGCAAGAAACCTAGGGTGTGCCTGCAGCGCTACCTGGTGGACACGCAGGTGCTGGCAGTGGGGAACAGAGGGTGTGCATGATGGACATGCAGGTGCTGGCGGTGGGGAAGATGCGGCATGCCTGCAGCGCCGCCTGGTGGACACGCAAGTGCTGGCAGTGGAGAATAGAGGATGTGCCTGCAGCACCACCTGGTGGACACGCAGGTGCTGGCAACAAACAAAATCTAGGGTGTGCCTGCAGCGCCGCCTGGTGGACACGCAAGTGCTGGCAGTGGAGAATAGAGGATGTGCCTGCAGCACCACCTGGTGGACACGCAGGTGCTGGCAACAAAAAAAATCTAGGGTGTGCCTGCAGCGCCGCCTGGTGGACACGCAGGTATTAGCAGTGGGGAACAGAGTGTGCCTGCAGCGCCACCTGGTGGACACGCAGTTTCTGGCAGCAAGAAACCTAGGGTGTGCCTGCAGCGCCACCTGGTGGACACGCAGGCAGTGGGGAACAGAGGGTGTGCATGATGGACATGCAGGTGCTGGCAGCGGGGAACAGAGGGCGTGCCTGCAGCGCCGCCTGGTGGACACGCAGGTGCTGACAACAAGAAATCTAGGGTGTGCCTGCAGCGCCACCTGGTGGACACGCAGGTGCTGGCATTCAGGAGAGCTGAAGGGGGCAGCCAATGGTTTTGGGGTCTTAGAGGTGCCCTGTACTGTGACTGCATGTGACACGTGTACAGTGGGGTCTCCTGCACCCCATGTCAGGTTCATGGCTGTCAGGTCCAGAGCCTTGTCCTGGAGTGCATGCTGGAGGAATGGAAAAGCCGCTGCATTTTCTCCTATTATTGTCAGAATGGGACCGAGCAATATTGGAGCTGTGCATGAGGGAAAGTCCTAGTCGGATTGTGCCTTCAGTAAGACGCATCAGTTCTCGGAGGTTCTTGCCTCCAGGCTCTGGGGTGGCAGGGGGCAGGAGCCCCCACCGTCCCATCCCAAGCCTTTGGAGGGTCCTTTGTGCTTCAACATCCCAGCCCTTCTTTCATTCACACGACAGTCCCAAACCTCCCAATGATTGTGTTCCTGACGTGGGGATACTGGCATATTGGTGCTTGCCATGTGGTAGGTTAGTCCTGGCTGGAGGGTGGACACAGAGTTGCCCCTGGATCTGGACTCTGCCTAGTGGTCTCTGACAGAGGGAAGTTCTTAGACCTGCTTTCGTTTAACTTGGAAAGCTATTTCCCACTTTCTCCTAAAATCATGTATGTTTCCATAATATATGCATTTATACACATTAAAATTAATTCTACATATTCTTCATTGTCATGGGGCCAGAGCAATAGTACAATGGGTAGGGCATTTGCCTTGCATGCGGCCGACTCGGGTTCAATCCCTGGCATCCCATATGGTCCCCCAAGCATTGCCAGGAGTGGTTCCTGGCTCTGCACTCAGTCTCCCCTCATCCTCCGCCTCAGCTCTCTTCAGCTTTTGCTGCTCCAGAAGGCCCCAGGCTCACCCATCCTTGGACGCACGGTTCAGAACCTTTCCAGAGTTTAGTTCCCAGAAGAATGTGTGCCCCCAGATGCCCAGGCACCAGATTTCCTGACAGTGTCAGGTGGTATAATCCTAACTTTTGGGGATGAAGCACCTCATGAAGCAAGTGGGGTGCAGAACCACATGGATGGGACCCCAGCAACAAGGTGCCAGGAGACCCACAATGCACAGCCGCCACAAGGTCAGGGAATCCAGCTTCCCAAAATGTTCCCAACTCTGTTCCTTCAACTGTGTCCCCAGGAACTGTCCCAGGAGGTCCTTGGCCCAGAGGAAACAGCTGGAATCAGTTCCACTCTGGCACTGAAGGGTCAGGCTGGATGAAGTGGGTAGGAGAGGAGCCCCTAAAGGACAGAGAGGATGTAGGGATGTGGGCCAGCACCCTGAACCCCATCCCTGGCAACTAGAGGGTTTGTCCTGGCCACTGCGAGAACCAGGAACTACAGATGTTCCAAGCCAATGTCGGGAGCTAACTGAGCTATCTGGTGGAGGGACCCCAGCCCAATGGCATGTAGGTGTGGGAGGGGACTAGGGTGGAGGATATGGGCAGGCCTGGGGAGATGCCACTGGAGACAGAGCAGCCGGACAGACTGGAAAGCAGACATGGGGGCGGACTGGGAACCTCAGAAAGGAAAGAGGTGTGGGGGGTCTGAGAGGTGACACCAGGTCAGAGGTCAGGACCAGACCAGGACACCTGTTCTTGCCCTCAGAGCTACAGTGAGGATACTGTGCTCTGTCTCCCCTCGGCAAAGTGCTCTCTGGTTTCAGTCTGCAGGTGTCGTGGGCCGCCAGGACCTGCAGCGGAGGCACAGCAACTTCAGCTCTTCTCCATTCTTTACAGATCAACCCCATCAGTGGACTAGATGGGGTTCTGGGAATTGAACCTAGGTTGGCTGTGTGCAAGGCAAGTACCTACCCGCTGTGCTATTGCTCTGGCCCTCAGTGTAAATTTCTTATTGGGAAAAGATGAAGTGGATTTATTAAAAAATTATATTTTTTGGTTTTGGGGCTGCACTTGGCAATGCTCAGGCGTTACTCCTGGCTCTGCACTCAGGAACTCCTGGAGGTGCTCAGGGGATCATATGGGATGCTGGGGATCGATCATGGGTCAACCACGTGCGAGGCAAATGCCCTACTTGCTGTACTATTGTTCCAGCCCCAAGAGTAAGTGAACTTAATCACTTAATCACTTAACTTCCCGTTAGTCGTCGATTTGCTCGAGCGGGCGCCAGTAACGTCTCCATTTGTCCCTGTCGCGTGCTAGTGTAGCCCAGTGGCATCTGTTCGCTCCGGGAACATGAAGGGCCTCAAACCGATCGTTCATGATCTTGACGAAGAAGTCTGACCATCTGGAAGGTGGGCGGCCATGCGGTCTTTTGACATCCCGTGGAATCCAGTGGGTAACAGCTCTAGTCCAGCGGTCGTCTTTAAATCTCATTACGTGACCAGCCCATCTGATTTTCAACACCTTGGCAAATGAGACAGCGTCCCTGATTCTTGATCGTCAATGGATGTCAGAACTCCGGATTCTTTCTCTCATTTGAGTGAAACGTGATATTCCAAGCATAGCTCTTTCTATTCTTCTTTGGGAGACCTGAATAGCGTTCTCATCTTGTTTGCGTAGGGCCCAGGTCTCTGAGGCATATGTTAATGCAGGAAGAACAGTGGAATCAAAGAGATGTGCCCGGAGCCGGAGGTTCTTCGTCCTCTTAGCTATTTCTTCGACGTTCTTGAAGGCGTTCCAAGCCGCTCTCTTCCTCCAGCGCAGCTTGGGTGCCAGGTCATTTGTCATGTTGACCTCTCGACCTAGGTACACATAGCTGTTGCATTCGGAGATGGTCGTTCCATTGAGAGCGAATGGGGCGTCAGGAACAAGGCTGTTTCTCATAAACATTGTCTTCGTAAGATTCAGCTGTAGTCCTACCTTTCCACACTCACGGTCAAAGTCGGCCAGCATTTGTGCCGCTTGGCTGATGTTTGGTGTTATTAAAACAATGTCATCAGCAAAGCGGAGGTGGTGTAGTTGCCGACCATCTATCTTCACTCCCATTCCTTCCCATTCCAGTCATCGCATGATGTTCTCGAGGGTGGCACTGAAGAGTTTCGGTGAAATGGTATCACCCTGCCGCACCCCTCTCTTGACATCAACGATCACTTCTTTGTAGAATGGTGAGATCCTGGTAGTGAATCCACAATACAGCTCACGGAGGATCCTGATGTATTGGGCTTGAATGCCCTGATTGGCTAGGGCTTCAATGACCGCTTCTGTCTCAACAGAATCAAAGGCCTTCTTTAAATCAATGAACGTTAAGCAGAGCGGCATCTTGAACTCCCGAGAAACCTCAATGAGCTTGGTTATTGTGTGGATATGATCGATGGTGCTGAATCCTTTGCGGAACCCTGCTTGCTCGCATGGTTGTCCTTCATCTAGTGTTCTGCCAATCCTATTCAGGATGACTCGAGTGAACAACTTGTAGATGACAGACAATAGGCAGATCGGGCGATAGTTGCCAATGTCATGGATGTCTCCTTTCTTGAACAGTAGTACGGTCCTGCTGGTTTTCCATTGGGATGAAACCTTGCATTCAGACAGGTAGCGAGTGAAGAGCCGAGCCAGTGTATTGATGAGTACTGATGGCAGGTTCTTCAGGTGTTCAGGTCTGACCTTGTCTGGGCCGGGTGCTGTTTGTTTCTTTACCGACGAAATGGTGTGTCGGATTTCGGAAGGGAGAACGTTGGGAACGACATATCCATCCTGTGGAATTTGGTATGTCGGCAAGTGGACATGGCTATCGAAGAGATTTGAGTAGAAGTCATGGATAATCTTCTCCATTGCCATTCTGGAGGATGTGATGGATCCATCAGGACGTCGGAGGGCAGTCATCTTGGTCTTATAGTTGGCGAAGGACAGGAGGGCGTTACGAATACTTTTCCCGGCTTCTGCCGCATCTACCAGTACTTCTGCTCTTCTCTCTTTGAGGTCTTCCTTGATCGCATCTCTGCACTGCTTTGTGAGCTCGGACGTTAGCTTGCGGTTGCCTGAGGCATGCGCCAAACCACGCTGGTGAATTAGCTCAAGAGTTTTCGAAGATAGGCGATTTTTTGTGGCTATCTCTCTCTTGGCGTTCCTCGCACATTCATGGAGGTGCTGAACCAGTCGATTGTATTCCTCGTCAATGTTGTCAACAATGGCATCTTCCCATGTTGCCGCAATAGTACCAAAGAGTTCCCAGTTGGTGGTCATTCTGGGAGTTCTCTTTTTGAACTTTGCAGCCCTTTCTCCCCGCTCTGTGAAGTAGAATTTCGCACGAAGGAGACGGTGGTCCGATCCCGTTCGAAATTTTGGGACAACAGCGACATCAGTCAGGCAAAACTGTCGATTGAATATGATGTGGTCTATTTCGTTGTGGAATCGTCCACCGGGAGACTCCCATGTCCATCGTTTAGATTCTGCCTTCTGGAACTGTGAGTTACCATGAATGGTCTTGGTCGACATGATGAACTCAGACAGTCTCTCACCCTGTTCGTTCCATTCTAGGCCATGGGTCCTGATGTGAAGTTCTTCAGCTGATCTTCTTGGTCCTATCTTGGCATTAAAATCACCCACAATGATCTTGTAGAAGGTGTGGTCTTCTTTATAGAACTTCTCTAGCTCCATGTAGAACTTCTCGATTTCTCTTTCATCATAATGAGATGTTGGTGCGTAGACAACGAAGATAGAAACTGCAGGCAGTGAGCCACATCTATTCAAATGTAAACGTCCGATTCGGGTTGTTAGGCATTCGAATGAATCAATGCTCTTGGCCAAGTTTGTGTTGACAAGGACACCGACGCCTCCAACACCTCTTTTATCGCATGTTCCGAGGAACAATTCTTCCCAGTGTCGAAAACGGCATGGTGAGATTCGTGCCTTCTTGTCTCGGTCAGACCAATGATGTCGTACTTGATCATTCGCGCTTGTACCATCAGGTCCTCGATGGATGCATCTGATGCTAGCATACGTGCATTGAAAGTACAGACGATCATTTTTGTCTTCCTTCGTTGTGGCAGCCTACGTCGGCCTTGAGATTTTGTCGGCCTCTCCTTTCTCATCCTTCTCAGTGCTGCCATGTCGGTGAAGCCTTCAGGGTCAGGTGAATGAGACCAGTTGTAGTTACTGGTTTTGGCATATCGAATACACAGCGGATAGCTTGCCAGGCTCTTCTGTGCGGGTGGAATACTCTCGGTAGCTTGCCAGTCTTTCCGAGAGGGATAGAGGCTTTTGGGGCGACCTCTAATCACCCTTGTAGGTGTTACCATATTTGAACCCTATCAAATACGGTACGACAATTCCGGAAGATGGGTATTTAGTGTCTTATGATGTGTCTTATGATGCGGCTTGCGGCTGCGCGGGTCCGGAAAGCGTCCTGGAGTGTGGTGACGGCTGGGTAGTGGAAGTAGTGAACTTAAAAGGTAAAATAATTCGAGAATAGCATGTTTTGGGGTGTGGCCCCAAAACAACAACAAAAGGTGTGTAAACACACAAAAAATAAAAGGGACGGCGGTCAGGCCGCTTCCCCACTCCATGGAGATCGATGGCGATGGTCAGGCGAAGGAAGGAAATGAGGCCAAGCTGGTTGGTCTTAGCAGCCGTTTATTACATGGAAGAGATTGAAAGAATCCATCTTAGGGCATCAAATTTTTGTGTACTTTAGCTAACTTGCAACATTGCTTTCTGTAAAACTGCTTGGCTGCTTTGCACCTGGGGGAGAGGGGACTTGCAAAGTGAACAGGGCATAACTTCTTTCTACAAGATTCAGGTGTATTTACTGTCCCTGAAATGTATTGTCTCAGTAAAGCACCCTGCAGATTTGGGTAAAGGCTAACTCAGGATGCTGGTGGTTGGGGGAAATTGCCCTTTCCTGGAATGTATTGTCTCACTAAAGCACCCTGCAGACTTGGGTAACACAAAGCGAGGATGGTCAAGGGAGATTACCTAAGGCTTAATGATTCCAGCTATAACCTTGCTTGTGCTGACAATCGATGTACGTAAATGCTGATCTTTGAATCTATAGGCTAAGGAGTGAGGTACTTTTAAATGGATTGGTTAAGAAAGTATATGTTGTTACAAATCTATTGGCTATGAAATGCGCGGGCTTTGCTGTAAAGGCCAGTGAAGGCCTATATAAGATCCCCTTTGAAGAAGTTCGGGGCTCTCAGCCACTGCCCATTTCTGGGGTATGCTGCGGAGCCCCAGCATGCTGGTCTAAATAAACCCCGTTTTTACTCCTGCAGGAATTGTGTCTATCTGGTCTCTCCGCGCCTCCCAGGGCCAGGGAACTCCCGATCCCAACATTTGGAGGTCCCACCGAGATCACCGAGGACCCTGCCCCAGGGACGCAGGATTGAGCCGCGGGGTAAGTTAAGGCGCCTCTTTCTCTCTCTTTGTTTCTCCGGTACCGTTTTACTCTAGTTACCGATCGGTGACACAAGCACAGTGGTGTGCAAGCACAGTGACAGTGGTGTGCAGCACACTGTTGTGTGTGCGAGCCTTGTGTCTGACAGACGTGTCGGGAATAGACACGGGCCGCAGCCCTGGGGGACGCCCCGGAGGTGGATGAGGGCCAGGGACGCCTGGAGGCCTCTTTGGTGGTAGCCTCGGAGAGGCTACATCTGGTGTGTCAGGAATCATCGGCCGCTCTGTTACTTCTCTATTCTTCTTTCCTCTCCAAAAGGCCTTGCGCTTGCGTCATTCTTTTTTTGTAGGTTGGATCACGCTCGTCCTTTTTCTCTACCGAGACACCGTCTTTGGAACCATGGGACAATCTCCGTCCACTCCTCTCACTCACTCTCTCCCACTGGTCAGAGGTCTGCTCTCGTGCTCAGAATCCTTTTCTGATTGTTAAAAAGCCTAAATGGCAGACCTTTTGCTCTGCAGGATGGCCGACGTTCCAGATTGGTTGCCCCCCCCCCGAGGGATCGTTCCACTCGCCGCTTATCTTCCAGGTCAAGGGAGTCATCTACCAGCCTGCTCCCCGGGGGTACCCGGACCAGGAGCCTTAGGCAGGAGTGCCAGGCCGGGGGGAGAAGGGGCCCCACTTACTCTGCTCCTCCTCTGCCCCTGAACCCCGAACTCTCTATTGCCACTCCCGGGCCAGCACTGGCCTTTCCCTACTTCTGATCTCTTCACTTGGAAGAACTAAACCCTCTGGAGGTGAAAAATCATGTGCATGCCCTTTGGGCATATTTGGGAGTCCCAGGGTGACTGGTGAGTGTGGTGCACACCCGTGTGAAAGAGTGGACCGGTCCGAGCGAGTGCCTAAGTGTGATCTGTGCGTGTATCCATAGTGTGTGTATTTATTATCTTTCTCCTAATTCTGTTTATTAAGATTGTTTAATACGGGTCAGAATTGATCACTTCTCTGAGATCCACAGGAAAGCTCAGGATCTGGGCTTGACAATCAAGAAAGGTAAATTTGACACTTATTGTTCATCAGAATGACCTTCCTTCGGTGTGGATTGGCCCCCACGAGGTTCCTTCTCTCCAAACCTTGTGACTCAGATAAAGGAGGTAATCTGTGGAAGATCTGCTGTGAAGTTCTCCTCCAGGCAAGCATCTGAATAGTCTCTGCCAAGAGGCACCCCTCCTTTGTCTGTCTTGCATCACCATCCACTATTGGGGGGATGGGAGGAAAGCCCACTAGTGAGAAGATTCTGGGAAACTAAGGCAGATCAATTTACAGGCAGAAAATCCTTTTCCCCACCCAGTCTCAGCTAGAGGTCAATTCAAATGCTAATGAAGGCAGTCCAGATGTAAGGCAGAAAGAAAAAAAAAGGGGTAAAAGGCAGGTAAGAAGCCTAAGAAAAGCAGCAAGCCAGCAAAAGCAGGGAAGATGTAGCAAGCTGAGAGAAGGCAGAACTGTTTTTTTTTAAGGAGCAGAGTTTTTAAGACCACAGCACTAAGTTTGGCTCAGGCACACAGCTGTGGGTCTGCCCAAAGCCAGGCCCACCCAGGTAGAGATGAGCCTCTGAATAAAGGCCAATTTAAGGGAGGTTAGAGTCCCCTTAGGAGAGGCAAAAGTGATAGACCTGGAGAAAAGTTTTGCCAAGGAACCATCCCTTTTCATAGATTATTGCTTGCAATTAGGAAATCATCTGAGGAGCTTCCAACTAGGTAGTTTTAGATAAGGAGATCTTATTGACCTCTGTAACACCATGTGGCCTGAGTATATTGGGGAAAGATAGCCAGTGAATGGCAGTTTGCATTACCAGATCATTTTGCAGTCAGATCTTTGCAGGTAACAAAAGAAATAGGAGAGTATCAAAGCAGAGGAGGCAGGAAAATGCGAGATCTTATGATTAACTGTTTGACATCAGAAACAAAGAAGCCTATCCCCATGTCTGATAGGAAGGTACTAGTTCCCTGCCTCAGAATTAGCCTTGGCGAAAATATGGTAACATCTTTGTCATAGTTTATTTTGCCGGCTTATATCAACAAAAGCGCTTTCTTGACCCATTTTTAACAAGTGGGAGACTGACTAGTTAGGCTGGGAAATGAGGAGCAGAGTTCCCAATCAGCCGCCCTGGGAGCTGTCCCTTTCTCAGTACATCAGTTTCTCCCTGCCATTTTTTTGAAGGGTCAGATTGATCGATCAACTACAGATATGTGCACATGTACGTGTGGTGTTTTCGTCAATTCACTGTCTGTCTGTCTGTGTCCGTCTGTCTGTGTCTGACTGTCTGTCTGTCTGTGTGTCTGTGTGGAACACTTGAGTGTTGGAACCAGGCTGAAATCAGAAGTAGAAATTTTAGAGAAGTTAGTGACATGCAACCCAGTGATTTAAGAAATGCAGTTGTTTTAGGAACCTGTTAGACAAGGGTTAATCCTTATCAGAAGGTTGAGCCTACAGAGAAAGCAGAATTCTCAATCTAAATTTCTTGTTAGAAGAACATTGATTATATTATTAACAGTTGAAATCCTTTTTGAACTTAAGAATCTTGTACTGTCTAGAAGAGCTATGGAACTAGAGCCTGAAACTAAAGTGAAATAAGAGTTCAGAGAAAGCAAGAACTTGTCTTACAAGCCTCAGCTAACTTTTATGAAAAATTTGTAAGAGGCAGTTTCCCTTTTTCTCACAGAACCTAGCAGGTCTTAGTTAGATACGGAGATCTCAGGTGCTAGCCAGGCCTGATCTTTGGGTTGCAGATTCCCAGCTCTAGGCAGGCTAGTCTTTGGTACGAGAGTGGAGAGAGGATTGGAATAAACTGCAACTAAGATCAAGCAGCCTGGCCATAAGGTTTCCTTCCTTTTCCTGCCCATCTCCATCTACCTCCCTGGAGTGGGGGAAACTACAGAACGCTGGCGGTGGGAAAGATAGATTGTTGCCATCCTTTTTGTGCTCACACAACAATTCAAATATTTTCTTATGCTGATATCAAAGTTTGGTTAAAAAAAATCCAAAGGGCTTTTTCTGTGTCTGAAAGCATGTTTGTATTTCTGTGGAATTGTTAAAAAGTATCTGGTGTAGAAAGCTCATGATTTTAAATAATTAAGGTACAAGAACTATTGAAATTAAGCCAAAGAAGGTTTTATCATGTTTTATAAAAATTGATTGTTTATAGGTCTTATGCTGTTATGTTAATGTACATATTTGTATCTGCATTGGATTAGAATATTTGACCTAGAAAGAGTTAAAATAACTATGACACATTAAAACTGGTTTAAAAGTAATGGTTTAGTTTAATCATGAGTTTCTAGAGTTATAAAATTGGTTACAAAGTTTGTCCTACCAGTGCTCTATCTGATCTCTGAGACTCTTGGTAACTAAAATTTCTAGGGCTACTTAGTAATAAGTTGTATTGAATTAGTCTCAGATGTCAGCCTGACAATTTGAAGCCATAGCATTGCTTGTCTAGTGCTTGAAAGTGCATGCTATTATTTTGATAATTTTATTTTATGCCAAGGTTTGTCTCCAGGTATCAACCTAGCCCTGACCTGAGATGCTTTCTGTTTCATGGTAATATATGAGTGTTTTAATCTTTTTGTATTTGTGTTTTCCTCTAAATCAGAATTTTAAGATGTCTCCTGGTTAGTTTCTAATGTAAAGTGATCTTTTGCCCAGTGGATATACCTTGTAACAGCTTTAATTGTGAGCATTTTTAAGCATTTTGAATATCTATGGAACTGATCTAATGCTTTTGAAATAGTACTGCAGAGTACAGTTTTGTCATGTTAAGTGAGATGGTTGGTAACTTGTGTCTAAATTTGGGAGATCACATTGTACATTGTACTACTATAGATGTATGCCATAAGTCAGAAAGATAATGGATGGAGATATCGTCAGTGGGAAGAAAGGAAAGGAATTCTGTTAAAGTGAAATTGATTTTTAAATGAATGAAAGTTACAGAATGTATGTAAAGGAATGTGTAGAAGGTTTGAGGTTGTTCTAAAGAAAAGGAACTGGTCAAACTGTTATAAGAAACGCTTTAAATCACATGCAGAATTCTTCTAGCACCTTTGTGGTAAGATCTATGGTAAAGATGATTGATGGATTATCTGGACTCCTGTTACAGTGCTCTTAAGATCATTGAATTTTTCAAAAGTTGCAGAAATCAAGGGTTTTGACATGGGATTAAAAACATGTTAAACGGTATGCTTTATCTCTACAGATTTTAGCTTCTCTGACTAGGACCCACAGCAAACAGGTGTATTACATCTCTGTGAGTAAAGTGAAATACTTGCTTTTCTCTTCTTTTGTACCTTCAGTATGTTTTTTGATGTTTCATGGCACTATGTTGGTTTGCATAAATCCAGATAAGTCTTTCCTCTCTGTAATAGGGTCTACCCCTCATGCAGACAGGAAAAACCAGCCATGGGACCCCAAAGCCCTCTTCCAGGGAAACAGTCAGGAGATCTGTCTAAATGACAGGAGCAGGGATTTAACAGGTACTGTTTCAAGAACCCTACAAACCTCAGAGCGACCCTAGAGGCAGGCTGGCTCGAGAAAAGACTGGAAACCATCACTGCTATGGAGAATGAGGAATCTAGGACTCTGCAATGACTGACTCAGTCTGGGCCTACTCTCAGCGTCAAGGAAAAACCTGGAAACCAGGATTTCTCCCAGCCCTGAAGAAGGGATGGGATGGATTCCTTTCTGCCAGGACATCTCTGTGGAAAACGAGGACCAAAGCCACAACCCAAGGGCTCGAGACATCGCGGGACATCTTCTGGCCAGGCCTGGGTAGCTCTGACGTGCCAGATAAGATTAATGAAGATTAATGCCACTATTGTTGTGTCTCCTGTCTTTAGCTGATCCCCAGGACTTCTCAGTAAATAATTGGGTATCCCAAATGGAGAGTTCTCTAATCTTACTGTGTTTATGCAAAAGAACAAGCCAGGTTTGTTAAACTATCTTGCAACGTTTTAAAATGAAGGTGGAGAGAAAACCATGTTTCTGTAACTTGCTTTTTGTAAGAATCAGATTCTAATTCTACAGAGGTGATTGAATAAATGTATTCTAATCTTGATCTAAAAGGTACCCCCTTTGGGGAAATTTAGATAAAACTTAGTTTACTGTCTGTAGGTAAAACAGCCTAATCTGTAAAGGGAACTCAATATTATACATGCTGTCACTAGTCTGATACGAGCATTGAAAGCCAGAGCTTTACTAGGGTGAAGCTCATCTCAAAGTGCAGAATTGCTTTCCCCCGGTCTGAATTGGCCAAAGTGTCGAGAAAGGCATCTAAACTGGTTAAATTAGAGTAGATTAATATCTAGTTCTAAAATGCTGTGAATTTTCTTTCTATACTTTATTGCATCTCATTTTCTGTGAACAGTCATTTGGAGACAACAAGAATATTATCAGCTCTTAATTTCTGTTGCATCATGGGATTAACAACTCCTGAACCAATGCAATGGAATATTATTAAAGGGTTATGTTTTAACACTAGTGAGAACCATCTTCCATGGGGAGGAACTGAACAGCAAGTAAGATAGAAGTAATTCAGAACTGTGCTTTCTGTGCCATTAATGAACCTAGTGGAAATCCTGAGCCTCCTCTCCTAACACCTGTTCAGCATCAAGGAACTTAGAGGTGAATCGGCAGCTTGACCTTATACAAATGATCAAATGTTCATATGTTCAAGGTATAAATATATGTTGGTTCTCATTGATAGCTTCAGTATATGGGCAGAAGCTTTTCCAGTCTGTACTGAGAAAGCCAGAGAATGGCTTGGTGTTTCTGTGACCATTAGAAAAATCTGAACACAGGAAGTTATATTATCAACCAAACCTGTTTGTAGAGTTAATCCTTTTCATTGTTTTAATGATAGAGATGGGTATGGCATTATGTTGCTTTGGTTTCTGTTGCTTTAACTCTTTTTAAGACCTCATCGAGAAATCTCTCACATCCCTGTTCGAGATAGTCTCCCAAAACCTGAGAGGACTCGACCTTCGACCTGTTGTTCCTCAAGAACAGACGGCTTTGCTCTGATCTGGTGGAGGGATGCTGTTTCTACGCAGACCACACTGAGGTTGTCAGAGACTCTATAGCCAAGCTACGCGAAGGCCTTGAACGACGTCGGAGAAGCCTGGGAGAATTGGTTTGAGTCTTGAAGATCCTCCTAATTCGGGGCAACAGTACCGGACTCTACCCACTGAGGGAAGCTACTCTTAACCACGGGTCCTTGAACTAGGCCCCGACCCCCCACGATCTCTAGGATTAGAGATGCTCATGAAAAGAAGTGGGGAATGAAAGAATCCATCTTAGGGCATCAAATTTTTGTGTACTTTAGCTAACTTGCAACATTGCTTTCTGTAAAACTGCTTGGCTGCTTTGCACCTGGGGGAGAGGGGACTTGCAAAGTGAACAGGGCATAACTTCTTTCTACAAGATTCAGGTGTATTTACTGTCCCTGAAATGTATTGTCTCAGTAAAGCACCCTGCAGATTTGGGTAAAGGCTAACTCAGGATGCTGGTGGTTGGGGGAAATTGCCCTTTCCTGGAATGTATTGTCTCACTAAAGCACCCTGCAGACTTGGGTAACACAAAACGAGGATGGTCAAGGGAGATTACCTAAGGCTTAATGATTCCAGCTATAACCTTGCTTGTGCTGACAATCGATGTACGTAAATGCTGATCTTTGAATCTATAGGCTAAGGAGTGAGGTACTTTTAAATGGATTGGTTAAGAAAGTATATGTTGTTACAAATCTATTGGCTATGAAATGCGCGGGCTTTGCTGTAAAGGCCAGTGAAGGCCTATATAAGATCCCCTTTGAAGAAGTTCGGGGCTCTCAGCCACTGCCCATTTCTGGGGTATGCTGCGGAGCCCCAGCATGCTGGTCTAAATAAACCCCGTTTTTACTCCTGCAGGAATTGTGTCTATCTGGTCTCTCCGCGCCTCCCAGGGCCAGGGAACTCCCGATCCCAACAAGATGTATGCCATGGAGGCCTCAGGAATCCTCGAGCACGTGCGCCTTTGTTCTCTCAGCTTCTGTCCTCAGCCCCATCTTCCCAGGTTCTCTGATGCACGTGTCCCCCCAGAGAGCCCTGAAATCTCCCTTGTATAGATCATAGTACCTCTAAAGGGCGCAATATAGTGATGTCATCAAAAGGAGTTACAGAAAGAACATTGAGGCGGCAAACCATACATTGTTTCCTTACATCCACATTGTTTCCTTACATCCGCAGGCCAGTAATACTGGCCTTGGAAAGAAGATACAAAGCCAAGCTGAAACCTTTCACAAGCACTTTCACAAGCTGCAAGCACCTTGATTTGCATCCCAAAGACCAGCCTGGCTACCGCCTGAGATCTGCATATCTAAGACCAGCCAGGGTTCTGAGAGAAAGGGGAAACTGTCTCAATATACTGGAATCATTTACTGAAGGCAGTTTGAAGGGGAGAAAGTTCAGTCTCATCCAAGCTAGTCAGGACACACAGGAAAACTGCTTCTAGGACGTGTTTCTCCTCTCCTTGTCCAACTGAAAGAATCCATATTAGGGCATCAAATTTTTGTGTACTTCAGCTAACTTGCAACAATGCTTTCTGTAAAACTGCTTGGCTGCTTTGCACCTGGGGGAGAGGGGACTTGGAAAGTGAACAGGGCATAACTTCTTTCTAAACCAAGTGTGACAGGATTCAGGTGTATTTACTGTTCCTGAAATGTATTGTCTCAGTAAAGCACCCTGCAGATTTGGGTAAAGGATAACTCAGGATGCGGGTGGTTGGGGGAAATTGCCCTTTCCTGGAATGTATTGTCTCACTAAAGCATCCTGCAGACTTGGGTAACTCAAAACAGGATGGTCAAGGGAGATTACCTAAGGCTTAATGATTCCAGCTATAACCTTGCTTGTGCTTTGAATCTATAGGCTAAGGAGTGAGGTAATTTTAAATGGATTGATTAAGAAAGTATATGTTGTTACAAATCTATTGGCTATGAAATGCGCGGGCTTTGCTGTAACGGCCAGTGAAGGCCTATATAAGATCCCCTTTGAGGAAGTACGGGGCTCTCAGCCACTGCCCATTTCTGGGGTATGCTGTGGAGCCCCAGCATGCTGGTCTAAATAAACCCCGTTTTTACTCCTGCAGGAATTGTGTCTATCTGGTCTCTCCGCGCCACCCAGGGCTAGGGAACTCCCGATCCCGACACAACCAACATAAAAGCATACATAATATTAATAATTTTGTATGGACACAGTAAGAAATACTTTGAGCTTATAGAATTGCTCTCCTAGGGCCATCTCGATCTCAGACTGCAGTGCTCAGGCCAGATATCTTTCCTATTCCTAGCAGCAGGGCCCTAGTCTCGTCGTTACTTTTGGATCATGACATCATTTGCCCATGATCAACCTCTTAACTTATAGTTAAGAATTGTGGTGATGTAGGCAGGTAGATAGGGAAAGACTCTCTGCAATGAAACAAAGTCTCATAGAAGAAGAATTCTAGGACCAACCCACCCTGTGGAGACAGAGAATAAGGACTTGATAAGACCATCCCCAGACCCTGAAGATATGGGCCTCCTCCCCATGAAATTCCTCCTTTCCGAGAACCCCCCTTTCAATCCGGTTGACTCCAGCGACCCAGCCCCAAGGTGATTCCAGGACATTCCAAGTCAGATGATTCTCGAACCCCCTTTCAATCTGGTTGACTCCAGCAGTTGGGATCGGGAGTTCCCTAGCCCTGGGAGGCGCGGAGAGACCAGATAGACACAATTCCTGCAGGAGTAAAAACGGGGTTTATTTAGGCCAGCATGCTGGGGCTCCGCAGCATACCCCAAAAATGGGCAGTGGCTGAGAGCCCCGAACTTCTTCAAAGGGGATCTTATATAGGCCTTCACTGGCCGTTACAGCAAAGCCCGCGCATTTCATAGCCAATAGATTTGTAACAACATATACTTTCTTAATCAATCCATTTAAAAGTACCTCACCCCTTAGCCTATAGATTCAAAGATCAGCATTTACGTACATCCATTGTCAGCACAAGCAAAGTTATAGCTGGAATCATTAAGCCTTAGGTAATCTCCCTTGACCATCCTCGGTTTGAGTTACCCAAGTCTGCAGGGTGCTTTAGTGAGACAATACATTCCAGGAAAGGGCAATTTCCCCCAAGCACCCGCATCCTGAGTTATCCTTTACCCAAATCTGCAGGGTGCTTTACTGAGACAATACATTTCAGGAACAGTAAATACACCTGAATCCTGTCACACTTGGTTTAGAAAGAAGTTATTCCCTGTTCACTTTCCAAGTCCCCTCTCCCCCAGGTGCAAAGCAGCCAAGCAGTTTTACAGAAAGCAATGTAGCAAGTTAGCTAAAGTACACAAAAATTTGATGCCCTAATATGGATTCTTTCACAGCGACTCAGCCCCAAGGAGATTCCAGAACATTCTGAGTCAGAAGGATCTATAAGAACCAGCTCGAGAGGCCACTTGGCGCTCTCCACCCTCAGAGAAGCCCGCGTTCCCTCTGGACGCGTTACTCTCTCTCTCTTACTCTCCATTCCCCCGCTTATCTGCTTATCCCTTCCTCTCCCTCTCCAAAAGCCTCCAAATAAAACCTGTTACTTCACTGCTCATCTACTCCTGAAATTCTTTTCTGCGAGCGAGACAAGAACCCCAGAAACCTCGGGTAAGGCTTGGGACTGGTCTCTCCTTTCCTGCAAAGAGCGAATTCTCGCCCCAGCTTGAGTCCGTGGCTCCCCGAGCAATCAGGTGGCGGGGATTAACTCCCGTGCCGAGAAGATCAAGCGGACTTCAGGTGTGGCTTGACGGCCACCTTGTGGGGCTGGCGGGGCTTAGGCCCGCGCCAAGCAGGTGCTCACTGCAGACTTTACCGGTCCTAGCCTACCCAGGGTTCCGGGTGGCAGAGGCGGGTGGGGAGAAAGTGACTGTCTTTCTCCTCCCCACTTCACATAAGTCACCCGTGGGGCCCACCGACATCAGTGGCACCTTGGCCTGGCCCATCGCGATGCCAGGGTAGCACATAACTTACCGGCTTGCCCTGGTTCCATCCAGTCTCACGTCGGGACCCTGCCCTTGGGGTGCTAGGAAGTGAGGGCAACTGAGGCTTAAGTTGAGAAGGCAGATGCCCAGGAGTGAATAATATTCAAAGCCAATCAATTCCTAAGTTACAGAGCATATTAATTAATTGTCTTCCTGTATCTATACAAAAGGACATTGCATTAAAGTAAACTGCTCAAAAGACATAAGGAGAGGAGAAAGGCAATATTAACTTACAGTACAGCTTCAGTGTCTAAGAAAGATGAGACCTTACAAATTGGTTGGGGAAGAGAGCATAGAAGTGGTTACAGACAAAGTAATAGAAATGACTCGGGAGCACTGTGATGGTTACAATCTGATAAACCTAAGCTCCGTGTATTCCAACATCCGTGTACTCCAACAAAAAGGAATAGCATAGCTAGCAAAGGATTGGGGTGGGATTTGGCTCACACCCAGCAGTGCTCAGGGATCACTCCTGGTGGTGCGAGGGACCAGGTTGGTGTCAGCTGCATGCCAGGCAAGCCTCTTAACCCCTGTACTTTCTCTCTAGTCCCTGGATACAAAATTTTTATTGTCAGTGTTTATTAATTAAAGTTGGCTTGTGTTATCTAAGCAGGGAAAGTGGCTGGCACACCCTGGCCCTGAGACAGGCCTGGGGGAACTGTCCCTCTCAGGAGGGTCTGGAGGCGGAACACAGTTGGCCTTCTGGGGTATTCCCCAGCGCGGTTGTTTGTTCTGCTCTCCCACTGATGTCCCTATTCAGCAGGAAGTGGCCCAGTCTGAGTCAGACCACGTTTCTGTGGACAACAGACAGTGTGGGCTAAAATAACTGGCACAAAAGGAAAACACAGAGGGCAGCTTCCCATAGGTGAGGGATCTCCGGGGAAGGGCTCAGAGATTGCAGCAGCAGGAAGAGCGGCCTGACTCAGTGTTCCAGCAGCCAGGGGCAGGAGAGGAAGAGCAAAGGTGGGCTTGAAGCTAGCGGGAAGCCAGGGCCTGCAGTCGAGACAGGGGGCCACGCTGCCTCCAGCCCCCTGACTCTGTCCAGATCTGTAAGGAGAGCGAGCCTTGGGAAACCAGCGGGGGGGTGACTGTTCGCTCCAGTGCCTGCCACCCCCTTCTTGAAGTTTTGCGGACAAGATGGCTGTTTTGAGGACTGAGCCCGCCCCCTCCCACCTGCTCCTTCTCAGCCTTTCCTTAGCCTCATGTAGAACCAAAACTTCACCGTTGTGGGGGGTCGGGGGGGCAGAGGGAAGGGATTTTTGGGGCACAGGCCCTGAGTGGGTGCACAGTGTCGAGGTGACCCCACTGTTCCCAGCCAGCAAGGGGCTGCATAAGAACATCCAGGTGAGGCAGTGTTAGTGTCTCCCAAAGCTCCCTGTCCTCTCCAGGTCCAGGTCAAGCAGAAGCCCAGTCCAGGTCACAGAAGGCCTCTGTCCCCAGCTGTGGGCCCTTGACCTGAGATTTGGCCCCCATGGGAACAGTCAGTGGCCCAGGCCCATTCTGGACTCCTGCAGGGTTCAGGTTCTAGGTGCTCCCAGCTGGCTGCAGCAGAACTGACCCAGGCGGGGTGAGGCCACCACTGCCCACACCTCATCTTCCTGGGTCTCTGCAGGTCTCTAGGGCTTCACACATGTGGGTACACACATGCACAGAATCGCACAGAGGCACCACATAAACACACGTGTATGTGCACGCTGACACACACACATACCCTCCTGCACCTGAAGGCCTGCAGTGCTCACACATGTGCATACTCAGCATACAGCCCCACACACGTGTGCAAACACAGCATCGACCCATGCATACACGTGGGCAAACGCAGCATCTTCCCATCCACACACGTGTAAATGCAGCATCCGTCCACATACACGTGCTCGCATGCAGATCTTCACTCGTGTACACATATGCACACTCACGTACACACAGACACAATCCCCACATGCACGTTCATGTGCAAATACATGGGTATACATGTATGTACATTCATTTCAGGCACAGAGATGTGAGCACAGCACATATGTGCAGGAACACAGGCACATATGAGCAGGCACACACGAACAACGGCAGGCACACACAACGGCAGACACACACACAGCACACATGTGCAGCAGCCTCGCACCACATACATGCAGGCGCAACAGACACACACTGCAATTGGCCCTGTGAGCCGGGTGAGAGTGGCAGGCCTTCCTGTGCATCAGCAGTTCCCTCTGCTCACTCAAGATTGTGTCTCAGCACCAGCCTCACTTCAGGGAGAGGCGGGTTGGGACCCAGGACCCCTCGAGAGAGCACTGACCAGAAGGCTGCAGAGGGCTCGAGTCTGTCCTGGGTCTGTGCCACGGCAGCGCCTGAGGGCTCCTGGTGCGGCCACCACGTCGATGTCCTCCGCCCCCACAGGCTGTCCTCCCAGCCCCACCAGGGCGGCCACTGTGCTTGCCCCTCAGTTCCTGAGACCCCCAGGCTGGCCAGGGCGGGTTCCGCTGTGGTGACCACATGACCTCACTGGCGGTAGTTTCTGTGGCCACCGACAGGGCCAGGCCAGGCCAGGAGCACTCAGGCACAGAGGGAGACTCCTGGCCTCCGGGCTGGGCCCCCACCCAGGCACACCTGGGGGAACCTTCCTCAGACTGGGCCTAGACGGGGTCTCTGGCAGCTCTGGGGGGCTGGGCCCCGGGTGACCTTCAGTTGACCCCTGCCCTGCCCCTCTGTCCCCCTGCCTGGCACCATCTGACCTCACCCCCAAGCCACAACCAGGAAATGGGGTGTTTGGCATCTTTCAGGGTCTCAGGACCCAGCTGCTCTTTGTTTTCCACAGACCCAGTGTGGGTGGATGAGAGAGGGAGTGAGGGGGACTGTGGATGGTTGGGGCTGGACGGGCCGCAGGGTTGAAGGTGGACGGTGTGAATGAGCAGAGCAGGCCCGAGCGGGGACGGTGCTTCCTGTTCCCTCTGGCCTGGGCTTGCTTGGGGTCCTTGGGACAGGAGCTGCTGGGCACTGACCCCGGCTTGGTTCTGCCACTGCACATCTGCTGCCTTGGCCTCTGAGTGCAGGAGCCCAACTGGCTACAAGCTTCTGCATGAGGCCTCGGTGGCGCTCAGCACCCACTGCCCCGTGCCACAGGGGTGCAGGCATGGGGGGCCGGAGTCGGCAGCAGGTACCCCGACGTGCGGGGGCCGGGACCGGCACCTCCCCTTTGGTTTGGGGCTTGTGTCCCCTGCCCCAACCACAAGGGCCAGGGAGGTCTGTAGACTGGGACAGCTCGGCTATGATGTACAAGGCTTCCCGGGGTCAGGGGGGACAGGCCAGGTGCGTGTGCCAGGGCCATTTCTGGGACAGACTGAAGCTGATGCCTGCTGCCCCCAGCACGGAGCGTACCCTCGCACGTGGGGAGAGGATGAGGATGTCTGACCCCAGGAATGTCCAGAGTTGTTTGGGGTACAGGGTTGTGGGTAATGGCCTCAGAGGGCCAGAGGTCGTACTGCTGGGGCGCACTCAACTCACTTCTGCCAGGAAGCCTCCCCCAGGGCTAGTGACCCTTCGGAATCGGAGCTGCAGGGGGCCATGCTGGTCTGGGGGTGGGCCACCAGCCCCTGTACCCACTCGCCACCCGCAGCCTCACCTCACTCAGGGAGCGTGTGGGGCCTCAGCCTACACTCGGTGAGGAACTTGGTATTTCCGGGGCCCCCATGCCCCACCGAGTCTGCAAAGGGCCTGAGACCAGAGGGCAGAGGAGTTCCAACAGGTGGCTGCGAGGGGGGCACTCCCCAGCTCAGCGTCACCTCCTCTGGGCATGGGGTCAGCACCCCCCATACCCAGGAGCTGTTTTGTGGGAAGCAGCCGCGATGTTTGGCCCCATACCAGCCCCGTGTACCTGGACTCTGGTCGCAGCTGGGCTGTCAACAGCCATTTGCACGTGTATGTATGTGAGACAGAGACTTCAGAAGCTGTTTGGCACAGGGATGGGGTGGGGGGGTCACACTTGGCGATGCTCAGGGCTTACTCCTGGCCCTGCACTCAGGAATTACTCCCGGTGGAGCTGGGGGCTAGGGAGGGAACCATATGGGAAGCCCTAGGACCCAGGTTGGCCGTGTGCAAGGCAAACCCCCCCCCCCCCACCCCGGCTGCACTGTCACTCCCCCCCCAGGCTTCAGAAGCTCTGAAAGGGAGAAGATGCTTCTCCGCAAGTTCTCTTTGCTGGCAGGATAAAGATGTAATAGCCAGAGTCCAGCAGCCACATTGGGCCACACGGTGACACTCCAGGAAGTTCTGCCTCTGAGTGGCTAGACAAAAGGGTCCTGTGCCTGGCCCGAAGGGGTCACCCCCACGGGTCCCCATGGTCCTCTCAAGATCTGAGACCATGAGAGCAACAAGCATCTGTCCCATGGGACCCGGTCTCTGGGTGACAGTTCCTAGAGACTCTGAGAAATGAGGTCAGAGATGATAGGGAGGAGGGGCCGTGGGGGAGGGGCTGAGGAGTGGGGGGCTGCCTCTCTTGCACCCAAACAGGCACATCAGTGAGGGGCAGCCAGCACCCCCAGGAGCTCTGGGCAGAGTAGGCAGCACAGTCAGGCCCCCTCTCAAGCTGGCGGGGACGAGCCCTTGGCAGCTGGTCAGCCCTGCTGGGGGACAGGCGTGAACAGGGTGGGCAGCCTCGGGCTGCAGGCAGAGCCTGTGCTGGGCTCCCCCTGCCCAGGCGGAACTTTCTGAAAACCCCACAGCTGAGTCTGCACGGCAGGGCCACGGGGCAGCGCGAGCCCTGCCGCAGGCCATAGCTCTGGGCACAGCACTAGTTGGCCACTGGTGTGCCGGGTCCCTTGCTCTGCTGCCCCCTGGTAGGGTCTGGCAGGGTGGGAAGTTCTGGAGGGCAGCCAGGCACAGCTCCCCTGATCAGCACACACTGCAGTCAGGCTGAGGGGCTCCGGGGGGGACAGGGCAGCCCGACTCGCTGCCAACGCATGTGGACCAGAAGGAGGCAGCTGGCAGGAAGCGGCTGCCAGCCCTGTTGCACCCTGGGCCACCTCCCGCACACCTGGGTGTGTGGGGGGGGTCCCACCTGACAGCGCAGCCTGCTGGCTTCACCTGGGAGGGCCTCTGGGATGGCAAACGCCTGAGGACTGTCCCCGCCCCTGCCACCACAGGCCAGTGGCCTGGAGTCTCTGAGAAAAGAGGCCAGGCCCATGCAGGTTGGTCACTGCGTTTTACTGAGTGCACAGCCCACGGGAACCGGCCTCGCCCCTGTGCCGGTCACCACCCCAGAATCCTGGGCCAACCCGCCTGGGCCCGGCAGGCGGTGGAGGGAGGGCTGCCCGTGACTTTGTTGGGCTGGTCTGTGGGAACGTGAGTCCTGAACTGGCAGACGGGTGGTGCTGGGGTACGCCTTCACGGAGGCCGGTCTGTCGAGGGGAGCGGGGCGTGCGCAGCCGGTACCGAAGGCATTCGAGGGTTCTTTGGAGCATGAACAAAGTGCAGACAGCCAAGGCAACGGCGCGGGTGGGGACTGCAGCCACGGGGATGGCGCGGGTCACGCAGGGGCCCAGGAACGGAGGCCCCGTCCTCGCCGGGCAGAGGGTCACGGCCTCCCGTGGTACTCACAGATGCCAAGGGGGACTGGGTGACCTTGTGACTTCCTGCCGATGCACTTTAAGGCAAGGGCTTGTGAGACCCAGCTGGACGTGGGTACAGGGGGCAGAAAGCTCAGGACCCAGCAGCCCCAGCTGGTCCCTGCTCACGGGGTCCCGAGACCCTCACCAGACCCCACAGGAGGGCACCTCCTTCCCAGTTCCAGGCCCCCCTCTAAAGGCGAGCTGCTGGCCTCTGCCCCTCCAATCAGAACCCAGGAGCTGCCGAGCCCTGGCTGGACGCTTCCAGGCTTCATGGAGCAAGGCACAAGCTCCACACCACCTTCGGGAAGCCCTCCCTGGTTCTCTCTCACACCCGCTGGGGCACCTAGGGTGCCTGTCCTCGGGCGCATAGCTGGAGTATGTCGAATCAGCCTCACACGACCAGCCCAGGGAGCAGACGTCTGCAGGAGTGAGGATAGCCAGCCCGGGCCAGGGTGGAAGGAGCCGTTGGCCAGCCCGGCACTGTACCTTGCGCTCTCCAGGGCCTGTTCTCTCATTTGCCTCTCAGGGGCGTGCCATTGAGCGCAGCCCGGCCTACAGGGCACAGTCCTGGGACTCAAACGGCACCCAGGACAGGTTGCAACTAAGGTCGTCACCTGAGACTCGTCTGCCCCTGAGGTTTCCAGCTACTTCTCAGGGCTGGGCCCTGCCCCCAACAACTGCAACTTCCTGGGGCAGAGCAGAAGCTGGAGCCCCCTCGCCCCAGGAAGAACGGCCCTCAGGGCCACCTCCTTTCCCTCACCAGCAGAGCTCACAGAGCACAGGCTTCAGAGACACATGGCGGGAGCATGAGGGAGCCCCTCCGTGGGCACGGGGGCCCTAAGGAGGGTCAGGACTGGTGGTGTGGTCAAGGTGGGCAGCATCCCAGCCGGACACACAAGGCCACCAGACTCTTGGCCCCACCTGAACTCAGCTCCCATCTCCTCACTGCAGGGCCAGAGCCAGGAGACAGACCCATGGCACATGCATGCGTGTCCAGAAGCACACATCCACGCCCACGCGTGCGCACAGGCTGTGTGCATGGACGAGCGAGCTGTGTGAGGACGTGTGTTCTGTGCCTGGCTCCGGCCACATGCTGCTCACGTGGGGGGACGTCTGCCAGAGGTCAGTCACCGAGTGCCACTTCCGGCAACTCCCGTTCCTCCTGCTGCGCTTCTCAGATCGGGTGTGCCTAGGCCCTCACGTTGGGTGACACTGCTGGGACTGGGCTGGGGCCCGACTTCCTAGGGGAGACCAGCAGCTCCACAGAGGGGGCCCGGGGCCAGAGTGGAGCCCCTGCAGGGACAGAGCTGGCCGGGCTCCAGGCCCGGGTTGCTGGTGACTGGCCTGCTGCCCCTGGCCCCAGAGCAGCGTGGTGCCCGCGAGGACATGCTGGGCGGGTGCTGGGCACCTCTCCTGGGGGCCGTCCTTCAGCCGCTGCACTTTGCCATCCTGGGGTCATGGGAGTACTAAAGGAAGGGCCTCCAACCAAACACCGCAGGATGCTGGGCACGCACTTGGCCTCTGGGGCCCTGGGCCCGGCGTGGCCAGTGGCCCCCAGCTCTGAGATAGCCTCTGTCCCTGGGGACCCTTTGGGTCAGCGCGGTGTTGGCCCTGCCCTTTGCTCCTGCAGGGAGACACCTGACAAAGGGGAGGGGGGCCTGCGGGCGGCAGACACAGCACCCCGAGGCCTGGACACAGACCGAGCTGCCCTGAGGACAGTCCCTCCTACAGACACGCATGGGCTAGTGCCTTAGACAGCAGTCCGCCCTCTGCCCGTGGGGGGGAGCAGTGACAGGTCATGGGGGCTTAGCTGGGGTTCCCCCCCAAACGAGACGATATGTGTTCTCACCTGCCCCGGCTCCCACTTTCTCCCCTGCACCTCGGAGACTAGTGCCCCTCACCCATGGGGCCCAGGAAGGGACAGCAGAACCTGGGACCAGCAGTGCAGAGTGGGTGGGGACCAGCTCCCACAGAGACGCTGTGTGGGATGGTGGAGACGGGGACTTCCGCATCGCCACCCTGCTGGCCTGTCTCTGTTACAGTGCTGACCGTGGCCTGGTGACCGGCGCCTGGCCAGGGCAGAGGGGACGCAGGGGCCTACCCCAGACACCCAATGTCTCTCTGATCCCTTCTCAGAACCCTGTGGAACGTGTCCCACACCCAAGCGAGCGCAGGGGCAGGCTCCTGAGGGCAGCTGCCCCTGGGGTGGCCCCTACCCGGGAACAGGGTGGGAGGCTGGCCTGGAAGCCCCACTCCGGGGGCCGGCAAGGAAGGAATGGAGGTGCAGAAGAGACAGTCCCGGGCCTGGACTGCAACCCCCAGAGAGGACAGCACTTCCAGACTGCCCCTCGCTGCCCATCCCCCCTCGGGGGCCAGTTCTCAGTGGCCATCCCCGCTCCAGCCCGCTCAGGTCCACTGTCTGTAGTGGGCACCGCAGCCCTCCTGGGAAAGGACTTTTGCCGAGTTCACAGCAGACCAGGGCCCACCCTGCACCCCAACAGTCCATCCTTGTCACCGGGAAAACGGCCCAGTGGGTCCTCACGGAAACTCAGGGGCAGCTGGAGAAACTGCCTCATTTCCGGGCCCAGCCCACGTCCCCAAAGGGACCGTCCCCTGTGGCAGAGCGTGGCGGGGGCCCGCAGGGCGTGCACAGGTCTGAGTCGGTGTCGGACTCGCCCTCGGCGATGTAGGGACGCACCTTGGCGCAGGGCGCCACTGCCGCGTACCCACCGGCCAGTGCGTCCAGGTTCTCCTTGGACTGGGAGATGCTGAAGCCACTGAAGGAGCGCTCCAGCTCCTCGTGGTCCACAGACGGGATGGAGATGGACGTGTCACTGCCCCGCAGGCCAGCCTCGGGGGCCCTGCTGCCCGTGGCCTCCTCGTGCCGCAGGAACTCGGCGCTGGCCCGGGCGCCCGCGCTGTATGCAGACAGAGAGCGCTCGTGGGCGGGCGGGGGCGGGATGCGCACCAGTGAGCCGGGGTCACCCACGGGCGAGGTGCCAGGGCCCTGGCGGGCGTGGCAGTGCTGCCACGAGGTGGACGGGGGGCACTGGGCAGGGGGCGCCGAGAAGTTCTTCTGGCCTCCGGAGCTTGTGGAGCGCACGAGCTTGACGATGCAGCCGTTCCTGCCACCATGGTCACGGCTGTCCTCGGGGCTGTGGTAGGGGGGCGCGGGCTCCGGCTCCTTGGGCCCGAAATAGGCCTCGGTCTCCGTTGGGGGGATCCCCGAGCGCTGCATGTAGATGTTCACCAAGAAATCCAGCTTCTTCTCCATGGACAAGACCTGCAAGGTGGGTGCTGGGTCACTTCCCGGGGAGGGTCGGGATCCTCCCAAACGTGGGTGCCAAGCTTCTCCCGCAGAGGGGTCTGGATGCGGGCTGCTCCGGGCAGGGGGCTACGCACCCGGCTCCCTGGTTCTGGGGCTCAGGCCCCTGGTTGCCAGCAGAGACGGTGGTGGGACCCAGGGGCACCCCTGAGGCCCAAGCTGGCAAGTGGCCAGCGTGGCGCCCCCAGACTCACCCACCTGCTTCTCCACCTTCCCCAGCCGGCCCATCATGCTGGGATCCTCAGGCAGCTCCGCTTCAGCCGGGCCCTTGGTGCGGTCCTTGTCGGTGATGGCTGGCCCCCGACCCACAATCTGGTCCACTCTGCGGGGAAGAGACCCCGCCCCAGCACGGGCTCAGGAGGACGTGACTGGGCCCGAGGCCCTCTCCTTCTGAGCCAGGCCCCAGTCCCCCAGGGCTATCGGGGGGCAGCGGGGTGCCAGGACAGATGGACACCGGGCACCCGGTTCTTGCCTGCGCCAGCGCCCTCGGGCCACGCCCTGTCCAACGCATGCCTGGGACTGGCACATTAATGAGGAGTAAAGAGGAGGATTTCTAAGGTCAACGTCCCCAGTCCCCTACCCTCCACCCGGACCCCTGACCCTGACCTTTCGGTTTGGGGGCCACACCCAGTGGTGCTCAGGGCTTCCTCCTGGCTCTGTGCTCAGGGGTCACTCCTGTTGGGTTCGGAGGACCATCGGGGGTGCCGGGGACAAAGCCCGGGTTGGCTGTGTGCAAGGCAAGTGCCCGCCCCACCGTCCTATTGTCCAGTCCCTGACCCTGACCTTTATTCCCACATAATGTGCCACTGAGGCCAGACTGGGTGTGCTGGGGACAGTTAGATGTTCGCAGCGAGGCAGGACGTGGTGAGAGCGCCATGCAGGACAGGAGAGACATACACCAACACAGCAGACAGACACGAGAGGGTGCAGTCAGGGCCACCGAGAGGGTTCTATGAGTGAGCACACAGACTGCACGCACACGCACGCATGCTCCAAACAGTGTGTGCATGTCTATGTGCGTGTGTGCTACCATCTGCACACACACAGACATGTACTGCTGCCCATGTGCCTGTTTGTACGCCACCCATGTGGGCATGTGCATATGTGTGCAGGCATGCACGCATAGCCCGCCTTTAGTACAGACTGCGTGAGCGTGTGTATTATTATGTACCTGGAGTGCACGTGTGCACATGCGCTTCTAGCAGTGGGAGTGCTGTGCGTGTACCATGAGCACGTGTGCCTCCACCAGAGTGAGTTCGTGTGTGTGTGTGTACTTGCGTGCTTCTACTGGCACGTGGCCACATATGCCTACGTCCAGGAGTGTGTCAGGGCCTGATCCTATGTGTGCTTTTCTAGTGTATGCCTGCAGTCACTCTGCACGCACGCTGGTGCACATGCACCTGCACGTGTATACCACGTGCACACGCGTGTGCTGCCTGTGGTCGTACATACCTGTGTGGTATTGCGGCATGCGCCTGTGCATGCTTCTCGCGGCAGGTTTGCTTGTGTGCTCACCGTGTACGTGTGTGTACATGTGTGCCGGATGCCGAACACAGCTAAGCTGGTCTCAAATGAGGCCACAGGACCCAGGTGCCAACTCGAAGGGAAGGCGGCATCCTTTGCCCTGGGTTCAGGGAGCCTCCAGCTGCTGTGTGGGCAGGAAGGGCGACAGGAGAGGCTGTGGGCTGCCAAGGCTCCTGGGCAGAGCTGCAGGCACGTGCAGGTTCCCTGGCCAGAGACCCCAGCTGGGCCCAGGCCAGGGCAGGCCCGAAGCCACAGCCTCCACCTCATTTGAGCACCCGGTGCATGAGGAAGTTTGGGGTGCAGGCACAGGAGCCTGTGAGACCACCCCTCCCTCTGCCTCCGGGGGAGGAGCCAGGGGTGGTCTCCCTTCTGCTGCAAGAAACAGAAGGGGCCACAGGCTTGTGTCAGCCACAGGGCAGCCTCCCGGTACACACTGAGCTTCATGCTTGGCACATGCAAGGGAGGGTGAGGGCGGAGGGGTGTGGGAGGCCCTCGGGCACCAAGCAGATGCCAATGGGGGGAGCGCGGGGCCCTCTGGAATTTCTGGGTGCACACGGTCCAGGTGCAGGGGTTCAGCGCCTTCGCCCCTGTCACATGACGGCGCCTGCCTGGTGGGCCACAGCCCAGCTGGGAGCTGCTGGGGTCGGTGAGACGGTCCCTCAGGCCCTGGGCTGGCCTGATATTCCGTGTGCTGCCTGCAGGGTCCGGGAGGCCAGGGCAAGCTGGTGACATGTGGGTCTGCGTCCTTGGGGGCTGGGTCTTGGTGGCGTCTCCTTGGGGCTGGGCGGGGGCTTCCCAGAGCAGAGGCTGCAAGCACTGTCCTCCGCCTGGTCCGTGGCCTCAGAGCAGAAGCCCCCGCCATAGTTCCTTGGTGCGCGAGTGGGCTCCACCAGCCAATCGCCCACACAGCTCCCCTCGCGGCCCTGGTTCTCACTCTGCCTCTGGGGCCTGCGTCCTTCACTAAAGAAGCTCGGCTCAGTGGCGGGGCAGCGACCTCATCGGGGGGACAGTGGTGGCCGGGAGCTGCCTCTGCTGGACCAGAGTCCTGGCCGGGTCCTCCACGGAACCCCCTCAGGGGCCCTCTATTTGACCCTCGTGGGGGTCACCTCTGCTGGCAGAGCACCCGGCCCGAGGGAGGTCGGCGCAGGCCTCTGCCAGCCCCCGAGCCAGACGTTCCCTCCGGGGGGAGGAAAGGGGGCTGCCGTCATGTGCCTGGGGCGAAGGGGCTGGCCGTCAAACAGACAAGTCCGAACCTAGGAGAATACTGGGGCGACTCTCTCGGAGGGGCCGTGGGTCCTTTGGTGGGGTACTTCTTGTGCCGGGGAGTTGAAGGGGGTGGGGGGCCCACAATCATATCTATCCTGGCAGCGGGAATGAGAAAAGAGACACCGACAAACGCATCAAAGCAGCAGGACGTGGCTGGACGGCAGGGGCGGGCGGAGCGACGGCACTCACAGACCCTCCACCTCCCCGACGCGCCCACGCTCCAGCCCCGCTGCCCGGCACGGCCTGCCAGTGCTCACATCCTGAGCGCCCGCAGGTGCCGGGCGGGTCTGCTTCCAGGGGCAGCCAGGACGAAAGACCCTGGGAGCGGAGACAGCGGCAGTGAGAGACCCAAAGCAGAGCACCTGCACACGCCTCCCACACCAGCGCCGGGCACGCCGTCCCCGAGCCGACACTCAGAGAACACAGTCACGCCAAGGTACTGGCACTCGTTGGCAGGACTGCTTTTACACACTGACGAGTGTGCACAGACACGCTTACTCAAGGCACGTGTACGACGTGCTCACACTCCTGCTTGCTCACACACACACACACACACACACACAGCACTGCACACTTGATCAAACACATGACGGTAACACAGGTTTGCTCCCAAGTGCACATACTTGGTCACACCTGTACACACAGTGGCTCACATGTGGTTGCGTGCACGCACGCTGGGTCTGCTCAGTTCTGTGGAGGAACCTGCCCGGGTGGCCAGGAAAGTCCCACTGCCCTTGCCCAGGGGAGCACTGCCAGCCAAATGGCCCCTCGCCGGCCTCCAAGTCCGGACCAGAAGGCACCAAAACAGGCAACCGACTCTCTGGGTGAAGACACGGCTCCTGCCAGAAACAGGCCCTGGGCCGTCCAGGGCACAGAGACCCCGAGACCCCAGTGGCCAACTGCCAGACGGCAGCCACGTGACCCCTCCTAGCAGCAGGGCAGGTGTGCCTGAGCACATGTGTAGTTCTGTGCCTGTGTGAAGGTGGCAGAGCACACGTGCAGGGGACAGCACACTCCTGAGAGCACATGTGTACTGCACACAGGTGCAGGGAGGTGGTGCAGTGAACGGACACAGCCCCCTGCAGGGGAATGAGCACAGCACAGCTCCCTGTGGCGTGCACCCTCGCTTACACCTGGGAGTGACACAGGCTGACAAAGCAGCCCGCGTGCAGGATGGGGAGGCGGCCGGCAGGCCCGGGTCTCGCCTGCCCCGTGGGAGGTGGGGAGGGCACATGAGGCCTCTTTCCGGAAGGAAGGCGACATGTACCTGGGGGTTCTGTGCCAGCCCACTCTCGTCCCTCTGCACGATGACCACATGACTGACACACAGATACATGCATGCACACGCATGTGCCTGGCCGCGCACACGTGTGTATGGATGTGAGTAATGATGCCTACAGACACCCGTGATGTCACACAACAGACCGCATGCACTCACAGATGCACTGTGCACGCACACACACACTCTGCTGTGGGTGCACAGTGCGTGTGCTCCTGTGCTCCGGTGGACACACATGCACTCACAGAGGTGTGGGGGCACGGTGCACTCACCACGCTGTGTGCACGGGGCACACACACAGACACGCAGCCCGGCAGCACGGGCAGGGGACAACACAACTCGGAGAACAGACAGCACAGGGGACACCACGATGGACACAGGCCCCGTGGGAGTCGGAGGTGAGGGCCCAGGGAGGAGCAGCAGTCTGTCCACCGGCGCTGGCCCGAGAGACCACCGCCAGGGGTACCACGCGAGGGGCTGGGCAGGCAAGGAAGGGGCTCTTGCCTGGACTGCAGGTTTTTGATGCGGGCCAGCATGTCCAAGTGGCCAGCTGAGTACTGCTCGATCACGTCCATCACGTCGTAGGGGCGCAGACTCTCCTTGAACTTCCTCTTAGACACCAGGAAGCGCATGACGCTAGGGGCGACGGGGAGGCCGTCAGCAGAGCCACACCAGCCACTGGCCGGACGTCCCTGTTGTCCAGCCCCGTCACGGGCCTGGCTTCACAGACCTTGGTCCCGCTGGGACCCTGCATCCACGTCTCGTCTCAGGCATGCAATATGGGGGGTGGGGGGAGACACACTGTGCCACACGGAGCAGACCCCTGCCCACGATCCGCATTCGGGGGGGAGCGCCCCTCTGCGGGCGCCCAGCTCACCACACGGCCCGGATGCTGACTTTGAGGCCCGGGGTCAAGTCCTCCGTCATAAACTCGCAGTTACAGCTCTTGTCATCCACGACGTCCTCCCCAGGGAGACTGGCTTCTGGGAGGAGGAGACACAGCTCTCGGGGCCACTCCGACACCTTCCTTTGTCCCCCAGTGGCTCTGGGCGGGACTGCAGGTGGCCAGGCCCTGCCGGACACACTCCCAGAGCAGTCACTTCTCCACACAGGTCTTCTCCCTGGGAGTGACCGCTCGGGGGGCTGCAAGGACACCCCCGTGGAAAGGCAGGAGGAGGGGGCTGCTCGGCTGTGACCAGAACAGGCGCCAGCTGCTGACAGCTGTCCCGAGTGAGACCAGGCAGACAGGACAGGGGTGCCTGGCCTGCCGTCGCGCATTCGTGCCGAAAGGCTCATTGCAGGTTCCGGGGCGGGGGGGTGCGGGAGATGGGCAGGGAAGTGGCTGCTGACTCACCTTCCGAGTTCTGGCGGGAGGCGGCACCCTTGATGCGAAAGGCCTGACGTGCTCGGCTGCGGTCTCCGAAGCTCCAGCTCTTGGGCACCTTGCTGGGACTGTCCTCCAGGCTGGGGTCCGCGCTGGGCGAGCGCCGCACGGTCGGGGCCTGCGGGGACCCCTTCCCCTTGGCAGCCACGCCGCGGGGGCTGGAGAAGACACGGTCTTTCAAACTGACCTTCTGGCTGCTCCAGCAAGAACAGACAGACAGACGGACACACAGAGAGACAGCGAGAGGTCACTGGGGACACGGACATGGGCGTCCGCTCCAGGCGGACACGGTCCCCACGGAGGTAGGGAGACGGCAGACCTGGGGATACCAGTGGCCACGGGGGACCAACGGGGCCCGTGAGAGCCAAGCACACTGGCCCTCGGCCCTCGGCCCGCCCTGCTGGCCACTCGGGAGCTCAGCGTGGCCAGGTGATGTCAGTGGCTCTTAAATCACTTTGGCTCCGCCTCCGGGTCCTATAAAGCGCACCTGCTTCCCCGGGCAGCTCCCTGCCCAGGGCCGGGGGTGAGGGCTGCCGGCAGGGACCCTGCGATGGAGCACGAGTTCACGCACCGGACAGCGGGGTCCCCCAGTTGGCCCGGCCACATTAGGGCGCCCGTCGCCCGCTCCCAGGACTCTGCCCAGGCCTACTCAGCTTCTGGAGACCGACGCCTCAGGCAGGCCTCACCGCTGGAGGGGCCGCTGCGTCGGACACCACGGCTGGCAGGACCCCAGGTGACTGGGGACTCAACACTCAAGAACAGCGGTTCTAATGCCCTCCGAGCAGCACCAGGAGTCGGGGGCACGGAGGTCAGCATTGTGTTGGCTCAGCGGGTGGTGCCTGGCGCTCTACCCTGGGTGACTTCCCCCACCGTCCCAAGAAATCAGACCCTTGGGGACCACACAGAGAGGCACAGTCCAGCACTAGTGGCTCTGAGCAGGCCCCGGGCCGTCCCAGGCTGGGGAGCTGTTGGATGCCGTCACTGCCAGCCCCCCGTGGCTCCCTAGCCCCCACCAGCCCCAACCAGGACCCTCAGCTGAGTCAAGTGCATGAGCCCGCACAGGGTGACCAACCCACAGGACAGTGTGACCAGCACCGGGTGACCGACCCACAGGAGAGAGTCTGAGGCCCGCACAGGGTGACTGACCCACAGGAGGGTCAGAGGCCGTCAAGGGTGACTGACCCACAGGGGAGAGTCTGAGGTCAGCAGGGGTGACTGACCCATAGGAGACAGTCTGAGGCCAGCAGGGGTGACTGACCCACAGGGGAGAGTCTGAGGCCGTCAGAGGTGACTGACTGACCCCCAGAAGAGAGTCTGAGGCCAGCAGGGGTGACTGACCCACAGGAGAGCCTGACCAGTACCGGGTGACTTGCCCCCAGGAAAGCCTGACCAGCACATGGTGACTGACCCACAGGAGAGTCTGAGGCCAGCAGGGGTGACTGACCCACCGGGGAGGGTCAGAGGCCAGCAGGGGTGACCGACCCCCAGAAGAGAGTCTGAGGCCAGCAGGGGTGACTGACCCACAAGAGAGCCTGACCAGTACCGGGTGACTTGCCCCCAGGAAAGCCTGACCAGCACATGGTGACTGACCCACAGGAGAGTCTGAGGCCAGCAGGGGTGACTGACCCACAGGGGAGAGTCTGAGGCTGTCAGAGGTGACTGAATGACCCCCAGAAGAGAGTCTGAGGCCAGCAGGGTGACTGACCTGGCCAGGGTACTGCCGGCAGGGGTACCTCAGGCCTCCCACCCGCTTCCCCCACAGGTGCGGAGATGAGAAGGGGGTGCTGCACTGGAGCTCAGGGCTTCTGCAGTAGCCAGAGAAGCTTCCGTGACCAATGTCCTGGCAAGGAGTCTCCCAGGGACGCTAGCATGATGCCTGGTGCGGGACCTGGTGTGCTCAGGGGCTGCTCTGGGAGGAGGGCCCAGCTCTGTGGGGCCTTGATTCGTTCCCACGTGCTGGAGAGCATCAGATTAACGGGAACACGAGGGCCCAGGAGCAGCCAAAGTCCCAGACAGCACCCAGGTTTGGCCCAGCCTCCAGAACATTCTCTTCCACTGTGGGGTCCTCCTGTGTGACATTTGGGGCAGGAATGTTCCCCTCGCACCCCCCATCTCTGCAGCAGGGGGGCCCCGGTCCCAGCTCTCCCATGGACTGGTCTGGTCCAGGACACGGCTAGGCCCGCTTCCTGAGAACTGTCTGCTGCCCACGTTCAGGACGTGGCTAGGCCCAGGCCCATGGAGCCGTCACACGCTTGCGCTCAGGAATGACTCCCAGGAGCCAGCCCCTCCACACCCCCAGGCTGCTGGCATGTGCGGGTGCCCCCCAGCTGGTGGGAGAATTACAACATTTTCCTTCCCAGGAGCCCTAAGACTCTGCCCCACAAGGAGCCTGGGCACCCCTGTGTCCTGCTACCTGGAAAGCATGGGCCCAGGAACCGAGCTCAGGCAGCATTCTGGTGCCATTGGCCATGGCCTTGCCTTGTAGGCAGGAGTCCCGGGGCCTCCTAGACCCTGGTCCTCTGCAGCCCCGGACCCCCCAGGCCCCACCCAGTCACCCAAGCTCCCACCCTGGCACCCTGCAGCGGACAGCTGGCACCCCACAGATGTGAAATCACTGGCCTCCATGCCAAGGACAGAAGCAAGGGCCGAGGTGGGCCCTGCCGCCTGTCAGAGGGCCAAGCCCACACCAGGCCCCTTCGCACGAGAGAGGCGTCTGTGGCCTTTTCTCGGGCCCAGGGAAGCACGCTCAGGAGGGCCCGGGGCGAACATCAAGGCCCAGCCTCTCGCCCCCAACCTGCCACCCTACCAAGGTGTCCACGGACACACGGGGAAGGCGCTGCATGGCCACAGCGCAGTCTACACATGCCGTGTCCCAGCAGAGTAGCGAGGGGCTGCATCCACAGGGGAAGGGCCAGCCCCGGGCGGCAGCGGGACGGGCATTCGGGGAGACTGCGCAGCACTGTGCCGGCCTGGGTGCCCGCAGCCCTCGAACCCCAAGCAGCCTGGCCACAGCGCCCGGCCCTTGGGACCGGCATGTGGCCAGAAGCACCCGGACACGAAGTCTGGGCAAGCAGGGCAGCTTCTGCCAGGCCCCACACGTCCTCGCCCCGCCTGGAGCTCAGCCATCCCTGCAAGCACGGGCCTCGGGGCACACACAGGCAGCATGGAGGGAGGGGTGGGGGGAGGCAGTCCTCCGGCCCCCGGTGCAGGACTGGAGCATGCATGGGTGCAGAGGTGCCAGCATGCTCCGCCCCGGGGGCCGCCAGTCACGCGGCCCCTCCCCATGCCTGCTGCGGCGCCAGCGTGTCCAGGGCCAGCGCGACGCATGCACACGGTGAAGGGCGGTGCCACCGGCACGGCCCGGGGCCGCACCGTGGGGGGAGGGAGGGGCCCAGAGCAAGCAGGACAGACGCTTCCACACACCCGACAGCAGGGCAGGGCGGGGAGGGACACGGTGGCGCCCGCACGGCCCGAGCCGGGCCTGTGGGGACGGGGAGCCCAGCACACGGCTCGGGGGAGCTGTCCTGGGGCGCACGGCAGCGGAGCTGGGTGAGCGAGACCCCGGGAGGGGGCGGCGCCGGTGCCCGTTCTGGGCCTCAGAGCCCCCGACCAGCCCCTCCTGCTTCTGCATCGTTTGGTTGGGCTGGGGGGCGCGGGCACGACCGCCACTGCCCAGCTTCGCCAATCGGAATTGGGGGCCGGGCCGGGGTGGGCTGGTCTAGATCGTCCCAGAAGCAGGCGTGTGTGGGGGGAGGCAGGGCGAGCGTGCAGCATGGCCGTCGGGCGACAGGACGCGGTACCTAGAGTGTCCAGGGCAGCATCCACACAGGGACTCTCTGCACGGCCTGCCTGGACTGGAAACGAGGAGAACAGTTAGTGCCGGCGCCGCGCAGGACGCGGCCGCAGAGCCGGGCGGTGGGGGACAGGGCACGGAGACCGGGCACCGTGCCGGGGGGTGGGTGGCTCCCGGCCTCCCCCGGCCTGGGAAAGAAAACAGCCCCTATTTTTGGAGAAAGAGATTCCACGTTTCCTCCAAAAATGCCTTTTCTTTCCAGAGTCAGCATCTGGGGCCCCGTGTTCCACGCCGTATTATTTTTTGCCATGTTCATGCCAACAAGAAAATAATACGTGGGCTGCGGCCCTGCAAAGGCTGCGGCAGCGGCGCCAGGCTCAGGAAGCACATTTCGGGGGCCGAAATGTGCAGCTGGGGTCACAAAGCACCTGCGGCTTCCCGAAGCCCAGCCCGCCGCCGGCCCCCTCGGAAGCTCGCCCGGGAAGGAGGCCATGGTCGCCCTGGCCAGGCCGGGCAGGGCTTGAGGCTCGATCGGGTCTCCCGCGGAGAGCCCGCCGGCAGGAAGCCCCTAGGGAACGGCCCCCCGCGTCTCCGCCGCGTCTCTTCCAGAGCAAAGACCACCCGAACGGGCACCGGCGGCTCCTCAGCCACGGCGCCGAGACAGCGCTCCCACACCGCCCAGAAGCGCCGATGGTCTGACGCACGGACACCAGCCCCACCGGAAGTCACAGCTGCACGGCCACGCAAGGCTGGGCTGCTGCTGCGGCCAGGGTCAGGTGCCTGCCACACTCAGGACACACTGGGCCGGGCCGAGCCCTGCACCGTCTCGCCTGAGGCAGCCTCGCTGCAGCTCAGGAGCCAAACCCCCCCAGCCGTCGCACAGCAGACAAGGTCCAACCTGCAGCACCTTCCCTGTGGAGAGTGGAGAGGTGGTCCGGTCCTGCCTGGTCCCCAGGTCAGCTTTGCTGCACCACACCTGTCCCCAGCAGGTGCCAGGGCCCAAGGCGGAGAGAGACACGAAGCCAGCGTCATTGTGACGACAGGAAACCGGTCACTCCACACCAGCGGCGAGAGCCGGGATCTGAGCTGCAGGGGGCACGCGGCGCACAGACCCGCCGCAGCCCCAGAAGTCAGGCCGGCAAAGGGGACAGGTGCTGGCAGGCGTCACAGCCCGCGTCTGCAGTGTGCCCTCCTGACAACAGGAGCCCCCAAGTGGGGGAGCCTCCAGCACAGGGGGAGGCGGGAAGGTGTGGGATGAAGGACAGGCACACCCAGAGAAGCCTCACCCTGACACTGCGCCGACACCAGCACAACCATCTGCCCGAGCTGGGGCCCCAGGAATCGCCGGGCGTTGCCCACCCTGAGCCCGGACCAGAGGCCAAGCGAGCGACCTGTCCTACACCCAGCCGACCCGAAATGCCAGCGGTATCAGACCACGCGCCTCTTTCCTCCCTGGTGACAGGGATGCACCGGGGCTGCCGCTGCCCTCAGCAGGCACAGCCCGTGCTCCAGCCCAGGCCCCAGCTCCTCCCTTGGCTGGCCTTCGGAGTGGCCTGCTGCTGTCGGGCCTCGGGCAGGCGCGGACACGTGGAAGGGTCCCACTTCGGTCCTCACCGACATCCTGCTTCTGGGGCCAGCACCTGAACCCCAAAGACAGCGGACGGGAAGCAGCCCAGACAGTCACTGAAGGGTTACAGGGCGTGGGGGCAGGCAGGATTTCCAGGTGGGGGAGGACGAGAGAGGAGAGAGGGAGAAGAGAGAGGAGAGGGGCTGGAGTGATAGCACAGCGGGAGGGCGTTTGTCTTGCACGCGGCCGACCCAGGTTCGATTCCCAGCATCCCATGTGGTCCCCTGAGCACCGCCAGGAGTAACTCCTGAGTGCAGAGCCAGGAGTAACCCCGGTGCATCGCTGGGTGTGACCCCAAAAGCAAAAAATAAAAAATTAAAAAAGAGAGGGCGAGAGAGGGGCAGAGAGAGGAGAGAGGAGAGAGGAGAAAGGGAGAGAGCATGAGACAGAGAAGAGAGAGGAAGAGGGAGACAGGGAGGGAGACAGGGGAGGGGGAGGCTGCAAAGGAAACTCTGGGTGGGCGGGTGGGCAAGTGACCTCAGGCCTGAAGGCCTCAGTCAGCAGCGGGGCGGGAGGGTGCGTGGGTGCTTGCTGTCCCTCGGGCTCAGGTGCCTGCCAGGGTGGGCAAAGGGGCCCCCACAGGCTCAGAGAGCCTCCTGAGGCTGAGCGATCTGGGCTCTCCCGGTCCCCACGAGCCAGTCCAGCCTGGCCACAGCCCACCCTTGGGGTGTCTGCTCTCAGCCAGGGGGTAGAGGAGTGTGTCCTGTAACGGGGTCGGGATCCGCCAAAGTCCACCCATGGTTCCGGCCCCAGCCTGGATGGGGTGGGTACCCCGGTGCTCAGCTGGTCACGGGGGATGGGGAGACAGGCGTGAGCGTCCCCCATCCTGGGGACAGCTACAGACCGGAGGCCTCACTGACCCTCCCCCACCACAGGGCACCAGCCCCGCCTGAGGGGCTGGGTGCTAAGCAGGAGGGCGCCTGCACTCATGGTGGGAGCCCACGACACCGGACCCGCAGCAGAGCCCGAGCACGGTGGGGCAGAGAAGAGAGGAAAAGTGATTTAAGGACCACATCACCATAAAGTTCCACACGAGAGCCCCCACAGCCCTCGGGTCCCCGGAACACGCGTGCGCAGACATGGAGGGAGCAGACCGGACACCGGACACCAACTCTGCACACGGGCCCCAGGCACTGACCTTGGGGAAGGCTCCGGCTGTGGCTCCTTCCTTCAAACAGAAGTGAAAGACCGTTAGCAGCACCCATGCCAACTGGGCACCCTCCCCCTGAGCCCACACTTCCACATGCACCCACACTCACGCACACAGAGCCCCACTCCACACAAACACTCAAACAGGCCCGTTTCCTTGCTGGCCTGGTACTGAAGCCACCCACACCCACACCCACACCCACCTCACAGTCCCATCCCTTCCCACACATAGACCCACTTGTGCCACTCACAGTCACACACCCACACACCGTCACACCCACATAAGTCACATCTACGCGTCACGGTGAGCGGAAGCCTCCATTCTGGAAACCCCTCTGCCAGAAGGGCCACCCTGGCCCTGTGCCGCCCCATTCCGTGACGGCCCCGGGCCCTGGGACAGCCTCAAGGGCAAGGCCTCCTCCTCCACACGGTGATGCTCAGGGTCCTGCCCACCCACTGCACAGGTCTGGGGCCCCTTTGAGAAGCCAGAATGGCAGGGCTGGGCGCTTCCACCCCTGCCCCACCTCTGAGGAGCAACAGGGAACACACGAGCCCCAGGCCAGCACTGAGAAGCCTCTGCCCCCCCCATGACCTGAAGGTGAGCGGGACCCTCTGCCCCACCCCCCTCCCCGTCTCCCCTGCACGCCCCCTCGCTCCTGACCTGAAGGCGAGTCCAGACTTGCTCTTGAGGTTCCGGAGCAGCTCCAGCTGGTTGAGCGGAGGAATCAGTCTGCGGCGAGAGGGCAAGGGGTGAGCACAGCAGGGCGGGACCGCTCTGGAGCAAGGCGGACCCGTTTCCTGGGCTGGCTCCTCTCCCCCGTCGCTGCACTGCAGCCAGGCCCGGCCCGGGGGGCCTGCCCCCACAGCAGAGAGGAGCTGTGTGTGGACACTTGTGGAGCCCGGCCCGCTCTCAGCCCCCCTTCTCAGACATCCCTGAGAGCCAGTGTGGCCACAGTCATAGTGCCCAGGCCCCTCTCTGCAGAGCCACTGTCCTCCAGAGCCCAGCAGAGCAGCCCTGTGCATCTGCGGGGGAGCTCTTGCCTACTAGAGAAGCCGGGACCCTCACAGTCCGGCTCCGCTCATGCCATCAGGGCCCCTCACTGCACTTCCCACTCTGAGCAGAACTCCAGGGACGTGGCCTGTCCCAGCCTGAGGGCAGGGTAATCCTCTGCAAACTTTGAGGCAGGAGGCCTGCAGCCCCTGCCATTCTTTTATTTTATTTTTTTGACTTTTGGGTCACAACCCAGCAATGCTCAGGGGTCACTCCTGGCTCTGCACTCAGGAACCACTCGAGGGCCATATGGGACGCCGGGGATCGAACCCGGGTCAGCTGCGTGCAAGGCAAACGCCCTACCCGCTGTGCTATCGCTCCGGCCCCAGCCCTGCCATTCTTACCTCCCCTTTGAAGCAGGAAACGTCCCTCAGCCATGGGGCCAGGCCCAGCCTTCTCTGCCTGCCCTGCTGAGTCCCAAACGCTCCTCAAACCCAAGCTAAGACACCCGGACCCAGCCCTGGCCTGAGCTCTGCCCCTGCCCTGCCCTTCTGAGCCTGGGCCTGCTCTTCCAGGGACGGCTCAGCCCTCTCTGGCCTCCTGGGGGCCTCTCTCCAGGCCAGCCCCTCGCCCACCCAGGCCCAGAGCCACCCCCTCCTCATCCTTCAGTTCTGTCCTGCCTCTCGCCATATGCTGTGCTCACACTCCATCCCTTGCACCCCAGCAGATGTGGCGCCTGGTCCCTCTGCAGCCCAGCAGCGCCTGGTCCCCCGAACTCGAGAAGCACCGGTGGCAAGCCTCGCCCCTCGTCCAGGCTGGCCCCTGTCCTGGGGTGACTGTGGTAGCAGACACGGTCCTGCCCAGGCACAGCAGTGCCCAGGACAGGGCATTGGACAGGAATGGCCTTGTCCCTCCTGAATCCCCCATGGGCCCTGGAACAGAGACCCAAAGCCACACTTCCCTGTGCCCACCCCCCCACAAATCCAGGGTTCAGGACATGGATGACAGCCCTCAGCCAGACGGGGCGGCATGCCTGGGACAGAGGAGCAGTGGAGAGAGCTGCTGTGTGCACACCACATCTGTGAGGCCATACACATCTGCCCTGCAACTTCCCGGGGGCCCACGGGGAGAACCGAGGTGGAGCTGGGGTCAGCCAGACTCAGAAGAACGACCCCAGCCCCCGGACTCGGGAGGGGGCTCTTTCCATGATGAGCAGCCTGGGGAGCCTGGACGAGTCACCCAGGTCCAGAGGAGCCTTTCAGTGCCTGAGCGTCTGGCCCCAGGCGAGCTGCCCCCCACCGTGGCTTCTGGGGTCTATGAGGTCTCGGCAGCAGCAGGAGACCGTGCAGGGGAGCCTGGCCTCACACGGTCCATCCAGCATTGCAGCCGGTCCTGTCGCTGGGCAGAGGGCGCCCCTGTCTCTGCACTGTGGGAGGGGGCACTGTCTGGTGGTGCTCAGAGCCCCCATCTCAGCGAACGGCACAGTGACGACCAGAGGCCCACAGGGGACCCGGTGCAAGCGGGACCCAGGGGAAACTGGCTGGGGATGCCCTGGGCCCCCACTTCCACCACCCTTGAGCTGCTTAAGGGAGCTGTAGAGGGGTCAGAGGCAGGTCAGGGCACTGGCAGCGGAGGGACACGGCAGGGAGCAGGAGGAACAAGGCCACCCGGGACGGACAGATCGAGCACATGAGCAGCAGCTGAGGGGCTGTGAGAGGGACGGGGGACACAGGTGAGCAAGTAGCTCCAGGCGGGAGGGGGTCACAGGTGACAAGGAAGGCCTGACGTCTGGGGGGCGCACAGGAGGGGCAGGAGTGCAGGGCTGGACTGGGCCAGGACCAGGGTGCGGTCACCTGGCCGACGGGAGACCACGCCACACACACACTCGCCATGCAGCTCCTACCTGGACGCCCCGTAGGTTTGAGGTTGCGAGCTTTCAGGGGTTCCACACACACACAAAGGGGAAAGAACGGAAAATTAAAGAGAACAGGAAAGAGGGAAAACAAAGGAACAAAGAAAATTAGCATGAGGCCTGGTCTGGCCTGTGCCTTGGACCCAGGCCAGAGCCTCAGCACTGCCAGAACTGGTGAGGCGAATGGAGGCCCCTCCCCAGGGCTCCCTCATTCTGGCCCGCAGGACCCGGGCCCAGAGAATCCAGCCCTGGACCTGGGAGCAGGGGCAGACACCCCGGCGGGGTAGTGGCATGGACAGGGCGGTCAGGGCCCAGCTTCGACGCCCCGACAGCAGGACCTTGGGAGGCTGGGCTTCCAGTCTCAGACCCTAACCTGAGGCGCCATATTCCCCCTGAAAAAATGTGAGTTGGAGCCACTGTCCCCTCCACCTCCGCCTCAGGGAGCCTGGGTGCAAGTGCTGTCCTGGGGGCAGGTACTGGGACCCTAAGGTGACCCTAGCCCTGATGCTTCACCATATCTGGGTCATGCCTTTGTGCCGAGACAGACCCTGGTCTGGTGGGAAGTTGGGACAGGTCCCCTCTCCCTCCTGAGCAAGTGGGCCACCCAGGAAGGGGCCAGAGGCATTCACCCAGGAGTTGTCTTTTCCCAAACCAGAGCACAAGGGACTGCAAAGAGCAGAAAGCAAGGGTGAGAGGGGGAAACGCCGTTAAAAAAATCGCCAATGAACGCTGCAAGGGAGGCAAGAATCACACAGAACTCCCCCAGAAGGTGCGTTGGCACAGGAAACAAAGAAACAAAACTCAGTCAGAAGAGAAGGACAAACGTGCAGGTGCCTGCGTACCTGTACATGGGCACCGTCACCGTGCGCTCGTAGTACTGCCACGTGGAGTGCAAGTCAGTGCGCGACAGATTGGTGGCATAGAACCTCCAGGCCGACTGCAGAGGAAGGAGGGGTCAGTGGAGCAGGATGGAGACAAGGAGACTCAGAGCCACCTCCAAGATGACCACGGTGCAGTCCGACCTTACCTTCAGTGAGGCCTGCCCGAGATGGCCCCGCCCTTACCAGCCCTGGCTCCCAGGTGCCCTGTCCCCTTGATAGTTCTGCCCACCCCATTCCTCTCCCAGCCACTATGCCCCGACCTGGAAGCCCCATAGGTTTGAGGTTGCAAGCTTTCAAGGGTTTCCCCCAATACCTAGTACTAGGCCTATGTGATCTGGGTATCTATGTCAGCTCACCTGGCCTCAGTTTACCATCTGTGGAATGGCTATGCATGGTCAGCCAGTAGCTGGCAGAATCTGGAGAGAGCATGTGTCAAGACAATACGCCTGAGCTATTTGGGTCATACCTGGTGATACTCAGGGGTTACTTCTAGCTCTGCACTCAGGAATTAATTACTCCTGGCAGTGCTCGGGGAACCACATGGGTGCCGGGATCAAACCCTGGTCGGATGCAGCCAATGTCCTACCCGCTGTGCTACTGATTCGGCCCCAGGCCTGAGTTTTATCCTTCAACTCCTTGTTTCTTGGCAGTGGTCCTGTCACCCTCAAATGCCTAGGATGTGGCTCTGTGTCCTGCTACTTCAGACGCTGGAGAGCAAGTCCCACTCGGGCTCCAGTTCCCTGCTGGTGCTTGTTTGGGGGCCACACTAGCTGCACTCAGAGCCACTGGCAGGGCTCCAGGGGCCATAGGCAGTGCCAGGCATTGGTCTGCCTTACCACGAGCCACATTTCCTGTCCTCACTTTTTCTTTTTTTGGTAAAATGTCAGGCCACACCACTTCAGAGGCACTAGTCACTTCTACTTGTGTAACCCTCTCCATAGTTTCTTATCACCTCACAAGGAAGCCTCCAATATACCTGGTTAAGCAGCGCCCCCCTCCTCTCTCCTCCCTGGGCCTGGCTTGGCAAGTTCTGCTTTAGTCTCTGGATTTCTGGTTCTGGGTATTTCCTGTACATGGAATCCAACAACCAGAGGCCTTTGGAGTCTGGCTTCTTCACGTGGCCAGTTTTCCAGATCCATTCACTGTGCAATTTCCTTCTTCCATAGCTGAATGATGGTCTAGGTGGAGAACGGGCCCTACCTAGTTTATGCGTCCAGCCACAAGATGGACACTTGGGAGGTGTCCCTGCCTATTTTAAGCGGTGAGTGAGCTGCTACACATTCATGCAGTCATTTGCATTTGCAACGTTGAACTTTTTGAGGACCCACCAGACTTCGATTTTTTTTAATGTAGGAGAACTGCTATTTATTCAGCCACGGATTAGCTGATTAAATTCCCACCAGACTTTTAGAGTGACAGCACTATTTTACAATCCCATTGTGCTTGAGGTTTATTATTTTTCCACATCCTCACCAGCTCTCTTTTGTTTTCTGAAGTTAGTCCAGGGGATATAAGGGCTTTTTCTCATTGTGGGTTGAATCTGCATTTTTCCCAGTGATGAGTGTTGTTGAGCATTTTCATGTGCTAATGGCCATCTGTGCTCTCCCAAATTCTTTGCCCATTTCCAAACTGGGCTCTTTGTCTTTTTGTTGTGAAGCTACAGGAATCCTTTGTATTTGTGGGATAGCAGAGTTTTAGAAAATTTAAGACTGGCAATTATTGTTTATTTATGCACAAAAGTTTTCAATTTTGATAAATTTCTGTTATCTCTTCCCTTTGTTGCCTGCTGCCCATGTTTTTGGTATCCTATTTAAGAAACCAAGGTCAGGAGCTGGAGGGAGAGTACAGCGGGTAGGGCGTTTGCCTTGCACGCGGCCGACCCAGGTTCGATTCCACATGGACCATCTTATATGGTCTCCCAAGCACCACCAAGATTAATTCCTGAGTGCAAAGCCAGGAGTAACCCCTGTGCATCGGTGGGTGTGACCCCCCCCAAAAAAAGAAATGAAGGTCATACACGCTTAGATCTGTTTTATTCTAAGACTTGTATATGCTATTAGTTCTTTGACACTTGAACTTTTGATTCACTGGAATTAATTCTGCATGTGGTGTGAGGTAAAGGTCAAATCTCCTTTTGACTGGTCAATGGTTGGAAGCTTGCCACAAGAGTGTGAGAAGGGGGAAAGGCAGTTAGGAGAGAGAAGTGACCAGTATGACAATAATAGTTGGAGATGATCATTTTGAACAGGAACTGAGTGTTGAAAGCAGGTAAAAGGATATACCTGATGAGAGAGAGAGAGAGAGAGAGAGAAGAAGAAGAAGGAGAAGGAGGAGGAGGAGGAAGAAGAAGAAGAACAACAACAACAGCAACAAGAACAAGAACAAGAGTGTTTGCCACAGAGGCAGATAGCAGGGTGGGAGGGAAACTGGGGGCACTGGTGGTGGGAAATGTATACACTGGTGAATGAATGGGCGTTAGAAAATTATATGACTAAAACCCAGTCACGAACAACTTTGTAACTGTGTATCTCACTGTGATTCAATTAAATTTTTTTAAAAAGTAAATTAAATTAAATTAAAAAAAAAAACTCCTTTTGAAGTAGACACCAAGTGTCCCAGAGCTCCTGGGTTTTGGGTTGTTTTGTTTTGTGGCCACACCAGGCAGTGCTCAGGCCTTAATCCTGGCTCTGGGCTCAGGGAACACTTCTAGTGGGCTCAAGGGACCATACAGAGCACTGTGAATGGAACCTGGGTGGGCCACATGCAAGGCCAGTACCCTAGTGCTGTACCATCACTCTGGCCCCACAGAGCTCTGGCTGTCATAGTTCTTTCCCCACAGGATGGACATGGCAACCTTATGCTGAAGTCTAACAGTGGGCTTTTCTGGAGGAAACTCCACGTGCACTTGAGAGACTGTACAGTGACAAGGAGTATTTCAGAGAGGTCTGTGGTCTGGTGGGTTCACAATGCTGCTCCAGTCCTCTTATGATCTGCATATGGTGTCCTATTCCTTATTTAATTGCAGCTTCTGTGCAAAGGTCTATTTCTTCTTTTGGTTCAGTACACTGCTTTTCTGTATGTTGCTGGGATTCTACTTTTATACGAGTTTTGAATTGGCCTTTCTTCCTAATGTGCAGAATATCTTGGGGGGAGTTAGTTAGGCTACATCCAGCTGTGCTCAGGGCTTACTCCTGGCAGGGCTTGGGGGTGATATGGGGTGCTAGGGATCAAATTCGGGTCAGCCACATGAAGGCCAGTTGCAGTGTTACCACTCTAGCCCCTTTCCATTCATTTTAACCTATTGTCTCAGGATCCAAAACGAGTTTCTTACAGATGTCACGCAGTAGGGTAATCCCCTCTTCCAACTCCAGCCTTCTGACTAGAGAGTTGAATACACTAACATCTAAAGTAACTATAGAGAAGGATAAGCTTCGGCTTGTCTCAGTCCCCCCTGCCCCCGCCCCACTGCCGTCTTTGGTGCTTAATTCGCTGTTTCTACTACACACATCCACTCCCCCTCTCCTTTTCTGGATTTTACATTGTTTTCTTCTCCTCCTCCCCACTCCACCCCACTCCCCTTTCTGCTGCTGCTGTAATGTCCAGAGCCCACACACCCAGTCATGGCACTCACACACCAGCTGCAGTGCATGCACACAGCCCACTACGGCACTCACCAGGGCTCACACAACTGCTACAGTCTGAAGAGTAATACAGAGCAGCGTGGAGAAAGTGCCAGGGATTAAACCCACATTCCCAAATAAGCAAAGCAGGCATTCCACCAAGAGCGTCACATCCTAGGTTCCAAGTTATTTTTTTTTAATGATTACCCAGGCCTCACAATTATCATTTTAAATTTATAATTCTAAGGACTGGGAGAGGGCTCAGTGGTTTTTTTTTCTTTTGGGGTCACATTCAGCAATGCACGGGGTTACTCCTGGCTCGGTACTCAGGAATTACCCCTGGCAGCACTGAGGGTACCATATGGGATGCTGGGGATCGAACCCGGGTTGGCTGCGTACAAGGAAAATGCCCTCTCCACTGTGCTATCGCTCCGGTCCCAGCACAGTGGTTTAAAGCACCTTCCCAGCAAGCACAGGCTCCAAGTTCAGATCCCAGTTCCTCCTACAAGCACTGAGGTGATCCTGACCATGCTGTGAAGAGTTTCTAGTAAAAAGGGGCTGGAAGATAGCTCAAGGCTTAAGAAGCACCCAGCCAATCATGAGTCCTGAGCTTAACTCCCAACATCAAGCACAGATTAAGGTGATTCTGCATTTTTAAAATTTTTGCTTTTTGGGTCACACCCGGCGATGCTCACGGGTTACTCCTGGCTTTGCAGTCAGGAATTACTCCTGCTGGTGCTTGGAGGACCATATGGGATGCCAGAGATCGAACCTGGGTCGGTCGCGTGCAAGGCAAATGCCCTACCTACTGTACTATCGCTCCTGCCCCGATTAAGGTGATTCTGAATACCCCATGGTCAGGGTCTTCAGTGAAAGAAAAAAAAATAAACATATAACAATCTAGTTTGAATTAACAGCAACTTAGATTCAATAGCAGATAAAAAATTCTGCTCCTTTAAAGACTGCCTACCTTATGTTTTTAACACCATCACTATAGCATTGTCCTCCCATTGTCCATCGATTTGCTCGAGCGGGCACCAGAAACGTCTCCATTGTGAGACTTGTTGTTACTGTTTTTGGCATATCGAATACGCCACGGGAGCTTGCCAGGCTCAGCTGTGCGGGCAGGATACTCTCAGTAGTTTGCTGGGCTCTCCAAGAGGGACGGAGGAATAGAACCCGGGTCAGCCACGTGCAAGGCAAATGCCCTGAATTATATCTTTGTATGTTATATGCCCAGAAGATAGCTTTAAAATTATTTCTTATGCATTTGTCTTCAAGTCAGATGGGGTAAGAAAGAGGTACAAACCAAAATACACTACAGCTTCTTCTGAGAAAAACTATGACCACACTGAGTCTGCACCCCGCCTTGCTCCCAAGACAGGGCCTTCTAAGTACTTTGTACCAGTCCTCTGTCCCCTGCCTGGTACCCTTCTAAGCCTGTTTCTTTCAGGTTTTTCCTTTTTTCTGGAGCTGGTCCTATCTGCTACTCCTATCTCACACCACTCCCTCACATTTAGCGGCCAACCCGGGTTCGATCCCCAGCATCCCATATGGTACCCTCAGTGCTGCCAGGGGTAATTCCTGAGTACAGAGCCAGGAGTAACCCTGTGCATTGCTGAATGTGACCCAAAAAGAAAAAAAAAACACTGAGCCCTCTCCCAGTCCTTATAATTATAAATTTAAAATGAAAATTGTGAGGCCTGGGTAATCAATTAAAAAAAAAATAACTTGGAACCTAGGATGTGACACACAAGGTGATATCACCTGGCCCAGTGCAGTGCTCAGTGCTTCCTACCTCCAGCCCCCATTCCACCTGAAAGGCTCTGGTGAGCTTGTCTGGAGGGCAGGACTGCTGGCAGTGAGCACCCAACTTTGGTTCACATGGAACACTCACCTTTTGCCTCCAGTGTTCAAGGACAGTGGGTTGAGGGTACTCAGCTAACGATTTTTCCTGAGAAGAAATGTCATCCACTCTCTCTACTTTCAGCTTTCAGGGAGTCACGGTCTTCCCACAAAGCTGTCTGTGAAGAGTCATTTCTGGGGTAGTGGGAAGACTCTGGCTCTATCTCTAGGTTCCAGAAGTTTTAATAATGAGACCATGTGTGGGACTTTTGAGTCCCACACCTGGATGTAAAGAATAGGGTCTTTGCCCCCTTCATTTTATTTATTTAGGCACTGTGATTTACAGTACTCTTAATGTGTCAGGAATATCCTGCTGCTGCCCCTACCAGCCCCTTCACCATTATCTTTATGTCCCCTCACACCACTCCCTCACATTTAGCTAACTCAGTTCTAGAGGCAGATTCTCAGAACATGTTGCCATTAACCATTGTTTATTCCCTTAATATTATATACTCCGAATAGGAGACATCATTTAGTACCCGTCCTTCTATCTTTGACTTACTTCATTCAGCCTGGTGTCCTCCAGTTTCATCTAAAATGCAGTGAACTGCCGGATTTCATCTTTTCTTGTAACTAAGTAGGATCCCATTGTGTACATATACCACAACTTCTTTATCCACTTGTCTGACCTTGGACACGTGACTCGTTTCCAGATCTTGGCGACTGTGAACAGTGCAGCAGTGAGCACAGGAGTCCAATTATCTTTTAGAATTGATATTTTGAGGTTCTTGAAATAAACACCAAGAAGTGGAAGAGCTGAGTCATATGAAAACTCACTTCTTAATTTTTTCAGAAGTCTCCATACTGCTGAACCAGACATTCTCGACAGAGGATGAGGGTTCCTTTTCCCATCATTCCCCACCAGCACTGGTGGTTTCCAGTAATTTTGATGTGTGCCATCCTCATTGTCATTTTATTTTGCTTTTTCCCTGATAAGTAAAGAACATTTTTTTCATATACATACTGGCCATCTGTATAACTTCTTTAGAAAGTGTCTGTTCAGCTCTGCTCCCCATTTTTCAGATGGTGTTTTTTAGAGGTCTTTGTTTTAAATTCTGTGAGTGCCTTATAAATCTTGGACGTTAATCCTTTGTCAGATGTAAAAAAGTGATTATTTTCTCCCACAGTAAGGTGTATTTTGTTGGGGGCATGTCAATGATGGTCAGGGTCTATTCCTGACTGCACTCAGAAGTGACTCCCGGCTGTGCTCAAAGGACCATTCGTGGTGCTAGGGCTTTAAGCCAGGGCCCCGTCACCTTGGCTTCATGTAAGGCAAGTGCCTTATCTCCTAGAGCACTCTCCAGCCCAGTAGTGTGTCACTTTATAGACTAGTGGCTTTCATCAAATCTGGAGGGTTTATGAGCCCAGTTCTTCAAATATTCCTTCTGCCCCTTTCTCTCCCTCTCCTCCCATAACTCTTTGTTTCTTTCTTCCTTCGTATAAATTGGTCCACTGGGTATTCCTTCTCTCTGACGCTCATTTTTCTTTATCCTTCTGCTCCTCCAACAAGATCATTTCAACTGACCCACCTTCAACTTTGCAGGTTCCTCTTCTGCCTACTCACATTCCTGATGATGCCTACAAGCCTCCATTTCAGCTTTAGAATGTTTGGTTCTCAATACTTTATCCTTTTGTTGATACTACCCATTTGGTGAGACATTCTTCTGTTTCCCTTTCATACCACTCCGTTGATCTTTTTTGGGTAATAGAAGCACACCCAGCAGTGCTTGGGGGCTACTTCCAGATCAGTGCTCAGGATCAATTGTGGAAGTGCTCAGGGGACCAAGCAATGACAGAGATCAAATGAAGTGTGTGCTCCCGCTCACTGACCTATCTCCACACCCATCCATGAATCTTTTTCTTTCTGCATATTTATAATCATTTCTCAGTCTCTACTATGCCAGCTGCCTGGACTTTCACAGGAATACCAACAGGTTGTGCGAATGAGCAACTCTTTTCCTTACTCCAAAGCTCTGATCAGACTGAACAACTGGGGCCCTTCTGCAGCTCAGGTTCTCCTTCCTCCGGATTTACCTCCGTTGCTTGTAGGTGGCAATTGTTTCCTTGGAAAGTGTTGTAAACAACTTTGTTGGTGCTGTTGTCTCTGTTGTGCATGGTCATATAGTCTAATAGCAAGCTGGCAGTTTCCTCAAACCAGGGAACCACAAAGAAAAGGTCCAGCTCCCCTTTCTTCTGAGTTGGTGGCACCTCCATCTGGATGAGCCATTCACAGCTCTGCCTCTACCTTTTACTGCATGGAGCTCAGAGGTCAGACTGAAGCGAGAGTGGAGGTCTCTATGACCACACTGAGTCTGCACCCCGCCTTGCTCCCAGACAGGGTCTTCTAAGCACTTTGTACCAGTCCTCTGTCCCCTGCCTGGTACCCTTCTAAGCCTGTTTCTTTCAGGTTTTTCCTTTTTTTTCTGGAGCTGGTCCTATCTGCTGCTCCTTGATGCAGTGCCCATAGCAGCTTCATCTGCTTTGCAAGGATTTAGTTTGTTGGCTTTTTGTTTTGGGATCCCCCCCCCCAGCAATGCTCAGGGGCTACTCCTGGCTCTGCACTCAGGAATCACTCCTGATGACGCACGGGGGACCATACGGGATTTCGGGGATCTAATCCGGTTGGCCACATTCAAGGCAAGTGCCCTACCGACTGTACTATCTCTCCAGCCCCCTCCCTGGGAGGATTTTGATAAACATAATCGGGGAGCCCCTTCCAGTCCTGAGAACATTTCCAAATATGCACAGTGCACGTCTCCAAGACACCTAACTGCGTCTGGAAAATGAGGCGCTCTGCTCTGTCTCCAGTGCCAGCAGCTGCCCAGGATGGATGCTGCCCACCTCCTCCCCTGCCCCCACACCATGAAAGAGCTGGGAGTAGGGTGGAGGGTCGGCCGACTCCATGCTTTTCTACTGGAGCTTGTGGTGACCTTTGTGATCAGTTTTCATGTTCTCCTTTTCTGAGATATATATATATGTATATGTATATATTTTATCAACAGACCTGATGTTCTTACAGATAGCTGATATCCTGGGGTTGTCATTCAGTGACATCCAACACCCTCAAACTCTGGGGGTCCTGGAGAACTCTGGAGCCTGGCTTCTTCACCCAGCCTGTCTCTACCCACCCACTTGACACCCCACCCTCTGGGTTCCCCACATCTCTGGGCCGCAAACCCTCACATCTTTCTGCCTTCTTAGTGTGGGACCTGAATCTATCTTCTCTAAATATTTCCCCACCCTACAGACGCTCTGTCCGCTCCTCCACCTGTCCCTGCTTCATATGTGTCCCTGCCCCTTCCCACACCCTGCATGTTGTCTCTTGGATGCTGCACCTACCCTGATTTCTCTGCGCTCGTATGTCTGAGCTGTGACTATCACACACACATGCCCATCCCCATTTTCTATCAGCAAACAGCACCATCCCACAAAGTCATCAACCAAATCCTGGGGCACCTCCTCCTGCCCCTTCTTTTCTCCATCTTTGCGTCCTGTCTATCCTGTCTCCTGCCTGAGCTGCTGTGCCCTGGATTCCAAAGGGACATGAAAATCTACTAGGACCCCTTAAGTCCCGCCCTGCAGTAGGGCACCCCACAGTGACTCAGGAGCTGCCACAGTGGACAGAGCATTGCAACCCCTATGTGGCCACCTCAGTCAAAATAGTCTTGAGGGGCTGCTGGGGGCAGGGGATGAAGATCAGAGCACATGGCTGCACCCCAGGTTCACCGCACACCACAAAACCCAGAGTGAGCAGAAAGGACAGACCTGGAGCATCCATTGTGAGGACGTTGCCAGGAGGAGGCAGCCTGCCCCACCGAATTTTCCTGGGGCCCCGGGGCTAGGTGAGCCTCAGGCTCTCACACTAAATGCCCCCAGACCCCGGGGTCGAGCTCACCTGGATCAGGCCTGCCGCAGGGTTCCGTCTCTTCTCGAAGTGCTTCTGCCGGTGCTGCTCCTGCACCTTCAGGGCAAAGCCGGAGCCCAGAATACCCTGCAAGGCTCCAGGTCAGACCGCCCAGGGCACCACGACTCCCACACACCTGCACACAGCCCACCGTTTCCCTCATCTAGACCCACCCCTCAGACCCTCCCCAGAATCCCCAACTCCTCCCCTCAAACCCACCCAGGGACCCCAACATCACCTCCCCTCAACCCACCTAGGGACGCCAAACATCCCCCTCATATTCATCCAAAGACCCCAACTCCTGCCCTCAACCCACCCGGGGACCCTCAGTTCCTCCCTCAAGATCTCAAGATCCGCCCAGGGACACCCTTCTCCTCCCTTCAGACCTGCCCAGGGACCCACAACTTGTCCCTTCAGATTTGTGTGAGGGCCCCCGACAACTCCTCTCAGATAATTCAGGGACTTGCAAGCCCTCCCCAAAAATTTACCCAAGAACTTCCAACCCTCCCCTCAGGTCTATCCAGGGACTCCAACTCCGCCCACCAGATTCATCCAAAGACCCCGAACTCCCGCCTTCAGATCTACCCAGGGGCTCCCAATTCCTCCCACCAGACCGACTCGGGAACCCAAACTCCTCAGAACTGCCTGGGACCTCCAACACCTCCTCCTCATATTCTGTCAGCGGCTCCTCCCCTCAGAGCCGCCCGGGGACCCCCAACTCCTCCCCTTAGGCCCTCTTGGGGACCCCCAACTCCCCTCGGACCTGCCCAGAAACCCAACCCACCTCATCTGAGTCAGCGCGACCAGGGCGGAGTCCTGTCGCCTCAGAGCGGACTCTCCAAAGACCCCGCCCACTGCCCTCTAACCCGCCAAACCCGCCAAGCCCCGCCCACTCTCCCAACTAACCTGCCAGACCCCGCCCACTTCCTCTAACTTGTCAAACCCCGCCCACTCCCCCCAACCCGCCAGACCCCGCCCACTTCCCCCGCTAATCCGGCAGACCCCGCCCATCTCTCCTCTAACCCGCCAACTCCCTCCCACTTCCCCTCTGACCCGCCAGACTCCGCCCACCTCCCTCTGGACAGGTCAGAAACCCCGCCCACATTCGCGTAGAATGGCCCGGAGACCCCGCCCACCTCCCAGAGACCCGCCCCGGCCCTGCCCACTTCCCCGTGACTCTACGGAGACCCCTCCTGACCGGCCTTGGGGAGCCCCCACCCCACACCTGCAGTCCTAGTTCTCTGAGGACAGGCTGGGCGCGCCTGGAGGCCCCGCACTGCCCCTGGGGCCCTGGGGCCCCTGACGAGCCCTCCCTGCCCGCGGCTGGTTCCTGCAGGGTCCCAAGACTCACCGCGGGCAGGGCGAAGAAGGAGACGCCGATGAGGGTGAAGGTGGCGGCCAGCAGCCTCCCGTTCCAGGTCTGGGGGTACTTGTCCCCGTAGCCAATGGTCGTCAGGGTGATCTGGGACAGCAGTGCCACTCTGAGCCCCACAGCCCTGCTCTGGGCAGGACCCTGCCCCCACACTGGGGCTCCCCGGACAGCAGCCAGAGCTGGGGCGCACACCTGGCACCGCAGAGGCACCCCCGGCCGCCCCCGAAGCCTTCCCCGAGGCTCTGTCCCCTCCCCAGCAGGCCGGGGACCCCTCCGGGCATAGGAGAAAGGCCAGCCCCGCGCAGGGGACTGACAGGTTTGGGATGGGGGTGGCTGGGGGCGCAGGGCACCCGTGGAGGAGGGGATCCGGGCAGTGCAGGCCCGGAAACAGCCAGGCAGAGGGTGGCGGCCACCGCTGGCCCTTGAAGGCGCAGACCCCCAGTACGGCACACACTGCCAGGAGCACTGCTCCCAAGAGCCCCACAGAGCGGCTGATGCCCGCGCCCTGGCCCCCTTCCTCAGCCTGGCACGAACCATGCCATGCAGGCCGCCCCTTGGCAGACAGGGCTCTGTCCTCTCCAGTACAGAGGCCACACGCAGGCAGGCGGGAGGGAGGGAGGGAGGGCCGGCCAGGGGCTCCCCCAATCTCAGCACCGCCGGCACCACCTCCCCCCGCGCCCGAGACAAGCCCGCTGGGCCCTGGCACCCAGGCGGGAGGTGGGGCCCTGAGGGAGGATGACCAGGACTCACCAGGCCCCACCAGAGCGCGTCCGCGTAGGTGTCGAAGTGGTCGTTCTCGCCCTTCTCGGCCAGGTACACCAGGAACGAGGCCAGGATGAGGCAGAGGAAGCCAATGTACCAGGCAGTGACCAGTTCCTGCAAGACAGAGCGGCCGGGTGCAGCGCGGGGCAGGAGGACCAGCAGTGGCGCCCGAGCCCAGCGCCCTGCCCCTGCGGGCGCACCTTGCTGTGCGCGTACACCACCGAGCCCAGGAGCTTCCAGGTGCCGCCGCGCCGGTCCATGCGGATCATGCGCAGGATCTGGAGGAAGCGGAGGCTGCGCAGCGCCGAGGTGGCGAAGACGTTGCCCTGGGAGCCCGCGGCCAGCACGGCGATGGAGGCGATGAGAACCATGATGTCTGCGGGGAGGAGCGTCTGACCCGCGCGGCCCGCCCGTCCTGCCCCGCCCCCTCGGCGCCCAGCGTCCGCCCGGGCAGGTGGGCAGCGGCGCAGCCCTCGGGTGGGGCCTCACCAATCACGCAGAAGGGCTTCCGGGCGAACTTGAGCCGCCCCCTCCAGCCCCGGTACCGGCAGCAGCAGCCCGCGGCCCAGATGCGCACGAAGTACTCCACCCCGAACACCACGATGGTGACGATCTCCTGGTGGTGGGAGAGCCAGGCTGAGCCCAGGCAGCGGCAGCTCAGGACAGAGGCCGGCGGGCCTCGGGCCACCTCCTCGGACCGGCTGCCACAGCCGCCCAGTGTGGCACAGCCTCCCCGCCTGCCTGCCAGGCACGGGCGGCTGGGGGGGAGGGGAGGCCGTGGGGGCCACCAAGATGCAGCATCAGCATCAGGGGACGCTGGAAGGAGCCTGGGGTCCCGGGGAGCCTCTCGGGGCACGGCGGTGGGGGAGGGCACGGACGCCACCACGGCTCACCAGGATGTAGAGGGCACCCTCCGAGCTCTTCTCGTACTCTTTGATGGTGGAAAACACCGACAGCACGAGGCAGGAGAAGACCAGCAGGAACCTGGGGAGGGACAGGGCTGCGGTGACGGGGCCGCCTTCTGCTCCCGGGGCCTGTGGGACCTGGACTCTGCGGGCAGCACCCCCACACTCACCCGGCAGTGAGGCCATGTGGGAGGGAAGCAGTCGCGGTCCTAAACCGCAATTAATTTCCTCCTCTCATTAGTCAGTTTGTTCAATTAACATCTGGGCGTCTCCGGTGCCTCCTGCTCCCCCCGCCCCCGGAGGAAGCGGGCACCCAGTACTGCAGGAGCACCCTGCCTGAGCTGTGGGAAGGGCCCCCGACCAGCCCACCTCACCTTGCGGTGTGGGGAGCGGGGGTCTCCTGCGGCTTGCCGGGCAGGAGAGGCGACTGGGCAGAGAACCGGCAGAGGGAAGAGCCGGAGGAAAGGCCTGTCACGGGGCCCAGGGACACAACACGGGGAGCCCCAAACCATCCCGAGAGGCGCCCTAAGGCCAGCCCCCCCCCCCCCCGCTGGACAAAGCGCAGAACAAAAGGCCGGGTCCCACAGCAGGCCCAGGGGTGTCGGGTGCCCCTGATGTCATCCCAGCACAAGGCCCAGGGCAGCTCTCGGGGTCAGGGCCGGCCAGCCAGGGCCACTCTGAGCGCACAGGTCAGGCGCAGAGTGCCCTCATCACCACACACTGTGTCCCGCTCACATTGGTGCCCCAGAGACCAGGGCGCCGCCCCCCCATCCCGGCCTGGGCAAAGCGGCCACTCCCCTCACAGCTGGGCAGCCCTGCAGGCAGCAGGCACTGGACGCCCGGGACACTTGCCAGCCTGCACGGAGAGGGCCCTCTCGCCCTGCAGCCTCGAGAGTCACCGCAGGGCGCACCCCTCTCCTGGAACAAAGCGCTGCCGCCTGCTTCCCACCTCGTGTCTGGGGATCAGGCGGGGACCCCCAAGCGCCCGGGAGAGACCCCAGCGGCTCATCTCATGCTGCGCCGCAGAAAAGCGACCCCGCAGGGAGGCGGCTCGCGCTCAGCCCAGTCCTGACGCTCTTGGCGCTGGTGCGGTGGCTGGCCCACAGCGTGAGACATGCCGGACCGGGGGTCACTCCCTTCCGGCAGAGACCCCCACTCCATTGTGTGCACAGTGCAGGCGCTTCGGGGCCAGACCGCCAACGTTCTCTGGTCCCGACCCTCTGCTGCTTGCAGACTCCTTTTTTTTGGTATTTGCATTTTTTAAAAATTTTTATTAGTGAAACACCATGAGGTGCACTTGTAGACTTACAGGTTTTTGTGCCAGGATGGGAGATGCGTGCTGAAAGTAGACTATGGACTGAACATGACTGCCACTCAGTGCCTCTTTTGCAAACCACAGCACCCAAAAGGGAAGAGAGAACAAAAGGGAATGCGCTGCCACAGAGGCGGGGTGGGATGCTGGCATCAGTGGTGTGGAGAATGGGCGCTGGTGGAGGATGGGCACTCGCAGAGTCCTCGAGGCCCCTCTGCTCACACAGGCCAGGTGCCTCTCGCTCTCCCCGCGTCCAGGTGTGCTGCCTCTTGGGCGTGGGCAGCGGTGTCCCCACGGGCTGGTGGCCAGCAGGCTCCAGGGAGCTGGCAGGACGCCTGCTGGCTCAGCACACAGCCGGGGATCCCGCGTCCACATCTCCATGGGCCTCTCCAGAGACGGGGAGCCCCAGGGAGGGCAGAGGTCAGGCCTCCCGGTCCGGCCCATGACACCTGCCTCTGAGACAAAGCAGCCCCGTCACCCACGTCCGCCCTCCTGTGACCGGCCTCAGTCCAGCCCCCAGCAGCCTGAGCCCCACCCCGCTGCAGAGCCCCACCCCACAGGGCCCTGACCCCTCACACAGCGTCCCAGCCCTCTCATGGACCCCAGATCCCAGGGTCCCCAGCTCTGAGTCGCCCATCCCCCAAAGCCACTCAGACCTCTCAGTTGTGAGCCTCAGAACCTCGGCTCCTCCAGCCGGGCGGGTCCATCCTGGGTGGGGCATACCCAGGCTGTCTCCCTGGTCCTACCCAGACGGGTACCCGGCATCACGCCAGCAAGGACAGGGGCACTGGTCACTCAGCCCACACAGCTCCGGGAGCCCCCACGTGCCCGGTGGCCAGCTGCCCCCAGCCTCTGCAGGAATCCCCCCGCAGCCCTTGCCACAGGAAGGGCCGCGGGACCCTGGGTCTCGTTGCAGACGCCCCAACTCTGGCTCAGGGAGACGCAGCACTTAGCAGCTGCGGGCGAGAGACGCCGAGTGGAGCCCTCGGGTCCCCGCCAGGCCCAGCTCAGGAAGCCGCACACTGCAGAAGTCACTTCCCATCCCCGGGGGAGATCGGGGCAGAGGAAAGCCATGGGCAAGGGGGCAGCTACACCTGGAGGACAGTCCAGGCGGGCAGCCGTCCTGGGCAGGGGTTCAGCACCATGGTCAGCACGGGGGGGGGGGCGGGAGCTGGTCTCAAAGGCTGCGGCCACCCCTGCAGGGCCAGCATAGCCAGTGGGCAGTGTGACCCCGTGGCTCCCAGGGCCCCGCCTGAAGGCGACCACCCACTCCCAGGTGGGCCTGCCTCCCGCCCCAACGCTTCTCAGGAAGAAGCGGTTCCTCTCACAACCCCCTGACAGGTATCTCCAGCCTGAAGGGTCTGAGCTAGGTGAGACTGAGGCTGTGGACAGGCCCACGTGGTGGCCCCACGGCAGACCGCCAGGAGCCCCGGGAAGAACTGCAGCTGGCGTCCCACCGTGTGATCGCAGAGGGGCCTCGAGGCTGCCCCCGGCCCCCACGAGGCTCTGGAGCAAGTGCTGCTCTGGCACAGCACCGCACAGTCCTCCCGTTGCTCGAGCAGGCGCCAGTAACGTCTCCATTGTGAGACTTGTTACTGTGTTTGGCTTATTGAATACGCCACAGGGAGCTTGCCAGGCTCTGCCTGGGCTGCTCTGAGCATTCACAAAATCACTCCAAGCACTCCCCCGAATTAAAGAACTGTGTGTAGCCCCGCTGGACCGTAGGAGCACCGTGTCCTCAGACAAGGTCAGCCCAGAGCTGGGCCCTCCACACCCACAGAGGCTGCCGGCGGCCGGCCCTGCCAAAGCAGAGCAGCCGCCGCTGTGGCTACGGCTGCCGCAACGAGGAGTGCGGCCGACCTGCCTCGATCCGCAGCCCAAACAAGGGGCCCCGAGAGGGCCCAGCAGCTGGCCCATGACAGCCCCGGCCAGTGCCCTGCACGCCGAGACCCAAGGGTACTGCAGGACCGAGGGCCCAGCTGTCAGCTCTGAGGGCTGAAGGCCCCGCAGCCCACAGGGAGCCCCCAGGCAACCCGAGAAGCCCCTATCCCCGGGCTGCCTCCCTGACCAGGCCCTGCAGGATGCTCGGGCAAGGGGAGGCTTGCTCCTTCCCATGAACACAGTGCCCTCCCGGCAAGGGAACCTGGGGCGTCTGGAGCTGCACGCAGTCTCGGCCCCAGTGGGTGATGCACTGAGGGGCCGCCGCAGGAAGAGGCGCCCACCGGAATGGGCCCACACCAGGGTGCTCACCACCACACATAGGCGCCGCCTGCAGCCTGGCCTGGGCTCATCAGTGCCCCAGCGGCAGCCGGCTCCCCTCCCCTCCCCCTCCTCCCCCATCTCCTGCTCTCTAACTCCTGCTCCTCCATCTCCTCCTCCTCCATCTCCTCCTCCTCCATCTCTTCCTCCCCATCTCCTGCTCCTCCATCTCCTGCTCCTCCATCTCCTCCTCCTCCATCTCTTCCTCCCCATCTCCTGCTCCTCCATCTCCTCCTCCTCCATCTCCTCCTCCTCCATCTCTTCCTCCCCATCTCCTGCTCCTCCATCTCCTGCTCCTCCTCCTCCCCCCCATCTCCTGCTCCTCCATCTCCTCTTCCCCATCTCCTGCTCCTTTGCCTCTCCAAATATTTCTGGCAGTTCCCTCCTTGTTCACAATATCATTGGCAGCTTCACCCTGTGATGCTCAGGGCTCATCTGGGCCACACCTCATGGCGCTGGGTGCCACATATTGAGTTCAGGGTCTCTTGTGTCCCAGTCTGAGCTCTGCCACTTGAGCCCATCGCCACTCCATGCACTGTCTCTGGGCCCCAAGTCCAAACCAGAGCTGTGTGTATGGTGAAAGGTGGGTGTTGGGATGCTGGAGGGTGTGCCAGGAGGCTGGGGAAGCTGGGAGGCTGGGAGGATGGGAGGATGGGAGGCTGGGAGGCCGGGAGGATGGGAGGATGGGAGGCTGGGAGGCCGGGAGGATGGGAGGATGGGAGGCTGGGAGGATGGGAGGCTGGGAGGATGGGAGGCTGGGAGGCTGGGAGGCCGGGAGGATGGGAGGATGGGAGGCTGGGAGGCCAGGAGGCTGGAAGGCTGGGAGGATGGAAGGATGGGAAGCCGGGAGGCTGGGAGGCCGGGAGGATGGGAGACTGGGAGGCTGGGAGGATGGAGGGATGGGAGGCCGGGAGGCTGGGAGGCCGGGAGGCCAGGAGGCTGGGAGGCTGAGGAGAGGTGAGCCGCTGGGGGGAAGGTGGGAGTCCAGACTGGTGCTCCTGAGCACAGCCTGTGGCGCTGCCTCCTCACAGCCGTCTGGTCTAAGCTGCCATGTCAAGGGGCCAGCCCTGCCCTCCAGCCTCCACCTGCTCAGGACCAGGACACAACCCCTCCGACACCGACCACGGCAGCCCCCTCACACCCCGCTGGGGCTGCCCAGGCAGGTCTCTCACACGTCAGCGTCGTGGGGCCCTACACGGCACCCCCTTGAGCACTCCAGACCTGCTGTGCCTCCTCCCACCCGCCCTCCTCTGGGGCGGCTCTGCCCAGGTCACGGCCTGGAAGGGCCCCACTGCCCTGCCCCTCGCTCCTTGGTGGACATGCACAGGGAGCCCGGCTACTGGTGCGGAGGGCCCCGCGGGAGACCGTGTCTGGAGGTGGAACGCGGAGAGGACACCGCAGGGCAGACCTGGGGGCTCCCCGCTTCAGAGCCTGCCGGGCAGACGTGCTCGTCTGCGGGGGCCTGTGGGGTTAGACTCCCGCCCGGCGCCCGCCGCTGCAGACCGAGTCTCCCCGGAACAGGAACTCTCACAGGCAGATTCGCCTTTTGGGGAATTTCCACAAGATTCTCCAAGTCTTCAATCAATACTGCTCCCTCCTGGGGGCCGCGGGAGGAAGCGGAGAAGCAGCCCCGGGGATCCTGCCCACAGCCCGCAGGCCTCCCCGGAGTGGGGGAGGGGGCCTTTCCCAGGAGAACACAGTGAGTGGGAACACCGCTCACCCTGACGCCTCACAAGGGCACGGCTGTGCCACACAGCCTGCGCCCAGCTCTCAACTCCAAGCCCCCGACGCTGCACCAGACTCTTGCCTCGGTTCCCCCCATGTGAAAACGGGGGAACTCAGCCTGTGAAGAAAGGTCTGAGCCTGGCACGTGGTCTGGCCACCTGAGCTGCAAGAGCTTCAGCAGAGAGGCTGGCCCCCAGCCCCGAGGGTGCCCCACGCCCTCTGACCTGCGCCTCTGCCCGGGGGTGCTGGGGGCAGCATGCCTGAACTTCCAGCCACACCACCGACCCCAGGGACACACAGGGCAGGACCCTGCGGTGTCACCTTCGGGCGGGGGCCAGCCCCATGGGGCTCGGAATCGGACAGCCTGGAGCACCCAGCACTGGGACGCCCAGACCCGGAGGGAGGGGGCTGAGACAGTCCCCACCGCCCAGGCGCATGCCAGGCGACAGCTGCGTCAGGAGACCCCCACCCCCACCGAGGCAGGACTGGGCCCCAGCGCAGAGGCTGCGCAGATGCCTGGGGGGGGCCCCCCCGAGAGGGTCCAGCAGGCCTGGGCCGGCAGGGGGCCGGAGAGGGGCTCCGCGCTGGGGAACCCAGGCCCCCCGCCCCCGCCCCCGGGACCCTGTGCGGGCAGGGAGGCCTGGGCCCTCCACCCCCGGCGCCCCCGCCCGCCCGCCCGTGGGCGCCTGCTCCGCACCGGGAGTGGGGCGGGCGGCGCGGGGGCTCGCGATCCGGGGGACCCCCGGCCGGGCGCGCGCCCCCCACGCCCCATCCCCACAAAATGGCTGAGTGGGGGGACCAGCGGCGCGTCCTTTGTCCCCGCACTCACACGTAGGCGTGGTAGATGAAGGCCCAGCCGCGCGGCCGCTCCAGCACGTTGTAGAGGAAATTCTGCAGCCTGCGGTACACGGCGTTGCGCTTGGGGGCCTTGCCCGCGCCCGCGGACGCGCGCGGCTTGCTGAGGATGCTGCCGCGCTTGGGCGCCTCGGAGCCCGCGATCAGCAGCGCGCCGTCGCGCGTGGACTCGGCGGCGCCCGCGTCCAGCCCCACGAAGCCCACCTTGAGCTTCTTCTCGCCGCCCGGGCCGGGGTACACGCCGCCGTTGCGCGACTTCTGCACCATGGTGCCGGCGGGCCGGAGCCGCGCGCCCCAGCCCCGCCGCGCCGCGCCCCGCCCGCCGCTCGGCCCGCCCCCCGTTAACCCCTCGGCGCCCGGCGCGCGCACGCGTGTACCGGCGCCGGCCGCGCGCACCCACGTGCGTGCCCACACCTGCCCGCGCGCGCGCGCCCACGCGACACATCCGTGCGCACGCCCACACGCGTGGCCGCCCGGGCGCCCGCCCGCGCGCGCGCGCACGGTCGGCTCCGAAGCGGCTGCTCCCCGGGCCGGGCCGGGCCGGGCTGCGAGGGGCCTCCCCCGCCTGCCTCCCCGCTGCTGCCCTGCCCGGCTGGCCGACAAGCCAAGGTCGGTTCAAGGGTGCCCACCCCGCCGCTCCCCTGCCCCTGCCCCGCTCTTCTCCGCTCACCTCCTCGCCGCCTCCCTAGCTGCCTCATCACCTCACCTCTTTACCACCTGATGCCTCCCCGCCTCCCCGCCTCCCCCCTTCAGCCCCTCACCTCTTCAGCCCCTCACCACCTCACCCCCTCACCTCTTCATTCCCTCCCCATCCTTCCCCTTATCCCCTCACTGTCTCATCCCTCACCACCTCACCGCCTCACCTCTTCATTTCCTCACCTCCTCACTCCCTCACCCCCTCACCATCTCACCGTCTCACCCCCTCACCTCTTCATTCCCTCCCCATCTCACCCCTTTACCACCTCACTGCCTCACCCCTCACCGCCTCACCCCCTCACCACCTCACTGCCTTACTACTTCACTGCCTGACCCCCCCACCTCTTCATTCCCTAACCAACCTTCTCCTTTATCTCCTCACTGCCTCAGCCCTCACCGTCTCACCCCTTCACCTTCTCACCTCTTCATTCCCTCACCTCCTCACTACCTCACCCTCTCACCACCTCACCTCCTCACCCCCTCACCTCTTCATTTCCTCACCATCCTTCCCCTTATCTCCTCACTGCCTCACCCCTCACCACCTCACCGCCTCACCTCCTCACCTCTTCATCCCCTAACCGTCTCACCCCTTCACCCTCTCACCACCTCACCGCCTCACCCCCTCTCCTCTTCGTTCCCTCACCATCCTTCCCCTTCACCTCCTCACTACCTCACCCCTCACCACCTCACCGCCTCACCGCCTCACCTCTTCATTCCCTCACCATCTCACCTCTTCACCTCCTCACTGCCTCACCCCCTCACCTCCTTGCTGCCTCACTGTCTCACCACCTAATCGCCTTACCACCTCACCTCCTCACCTCCCACCTCACCTCTTCACCATCCCTGGGCTCCCGCAGGCTGCCCGCCTTGGCACTGGCAGCTGAGTAGGCCAGAGGTCCGCCAGCCAGCCTGCCGGTCTCTGCCTGAGAGAGGACCGAGCATTGGTGGAGCCGTGCACCTGCGGGCCCTGTGCCCCCCGAAGGCCGCCCACGCTCGGCAGCAGGCCACCTGGGCCAGCTGAGGCAGGGTCCACTGCAAGGGAGGCACATGGCCCACACTGCAAGGGAAAGGGCCTCCCGGTCGTGAGCAGAAGCCGCCGTCGGGGCCCAGAGCCAGGCCCTGGGCAGAGGCCACGGCCCCACAGAGCACGACCTTCCCCCGGGCCCGATGCGTCTGCCACGGTCTGGCCACCCGCGTGCCCCACTGGAGTGACCCAGGCGCACTCCCAGATGAAGGAGCAGGCCAGCCGCTGTCCGTTCAGCACCACCACAAGGCTGCCTGACCGGGCACCCTCCCGCCCTCCGGGCAGCCCTGCGGCCGGGGAAGGAGCTGACTTCTCACTGGACCCCACCTTGGCGCCATGGCCTGCGTATGCCCAGGGGACTCCCCAAGCCTGGCCTGATGGGGATCCTCTAGGTGTGGTCAGTGGCATCTGGAGGCCTGAGCTGTGTAGTGACGGGGGCGGGGACGGTGGGGGAGGCTGCAGGCCACCCCCGCATGAGCGATGTGGCTCTCAGACAGCCGAGCCACACACCAGTGTCCAAGTGCTCTGTCTCTCCCCGCCCCCACTCCCCCCACGCGGGAAGAGCCAGCTCCCGTTGCTTCCGGTCTCGGCGCCTCCAGAAGCATCCAGAGCGCCAGAGACAGCCGTGCCAGAAACTCGCCATCCCGGGAAGGAGGCGGCTTCCCGGCTCTGCAGCACGGTCCAGAATCTGGACAGCAGGACGCGTCCTCCCAGGGTTCCCGCCCCTCCCCCACGGAATTTTCCGCTCCTGGGAGGGGGAGGGAGGAGGAGGAAGGGCTGTGTTTAGCCTGCTCAGAGCACTACTGTGGAGCAGGAAAGCATTGATTTTCTCCCAGGCCCTCCGTGGGAGTCAATACAAATTTAATTTATAGAGTTTCAAAAGGGGCTAGAGTAGCGCTCTCTCTCTCTCTCTCTCTCTCTCTCTCTCTCTCTCTCTCTCTCTCTCTCTCTCTCTCTCTCTCTCTCGCCAGCTCCTGGCCCACCCTCCGGCCAGGGCAGATGCAGGAAGAATGAAGAAGGCTCAGCAGCCGCGCGGCCTGGGTCTACCCCAAAGGGCAAGGAGCAGCTCAGAGGCCCCCGGCAGCGCCTGCCGTGGTTGTCGCAGGCTGACATGTCCTGTCCATGGTCACAGCTCGTCCCCGGGCAGAGGAGGGGTCCAGAGTGCTCCTGCCTCCCCTTGTCCCGCCCCTGCCCTGGCCCCCTCGTGCGTCTTCTCACCCGTGCCCTGCAACAGCTTCTCCCTCACACCACACACCGACCCTGTGGTGGTCGAGTCGCCCCCGGGCCCCTGAGGCTGCGTGACTCAGCAGACAGCCAGGCTTTGCGTGTCCCTCCGCCAGACAAGACCTGGCCAAGCCCCGGGTCAGCCCCGGAAGACTGCCTGTGTGAGAGCTGGCGTGCAGCGGGCTGCGGCTCAGGAGCGGCTGCTGGGCCAGCGGGCATGGCCACGGGAGGGGGCACGGAGACAGGCACCTCGCCAGCAGGGCGGTCAGCCGCCTGCCCACACGCCCGCCGCCGCCCGCCCAGGCTCCCAGAGCATCGTACCTGCGAGCCGGCTGTCCAGAGCTGTCTGGCCCTGCCCCTCCACACTCGGTCACTGAGGGGACAGGCTGGAAACGCTGACCAGCCAGCCAGAGACACAGGTCAGAGTCAGGGCCAGGGTGTGGGGCCATTTCCTGGGCCTGGCCCTTGGTCACTGCACACAGCCCCTCCTCTCGGCTGCACGACCTTGAGCAGGACAAGGACAAACTGCCATGCACAGCAGCTCGGCGGAGCGCTCCTCAGGGGGCCCATGGCCTCCCTCCTGCACAGCCACTGGGGGCTGCAGCATGGCCATCCCCAGCCTGGCAGACCTGTCATTTGCAACCCCAGCCTCGAGCACCAAGCCAGCCTTGAGTGAGCTGGGCGCACAGCCCGACGCCACAGTGGATGTGAGGACGTCGCAGAAGGAGCAGGGGGGGGGCGGGGAGGCGAGTATTGGTGTGCAAACCTTCCCACTGTGGAACCCTGAGCATGGTGGGTGGGACAGAGCATCACCGACGCGGACACCCTCTTCATCACGTGCCCAGATTAAAATGTAAGACGGGATGGCGGCCGGCGTGAGGCAAAGTGGGGGAGGGGGGCTTTTGCCTTGTTCGATCCCAGCACCCCACGTGGTTCCCCGAGCGTCGCTGAGAGTGATACCTGAGCACAGAACCAGGAGCAAGCCCTGAGCACCGCTGGGTGTGGCCCAAATAGCAAAAAAAGAAAAGAAAGAAAGAAAAAGAAAAAGACCCAGAGGCACCCAGATATAAGATCAGCTACCAGCGATGAGGCCCCCACACGGCCTTGGAAGGTGGGATGGGACCGTCTGCACATCTTGGCAGTTAGAAAGAAAAGAAACTGAGCCTGTAACTGCACATGGGGCAAGGCCTCAGCCCACACGGCCTTCACCCTGGGGAGACTGGCACAGGTGTGCCGAGGGGTTTCGCCCCAGCAGCAGCCCCAGGGGACAGAGCCTCGTCCTCCTTGGCTACAGGCAACTGTGACAGGGATGGGCCTAGTGATCTCTGCATTTTCCTTGTGGTGATGTGAAGTCATGACGATCTCAAAACAGAACTTAAACAGTCAGTGTTAAGTGTCCCTGCAGACAGGTGGATTTCCTGCTGACGCTCATTTCCCGAGAAAGGGCAAAGGGTCTGGGCTGTGGGGGATGCAGGGGTCGGGCCAGGGGTGAGGTCTTCAGGGCAGTGGCCACCTCCCAGGGACTCAGCACAGGGAGGGGCTGGAGACAGGGAAGACGGCAGAGAGGTGGGAAGCCGCCCCGTGAGGGAGAGGAGGGCTGTGGGAGGACCACCGCATGGGGGACAGGCCTCTCCCGAGGGGGGCTGACTCACACGCAGGGCAGCTTGCAGGGGGCCTCAACCTGGCGGGGGGCGGCGGCATGCCCAGCCCATGCCCACAGAGCTGGGCCTGTCAGTCAGAGTGGGGCACTGAGAAGGGCACGCTGGCACGAGGGTCAACTCTCAGCAGCCCCTCCAGGCGCTGGACACAGCAAAGAAAGCGGGTGCTCTGGCACCTCAAGTCCAGAATCAGCCCTGAGAAGGCCACGGCACAGGTGTCCCTCCAGAAACCAGGACCCTCCTCGGGGATGTACGCAGGCCCCCTGCCTGCTCGGAGAGGCAAGTGTGCACGAGTCCGACGGAGAAGCACCGGCGCAGAGCCCCCCGCCCCCCGGGGCCCCCGCGCGCTCCCCCAGCCTTCTCCTTGCCCTCCACTCCCCGCAGCCAGCCGTCCGCATGGCCAGGCCACTGAGCTCCTGCTGACCTCATGGAGAAGGCACACGGCCACCCCCTGCGCAGCCTGGGATGTCCCAAGAGGGGGGACTGCGCCCCCTCTGCAGGCGACGGGTGGGCTTAGCTCGGGCACTGTGGGGGCTCCCTTGCTCTGGTCACTTTCTGCCCAGTCCAGGCCCGAGCCTAGTTGGGGGGAGAGGCAGCAGACGAGTGGAGGCTGAACATTCCAGCCGCCCAGCTACCCCCCACTACCAGGACCCCAGCCTGGAACCAGGACTCCAGCCGGAACCAGGACACAGCCCAGAGCCAGGACTCGGGCCTGGAACCAGGACACAGCCCGAAACCAGGACCCCAGCCCAGAACCAAGACTCAGCCCAAAAACAGGACTCCGGCCCGAAACCAGGATACAGCCCAGAGCCAGGACCCCAGGCCAGAACCAGGACACAGCCCAGAGCAAGGACCCGGGCCTGGAACCAGGACACGGCCTAGAGCTAAGACCCCAGCCTAGAACCAGGACGCAGCCCGAAGCCAGACCCCAGCCCGGAACCAGGACACAGTCTGGAACCAGGACCCCAGCCCGAAACCAGGACACAGCCCAGAGCAAGGATACAGCCCAGAACCAGGACACAGCCCGGAGCCAGGACTCGAGCCTGGAACCAGGACACAGCCCAGAGCCAGGACCCCAGCCCAGAACCAGGACATAGCCCGGGACCAGGAGCCCAGCCCAGACACAGCCCACATGACCTCCTGGTCAGCACCAGAGGGGAGGTAGGGGCTGCCTGCAGCCACCCACAGGCACCACCCAGGAACTCAACCCTGACGCCAGCCAGCAAGTCAAATAGGGCCGCACACACATGGGCCCACACACCCGCACACACGTCACACACACGCACATTCACACCTTCATGTGTTCACACACCGTATCCACACCCATGAAAACGCATGTTCAGCCATGCAGGCATGCATTCACACGCACAGGCCCAGTCCCCAGGGCTGCAGACCCCCGCCGCAGAGCCCACAGTGGCCTGGGGCCCACGGCCACCAGCACCACACCAGCACTGGGCACTGGGCTCCCGCTGACTCATCCCCCGCCACAGAAGCGGCGGCCCCTGGGGGACTGCATGGCAGCTCCTGCTCACGGGACACGGCGTCCCTCCACGCTCAGCCTGGGTCCCCCACGTGGTCTGGGCTGCGGAGCCCATTGTCGCCTTGCACAGGGTCCCCTGCCCGGAGCTCAGGGAGTGAGGAAGGCTGCTAGGGCAGGGCCAGGGAGCAGGCGCTCTGGTCAGCACCCAGGAGGGCAGGGGAGACACGGTGCCCGGTGGTGCCTGTGGGGCTCAGGGCTGACTCGGCCCAGCTGCTGGGTGTCCGCACCCTCACACAAGCCCTGGGGACCACCACAGTGCCCATAGGCCGCTCCTCACCCTCCCCAGGGGCCCAGGGTCCAGGTGGGGAAGCAGGGGCTCACTCTGCCAGCCCCCTGCAGCCTCTGCCCCAAGAGCACGGGTGCTCCAGAGGCCAGGCCCAGCCAGCGAGCACTGGGGCCCCCCGGGTCAGCTGTGCTGGGCAGGTAAGACCCACTTCACCACACACCAGACTCGGCTAGGTCAGCAGGAAAATCCTGGGAAAAAAGCTTGTGTGCTGCCCCCCAGTGGACACTGATACTACTGCAAGTCCCATGGAACCTGGTCTGCTTGCAGCCACAGGTGTCAAGGGAGCTGGGTCCCAGAGCTTGGACTTCTTGGCCTGCTTTTGTCTCCTCACCCCAGAAAGGTCGAGATGCCACGACCCACCCAGCCATGCCTTCATCACACTCTCTACTTGTTACGGGAAGTGACCCATCCTCTCAGCCCTGGAAACAGGGACTGGGGACTCTGCAGGGTTCTAGGAGGGTCCTGGAAGTTCTGGGAATATTCTGGGAATATCTGAGGAATCTGGGAGGTTCTGGAGTAACCCTGGAAGCACTGGGGGGGGGAGTCTGGGAAGATCCGCGGGGGTCTTGGGGGATCTGCGCCCCACCCAGAAGGGCACCCACCAGGGCCGGTGCTCCCTTGAGGTGGGCAGGAGGCTGACAACACCCTGGCCGCTCTGGGAACGGGACCTCAGGGGCGATTTCACCACAGTGACGTCCACACTGAGTGTGCCAGGGGACAGCGGCCTCCTCTCCAGCAGGAGCATCTCTCCGGCTGGCTGGTGTCCTGGGCTGGCCACGTCCACACAGGACTGAGTGATCCCGGATTCAGGGGTCCAGGCCATGCTCCTGGGGGCGGGATGTGGGGTCCTGGACACAGGCTCCAGGAAAGACTGATCCCCCTGTCCTGGGGGCACCTTCCTGGGGGTCGGAGCTCTGGGACAGGGAGACATCTGTGTGCTTGAGACCCTCCCTCATCAGAGCCTGCACAAGTGCTCTCTGGGCTGCCTCCAAGCTGTGATCTCCAGGCCCCACCTCTGGGACAGGACCCAGTAGCCCCTTCCTGGCCCTGCCCGCATGGGCTCCCTGGGGCCTCAGGGCGGGGCGACGCAAATCAGCCGGGCTATGCAGTGTCCCTAGCGGGGCCCTGGGTTCTGGGGGTGGGAGGCAGCAGCTGTGCAATAAGGCTACGAGCTGCCCAGAGAGTCCCAGCACCGATGAACTGCCATGTCTCACTTTGTCCCAGCACCACGTGCGAGCTCATGGGGCGCCTCTCTGAGGCAGGACGCCGAGAGTTCCTGTGGCCCAGCACTGGTCGCTGCAGCCGCAGTTGGGAACACTGCCCCCTCCTTCAGGGGGCTCAGTGTCCCGCAGGGACTACACTGGGGTGGGGCAGCCGGACACAGCAGGCCGCTGGTGGACCCGGGGGTGCAGCTCGCCGGCCTTGCGAGGAGCCTGCGCACCATCCCTTGTGTGGGGGATCCCGGGAGGGAGGTGCAGAGGCCGCGGCTGCCTCGTGGGCGGAGAGCGCCGAGGGGGTCCCCACAAGAGCCCCTGGGGACGGGCTGCCGCCAGCAGAGACGCACACGGCTCTGGGCGCTCAGTTTATTGGTACAACGGGCACTGAGCGCGTCGGGGGCAGGACGCAGAAGCCGGGGCGGGGGGGCGCTTTTCCTCTTGAAGAACTTCCACTGGACCTTGATGGCGAGCATCCAGTCGGTGACCGAGAGCCTCTTACAAGCAGACGTGCAGACATGCGCCTGGCGCGGGGGCGGGGCGCGGGGCTGGGGGCGGGGCGCGGCGCCGCCGGGGCGGGGCGCGCCGCGGGCGCCCGCGCTTCACTTGCCCGCCTTCTGCGCCTTCTGTGCCGACTTCGTGACCTTGCCGGCGCCGCCGCTCTTCTTCTCCACGTTCTTGATGACGCCCACGGCCACCGTCTGCCGCATGTCGCGCACGGCAAAGCGGCCTGTGGGGAGGAGGCAAGTAAGGGGAGGGCCGGGCGTTGGGATGCAGCACGCAGGCGCACTTGCGCTCACAGCATCCTCCCCACCCGCCGGGATGCAGCGCGCAGGCGCACTTGCGCTCGCAGCATCCTCTCCACCCGCCGGGATGCAGCGCGCAGGCGCACTTGCGCTCGCAGCATCCTCGCCACCCGCCCGCGCAGGCGCACTTGCGCTTTGTCCCGCCCGCCGGGATGCAGCGCGCAGGCGCACTCGCGCTCACGGCATCCTCTCTGCCCTCTCGGCTTTCAGGTCGTGTGGCCGGGCGTGAGCGTCTGGAGCCTGGAAGGCGGCCTCTTTAGGTGGCCCGTACGGTGGCCCCGGGGGACTTGCTGTGTTACTGGGAGCATAAGCGTGCTGAACACTCAGCTGCATAGGGCAGCGCCCACAGTCTGCGCGCTGTCCCTGGGGGCTGCAGAGCCAGGGCCGCCATGACCCCCGCCCCAGGGCCCTTGGAACCCCTCCCCAGACTGCCCCGCAGGGTGGCGCCGGGGCCTCCCGCTGTTGGGCAGCACACCAGCAGAGCCCATGACTGCCCTCCCTCTCACACCACACAGCACTCACCGAGAGGCGGATACTGGGAGAAGCTCTCCACACACATGGGCTTTCCGGGCACCATCTCCACAATGGCTGCATCACCAGACTTGAGCGACTTGGGGTTGTCCTCCAGCTTCTTGCCTGAGCGCCGGTCAATCTTCTCCTTCAGCTCGGCGAACTTGCAGGCAATGTGGGCCGTGTGGCAGTCGATCACTGGCGAGTAGCCAGCACTGATCTGCCCGGGGTGGTTCAGAATGATGACCTGCAGGGCAGATGCGTGAGGCTGTCAGGTGGCTGGGGGGGGGGGCAGGAAGGAGAAGGGAGGTGCCAGGCAGAGGCCCTGGAGTCCTGACGAGAGGTATGGCCAGCCTCCCTCAGACTCGGCCTCCGGGATCCTCACTCAGCACTCAGGAACCTGCAGTGAGCAAATGGCCAGTGGGCACAGCCCAGCAGGGTTGAGGGAATTAGGCCTCACAGGTCGCCCTTCAATTCCTTTCAAGTAGGGCACATTTTAAATCGTGACACAGGTGGGCAGGGAAAAGGCACTGGCCTTGCCCACACTGACAGGGTTTGATCCCTGGCAGGGCCCTGCCAAGTGACCCCTGAGTGCACAGAGAGGAGCAAGCCCCGAGCACCACTGGACGTGGCCCCCAAGCCAGACAAATCATCACGAGGTGACTGAGGGGGTCAGTGATGATGAGGCAGGACCCAGAGGGCAACAGGGGGCTGCCAGGACACGGGGCCTTGGGGGAGACCGTGCCCAATAGTGCCCTCTGCCCGCCCCCCCACGTGTGTACACATGCACACACACATGCACACACAGCACACCACACATGTACATGTACACACACGTGCACTCACACATGCATACATACGCCCACATGCACGCACGCATGCACACGCTGCGGGGCTCGCCCACCTGGGAGGTGAACTGGGCGGCCTCCTGGGGCGGGTCTGCCTTGCTGTCGCCACAGACGTTGCCCCGGCGAATGTCCTTCACGGACACGTTCTTCACGTTGAAGCCCACGTTGTCCCCTGGCAGCGCCTCACTCAGCGCCTCGTGGTGCATCTCCACCGACTTCACCTCCGTGGTGATGTTCACGGGCGCGAAGGTGACCACCATGCCCGGCCGCAGGATGCCCGTCTCCACGCGGCCCACGGGCACGGTGCCGATGCCTGCAGAGGACGGACGGCCGTGAGGGGTGCGATCAAGTAGCGCCTGCTCGCCCTGCCCTCTACAGCAGCTGCTCTCCTGACTCATGGGGCCGCCTCTCCACAGAGAAACAGGGAGCAGGCCGGTGGCTGTGCCCTGCCCTCGGGGAGCCCGGCACCGCTGCCTGCACACAGGCCCCTTCCTCAGTGGGAGTGTGGGAGCCCCGCCCAGACGGGGCCTTTGGCACCTGTGTCCCCTCCCCCACCCTGTGCCCCACTTCCTGGCATGGGCTGTGGGCTGAGCTCGCTCCTGGAGGGACAACCTGGACAAATGGACAGACGGTCGCCCCCAAGAGTCAGGGAAGAGGCAGAGAGCAGCCACCGTCTCACTGGGCCCCCGGTCCGGGTCAAAGACTGGGACGGGGTTGTTCTGGGCGGCTGGTCCCTATCTAGGGGCCGTCTGGGGGCTGGGCTGGGCTGGCCCCTCACCGCCAATCTTGTACACGTCCTGCAGTGGCAGGCGCAGGGGCTTGTCGGTGGGGCGTGTGGGGGGCAGGATGGTGTCCAGCGCCTCCAGCAGGGACACGCCGCTGGCATTGCCCTCCTTGCGCTCCACCTTCCAGCCTTTGAACCACGGCATCTGTCGAGAGACAGTGGGGGCATGTGGGAGTGCAGGAGGGGCATGCCCACCGCTCCAGGCCCTTCCCCACCTCGCACCTCCACACCCAGAGACCACAGGCGCTGGGTCCCAGCTCAGGCCTGGACTTGGAGAACAGTGCCTGGCTGCCCCGAGAGGAGTGTTCCGGAACCCCAGGAACTGGGCTCGCCACACACAGGCACACAGCCCACGGCGATCCTGTGCGGGCTGCTGAGACCAGCGGGGCCAGTGACCGCCTCTGCCTCCCCGCCGCCCAGCCGCCCGCCCAGCCCTTCGTGGAGGAGGGCCTCGGGCAGTGCTGCCCCGGGCCGAGAGCCTCCTTCGAGCCGAGCTGGGGACGAGGGGTGCCGGTACTCACGTTGGGGGAGGGCTCCAGCATGTTGTCCCCGTGCCAGCCCGAGATGGGCACGAAGGGCACGGTGGCTGGGTTGTAGCCGATCTTCTTGATGTAGGCGCTGACCTCCTTGACGATCTCATCGTAGCGCTTCTCGCTGTAGCTGGGCTCCGTGGAGTCCATCTTGTTCACGCCGACGATAAGCTGCTTCACGCCCAGCGTGTAGGCCAGCAGTGCGTGCTCCCGTGTCTGCCCGTTCTTGGAGATGCCCGCCTCGAACTCGCCCACGCCGGCTGCCACGATGAGCACCGCGCAGTCGGCCTGCAGGACGGAGGTGACCCTGCTGTGCCCTCCAGCGGAGCCCCTGCGCCAGCCCGGGCCCTCCCTGCCGCCCGCCCGAGGTCAGTGCTTGGCCGGGCCGGCCCGCGAGGGCGGGGGAAGCCCACCTGTGAGGTGCCAGTGATCATGTTCTTGATGAAGTCGCGGTGGCCGGGGGCATCGATGATGGTGATGTAGTACTTGGTGGTCTCGAACTTCCAGAGGGAGATGTCGATGGTGATGCCTCGCTCCCGCTCCGCCTTCAGCTTGTCCAGCACCCAGGCGTACTTGAACGAGCCCTTGCCCATCTGCGGGAGGGGACACGGCTCAGGCTGGGGGAGTGCGCCTGGCCTGCCCGGGCCTCCCGGGACTCCCCTGGCAGAGAGACGCCGACCCCGCGTGGTGTCAAGCCAGAGAAGTCACAGAGGGAGGAGCGCGTCGGGGAAGAGGCCCAGGGATGGACGGAAGCTTCCAGCTCTTTCCACGGCAGTTCCAGGCTCCCCCCCCACACACACACTCCTCGGGAGGAGAGCAGCAGGGCTGGTGACTCTCCACGGCCACACACAGACTCCGACCTGTGGGCGCTGCCCACTCGAGGGGGCCCCAGGCAGGGTCCGACTGGACTCAGACCAGACACAGTACAAATTCCACCCCGCACCCGTCTGCGTGGAAGGAGAGCCCAGCAGTCTCTCTGGTGCCCCGTGCCCAGGGCAGGGGATGGGTGCCTGCAGTTGCACCCTCGAGCCTCCAGGCAGGGCTGCCTGCCTCCGCCCCCCCCTCCCCGGGGAGACCAGTTCGGGGGACGCCCCCTGGGCAAGCAGGTGTCAGCAGGCACCTCCAGAGTCGGGAAGCAGAGCCTGTGCGGGTGCCGGGTGCCGTCAGGGCTATTAATAGCGCTGCCCGCGGGGATGGCACAGCCACCCAGCCCAGGCCTCAGCCCGAGGTCACAGAGCCTCGGCCACCCCAGGTCTCTCGGCCCCCCAGCCCCTCCCCGTCTCCCCCAGGGCTTCACCCCCCCGTCCCCCTCCCCCACGGGGCCCCATCCCCCTGGGCCTCGCATGCAGCTAACACAGGCCGCCTGCCCACCTCAGCTGCCTCCTTCTCGAACTTCTCGATGGTCCTCTTGTCGATGCCCCCACACTTGTAGATGAGGTGGCCCGTGGTGGTGGACTTGCCCGAGTCCACATGGCCGATGACCACGATGTTGATGTGGGTCTTCTCCTTGCCCATCCTGCCCGAGGGTGGGGAGGGGCTGGCGCGGCCTGGGGACGCTCTGGCTCAGGCAAGGGGGACGCCGAGCAGCGGTCTGTGGGCAGGTGGGGGCAGCGTGGGCAGTGTGCGAGGTCGCTGGCAAGGGCGGGCACGCAGTGGAGGGGGCACGGCCCTGCCCTGGGGGCCACGCTGAGACGGGAGCCCGCCCCCCTCCGCCCAGTCGCACAGGGGGCCTGCACAGGGGGGACCTGCCTAGGGCACGACCCCCGCACCCCCCACCCAAGAGCGCCCCTGGGGGTGGCGAGGGCTGTCCCCTCCCCCACAGGGACTGCGCCATCTTCTCTCCTGCAGGCGGGCTGGCCGTGCCCACACCAGGGCCCAGAATAGCTCGGGCCCCTGGGGACACGCTCGGGTACCGGGGGGCCAGGGCTGTCGCCCCTGCTCTGTCCAGAGGTAGGACCCGGCCCCAGTGCCCGGTGCCCGCCGCCCAGGGCTCCCAGCAGACTGGGGGCAGGCCGGGGCCCTCCGGGTGGGGCACGCAGGCTGGCCCCCGTCTCTCCTCCCCCTCCCCGGCACCCCAGCCCCCGGCCCCCATCAGACCCCAGCCCTGGCCCCCCGGCCCCAGCGGCAGCGCTGGGCAGCCCCAAGGTCACGGCAGGCCCTCCCGGCCGGCCGCGCGGCCGCTTACCCGTCGTCTGGCAGAGGACAGCGCCCGCTCTCGCTCCGGCTGACGGCGACACCGCGCTGCGGCGCGGCACTGCGGTAGCGGCGGGCGGGGCGGGCGGGCGCCAGCGGGGAGGGGCTGGGCGGGACGGCCGCGCACAAAGGCGCGCGTGCCCAGAGCCTGCCGGCGGCCCGACCCTCCGGGCCAGCCTCCAGAGCCCACCGGCAGGCGGCCCCGAGGGTCCCCGAGGCACCGCCCGGAGCCCGGGCGGCCTCTCACCCTGCGCGGGGGGCTGAGGAGGGAGCCCCGTGGCGATGGAGCTGGGTCTCCTGCCCTCGCCCACCTGTCCCCGCCAGGGACTGCCTCTGCTCCCGCTGCCGCTTGGCAGGTGGTGGGGGGCCAGGAGGAGGGTCTCAGGGTCCTGCGTGAGGCCGGGGGAGAGTGTGAGGGGTGTGATGCTCTGAGGTGGGCCAGCCCCCCGCCCCCCGCAGGCAGGGAGCAAAGGGTCTGCCCATCCCCGGGGTCTCTCCTGCCCACTGCCCACACCAGGCAGTTCTGGCTGGTGTTGTCGATCCTGACCAATCGGGCAGCAATTAAAAATAACCCCTGCTGAAGGCAGGCTGGGAGGCTATATTTAATGTGCCCTCAGGCAGAAGGTGAGCCAAGGGGGGTGTGTGGGCAGGGCCCAGAACCTTCCCAGCGGACCGGGGACCCAGCCCACAGCCTCCTGGCCTGCGGGTGGGTGCTCACTTCTGCTTGCCCCCTAGATGGTCAGCACAGCCCCGTGGCACTAAGGAGCTGGCCAGGACCAGCCAGGTTGGAGCCAGGATGCCCAGAGCTGGCCACGCCCGGAACCCATGCCCACAGGAGGCCCTGGGAGGCCTCTGGGTTCCCGGGTCTCCAGGACACGCTCTGCGGGGCTGGCCACAGACCACCTGGTCACAGGGACCCACAGGTGGATGCCATCTGGACACCGGAGCCCACGGGGCATTTGCGGAGCCAAGGGCAATGCAGTCCCAGACCCCTAAGGACCTCAGGTGGCCACTCAGCCTGACCAGCCGCAAGGGCCAGCCGCAGCTCAGCGCCACCAGGGAGCTCCCGGCCGCCCCGCAACCTCTCTGCGCTAGAGAGCCGCCAGAGGCCCGCGGCGGCTTGGTCCTGCCTGGGAGACTCGGCAGCCAGTGCTCGGGCAGACGGCGGCAGCCCAGAGGCCCCAGGCACGAGGACCCGCTCAGTCCCGGGACCCGCAGCAGCGGCCTCGCCCCCGGGACCTGCGCCTGGAGCCGGGCCGGGCCGGGACCGGACCGAGCCGCCACGCCGGGCACACCCGCCTCCCATTGGCTGCGGGTGACGTCACCGCGGCCCGGCAACACCTGCCGGGAGCTCGGCCGGGCGGGCGCTCGGGCGACCTTCCCCGCGGTGCGGGCTGGCGCCGACCCCCGGCCCTGGGCGGTGCCCAGGCCTGCTCGCGCCCCCCGGGACGGCGCCCCAGGCAGCTCGGCTCCGTCTCCACGACAGCGGGCGCGGGCCGCGCGGTCGCCCTGGGGACGGGCGGGCTCCCGGGACCCGCCGCGGGCTGCAGGCTGGGCGGGCCCTGGGGCCACGGGACATCCCCGGGACCCTCACTCCGCGGCGGGCAGGCGGGCCCTCACACTTCCCGGGCAGAAAAGTGCACAGGTCACGAAGCACCGCGGGTGACCGCCCGGAGGGCTGCCTGGAGGCAGCAGTAGGGGGTAGGGGGCGGGGAGGTGCGTGCGTCAAGCTCGCCGCCCAGCCCAAAGTGCAAGAAGGCTCCGGTTCGACTGCAACGAGAGCACAGCGGGGAGGGCGGGGAGGGCGTTTGCCTTGCCCATGGCCGACCCGGGTTCGATTCCCAGCATCCCATAGGGTCCCCTGAGCCGAGCACCGCCAGGGGTAATTCCTGAGCGCAGAGCCAGGAGTAACCCCGAGCATCGCTGGGTGTGACCCAAAAAGAAAATAAAGAAGTTTCCAGCTCCATACTGCAGGGCTGTGCATCACCCACAAGCTGTGCGCTGCATGTGTGTGGACACGCGTGTGCACGCGTGTGAGTTGTGTGCACGTGAAGGCAGGCTGGCGGGTCAGGGGTCAGGCTCCAGGCACATCCTCCACAGGCTTTCTCAGGTGGACGCTGCCGCCTGCTGCAGGGGCCAGGTGTGGCCCCCCACGTTAATAATTAATTGAAAACAGTCTCCCCAACCCCCAATCTTCCTCGGGGCCACCACACCTCTCCTCCCTTTTTTTTCTTTTTTGCCTTTTTAATTTTTTTGACTTTTTGTGTCACAACTGGCAGTGCTCAGGGGTTACTCCTGGCTCTGCACTCAGGAACTTTTTCTGGTGGTGCTCAGGGGACCATATGGGATGCTGGGGATGGATCCTGGGTGGGCCGTGTGCAAGGCAAACATCCTCCATTCTTACGGACTTTCTGAGCTGCAGGTTATGAAGGGGTGCCCAGGCCTGAGGCACTGGCTCACATGGGGATGTCACTCTTGTCCTGTGGTCCGCCCCCCTTCTGCCCGCCCTCTGCGGGTCAGCGCTGAGCCCAGGGACCCGGCCAGGTCTTCGCCTCAGTGTGGTAATAGCCCCAGTGGGGGTGGGGGTGTCGATGTGGATAGCAAGTCCACCCGGAATGACTGACGTTTTCATAGTTTTCGGTTTGGACCATCACACAAAGTTGCTGACATTTGTGAGGATTTTGTGTGAACTGAGATGGAATTCCTCAGACACATGAGGAGGAACTGAGTGCAGGGTCCTGGCAGAGACACTCGACCCCTAAGCAGCCTGGAAGCAGGTGTGTGGGAGGAGGAGCTTGCATAGACCGTTCGTGGGTGGTCTGTGGGCCTGCGTGTGTGGGAGGAGTGTGTGGGAGGTGTATCTGGGAGCACCAGTGCTTGGATCAGTGTTTCGGGTTTCTACCCTCTCTTCAAACAACTTCTGTGGAACGATGTTCTGTGTGCTGACTGGTACATGCTCTTCTGCTAAGTAAAAGTAAAGTAAAGGCCCTCCCGTTGACCATCGATTTGCTCGAGCGGGCCCAGTAACGTCTCCATTGGCCCAGTATCGCTCCAGCTGGAGCGATAGCACAGCGGGTAGGGCGTCTGCCTTGCATGCAGCCAACATGGCCGACCCGAGTTCGATTCCTCCGCCCCTCTCGGAGAGCCCAGCAAGCTACCGAGAGTATTCGATATGCCAGACACAGTAACAACAAAGTCTCCAATGGAGACGTTACTGGGCCCGCTCGAGCTCTTCTGCTAAATGACCTTAAATGAAAGGTCCAGTCATTCATTTCCTTGGTGCTGAACTTGGGGCTCTTTCTGCATTCTGGATGCAAGTGTGTTGTCCCATCTGACCTGCGGATGTCCCTGTCCGTGGCTTGTCTTTTCTCTTTGTTCTGTGTCCTGCATAGTGCAAAAGCTCAAACCTCCGGTCCAGTATGTTTCTGTTTTCTGGGATGGATCGGGTTTTTTTGTTTGTTTGTTTTTTGCTTTTTGGGTCACACCCAGCGATGCTCAGGGGTTACTCCTGGCTTTGCACTCAGGAATCACTCCTGGCAGTGCTCGAGGGACCATATGGGATGCTGGAAATTGAACCCGGTTCGGCCACGTGCAAGGCAGACACCCTACCCACTGTGCTATTGCTCCAGGCTTGGATCGTGTTTTTGATCTTGGCTAGCCTTACGATAAATATCTTTTCCCTCTACTTTGTCTCAGAGTTTCCAAGCTTTATATTTAGATACATTTTTCATTTGAGTTGTTTTTGTAAGGTGTATGAAGAAGCAAAAGGTGGTTCCTGCATGCGCAATCTTAACTCAACCTTCAGAAGGAGGAAATTCTGACCCTGCTAAAGCCAGGCTGACCCAGAGACCACTTGCACGGTGGAATAAGGGTTTCTCCACCAGACGGACAGGGGCAGCCCAACTGTAGGAGGTACCCTGAGTAGCACAAGTCACGGGGACAGAAAGTCCAACGCGGTGACCAGGGGCTGACAAAATGGGGGATGGGATCCCGTTTACAGAGACAATTTCATGTGAGCAGAAAGCTTTAGAGGACTGTGGCTGCAGGTCTGATCCCCGGCACTGCTTTGCACCAAGGACACCAAGCTGGGAGTGTCCCCTGAGCAGGGGTGGCGCAAAGGACACAGCAATGACAGTTCGATGTTAAGTCTCTGTGTGTCTTTTACCGCAATAAAATTCTTTGACTAAAGGAACTGAAGTTTTCCGTGGCGTAGAGGCCGGGTCACAAAGACGAGGCAGGCCCGGAGCTGTGCGGCTGGCTGGGGGCCTCCTTTGGGGCAGGTGTTGGGGGTCACCCTTGTGTCTGTGCTGAAATGCCACCGTGCACAGCCCCCTAGCATGTCTGTTGGGGCTGCCCCTGCGGCCTCATCACCTGAGATCTCGGTTTCCCCTGGGCCTCGCTCTGGCTGGCACAGCCCTGCACGTCTCACGGCCTGGCTGCCTACCGCACTGGGATTTTCCAAAGCCCTGCTTCAGAGGGGGAGTGGCTAGCCTGCAAGAACTGGGCTGCTTCCCCAGACCAGCTCTGCACCTGCCCACGCTGGTCTCGTTCAGCCACAAATACAGCACCAACCCACAGTGACCCCAGCCAGAGGGGCTGGAGCCTGGGACCCCCAGCCAGGGGAGCATGGCTGTGACCCCACCAGCCCAGCAGCAGTAGAACAAGAAAACAGGGGGTGGTCCAACCCTTTTGGAAAACAGTATGGACGATTCTCAAAAAATTAGAAATTGAGCTCCCATTTGACCCAGCAATACCACTCCTGGGAATATATCCCAGAGAGGCAAAAAAGTATAGTTGAAGTGACATCTGCACTTGTTTGTTCATTGCAACACTGTTTACAATAGCCAGAATCTGGAAAAAAACTGAGTGCCCAGAACAGATGACTGGTTAAAGAAACTTTGATACATTTACACAATGGAGTACTATGTAGCTGTCAGAAAAGATGAAGTCATGAAATTTACATACAAGTAGTACTACATGGAAAGTATCATGTTAAGCGAAATGAGTCAGAAAGAGAGGGACAGACATAGAAAGACTGCATTCCTCTGGGGAACATAAAGTAACAAAATAGGAGACTAACACCCAAGAATAGGCAAGATAAGTACCAGGAGGTTTACTCCATGGCTTGGAGGCCAGTCGCACACGCTAGGGGTAAAAGCAGCTCAGATAGAGAAGGAAGCACCAAATAAAGGGTGTTGGGAGGATCCTCCCAGGACGGGAGAAGCATGCTGAAAGTAGACTATAGACCGAACATGATTGCTACTCAATGCAAGCCACAGAACCCAAAAGGAGAGAGAGAACAAAAGGGAATGCCTTGCCACAGAGGCGGGGTGGGATGGGGGGTGGGAGGGATACTGGGACCCGTGGTGGTGGAGGATGGGCACTGGTGGAGGGATGGGTACTTGATCATTGTATAACTGAAACCCAAGCACAAAAATTTGTAAGTCTATAACTGTACCTTGTGGTGTTTCACTAATATAAATAAATAAATAAATAAATAAATAAATAGAAAACGGGGGAGGGCAGATTTGAGCCTGATCCACAGTAGGGTCACACCTGAGTGGGAAGCATAGTAAGGCCCTGGGCAGGCAGAGCAGACCAGAGAAGGGGGGAGGGGTTCTCCTGAAGCCCTCATTTCCGGGGAGGAGCCTCTGGTGAGCTGCAGGGGGTGCTGGGCTGTGTCCTGGCCCCACCTGGCTCAACTATCCCCTTGCCTCCTGCGTGCCGCTGGAGACCTGGCAGGCGAGGGGACCTGCCGGGGCCGCGGGGGAGGGTCGCGGGATGATGCCCGGCCCAGGCGGGCCACAGGTGGCTGTGCAGGGCCTGGTAAAGGCTCAGGCCTCCTTTCCTGGCTGAGGAGCCGGACACAGGCCCAGCAGCCTTGGAGCATCCTTGAGGGAGCCTCGTCCCAGGGGGCCGCGGGTGTGTCTGACCTGCAGCTTCTCGCCCTCCCAGGCCCGAAAAGCCTACCCAGCCCCCGGCACTAGTCAGGAAAGAGCCTGACGCAGAGGGAGGGTCGGGCCCTCCGGGGGCCTCAAGCGAAGGGTCCCAGAGGGCAGGCAACACTCTGCCTCCGCAAACATCCTACACTCGCCAGCAGCAGCCCTTCCTGCGCACCCTCAGACCAGGCCCCTTCCTGGTCTCCGCCTTCTCCACCCCTTCTGCACCCCACCCTCCTCCACACCTTCTGCACCTTCTCCCCAGCAGCCAGGAACGCCCCCAGCCCCAGCGATTGGGGCGGGGCCTCCCTGTTGGGGGCGGGGCCGCGCTGTCCCAGAGGCGGGGCCTCACTAGCCTGGGGGCGGGGCCTCGCTCTCAGGGAGGGGCTCGCTGTTGGGGGTGGGGCCTCGATATCCCAGGGGTGGAACCGGGAGCAACCTGGGCGAGCCAAGTTGTCCCGGGGGATGCGGTGGCGGGGCATCAGTGTTGGGGGCGTGGCATCAGTGTTGGGGCGTGGCCTAACCATTCGGGTAGGGGACTCGCTGGTCTGGGGTCCTGGTGGACTAGGCTGGGGCGGAGCCTCGCATGGGGCTAGGGGCGGCTTGTTTCGTCTTGTTGGGATTTTGTTGGGATTTTTTGGAGAGGATTGGGCAATACCCCGCTGTGCTCAGGGCTCACTCCTGGCGGGCACTGGGGACCACGTGGGGTGCCGGGGATGGATCCCAGGTGGGCTGCGTGCAGAACTGGGGGCTGGGCAGAGCTCAGGCCTGGCCTGGCAGGGAGGTGGCCCCGGGCGCCGCCAAGATGTGGGGGTGTAACTGACCTTGGTCTCCCACCTCCCACAGTTTCCTCTCTAAAGGGACCCTGGAGCCCAGCAACCCTTGAGGCACCGCCAGAACTGCTATGCCCAGATCACCGCAGGGTCATAGCTCAGGCGAGGGCCCCCCGGGAGGCCCATGGGAGTAGATGAGTACTGTGGTGGGGTGCAACCGTGGACGGAAAACAGCAGGGAGACTCAGCTCCGGGGTGCAGGGGCTCAGCTGGCGAGGGGGAGGCTGTGGGGTGCAGGGTGCAGCTGGCAGGGCCCGGCCAGTTCAGCCCTTTCCCGGCCCACTGCTGCCCCGCTCCCAGAGCAGCCAGGAGCTCCTTCCCGGGCTGCGTGAGCAGGGACTCAGCCTCAGGCAGGACATGGCGTGTCTCCTGCGCTGCCCTTTGGCCTCCCAGGGTTACCACCAGGTTAAGCGCACCGCTGGGGGCCAGGGACGCGTGCGGTGGCGAGGGACACCACCACAACCCCTTCCTCTCGCTGGGCTCCCCAAGGCTGACCCAGGGCCCTGGGGCGCCAGCTTGCTTCCTTCTGGAAATCTACCTTGCAGCTCCTGGCCACAGTGAGGGATGTCCAGGCCGAGTCCCCTTCCCGGCACAGGGGGTGCCTGACCTGGGGCACCAGCAGGACCATGGTGGCTGCGCTGTCCAGGTTCCAGGGCGCCTGGTCCAGCCCCCCACGCCCATGACCTCCATAGTGTGGAAGCAGCCAGATACCACAGATGAGGAGCCAGTGTTTACTTGCTTGGCCACAGGCTGCCCGCCTGGACAGAGGCCTCGTCCCAATGCGGCGAAGGTTGGCAATGACCCCACAGCATCCCCTCAGCGGCCCCCACAGTGCCCCCATAGAGTGGCAGCTCCCTGGAACGTGCCCACTGCCTCCCAGCTTCACGGCATCTCTGCGTGGTCCCCATAACTCCTACTGAGTGAGTGGGTGTGAGTGCTCTGCCACGCCGTGGCTGCGTGCCGTGGCTGCCGTGCTGTGGCTGCTGTGTCATGGCTGCCGAGCTGTGGCTGCCGTACTGTGCGCTGCCATGCCGTCGTGCACTGCCGTGTCGTGGCTGCCAAGCCGTGGCTGTGTGCCATGTGCTGCCGTGCCGTGGCTGCCATATTGTGGCTGCTGTGCCGTGCGCTGTTGTGCCGTGGCTGCCATGCACTGCCGTGTGCCAAGCGGGGGAGCTGCTTCCAGGAGCTCAGGTGGTCAGGTTCAGGCCCTGGTGAGGCCTCTGGATCTGGGGACCCCTCACCAGGAGGATGTGGAGTCCCTGGCACCGGCAGAGGAGTTGAGGCAGCGTGGCTGGTGCCAGTCGCCTCTGTCCCACCCAGCCTGGGGAGTTTAGGGCAGCTTAGGCAGGACCATGGAGTGGCGAGCAAGCAGCGTGGGGTGGGTTGAGGCGTGACCCCTCTGAGAACAGGCTCCCGTGGGCACGTGGGGTTCGACCTGTGCTCAGCGTGGCTGCCCAGCCCTTCTAGGTCCTTCTGGCAGCTGCTGGTGTGTCTGCGTTGGTTTCCCCACGGGGTACCAGGGACAGAGCAGGGACCCCCCTGGGGCCTGGTGGTCTGCAGAGGCCTGAACAGGGTGGTCCTGATGCCCACCCCTTGGCTGGATGCAGGGAGGGGTGACTCAGAGTCACACGAGCCCCGGAAGCCTCTGGCAGCCTGCACGGCGGTCACTGCTGATGGCCGTGGGGGAGGACAGGGACAGGGGCCGGGCCCCAAGTGCAGGGACCAGTGCCCCATCCCCCGAGTCCGGAGGGTCCAGGAGACAGTGTGGGCAGACCAGGCTGACCTTGCCACGCGTCCCGCCTACTGTCCGGCACTGGCCCTCAGTGAGGGCTCAGAGTGGGTTCTCGTACCTGCTGAAGGCGCCCAGTCGCTCCTGCACAACCAGGAAGCAGGGCCGCTGCTCGGCGTCCTCGTGCCAGCACGCCAGCATCAGCCTGTGCATGGCAGGCGGGCACGCGGCCGGGCAAGGCATGCGGTAGCCAGCGTTCACCCTCTGGGAGGCCTCGAGGTTGCTCATACCTGCAACCAGTACCACCGGGAACTGAGGCGGGTACTGCAGCCCCCTGCCTGCCCCTCGCCCCCGGGAGGCCCCACCCCTGGGGCAGGTACCCAGCTCCCGCCCCCTCGGGAGGGCCCGCACCTGGGTAGGGCGCCTGGCCTTTGCTGAAGATCTCATAGAGGAGGACCCCAAAGGACCAGACGTCAGACTTGATGGAGTAGTGGCCTTGGGTCAGGGCCTCAGGCGCCGTCCACTTGAAGGGGATTTGGCGCTCGCTGGACAGGTACGTGCCCTCCTGCAAGCACACCTACTCTGGGGGGCCAGTAGTGGCCACAGACCTGGGGTGCCCAGGAGAGGTGGGTTCTCTTCTCAGACCCAGGAGCTGGCCACTGCAGCCGATGGCCTGGGTGAGGGGGAGCGTTTTCTAGAAACGTCCAGCCTCGGAGGGAAGCAAGCTGGAATCTCGGGGCGGGCCTGGTGCTTCTGCAACAGGATGGGTGGGAGGGGAGGGAGACGGGAACCCGTCCGCAGCTCCCCAGACCCAACCACCAGGACAGAAGGGAGGCTGGGACAGCGTACCACCAGGACTGGCCCACGCTGCTTTCTTTGGGAATTTTGGGGGCCACCCAGCTCCGTGCTTGGGAGAGCCACAGGTTCGGGGCTCCGACATGCACTGCACACACTCGGCCCTCTGATACCCCCTCCCCCACCCCAGGTCTTATTGCTCATTTGGTTTATTTACTTTTTTTGGTCTTTGGGCCGCACCTGGTGATGCTCAGGGCTGGCTCCTGGTTCTGCATCCAGGAACTACTCCTGGAGGGCTCAGGGGACCACATGGGGTGTCGGGGCTTAAACCCGGGTCAGCTGCACACAGTAACTGCCCTCCCTGCCGTACTGTCTTTCTAGCCCCTGTTCAGTTGCAGGCGCCAGAGCTCACCCCAGCTACTGCGCAAACTCCCACGCAGAGTACCCGGGCAGGGCCCTCACGGCCTGTGGGCCTTGGAACCCCCACGGTACGGCCACACCAAGCACACACATTCGTCTGTGCCACGACCATCCAGAGTGCTCACAGCAGCCCGGTGCCTGCTGGCTCTGCGGGGACATGTGCTGTCCGCGGGGCTCCTGCCAGCTCAGCTTCCCCTCGCTGGTGCCAGAGCGAGGAGCAGCACCCCGGCAAAGTCCAGCTCTGCAGAGGAAGCCTCCCCACCCCCGGCCGTCCCTGTTCCCCGGGGCCCTACCTTGATGAGCCGGGCCAGTCCGAAGTCCCCGACTTTGCATATGTTGTTCTTTCCCACAAGGATATTCCTGGCGGCAAGGTCCCGGTGGATGTAGTTTTGTGACTGCAGGTAGCACATGCCTTCGGTCACCTGCGATGCGAAGTCCACCAGCTCGGACACGGGCAGGTCTGTCTCCTCAGGCTCTGGAGCAAGGGAAGGATTTGCCAGCAGGGTCAGCGGCCAGACCCCAGGCCTCTCAGCCTCAATGTGGCCACCTCCCCTCATCCCAGTAGCCTCACTAGAGGTGCAGGAAGTCAGCGCCCGCTGTGGAGGGCATCCCGCACGTGCAGTGCTATGGAGAGCCCAGGGCCCGACCCGGGCACAGGCCACGCGCTGCGTCTTCAGGCACGAGCCATAAACCAGCATGGGGGGCCGCTGGCCAATACGGGAGGCATGTGCTGTGTGTACACACGTGGATTGTGTGTGTGTGCTGTGTGTATCACATGGGGTGTACGTTTGTGTGCACATGTGCTGGTATTGTGTATATTTCATAGGGTGTGTTGTGTGCACATGCGTGCATGTGCTTTGTGTGCATGGGGGTACACTGTGTGTGTGCACATGGGTGCACTATGCGTACACCAGCATGCATGTGCTGTGCATGTGTGCACTGTGTTTGCACATGGGTGCATGTGCACATAGGTGTATGTGATGTGTCTGCATGCACTGTATTTGCACGTGGGTGTTTGTACTGTACATGTGTACTATGCATGTTTGTAGTATGCATGCATGTGGGTGCGTGTACTGAGTATGCACAATGGTGTGTGTGCTGTGTGCATGCACTTTGTGCACATGGGTGTCTGTGCTGTGTGTGCACGGGGGTGTGTGCTGTGTGTTCACATGGGCGTGTGTGCCATGTGGGCACATGGGTACATGCACTGTGTGTGCACATGGATGTGTGCCTGCATGTGCGTATGGATGCATGTGCTGTGTGCACAAGGGTGCGTGCAGTGTGCATGCACATGGGTGTGCTGTGTGCACACGGGTGCATGTGCTGTGTATGCATGCCCTGTGTGCACGAGTGCTTGTGCTGTGTGTGCATGCACCCGCGTGCGTATGGGTGTGTGCGCTGTGTGCACATGCAATATGGGTGGCGTGCGCACTACGTGGCAGCGTGTGCATGCCTATTCAGATGCGGGCAGAGTGAGCCTTGCAGATGAGAAGCTGTGGGGCCAGCCTGTGGCCTGGGCTCCGGCAGCAGTTGGTCCCCGAGCCCACGGGAACCTGAGTGGGCCTCTGCCTCGTGTGCCCCACGTCCTCCCCCTGCCGGAAGTCCTGAGTGGGACACGAAGGGGCGGGGTGGGGTGCCCAGGCGGAGCCCCCGGGCTGCTCACCCTGCAGCAGCGACAGCAGGCTCCCCTTGGGCATGAGCTCGGTGATGATGTACACAGGGTCCCCCACCGAGACCACGGCATAGAGCGACAGGATGTGCTTGTGCCGCAGCTTCTTCATGGTCTGGATCTCCGAGCGGATGATGTGCTGCTGCCGGAGGTCGGCTGTAGGGTGGGACCTAGTGGGCGGGGCCTTGGACGCCACGCCCACCCCGAGTAGGCCCCGCCCAAAGCCACGCCCACGCCGCTCAATTGACCAATCCGGGGCCAGCAGCGCTCAGGCCTGAGGCCTGAGGTCTGGACTGGAGGTTTTTCTGCAGCCTAGAACGGCCCAGCGCTGGCTTCAGGGCCTCCGCTGGGAGGGCGGGCCCAAGCCTGGGGGGCTGCTGCGGGGAGGACCCGGGGCAGGAGGAAGCCGTGGGTTTTGCGGAGCCTGGCCAGGGCCCACTCACCTCGGGGAATCACCTTGACAGCCACTTCGACTTGGCCCTTCCAGAGCCCCTTAAAGACCTCCCCAAAGCAGCCCTGGCCGAGCTTTCTGTGCAGCGAGAACTCCTCCCTCGGTAGCTCCCAGTCATCGCAGTAGGGCAGTGGTTCCTGCTCATCCTGGAGACGGCCCCACAGGGGACACCCAGGTCAGCCTCCTGGCGGGCTCAGGGTGGTGGGTGCCTGGCCTGCCCCCCCAGCCCCCCCCCCCACCTACCCAACCCCGGGAGCTCCAGGCCCTGTAGGCAGGGGCCCGGCTCCAACCCCACGCCTCTGAGACCAGCTCTGGGCCGCACGGATGTGGCACACACCCGTCTGGGGGCTGCCTGGGCTCTCGGCGAGGCCCACCTTGCTGCAGGGTGCTGTCAGCTGCAGGCCGTGGGTCAGGACCTCCTCTCGGTGGTGGGCCACGAGGTCGGACAGGCTGGAGAAGGACAGGGCCTCGTTGAGGTGCAGCCGGCCCCCCGCTTGCCGCCAGATCTTGTAATGTCGCACTGTCTGCGTGTCCCGCACTGCAGCACGGGGAAGGGCCGGGGTGGGGTGAGGAGGCGGGACCCGGGGATCCTGGTTTGCCACCCAGAGCCCAGCAGGACGGACCGTGTGCAAGGCGGCCTGTGCCAAGGCCTGAGGGGAAGGTAGGGGGGGAGGCTGTACCGGACAGGACGTAGTCGGCGCCTGGCTTCAGGCTGACCCTGATCAGGAAGGCACCTCGCCTAGTGCCCTCGGCCTGCAGTCGGTGTGTCGCCTCCGAGCGGGAGATGCAGCCGAAGAACCACCTGCCGGAGGCCCACAGCTCACAGCAGCCCCACCCCTGCCCTGAGCCTGCAGGACCCTTCCTCCGACCCCGTGACCTCCGCCACAACCCCAGGTGACCCCCGCCCTGAGCCTGTAGGACCCTTCCTCCAACCCCGTGACCTCCGCCAGGACCCCAGGTGACCCCCGCCCTGAGCCTGAAGGACCCTTCCTCCAACCCGTGACCTCCGCCACGACCCCAGGTGACCCCCGCCCTGAGCCTGCAGGACCCTTCCTCCAACCCCGTGACCTCCGCCACGACCCCAGGTGACCCCCGCCCTGAGCCTGCAGGACCCTTCCTCCAACCCCGTGACCTCCGCCACGACCCCAGGTGACCCCCGCCCTGAGCCTGCAGGACCCTTCCTCCAACCCCGTGACCTCCGCCACGACCCCAGGTGACCCCCGCCCTGAGCCTGCAGGACCCTTCCTCCGACCCCGTGACCTCTGCCAGGACCCCACTACCCAGCCTGCTGCCTTGAAACTGGTCCCCTCGCATCACCCTCTCCCCTTGCACCCTGCTGCCCTGCTGCCCTGCTGCCCCAGGCACTGCCCACCCCAAGGCCCTGAGGCCCCTCTCTGCCCATCATCAACCCCAAATGTCTGGTTCTGGGCCCAGGAAAAGCCCGGTCCCCAGCGATAGCTCAGAGCTGCCCTGAACTGCCATGCGGCCGCCCCAGGCCAGAGGTGGCAACTCAGGGGGCCTGGTGACTTCGTGGTCATTTTTCCACCTGCTGTACTGTCCCTTGGATGTACGAAGTCCATCAAGGCTGTCCACACACAGATCTCAGAGAATCCACCACACGCACCCACCTACACTCACATCCTGTGCACAAACACACACATTCACACACAGCACAGACCCGCATGCATGGGCCCACTCCCACTCCCACACACACGTGCCCGTATGAATGCACACGTGCACACACACATGCACATGCACACATGAATCCAGACAGACCGACTCACCCACACCAACCACCCGCATCCACACACATCCACGGACCCACGTGAACACACACATGCATTTCACACGCCTGTGCACACACATTCACACAACCATGTGCATACTCGCGAACACACACACATTCACAACGACAGGCATACAGACACACATCACAGACCCGACGAGTCCATACACGTGTTCCCACCCGCGCAGACCCACTCTCCCACGGCTGCAGGCTTTTGCCCGCCCTCAGGCAGCCCATTGCCAGCTGGCAGCTGCCCCGCGCCCCTCAGCTGGCTCTGGGAGCTGCTGTCGAGGCCTTGGGCCGCCTCCGCGGGGCTGCTGGTGCCGGGGCCTGTGTGGGCCTCCTGGGCATGCTTGGGTCCTTCTGTGGCACAGCAGCTGCTCTGGGCGCCCCTGGGCCAGCCCTGCGCGCACAGGGGTGGGGCCAGGCTGCGGTGGTGTCGCAACTCGCCCGGCTCTTCTAAGTAGGGCAGGCCTCTGGTTTCGGTGAGGCCACTTCCGCCCCGAAGGCCCAGCCTCCCGTCTGCCCATGTCTGCCGTCCATGGTGGACCCTCTGTCCTCTGGGTCCTGGGGCAGCCCAGGGAAGGGGCCATGCCTCTTGCCCCCAGGCGCCACCCCCCCACCACGGGTGCTGCACAATCGCACAATCGCACCGAGCCTCTGGCCACGGGGTGAGCTCTGTCCCCGCCACCCCTCCGCGGGGCCCGTGGGGGACACTCACGGCTCTGACTCCAGCGTCTCCATCTGGGCCAGGTAGTTGAGGGGCACAAAGCCCTGGGCCACGACCCTGCCCGATGGGCCCAGCCGCTCGGCCATGCACCACTGGCCCTTTTTAGAGGTCACGTAAAAGATGTCCCCCTCACGGAAGCTCAGCTCCTTCTCCGTGCGGGCCTCAAAGTCCCAGAGAGCCACATACTGTGGGGCCTGGTCCCGGGACACCATGGTGAGCGTGGAGCCGGGCAGCACCCGCCAGCTGGCCTCCCTGCCTGCCACTGTGTCTGGGCCACCTGCAACAGGAGGAGCGGGGCTGGCCCTGACAGCTATCCCCACCCGGCCGGGGACACCCCTTCCCGCTGCTGAGCAACAGGCTGCGCCCCGCCCTGCGCCCTTCCCTGCGCCTGGCCAGGAAACCCTTCTGCCCCTGAACTCTGAGCTGGGCAGAGCGTGGGCCGTGGGCGTGGGCACCGCGGGGGTGGACCGCGGAGGACAAAGCACAGGGAGCCATGTGGAAGTGGGGACGACTTTACTGAGACAACATCTCCGCCCACCCCTGCCCCGGGCAGGGGTGCAGAGTGCAGGTGACTCACAGCAGGAAGCGAAAGCCGAGTCTGCACGCCTGGCCCCAGGCCAGGTGACGCTGTCCCCAGGAATGTGCCCGCCCAGGTCCCCCCCCCACACACACCTGCCCGGGCCTCGGGCCACGCCCACCACACACCACCGTCTGGCCCCAGGGACTGCCCTTGCAGACCCCAGACCCGCGCTCCAGCCCACACCTCCCTTCTCTGCTCTGAGGCTCCTGGGCTCCGCCTGGGCCGACTCTGGACAGGGGTCCCCAGGGAGCAAAGAGGTGTGGGCAGCCCTGCCTTCTGCCCCAAGTCCTCTGGGGCTCAGCTGACAGCTTGGGGGTCCCAGGAGGGCTGGGACTTGCCCCTTGCTCCTCACCTCCAGCCCCCCATCTTGCTCCCCTGAGCCCCGAGGTGGTCCCTGGCCCCCAGCCTGACCCATCTCTCTAGATGTCAGAGTCAGGCAGGTCTGTTCCAGCAGTGAGGGTGGGGAAGGGAGACCTCGTCACCCAGGCCCTGCTGGCCCGGGCAGTGCGTGCATGCATGAGGCCCACTGCCACGGGCATGCTGGGGAACACTGGGGCACCCTGTCGATCCTGACCCTAGGGGGACCCCAGGAGGCCCAGCTGAGCACAGACGACCCCCAGGCTGAGGAGCCCTGGTGCCAGCCACAGCTTCGGGCAGAGCACAGCCGCGCTGGCGTCAGGGCCCCATCAGCTGGACACACTCAGAGTGAGTCAGCACCAAAATGTCAACACAACCAGCATGTGCCCGCACATGTCAACACGTGCCAACATGTCAGCACATGCCCACCCATGTGACACATCAGTGTATATCGGTGCATGTCAGCATGTGTCTACTCATGTAAACAGGCATCACTGCATGCCAGCTTATGTAAACATGTCAGTACATGCCAGCACATGTGTGCTCATGGTGCATATCAGCACACATACACATGTCTCAGTGCATGTTGACACGTATCAGCTCACGGAAACATTTAAATGCATGTTGGCACGCCAGCACGCATCACCATGTCAGGGCATGTAGAGACATGTCCGTGTGTCTGCACATGTTGGCACATGTCAATATGTCGGTGCGTGTCTACAGGAGTCAGCACACGTTGGCCACTATGAACACATGTCAGTGCATGCCAGCACACGTAAACCCGTGTCAGGGCGTGCCCATGCACATCCATCTCCGCGCTGGGTCATGGCAGCAAATGTCCCGGGGCGGCTGTGGGCCGAGGTTCTGGGCCGAGGGGTCACGTGAGTGCGGGGTGCAGGCGCCGGCAGAGGGCGGCCAGCTTGTCCTGCAGCGCCGCGAAGGCCGGCCGCTGCTCGGGACTGCCCTGCCAGCACTCCCGCATGAGCGCGTAGACCTCGGCAGGGCAGGCGGGCGGGCGCGGCAGCCGGTACCCCCGCAGGACCTGCTGCAGCGTCTCGTGGTTGCTCATGCCTGCGGGCAGAGGACAGGGCGGGCTTGGAGGCGGCCCTGCCCGCCCCGCCCCGCCCCTGCACGGCGCTGTGCTGCGCCCACCTTCGTAGGGACACTGGCCGTAGGTGAAGACCTCGTACAGCAGGACCCCGAAGGACCAGACGTCCGACTTCTGGGAGTACACGCGGTAGCTGGCCGCCTCGGGCGCCGTCCACTTGACGGGGATCTTGGAGCCGCTGCGGGGGGAGTAGACGTCGTCCTGGGATGGGGCGTTGCCGTGGTGCCCCCCTACCCCCGCCCCCGCGCCAGCCCTTGTCGCTGGGTGGCCTCGAGCTGACCTTGAGCAGCCGAGCCAGGCCGAAGTCAGCCACCTTGCAGGCCAGGTCATCGCCCACCAGCACGTTCCTGGCGGCCAGGTCCCGGTGCACGATGTGCTTCTCCTCCAGGTAGCTCATGGCCTCGGACACCTGCCGGGCGATGCTCAACAGAGGGGGCAGGTCCAGCGCCCGGCCCTCGGGGCCTGCGGGGAGACGGGCTCAGAGGCTGGGCGGCCCCCAAGGGAGTGGGCCCAAGCTTTGGGAGCGGGGCCCTTGGGAGTGGGCCCAAGCCCTGTCCCCGCTCGCAGCTGCGGAGGTGCTCGAGGGGGCTGGCGGGCGGGGGTGTCTCCGTCTGCCACTGAAAGGTCAGTGCCAAGCCCTCGGGCCCCTCGGACCCAGGATGGTCAGGCCTGCCCCCGCCTGGTCTCGGGATGGCCGTCACTGTCCCCCACGCCCACCCGGGGACACTCACTGCCCAGGTAGGCCTGCAGGCTGCCCTTGCGCATGAGCTCCGTGACAATGTAGACGGGGGAGCCGGCCGAGCACACAGCGTGCAGCCGGATCAGCCGCTCGTGCTGCAGGCTCTTCAGCGTCTGGATCTCCTGGGTGAGGTCGGCGGGCTTCATGTCGGCTGCGCGAGAGGCTCGGCTCCAGGACCCGCCCAGCGCCGGGCCCGGGCCCGGGGCAGGCCTCACCCACCTGACTTGATGACCTTGATGGCCACGGGCACGGAGCCCAGCCACAGGCCTTCCCACACCTCCCCGAAGAAGCCTCGGCCCAGCCTCCTCCTCAGCAGGAACTCGGAACGCGGCCGCTCCCACTCGTCCTGCTCCGCCAGTGTCTGCGGGGGCGCCCAGTCACTGCCCAGCACTGACCCCGGAGCCAGGCCCTAACTGCTCAGGAGCCTAAGTGGCACCTTGGCCGGACCGGACATCCGTTCACAAACATTCATCACAGCCGCTGGCCGGGCTGTCATTAGGGGACCAGAGGAACCGGCTCACGGGACGGCGTGGCCCAGGGCTGTCTCCTCAACAGCCTCTCCTCCGGGAGTTGCTTCCCGCCCCCCCCCGCCAGAGACAGACGGAGGGGACCGGCGCCCTCCTCCTCGGGCCCGCAGATGGACGTGACAGCCGTGGGCAGCCCCGGCCACTCACCTGGGGCACGCAGGGCTGCAGCAGCGGGTTCTGGAGAAGCGTCCAGTTGGCCTGGTAGTACGCGAGCAGCTCGTCCAGGCTGGGAAAGAGCCGTCCCTTCTGCAGGGACAGCCCCCCGTCTGCTGTGCAGATCCGGTAGTGGTACACCCGGGCCTGCGCCCGCACTGCAGGCACAGACAAGGCCCCGTCTGGGCCCACTCCTCCACCCGCAGCTCCCGAGGTGGCCGTGGTGGGGTGGAGGAGTGACCAGTGAGATGGGCCCGCAAGGGGCCACACTGCACAGGCGCTCAGTGATTGATTACTCGGGAACGAGTTCGTCTCCGAGTAAGAGGAGAGAGAAGGGCGTGACGGGATGCGTGGACGGAGAGTCAGGGGTGGAAACAAGCAATGAGAACGAGCGCGCGAGGGAAGGCGCCTGCCCTCCCCTGCGACTGGGCGAGGGGGGGGGCCTGAGAGCACCTGAGTGCTGGGTACCTGAGAGCGAGTAATCCCCGTGGCTGCTCTCGCTGGGCCTGACCAGGAAGGCGCCCGGCGCGTTGGCGGCAGACAGGAGCAGCTGCTGGGCCTGGGTCCGGCTGATGCCGCTGAAGAACCAGCTGCAAAGGGCGGGCAGTGGCCCGGGTGAGCCCGCCCAGCTGGCCAGCAGCCCCTCTGCAGCCAGACCTGGGCTGACGGCTGGGCAGGCGGGGGAGGGGAGGCACGGTCGGGCTCTGGCCACACCTGGCAGTCAGGAGGCCGAGCCCTGCAGGGACCGCTGGGCTCTCCGGTGAGTGCCAGGGGCACTGCCCAGGGCAGCAGGGAGGGAGGAAGCAGGCAGGTCCCCACCCCACCCAGGCCAGGCCCTCAGGGCGGCCCCCGCTGCACTCCCGGGTGCTCTCCGGAGGTGTGGCTCCCACCCCCTCTCTGCTGCTCCCCAAGGCCCAGCCGGGGTCCCCACACCCATGCCAGCTCCACCCCAGGCATCCCCTGCCCACAGCTTCTGGGGACCCGGCCAGAGAGTGACCCTCATCCAGTCTGGGCAGCAGAGGCAGGGCTACAAGAGCCCACGGGAGCAGAAGGGACCCACAGGCCCCCAAAGGAGTCCGAGGGAGCCCCAGAGCCGGGGCAAGGAGGCCCGCAGCAGCCCTGGACAGACGGCCCTGCTGAGGAGACAGAAGGGCCGGGCCTGCACGGGGGATGCAGGGGGGTGGGCCCACATGAGGGGGAAGTAGGGTGGTCCAGGCACTGAGAGGGGACTGGCTAGAGGGGACAGGGAGTTGGGGGGTGCTGGCAGGCGGCAGCCTGAGGGGCTCGGGGGCTCCCCGAGGAGGCGACGGCAGGTCTGAGAGTGGGGGACGCCCTCGGGACACGGGGGAAGCCGGGAGCAGCCTCTCCTGGGCGCTCCTCGGGCGTCTCTGGGCCGGGAGGTGTCCGGGACTAGTGACGTGCGTAGCCAGCCAGTGTCGCACTTTCATCTCGTCTCATACCAGCAAACAGCCATTAACCAGAGCACCCCCAGCCCACACACAGTCCTGCCGGCCACTCCCGGAGCTGCCCAGGGCACTGCCCACAGCGCCAGGAGGCAGGGAGGGCTGGAGCCTTCCTGCCACAGGGCCACAGAGGCGCCGGCACAGGCACCCACCTGACTGCGGGGAAACGGGGGCAGGAGGCCACCAGGTGCAGCTGTTACAAAGGACGTGACCAGGGCTCGGGCCTGCCCAGCTAGGGACAGTGCCACAAGCCCACTTGCTGGCTCTGGTCACGTGCCCCACACTAGGCCAGGAGGGAGAACACGTCCCTTTAGCCCCCCTGTGGGGCCAGGACCTGCCCCCTGGACCCGCCCTGGGGGACTGGGTGGTCAGGAGGCTCAGGGCCAGCAGGAGAAGGAACACTGGGTCGAAACCTGAGGCCTGTGTCCTGTGTCCACCTGCCACCTCCAGGGAGACCCCTGAGGGTCACTCCTCCTTCCCTCCCACCATTGGCAAAGGTCCAGGTGTCCGGGGCTGCCCTATCCTTGGCGGTCTGCTGAGGGGAGGGTGGGCACGGCTTCCACGAGCCTCCAGGGTGCCCCCTGAAGCCCGCAGCAGACAGGCCTCCCACACTAGACCCCGGCGGTCGGTCGCGCTAGGGGAGAGCGGACCCGGGAGGGGGCGGGGCGTGAGCCCCTCTCACCTGGCTGGGACCCCCCGCCCCCTCCCGGGGAGCCGCCGTCCTGCCGGGCGCCTGCCCACAGGTCAGCACTGCCCTCGGCGAGGACGCCCGGCGGCCCCCGGAGGGACAGGCGGCCCCGCAGCCCTGCGCCCCACCCCGGTGCTACTCACGGTCGGTCCGGGAGCGCCTCGGGGGTGGCCTTGGCCACGTGGGTGGTGGGGACGAGCCCCGCGCTGGGCGGGCCCGAGACCCTGCGGGCCAAGATGTAGTCGCGACCCTCGCGCAGCGCCAGGAGCCGGTCCCCGCGGCTGACGCTCAGCTCGTCGGCGCAGCGCGCGGTGAAGTCGCGCAGCGCCCGGAAGAGCCGCGCGCCCGCCGGGGGCCCGGGCGGGGGGCCGGGGCCGGGGTCGGGGCCGGGCGGGGGGCCGGGGCCGGGGTCGGCGCCGGAGCCGGAGCCCGGGTCGGAGGCGGGAGCCGGAGCGGGAGCGGGGGCGGGGACGGGGCCGGGGCCGGGGTCGGGGCCGGGGGCCGGGGCGGGGGCGGGGGCGGGGCCGGGGTCAGGGCCGGGGGCCGGGGCGGGCTCGGCGGCCGGCACGCCTGCCCGCCAGATCTTGTCCCAGAAGAAGGACAGGAAGGCCAGCCGTTTCCTGAGGAAGGGCTCCATCTCGGGGCGCGCCCCGACGGCCGGGGCCGGTCACCGCGCGCCGCGCGCCCCGCGGGCACCTGGGCCGAGCGCCGTGTCCATGGGGCGTCGCGGCCCGGGACTTGCCCCCTGCGGCAAACCGGTGCCCGCGCCGCCTCCCGGCCGGACCCCCCACCCCCGACTCGCCAGCTCAGACCAGTTCGCGTGCAGGACCGTCCCGTCTGGACTGCGGCCGGCAGCTAGCTGGTGGCTGCAGCTGGACCACGGCGTGGGGGCGGGGCCTCGCGGCCGGGGCCTCGGGATAGGTCGCCGCCGGTCCCGGGGTGGGGCCTCGTGGGCGGGGCCTCGCGGCCGGGGCCTCGGGATAGGACGCCGCCGGTCCGGGGCGGGGCCTTGTAGGCGGGGCCATGGGTGTGGGCGGGGCCTCGGGATAGGTCGCTTCGGGGCGGGGCCTCGTGGGCGGCGCCTCGCGGGCCGGGGCTTGGGATAGGACGCCGCCGGTCTCGGGGCGGGGATTCGTGGGCGGGGCCGAGGGTGTGGGCGGGGCCGAGGGGTAGGACGCCGTGGGCCTCGTGGGCGGGGTCAAGGGTGTGGGCGGGATAGTGGGCGGGGCCTCTGTGTATTTGACGGGGCTTGGGACGGGACAGTGAGGAACTGCCCGAGGATGTCAGGGGGGACCTCAGTGGACGGGGCCTCTTCGGGGCGGGACTCAAGACTTCGGGGCGAGCCCTAATGGGCGGAGGGCCGCGCAGGAAGGCTAGGGAGGGGCTGTGGGCGGGGCCTAGGGGAGGCGGCGGGCGGGGTCGGAGGGTCCCTGGCGCGGAGGGGAGGGGCCACACCTGCCTTTGGCCCAAGCTCCCGCCTAGACCGCCGGGGTTTCATAGACCCGGGGGCTCTGTGACAACTGCTGGTCTCTTGCAAACCGACCAAGGCCTGGGTGTGGCCGGGCAAGGGCAGTCCTAGTGTGTGCGGAGACCCCGCGCTCCATTCCCAGCGCCATGCAGGAAGATTTGCCAAATGTGCAGAGGAGGGCAAGTTTGGCTGACCAGGGGGCTCCGTGGGAGCACCCTGGGTCGCCTGGGGACCACTCCCTGCTCGGGTGGCTTAGGGCCAACAAGCTCAGCTCTCTGCATCTGGTGGAGAGAGACCCGCAAGGAGATACGGCAAGGCAGCAGGACAGCTGACCCACACTCAGGGGGACGGTGGGGATACAGCTGACCCTCACTCAAGCTGACCTCTGCTTAGGGGGGCACGGGACACCAGTGTCAAGAAGGGGCAAATGGGGGACTGGGTGAGGCTGGGTCAGGACACACCAGCCCAGCCCAGCGGCCAGCCAGCCCGCCCTCGCGTCCAGGCGCAGGGGAGAGGCAGAGCCCCGGGTGGAGGCCGAGGCGGGATCCGAGGCAGCCTGCTGGCTTCGTCCCATGCCCAGCCGCTCCCGCGGGGCCCTGGTGGTCCTGACTGAGCGTCCGGCCTCTGAGCACCGTCCCCCACGGCAGAGCCACTGGCCTCTCCCTGCCGGGAGCTGGACCGCTGCAGGGGCTGGTGCCAGCCGCCCACGCAGTGACGGCGGGGCCCCAGTGGGCACAGGGCGACCTCCGCTGGACCGCTGCAGGGGCTGGTGCCAGCCGCCCACGCAGTGACGGCGGGGGCCCCAGTGGGCACAGGGCGGCCTCCGCTGGACCGCTGCAGGGGCTGGTGCCAGCCGCCCACGCAGTGACGGCGGGGCCCCAGTGGGCACAGGGCGGCCTCCGCTGGACCGCTGCAGGGGCTGGTGCCAGCCGCCCACGCAGTGACGGCGGGGCCCCAGGGGGCACAGGGCGGCCTCCGCTGGACCGCTGCAGGGGCTGGTGCCAGCCGCCCACCCAGTGACGGCGGGGCCCCAGGGGGCACAGGGCGGCCTCCGCTGGACCGCTGCAGGGGCTGGTGCCAGCCGCCCACGCAGTGACGGCGGGGCCCCAGTGGGCACAGGGCGGCCTCCGCTGGACCACTGCAGGGGCTGGTGCCAGCCGCCCACCCAGTGACGGCGGGGCCCCAGGGGGCACAGGGCGGCCTCCGCTGGACCGCTGCAGGGGCTGGTGCCAGCCGCCCACGCAGTGACGGCGGGGCCCCAGTGGGCACAGGGCGGCCTCCGCTGGACCGCTGCAGGGGCTGGTGCCAGCCGCCCACCCAGTGACGGCGGGGCCCCAGGGGGCACAGGGCGGCCTCCGCTGGACCGCTGCAGGGGCTGGTGCCAGCCGGGCGCCCACCCAGTGACGGCGGGGCCCCAGGGGGCACAGGGCGGCCTCCGCGAGCGAGTCCACGGGTTCTTCCCGCCGCGCAGGGCCGGGGTCGCGCGGGCGGCGTCACAGAGGCGGGCGGTCCCCATGGCAACGGGCACGCGGCTCCTCGAGGCTGGGCCCCGGCTCGGGGCAGCCTGCGCTCGGCTCCCAGACACAGGGCAAGTGGGTGCGGGGCCGGGAGGCGGAGGCGCGGGGGGGGGGGGGGGAGGGGGGCGGGGCCGGGAGGGGCCGCGTGCAGGGCGACGCCCCCACACCCTCTCCTCAGGGGTCTGCAGCCTCCCGCCTTCTCCTCTCCTGGAACCCAGAGGCTGCGGAGACCCTGAGGCTGCCAGGGGTCCACCCGTCCTGTCCCCCCCCTGTGTGCTGGGAAGGGGGCCTGACCCTGGACGGGGCGTGAGCGTCAGAGGGCCGGCAGGGCAGGCACCCCGGTGCCACTTCCCCTGCAGGCTCAGCCTCCGGTGAGGGCCTGGGGCATCTGTCCTGGGCTCTGCAGGGAGGGTGCAGGCAGGCGCTGGGGGCAGTCCTGTCCCGAGGGCCCACTCCCTTTGCGCAGAACCGCACCTCGCCCAGCCCCAGAACGTCTGGCCCCAGAACCATGATGCAGGCCCGGCCCAGTGCTGCCTCTTCCCGGAGCTGTGCCTGCACCTGCTCCTGACAGCCCGCCCTCCCCCACCAGCTCCCAGACAATGAACTCCCAGGTGACGGGCCTGGGCCTGGACAAAATGAAGCTGGACAGTCCCCAGCCCTTCCTGGAGCAGGAGGACGCCGAGGAGGCGGAGGACGGGCAGCTGCTGGAGCCCGAGGCTTGGAGGACCTACATGGGACGCCGGGCGGCGCTGCGGGAGTTCCTGAGCTCGGACCTGAGCCCTCACCTCCTCAGGAGGCACCACGCCCGCATGGAGCTGCTCCGGAAGTGCTCCTACTACATCGAGGTCCTCCCCAAACACCTGGCCCTGGGCGACCAGAACCCGCTGGCCCTGCCCAACACCATGTTCCAGCTCATCGACCCCTGGAAGTTCCAGCGCATGAAGAAGGTGGGCACGGCCCAGACCCAGATCCAGCTGCTGCTGCTCGGGGACCTCCTGGAGCAGCTGGACCGTGGCCGCGCCCAGCTGGACGCGCTGCTCGAGTCCCCCGACCCCCGGCCCTTCCTGGCGGGCTGGGGGCTGGTGGAGCGGCGGCTGGCGGACTTGTCGGCCGTCATGGACAGCTTCCTGGCCATGATGGTGCCGGGGCGTCTGCACATCAAGCACCGCCTGGTGTCCGACGTCGGTGCCACCAAGGTCCCCCACATCCGGCTCATGCTGAGCACCAAGATGCCCGTCATGTTCGACCGCAAGGAGTCAGTGGCGCACCGAGACTGGGCGAGTCTGCGCTGGTTTGTCACCGTGCAGCCGGCCACACCCGAGCAGTTCGAGCTGCGCTTCAAACTGCTGGACCCGCGGAGCCAGCAGGAGGGCGCGCAGAGGGGCGTCATCCCCGTGGCTGCCTGCACCTTCGACATCCACAACCTGCTGCCCAACCGCTGCTACAGGTTCACCGTCAAGCGGGCAGAGAGCTACACGCTGGTGTATGAGCCCTGGAGGGACAGCCTGACCCTGCAGACCAAGCCAGGGCCCCCCGAGGGGCCTGCCCCCCACCGGCTGGGCAAGCCCAGCCCGTCCCTGACCGCACCTCCCGAGAGATGATTTTCTAGTATTTATCCACTAATAAAGAGGAGTATAAACACCACACAGACACAGGCGACTCGTTCTCGTAGCAGCCCTCCAGTGTCAGCCTCTCCCAGCAGCCCAGCCACGCCGCAGGCTGCACCTTCCAGAACCCTGAGCAGAAGCCTCCGGACGGCACTCAGGTCCCCTGCACGCCTGCCCCAAGCCGCTGGAGTACCCGCCCTGAGCCCCCCACTCACTCACCTGCCCTGACCTCAGCCCGCCTCTAGTCTGCTGACAGCACTCTGCTGTGACCCGGCCCCCCCAGGCCCACATGCAGGCCCGAGGCCATGCTGGGCTGTGTGCTAGGGCCTTGTTGGTGCCCCCCCACCCAGAGCAGGACAGCCAACAGAAGGGCTGTTTCCCTCCTGCACACTCTCCTGCCTTAAAATCCCCTGTTCTCCTGCCGCCCACCCTGGCCTCCATCCTGGTTCCCACTCAGTGCCACGGAAGCTAGCATGTCCATCCCTCCAGGAAACTCTCCGGGACTCAAGCAGGGAAGGTTCCGCCTCCAGTGCTCAAGTGCATCTCAGATCAGGACTAAACTTTGGTGTTTAGGGCCGCCTGGAGTGAATGTGCTTTTCCCTTTTCTGGGCAGGCCTGGACAGAGGGGACTCCCTGCTCGGGGCAGTTCCCAGGCCTGGGTGGACAGTGGAGCCGGAACAACCCCCTGTTGTGACCCAGGGCCCTTGCCAGGGCACCCGAGTGTCCCACGCTTCACCCAAAGCAAGACGAGGGGCATCCTGAGGTCTCCGATGGAGCAGACACCTCCAAACGACAGGCGCTTTCAGATTGGTCTTTATAATAAAAATTAAGATTTGATCATATAAGTCAGGGTCCAAGAAAATACATAAAAATTGGAATGTAGAAATATGATTTGTAGAAAACATCAATCACACACTTCCCGGCACCGCGGCGGTAAGCCCTCTGCGTGTGGGCGGGGCGCGCGGCGCCGCCACGCGGCGGGGAGGGGAATTGCACGGGGCCCGAGCCGCCTGGGGGAGGGGCGGGGGCCCGCGCCGCAGGCCGCCCCCCGAGTATCGCACAGCAGCTGAGCGGCAGGAGGAGGGGCGGGCGGAGGCGGGGCCCGCAGAGGTAGGCAGAAGGGCCCCCGTCCGGGTCCGGGAGGGGCTCCTTGCCCTGGGCGGCGCTGAGGGGCCGGCGGGGCTTCCTGAAACAGAAAAGAAGGCCGAGCTGCCCGGGCAGCCCTGGGGCGGGGCTGAAGGACCCCCAGCGGCCCGCCCGCGGCCCGGGACTTCCCTGCGGTGTCCAGGAAGAGCCAGGGCAGGAGCTGGGCTTTCAGGAGAAGACAGCAGGCTTCTTCCGGACCTGGATCTGGGCGGCCGGCACCAAGCTCTGCTGCTCCTCGCAGAATTCGAGAAGCCGGCGCCAGAGCGGGCAGCAGCGCAGGAGGACTTGGTTTCCTGCAAGGGTGCGCGGTCAGCGGGAGCCCCGCCCCCGGGACAGGCCCCGCCCCGGGACAGGCTCCGCCCCCGAGGATAGACCACCCCCCGCCCCGGAGGAGCCCCGCCTACAGGGCTAGGTCCGCCCCTGGGATAGACCCCGCCCCTGGGAGAGACCCGCCCCGGGAGGGATAGGCCCCGCCCCTGGGATAGGTCCCACCCCGGAATAGACCCGCCCACAGGGGTAAGGTCCCGCCCCGGGGTAGGCCCCGCCCCTGGGGTAGGTCCCACCCCGGAATAGACCCGCCCACAGGGGTAAGGTCCCGCCCCGGGATAGGCCCCGCCCCTGGGGTAGGTCCCACCCCGGAATAGACCCGCCCACAGGGGTAAGGTCCCGCCCCGGGATAGGCCCCGCCCCTGGGGTAGGTCCCACCCCGGAATAGACCCGCCCACAGGGGTAAGCCCCGCCCCAGGAAAGGCCGGGCAGGCCCCGCCCACATGCATAGGCCCCACCCCTGGGTAGGCCCCACCTCGGGATAGACCTGCCCACAGGGACAGGCCCCGCCCCGGGACAGGCCCCGCCCACAGGGATAGGCCCCGCCCCGGGATAGGCCCCGCCCACAGGGATAGGCCCCGCCCCAGGATAGACCTACCCACAGGGATAGGCCCCGCCCTGGAGTATGTCCCGCCCCGTCCCGCCCCGCCCCACCCCAGAAGCCCTCCCTGGACCCCAAGGTGGCCTCACCGATGAGGCAGAGCCCCTCCTGGGCACGGGTGATGGCCACGTTCACTTGGTTGGGGTCCACCACGAAGCCCAGGAACTTCTTCAGCCAGCCCTTGGTGGGCCGCTGGTCCACGTCGGCCTCGGGACAGGAGCGCACGGTGCTCACCAGCACGTAGCGCCACTCGCTGCCTGCAGAGGGAGCGTCGTGAGCCGGGCCGAGCCCCAGGCCACCCCCGCCGTGCCCGCCCAGCCTCACCCTGGCTCTACCCTGGCTCTTGGTGATGGAGGACACGGTCACTCCCCTGAGGCCCTTGGAGGCCAGGAGCTTGCTGATCTCTGCGGCCTGGGCATTGTACGGCGTGAGGATGGCGATTTCCTCGGGCTGCACCGTGCGCCCCAGAATCAGCTCCTTGGCAATGTGAACCTGAAGGGGCGAGGGTGGCGGTGCTGTGCAAACGGCCTGGAGCCTCCTGCCCTGGCCTCCAGGGCCAGGCCTGTTCTCACCACTCCTCTGCCGCCTCCTCCGGGAAGTCCTCCCTGGCCGGAGGTAGACGGTGTCCCCTGGGGTTCCATGGCCACTCACCACCTGGTCCACCTCCTCCAGGTTGGCTTTGGAGTTCTCATTCCCTTCATCTGTGGACACCAGCAGACTCTGCTCGTGGCCCTGGATGTGGCCGAAGATGACAGGGCAGCTGGCCCTGCCGGGGTGGCCCAGGACGCTGGGCGCCCGCCGAAGCTCCGGCCAGGTCTTCAGCTGGTTCTGGTAGAACTCCATGGACGGGAAGGCACAGATGCCCTTGTGCTGCAAGACAAGGATGCGGGCCAGGCCGGGCCACTGGCTGCCCACCTAGGCCCCGAGACCGCCGGGGAGGGAGAGGCCGGGCCCCCTGCTCACCATGCGGTACTGCGTGTCCAGCATGAAGGCGTCCTTGTGGTACCGCTCGAAGAGGGACCGGTCCAGGCCCAGGGCCTGCAGCTGGTCGTTCTTGACCACGGGCCGCAGCTGCTTGTGGTCCCCCAGAAGGACCACCTGCGCGGCAGGCGGCAGAGTTGGTCCCTCGCCCTGCCCCCCCCCCCGGCAGGCAGAGCCAGCGAGGCGGTGCTGCCACCCACCTTCTCGGCCCTGGGGAAGTTCACCAGGGGGATGAGGGTCTCGGGCTCGGTGGCCATGCCGGCCTCGTCCACCAGCACCTGCCACACGTGCAGCTTCTTGAGGCTGGCCGCGGCCGCGCAGGAGCACGTGCAGAGGATCACGCGGTGCTGCGCCAGCTCGAAGTTCCGTGCCTGGCTCAGCACTTCCCGGTACCTGGGGTAGGCACGGCGCCGGTCAGCAGGGGGCGGAGTGGACAGCGTCCGGCCACCCGGGAGCCCGGGCCTGGCCCACTCACTTCGCAAGCTCCTCTCTGGACAGGATTTCCCCGTTCCGCAGCCGCGCGTCAAAGGCCCTGATGGCCGAGGCGCAGGGGTTGGGCGGCTGCCGGATGCGGTGGTGCAGGCTGATGCTCCTGGGGGGGGAGGGCGAGTCACAGGGGTCCCCGGCCGCACACCCTCCCGGGCGCAGACCCCACGCAGGCCCACCTGAGGGCTTGGTTCGGCCGCCCCTCCCCGGGGCTCCTCCTGGACAGGCCCCTGCTGCCCACACCGGGCAGGGGGAACTCGGTGCCCTCGGCCTGCTCGCTGTACACACGGAGGGGCCTCAGCTCTGCCGCCCTGCTCAGGAGCAGACCTGGGGGCAGGCGGGGCGTGAGTGGGCCTGCTCGGCCCCGCGGTCCCCACCCGGGGGCGCCTGCGCACCTGCCAAGACGTCCACCGACTTGTTCGAGGGTCCGCAGTAGAGGATGTGGGGGCCCCCCTGGGACTTCCTCCTGCCCAGGCCGCTGCTGGCCGGCGCCCGCTCCTCGTTGGACTTGTGGAACCAGAAGACGATGTGGAGGGCCACCACGGTCTTCCCCGTGCCTGCGGGCAGAGGCAGTGAGGCCGGCCGGCCCCCCGGCCCTCCCCCCGGGCTCCCCGACAGGACCCCACCTGGCGGGCCCTGGATGACCGTGAACCGCTTCTTCAGGGCCTCCCGGACGGCCTCGGTCTGGCTGGGGTTCAGCTTGTGGCGGCTGTGCGGGATGTCGAAGACCCTCTGCTCCAGGAGCCTGCCGGGGATCCCTGAGGAAGGGGGTCTCTGAGCAGGGCGCAGGCCCCACGTGGGGTAGGGTGGGGCGGGGCGGGGCCACTCACCTCTGTGCGGGAGCTGCTGGCGGGGCAGCGCCAGGGGCTGGCCGAGCGCGATGCTGATGACCAGCTGTGAGGCCCTGTCCAGCCCACACACGGCCTCTTCCTTACGGCTGCGGGGACAGACGGCAGAGCGTGTTGACGGGGCCACCGGCAGGGCCGCCCCTCAGCCCGCCCGCCCGCCGTCCCGCGCCACTCACATGTCAGGGAGCTGCTTGGGCAGCACCTCGACGGTGAACCGGGCGTCAGGCCTCAGCACCTGCGCGGGCACCTGCCCCATGGCCATCTGCTGGACGCAGAAGGGCACGAGCCTGCCGGTGATGAGCCCATTCCGGTCCTCCTCCTCCTCCGTGCCCTCCGTCAGCCCGTGGGCCACCCAGGTGAAGGTGTCGGGGTCTGTGGTGAAGGGGGGCGCCGGGCCCGGGCTGGCGGGGGCCCGGGCAGGCTGCAGCCCGTCCAGCCGGATGCAGAGGTAACAGTGGCTGAAGCTGACGTTGATGCAGTGGCGGAGCAGGAGGTCCGAGCCCAGCCGGAAGGTGCCCTGCAGCTGGCCCTGCGGGGTCCGCTCGGGGCTCCAGGAGATGCGCACGCCCTGCAGCGTGATGGACTCGTTCTCAGCCACCGCGCTGGTGACCGCCTCCAGCGCGCAGAACGGCCGCCACACGCTCACGTACTCGGCCACGTCCTGGCAGCGGTCGCGCCCCGCCTGGAGCTCGAGGCCCGAGAAGCAGGGTCCCGGCCGCTCCACGTGCTCCAGGCACAGGCTGAGGCCCGGCGCCACGGCCCAGAGCTGCAGCGCCGGCGCCAGGAAGCCATGCTGCAGGGCCGGGCCCAGCTGCACGCTCAGCACGTCGCCCGCGCGCAGGTCCCGCCAGACCTCCACGAACAGCCCGCAGGGGCTCCGCCGCGCCTGGCCCAGCTCCAGGGGCTCCGGCTCCGCCGCGCCCTGCTCCCGCACCAGGGCGGCCGCCTCGGGCCAGCACTGCCCCTGCACCAGCTCCAGCAGCCGCTGCCACAGGGCCGAGTCCACGGGCCGGCGGTGGGCGTCAAGCAGGGCGCCGGGCAGTGGCAGGCAGGCTGTGTCCTCCCGCACCGAGTAGATGCGACGCCGCCAGGTGAGCCGCAGGCCGGGCCGGCCCTCCAGGGCCCGCGGGGGCTCGGCCAGCTGCAGGGCGCGGTAGGGCACCGGGCAGGGGTCTGGCAGGCTGTCGGGGTCGGCGGGGAAGAGCAGCCGGAAGCAGCGGGCGCCCGCCTCTACGTCCACCGCCACGCCCAGCTTGGCCCACGGCTGGGCGCTGAGCCGCTCGGCCAGGTGCAGGCTCCGGGCCCGGCGCTGGTAGGCCTGGGCGCGTGCGTGCTGGTGGCCGAACTCCTGGCAGAGCCCGTCGATGTCCTGGGCGCTGTAGGCGGCGCCCCCGCAGCCCAGCACGTGCAGCAGCTGCCGCTGCAGCACCAGGTCCAGGTACCTGCGGATGGGCGAGGAGGCCCAGGTGTAGCAGTCCACCTGCAGGGAGTAGTGGCCCCGCGGCGGCTGCGGGCCCGGCCCGGAGCGGCAGAACGCGGAGCGGGCCAGCGCCCGGTGGAAGTCCAACACCACGGGCAGCAGGGCGGGGTGCAGGTCGTCCGTGGTCACCAGGTCCACCAGCAGCGGCAGGTCCCCGGCCCGGGCTGCCTGCTGGATGCGCCCCCAGAGGGCAGCCAGCAGGGGCAGCTGGGCGGCCGGGGGCCCGTGGGCCCCCAGGCGCTGGGCCAGGGGCAGCGAGAGGGGCAGCCAGGCCGCGTGCTTCCGACCCAGCGCCTCCAGCTGCTGTCGGGCGGGCGCCGGCTGCCAGCGCAGCGGGGTGACCTCCCGCGTGGCCTCGCTGCCCACCAGGAACTCGGCCGCCAGGCTGTTGAACTGGATCATGTACTCCTTGACCATGCTGTGGGCCGCGCGGAAGCCCAGCTCGCTGTCCTCGTCTGGGGGCTCGTAGCAGCAGGCCTGCTGCAGCCGGCGCCCACGCAGCACCCGGGAGAGGTAGCAGGCGGCCGCCACGCAGGCGGCCACCGAGTCCAGGCTGGTGGGCAGCTCCAAGCCGGCCCCCGGGTGCTGCCGGATGAGCTGCTCCGCCTCCGCGTAGGACAGCCGCCAGTCGGAGCGCACCAGCGAGGGCGCGAAGCGGACGTCCTTGAGCCGGTCGCTGCCCTTCTCCACGGTGAGGAAGAGGGAGATGGCCAGGCGGTCCTGGCCGGGCAGGAGGCTGAGCGCCTGCTGGCAGAGGCTGGCGGGCAGCATGGGCACGGGCTCCCGGTTGGGGGCGTAGAAGGCCGTGCCCCGCCTGCGGGCCTCGGCGTCCAGGACGCCGTCCCTGGGCACACAGCTGGCCACGTCGGTGATGTGCACGGCTACCTCGTACCTGAGGCCCAGGTCCCGGACGCTGATGGCGTCGTCCAGGTTGCAGGCGTCCGGCGGGTCCACGGTGAAGGTGAGGATGCCGCGGCAGTCCTGCCGGCAGGGGGGCACCTTGCCCAGCTCCGCGCGGTACTTCCGCAGGGCCCCCGTGACGGCCGCGGGCTCCGCCGATGGGGGCTTTAGGCTGTACTCCAGGTCCAGGGCGTGGACGCCGTGCTCCCAGTTGGAGGCCTCGGGCAGCACCTCTAGGACGACGCCCAGCGGGCAGTAGAAGCGCTCGCGCCACAGCACCACGCACACGCGGAAGAGCCGCCTGCGGCGAGCGCTGTGTGGCAGCCGCTCGGTCCCCGCCCGCTCCAGGCGGCCCCGTGCCAGCCGGTGCAGGGGCACCTCCTGCGGGTCCCGCAGCTCCGCCACAAAGATCTTGGTCACGGAGCCGTCGATGGGCGTCATGATGCGCGGGTCCCACTCGTCCATGCGGCAGACGAACACCAGTTCCTGCTGCCGGCGCTGGAGCACCCCCACCACGCAGCCCTGCGGCTGCCCGGGGCCCGGGTCACCGAGCTTCACCACCACCTCGTCCCCGGTGAAGGCCATGCCGCAGCGCAGGCGGCCCCTCAGCTGGATGGGCCCCGAGCCCCCCTCGTCCAGCGGCACCGCAGTGGCCCGCTCGAAGGTCTCCTGCACGAGTGTGCAGCGCCGGTACCGCTCGGGCTCGGCCCGCAGGAGCGTGCACAGCATGGCCCGCGGCAGGTTCACGTACTGCCGGGCCTGCTGCGGGGACCGGGGCCTGGCCACCGTGTCCAGCAGCCCGTCCTCCTGCACCAGCACGGCCATCTTCAGACTCTCGTCCAGCAGCTCCTGCAGGATGGAGTCCTCGGGGTCCAGCTCCCCCTCGAACAGCCAGAAGTCGGACTCGGCCCCCGCGGCAGCCCCGGGGCCTGAGAGCACCCCGTCACCCACGGCCACCGCGGCCGCCTCCTCCCTCTCCCCGGAGGCCGCCGTCTCAGGGCCTGGTGCCCCAGGCTTGGCCTCAGGCCCACCCCCGGCAGGGCTTCCAGGGCTCGCGGCCCCCGCCGCGGGGCCCCGGGGTGCCGGCAGGTCCAGGGGCCCGCGGGCCCAGCGCCGCTGGGCTGCCACACCGCCCTCGACCTGCTCCAGCGACAGGTCCGGGGGGCAGACGCTGTGATGCTCCACGCACTCCCGGATGAAGCTCTTCCACAGTTTGCTGCAGGCCCCGACGGAGCAGAGGGCCACGGCGTCGCCCACGGCCACCACCTGCGACTGGGCGCGGGTCAGGATGGTGTTGAGCACCCGCGCGTCGACGAAGAAGTCGGGGCTGGGCGCGCCAGGGCTCTGCAGGCTGCGGCAGGTGTGCACCGTGCTGAGGACCACCACGCGGAACTCTCGGCCTGTGGGAGGGCAGGGTCAGGCGCGGGCCGGCGCCGGGAGCCCGTCCCCGCCTCCGGGCACCCACCTGGCAGGATCTCGAAGCTGCCCACGGACACCTGGCCCAGGCTCCGTCGCCTCAGCTCCTGCCGCAGGGCGCTCACCTGTGGGGCACGGCCGTGGGCCCTCAGTCGCGAGGGCCCGGGCTCCTCCGCCCCGGCCCAGCCCGGCCGGGGGTGGGTCCCTCGGCCCCGAAGGGCCGGCTCACCTGGGCGCCGTGGGAGACGACGCAGATCTGCCCCTGCTCGCAGCTGCCCCAGCAGTGTGGCCAGGTGCCCACGAGCTCCTGCACCTTCTCCACCACCTGGCTGATCTCGGCCGGGTTGAGCCAGGACGTCATGGACAGGTCACGCTCCGGGCAGCCGGCCACGTGGCAGAACATGAGCGGGTAGAGGTGGGGGTGGCGCGGCACCTTGCCGCTGGCGTGGATGGGGTTGCCCTTGGCCGCGTAGAAGTGGCGGGCCACGAAGCGGATGATGGCCTCGGTGCAGCGGTAGTTCTCGTGGAAGATGATGCGGCTGTGCCGGGCGGCCTCGTCCGGCTGCTGCTGGTAGTGCCGGAAGAGCCGGTGCAGCAGCGTGTGGCCGGCCGCCCGGTCCCGCGGCACGCTGAAGAGCCGGGGCGTGACCTGCATGTGGTCACCCGCCAGCACCACGCAGGTGTTGGCCGTGGCGTGGCCGAGCGGCACCAGGGCCTCGCACTCCAGCATCTGGGCGGCCTCGTCGAGGAAGATGTGCGAGAAGAAGCCGGCGGGGACCCGCAGCTGCCGCGCCTGGGCCGTGGTGGCCACCAGGATGCGGTGCCGCTCCAGCTCGGCGCTGCTGGGCGGCCGGAAGGCCTGGCGGTCGGCGCTCAGGCAGCAGTACTGCAGCGTGACCGCGTCCGTCTGCCCGGGCGGCCGATCCGTGAACATCACCCGCAGCGGCGCTGCCTCGGGGTGGCCGCTGAGGACATGGCCATGGAAGTGCTCCCGGATGTAGATGTCGGCCGCGCTGGGGGGGGGGAGAGGGGCGCGTGGGGCCATGGCCGCGGCCGGCCGCAGCACCTGCTGTGGGCCAGCCCTGCCCGGAGGTCGGCGCTTCAAACAAGGCCGTGTCCTGCCCCCGCAGAGTGTCCATGGCAGCAGAGGGGACAGACACACAGATAAAGAAACAAAGGCAGGTCAGACCCGATGAGGATGGAGCGGCAGCAGAGAGAGCCTGGGTGGTCAGGGAGGGCTTCCTGGAGGTGAGGAGCTGGGGAAAGTCAGAGCCTGGCGAGGAGGACCCCACAGCGGCAGAGAGCAGTGACGTGGCCAGGGAAGGCTTCCTGGAGGAGGCGCGGAGCCGGCCGCGGGCACGACAGAGAGGCAGAGCAGGGCTCACTGCCCAGAGCACCCGGGGGTCCAGAGGCCGGGGTCCCCCTGCCCTCGGCTGCCGCCCTCCGGCAGCGGGCGACTGAGAGCCGGCACCACAGCTTGGCAGCGTGGCGAGGAGAACGCCCGCCCCCCGCAGGCAGAAGCAGCGGGGCGGCTGGACACTCGTGAGCGCGTGCAGAGGCAGAGTCTGCGGAGGGAGGGGAGCGTCCCGCGAGCCCAGCGGGCGTGGTGCCCGCGCTCACCTGTTGGTGTGTGTGCAGATGAGCACCCTGGCGTCCGGCTGCCGCACCACCTCCAGGGAGGCCATGGCCAGCGTGTAGGTCTTGCCCGTGCCGAAGGGGCCGTAGATGAGCAGGGGGGCCACGGGCGCGGGGCCGCCGGGGTGGGTGCCCACAATGGCCGCCACGGCCAGCTTCTGCTTGCGGTTGCCGTGCACCGTGGGCGGGCGGGGCAGGGGCCGGGGCAGCGCACTGGCCTGCAGGTCAGGCACCACCAGGCGCACGTCGGCCAGCGCGTCCACTGCCTGGTGCCACCGGCGGAAGACCAGGGGGTCCACCTGGAACTGCACCTCCAGGACGCGGCTGCAGCCGGCCTGCAGCCCCAGGGCCTGGCAGCAGTGCGCGGGCAGCAGCAGCCACAGGGCCTGCTCCCAGCTGGCCCGGCTCTCCAGCCGCGCCTCGAACACCGTGAGGTCCGGGGCGGGCACCGGGGCCACCAGCACGGTGCTCACCGCCCGGCCCAGCAGGAAGCCCTGGTCCGTGTCCGGCGTCAGGGAGGGGGGCACGGGCACCTCTGCGTAGAGGGCGCCCGGGGGCGCGAGCACCAGGCCCAGGGCGGGCGTCTGCAGGGACGTCTGGAGGGACACCGGGCCCCGCAGGTTCAGCCTGTACAAGGAGGAGCGCAGGGGTCAGCGGGCTGGGGCCACACGGGCCTGCCCGCCCCCGTGCCCACCAGGCCCACACACTTGGCCACCAGCCGCTGCTGTGCCGCCTCTTCCTCGTAGAGGAACTGGTGCATCCTCTGGCGGTAGTTGGCGCAGGACATGGGCCCCGGGGCCTGGCCGCCGCGGCTGAAGTCCAGAGCCAGGTCGGGCCCCTTGTACTTGGCCAGCAGGGTGGCCTGCTCGGTCGAGCGCTCCACGCTGGGCACGACATGGCGGTTGCCCGTGTGCCAGCGCTCCAGCGGCGGCGGTGGGGCGGGGGCGGGGGGCGCCCGGGGCCCCGGGCAGCGCTCCTGGCCCAGCTGCAGGGTCAGCTTCCGCAGCAGCACGGGCCGGCAGCCGAAGTCGAAGGCCAGCCACTGCTCGAAGGTGCCGAAGGAGGCGCTGAGCACCTGCACGGTCACCCGGGCCTGCAGGGGCGCGTCGGGCCCCCGGAACCGCTCACCGCAGGCGTACTGCTGCCCTGGGGGCAGGCCGGGGGCCACCAGCGAGAAGGTGGCGCCGGGCTCCTGCCTGAGCAAGGCCACGTGCTGCAGGGGCGCCTGGGGAGAGGACGCGGCTCAGCCCCCGTGGCCACGGGCAGCCCCGGCCCAGCCAGCCGGCCGCTCCCACCGCAGGGCCCCGGGCACGGACGGACGTGGGGACTCACCTCGGAGCGCAGGGTGAACGTCCAGCTGTGCTGCGTCACCTTGTGGGCTGCCCGGAGCAGCAGGGGCTGGTCACAGGAGGCCGACACGCCCTCCACGGCCTCAGCCAGCTGCAAGGACACGGCCTCAGCAGGCGCCGGCGATGCCCGGCCCCACCCCACCCAGCCGCGCCCGCACCTCGCCCGCGGAGCCGCCCCTCGGCCTCTGCCCTTCCCTCTACCCCACCCTTCCCCCCTGCTCACCCTCGCCGCCCTGCCCGCACTCACCACCAGCAGCTCGCTCCCGCTGCGCTGATACTCGTCCAGCAGCCGCTCCTGGTAGGGCATCAGCCCTTCCTTCCAGGCGGCCTCCTCCCGCAGCCGCACACTCTCGGCCCGCCGGGTCCACTCGACGAGCTCCTCCGGGGAGTGGGCCTTGGTGCAGAGCCGCCCGTACTCACAGTGCTCGGGCCTGCGGGGGGCAGAGTCAGCAGGGGAGCACCGCCCCGGGGGCCTCACCCTCCCTGCGCAGGCCCGGCGTGGCCCCTGCCCTCACCTGGGGCAGAGCTCGAAGGAGGTCAGGCCGGCGGGCGGGCTGCGGTGGCCCCAGGTGGCGGCCGGCTCCAGGGCCACCATCTGCCTGTGCTCCAGGGAGGCGCAGTGGTTCTCGAAGGCCTCGGGCGAGCCGCAGGACAGCAGGCAGGCCGGGCAGTACAGCCGCACCTGGGGGGCCGGCTCCGGGGGGCGCGAGCAGGGCCCCCCGCCGCAGCCCGCCCAGCTGCTCGGCCTCCCACACGGCCATCTCCACGGCACTGTGCGCGTACTGGCACCGCGCCGCCCCGTGCCTGCAGGGCCGGCCGCGGCCCACGAACATGCAGAAGGCCAGCGGCTGGCCGTACTGCGGCTGGGCCCGCACCTCCACCACCTGCTGCTTGCTGTGGCCGTCGGCGCTCACGTGCGCCAGCAGGGCCGGGCAGGCCCCGTGGGCGCCGCAGCGGCCCTGGGCGTCGACGGGACTGAGGCGAGGAGGCGAGCGGCGGAAGCAGTGGGTGCAGAGCAGCTGGAAGCGGCCGCCGAACTCGGCGCGGATGGCGTCGGCGGGGCTGCCCCCGACCGCGCCCCCCAGCAGGGCGGCCTTCAGCCAGGGCCGGCCCGCGCCGGACTCCCGCTCCCACGTCCACACCAGCGCCTCCTCGGGGCTGCGCGCGAAGGTGCACTGGTTGCGGTGGCGCCGGCAGCCCAGGCCCGGCTTGTAGTAGCGGCAGACCTCGTACCGCGCCGGCCGCGGGAAGCTGGGCCGCCGGTCCACCTTGCGCCAGGGCTTGCTGGGCGCCGCGCCCTTCCGGCGGGCCAGGAGGATCTCCCGCGGGCACTCGTGCTCCACGCCACGCAGCAGGTAGGTGCTCTCGTTCAGCCGCTGCGTGCAGCGGGGGCAGGCCAGGGACAGGTCCACCTGCGCCTGCAGCCGGGCCAGGCAGGGCTCCTTGGAGGCCCCAGCGCCGGCGGGCGCCCGGCCGTTCCCGGGGGACATCGCGCCCAGTGCCGGCCGGGTCCGAAAGGCGGCGTCATGGGCCATGGGTCAGCAGGTGCGCAGGGGCTGCTGCCCCACCAGGAGACGCCTGGGAGGGAGAGGATGAGTCAGCCCAGGAGGCCACACCCACAGACACACAGCACTCACACGCGCGTATGTGCGCATGCACACACACACACACACACACTACATACGCCACACGTGGGCAAACACAGAGACACACGGGCACACACGGGCACAGACGCGCAGGCACGGCACACACACAGGAACACAAGTGGGCACACAGGTGCGGACACACAAGGCAGAGACACAGACCCACGGGCACACATACACGCACACACAAACACACATGTACACAGATACACACACAGGCACTCTCACACATGTGCACACACATGTACATGCACACACGGACACAGACACACATATGCACAAGCACACACACATGCACACACTGACACACACAGACCCATACACACGCATATGAGCACGCATACACACAACACATGAACACAGACACACACGCCCGCGCAGACACATGCACTCACACAGAGGCAAACACACACACATGCACACTCACGTGCACAAACACGCACACATGCAGACATACACATGCACACACACAAACATGTCCACACACATGCAAACACAAGCACATATGCATGCATATGCATGCACATAGACACATAGGCACACACACAAACACAGGCACACACATGCACACAGACAGTTACACACACGCACACACACACGAACTCACATGCACACACACAGACACACACTCACACATGCACTCACAAACGCACAGACACACACAGACACACAGATACATGCATGCACAGAAACACATGCACACACAGACACATGCTCATATGCACACACATGCACACACAGACACACATGCATGCAGACACGCACGCAACTGCACACAGAGGCAAGACACACGTACACACATGAACACTTGTGTAGATAAATGCACACATGTGCGCAAGCACAAACATGCACACATGTAAACACACATGCGCACACACATGCACACACACAAACACAAGCACACACATGCACAAAGACACACATGCATTCATACATGAACTCACACATGTAAACACACATACGCACCGATGTACACATACGTGCAATACACACATGCACACACATGTACACACAAGCACACACTCACAAATGCACACAAATACACACACTCACATGCACACACATACACACATGCACACACACACTCACAAATACAGACACACACGCTCACATGTACACATGTACACAGTCACACACAGGCACAGACACTCACACACATGCACACACATGCACAGATATGTACACACACACACACACAGACACCACAGACACAATGCACATATGCACACAGACACACACACAGACACACATGCACATATGCACACACAGAGACACACACTGTCACACAGACACACACATACACACTCACATGCACAGTCACACACATGCACACATGCACACACACACTCACAAGACACGGTCACATGTACACAGACACACACTCACATATACAGACACACACGCTCACACTCACACAGAAGCACACAGCCACAGCCGCACACACCTGCGCACACACAGACACACATGCAGACACAACTCACACACATATGCACACAGACACACGCACACACTCACATACACAGACACACACACACGCGCGCAACACTCACGCAGTGACACACAGACACACTCACGCAGACACACACACTCATACTCATACATGCACACACAGAGACACATATGCACGCACAGACACAACTCACACACATGCACACACAGACACACCCACACACCCTCACATGCAGACACACACACATACACAACACTCACGCAGTGACACACGCACACACAGACACATACTCATACTCATACATGCACACACAGAGACACATACGCACGCACAGACACAACTCACACACACATGCACACACAGACACACGCACACACACTCACATGCACAGACACACACACGCACACACACATGCGCAACACTCACGCAGTGACACACACAGACACACTCACGCAGACACACACACTCATACTTGCACACACAGAGACACATACGCACGCACAGACACAACTCACACACATGCACACACAGACACACCCACACACCCTCACATGCAGACACACACACATACACAACACTCACGCAGTGACACACGCACACACAGACACATACTCATACTCATACATGCACACACAGAGACACATACGCACGCACAGACACAACTCACACACACATGCACACACAGACACATGCACACACACTCACATGCACAGACACACACACGCACACGCACATGCGCAACACTCACGCAGTGACACACACAGACACACTCACGCAGACACACACACACTCATACATGCACACACAGAGACACATACGCAGGCACAGACACAACTCACACACATGCACAGACAGACACACGCACACACACTCACATGCACAGACACACACACGCACACACACATGCGCAACACTCACGCAGTGACACACACAGACACACTCACGCAGACACACACACTCATATATGCACACACAGAGACACATACGCAGGCACAGACACAACTCACACACATGCACACACAGACACACCCACACACCCTCACATGCAGACACACACACACACACAACACTCACGCAGTGACACACGCACAGACACACGCAGACACACACGCACTCATACTCATACATGCACAGAGACATACGCATGCACAGACACAACTCACACACACATGCACACACAGACACACGCACACACACTCACATGCACAGACACACACACACATGCGCAACACTCACGCAGTGACACACAGACACACTCACGCAGACACACACACTCATATGCACACACAGAGACACATACGCACGCACAGACACAACTCACACACATGCACACACAGACACCCACACACCCTCACATGCAGACACACACACATACACAACACTCACGCAGTGACACACGCACACACAGACACATACTCATACTCATACATGCACACACAGAGACACATACGCAGGCACAGACACAACTCACACACATGCACACACAGACACACCCACACACCCTCAATGCAGACAGACACACACATACACAACACTCACGCAGTGACACACGCACACACAGCCACAGGCAGAGACCCACGCACTCACACTCATACGTGCCCACACAGACACCCGCACACAGACACGCACTCGCACTCACGCACGCACGCGCACAGCCAGGCGCACACGCACACGCGCCCCGCACTCACCCGCAGGTGCAGAGCCCGCCCGCGACCCCGACCCGCCGTCCTGCGCCGCCGCCGCCGCGGCCCATCGCCCCGCCCGGCGGCCACTTTCGGTTCCGATTCTGCCCCGGTGACTCAGGCTGACGCGGGCGGCGCGGAAGTTACCTCACGGCGGCGCCCCGCCCCGCGGCCCGGACCCCCGCCCGGCGCGGACCGGACCCCCGCCCGCCCGAGACCCCGCCCGCCCCGCGGCCCGGACCCCGCCCGGCCCGGACCGGGACCCCCGCCCGGCCCGGGCCCCGCCCCGCCCCGCGGCCCGGACCCCGCCCGGCCCGGACCCCGCCCCGCCCCCAGGCCCCGCCCCGCCCCGAGACCCCCGCCCCGCCCCGCCCGGCCCGGACCCCGCCCCGCACCCCAGCCCGCCGCACCCCGCCAGCCCCGCCGCCCGCCCCCAGCCCCTCTCGGGTCACAGCCACTGCAGACCCCATGGAGCCGAATGGAGCGTCCAGGGGGCCAGGCCTGGCCCCTGGGGGCGGGGGCGAGCTCGCTCGGTCCACGAGCAGCTCCGGGACCCTCCAGGGCCCACCCCCAGCGTCCCCAGCCCCCCCCCCACAGCACTGTCCCCTGCGCCTGACCCCTGAGGCCAGGCGGGCTGGGGCGCCCCGGGCCATCCTGCCAGGTGACGTCACAGCAGGGGTCTGACACAACATCCCTTCCACTAGCCACCAAGAACCAGGGGTGACAGACACCCGAGGGAAGGAGCAGACGTCAGCTGCTTCTGCAAGGACCCAAAGTTTAGTGACCCCAGCGAAACGACCAAAGCAAAAAAAGAGAAGGAGATGAAGAAGATGCCCACGACAGAGCTGGGGTAGTGAAGGCGGCGTTGGACTCATTTGCAAAACCACATCAGCGTGCGCAGAAAGGGGCAGGAGCGCGGGAGACCCAAAGGCTCCCAGGCCAACCTCGGTGGACACCAGGGCAAGACAGACACAGAGAAGCCTCAGGCCCAAACCCCGACGCTTCTCCAAAGACGCTGACCAACCAGGTGAGGCACACGCAAAGGGTTTTCTCCAGGCGCAGGTGAGGTCTCTGCTTGACCCCCGGCCGGCCTGGAGGCACCAACCAGATACGGCGGACATCAGCGGAACAAAAGGTCAGACACGGCCACCCAGCCGTGAGACCCACACTGCAGGCCACCAGTGCAGATGGACGCCCTTGGCATCATCACCACCCAAGAAGAGCCGCCGGCCACTGTCCCTCGGACGTGGAGGCACGACCCCCTCAGACACGGGCCACGCCAGGAACGCACTCACCACGTCAGCTCTGCGGGCAGGGGCCCAGAGGGGACCAGAGGGGCCGAGGTAGAACACACCAGCGTGGCGAGAGGCATGTCGTGTGCTGCTTGTGATGGCACGGCCGGGAGAAGGCCACAGCAAGGCTGCCACCGCTCAGCCCGACTCCGAGGGACAGTCCCTGGGCTGCCCCTTCCCTCACGCCACGCCAGGGCCGCCGGGGCAGGAGGGAGCTGACTTCATTTCTGTTTACCAGCCCCAGTTTGAAGGAGAATTGAGGAAGTGCTGCAACCGTGTTTTCTTTCTGTTTGAGTTGGGGTTTTTGGCCGCGCCCAGCAGTGCTCAGGGGACCCTCGGGGAAGCTGGAAACCGAACCCGGGTCAGCCGTGTGCAAGGCCAGCGCGCTGTCTACTGAGCCATCTATCCGGCCCCTGCAACAGCCGCTGCCCAAGTGGCACCCTAAGACCCCGTCTGACTGGCCCCCTCGCCCAGCCAGGGGCCCCAATAATGATGAAAGGCTTGGGAGAGACAGGGTAGGGGCCCGGGCGGTGGGGACGGTCTCAGGGCGAGGAGGAACCACTGGCTCTGGGCTGACGTCAAGGTTCCCAGCCGTGGTCATACAAGAAACCTGTTGGCATTTCTCTGGAACCGCGAAAGACATGAGTCACCCCCGCGGGGCCGAGGGGAGGCCAGGCTGGGCACCACTCTCTGAACCCTACACCGATGCAAAGTCGGGCCAGCAGCCAGCACAGGGCAAGGGGGCCTCGGGGGAGGGGTCCACGGAAGAAGAGGCGCATGGAGGAGGGGTCCACGGGGAAGGGGTGCGGAGGGGAGCACGCCCAGGCCCCACCGCTGCCCCACGTTCTCCGGGGATGCTGTTGCCTGAGGAGTTGTGACTGCAGCCCCACAGAGGGACCCAGGAAACAGGGAGTCAAAGCTGGTGAGCCCGGAGGCTGGAGAGACAGGGCGGGGGAGGGCGTGGCCGGCCTTGCACGCAGCAGGCCCAGTTGGATCCCTGGTGCCACACAGGGCCCCCCCTGGCCCCCGGGAGCCATCCCTGAGCAAGAGCCCAGAGCACTGCTGGGTGTGGCCCCCAAACGGAACAGCAACAACAACATCATATACATAAATAAATATATGTATCTATTATATATATGGGCTGGAACGATAGCACAGCGGGTAGGGCGTTCGCCTCACAAGCGGCCAACATGGCCGACCCGAGTTCGATTCCGCCGCCCCTCTCGGAGAGCCCGGCAAGCTACCGAGAGTATTCGATATGCCAGACACAGTAACAACAAAGTCTCCAATGGAGACGTTACTGGGCCCGCTCAAGCAAATCGATGAACAACGGGAGGACCGTGACCATGACCGTGATGGGCTGGAGCGATAGCACAGCGGTAGGGCGTTTGCCTTGCACGCAGCCAACATGGCCGACCCGAGTTCGATTCCTCCGCACCTCTCGGAGAGCCTGGCAAACTGCCGAGAGTATCTCACCCGCACAGCAAAGCCTGGCAAGTTCCTATGGCGTATTTGATATCCCAAACACAGTAACAACAAGTCTCGCGATGGAGACGTTACTGGCCCGCTCGAGCAAATCGATGAACAACGGGAGGACAGTGGCAGTGACCGTGATATATATGTACGTTTCAGAATAATGATAATGAGCCTGGGCCCGTCTGCCTCCACACTCCGCATCTCCACCAGGGTCCAAGAACTGGCTGTCCCTGAGTGTTGGCCCTTGCCACCATGGCACGCTAAGGGGACCCTCCACACACACGCTGGGGACCAGAGGGGCCCGAGAGCTCGGGCAGGAACTGGGACAGGGGGGCCTCGAGGCCTGCTGTGGAGCTCAGCGCAGAAGAGGCCCTCCCAGGAGACCGACAGAGCCGCACACCCACCACTGCCACTCCAGGGGACCGCCCTGGGCACAGACCCCTCAGCAGCCCTGCCTGGCGATGGTGGCGGTCCCAGTATGGGGAATCACAATGTGACACGCAGAAGTGGGCTCCGGGCGGTGGGCAGGACGGAAGGACCAGCTGGGCCCAGGTGAATGACCCAAGCAGGGCGGAAGGCCTCAGGACCGGCAGGAAACAGCACTGGGGGGTCAGCACCTGCACGGAGGCCACGGGCGGGCCACCGCACGAGCTGGAGCAGGAGGTGTGGCCGCCCGCGCACCGCCCGGCACAGCCCAGCCTGCCGCTCCTCCACTCTCAGCACACGGCCCCAGGCCCAGACACGGTCCAGCAGTGTCCAGTCACAGAAGACCAAGAAGACACGTCAGCACGTGTGCACAGGGGCAGGCACACGTGTGCACGGGAGGAGACTTGCATACGAGGCCACGTGTGCGTGTGACGGGACATCCGTGCACAAAAGGACACACTTGCACAAGTGAGGAAATGCATGAGTGCATGTGAGGAGGTGTGGACACAGATGTCCAGCAGGACACACACAGTCTCTGTCAGGGGACCCGCCCACAGGGAGAGCCTGAATCTCTGGGTCTGACTCGCAGGGACCCTCCTCGGTCCAGGCGCTCAGGACCCTTGCCAGAAGTAGGGGTGTGTGGGAGAGGAGCCAGGAGCGGGGTGCTGGGAGAGGGGCACGGCCTCGCGAGCCCCTGGAAGCCGACCTCCCCGGGGGCTGGGGAGTCTGAGGGGACACCTTCCCTGAGGCATCCCTGCAGAGCCCCCGGGAGCCCGGCTATGGGCCCAGACACCCGCCCACGACGGCCACGCTGCATCCTGGCTTGCTTTGGTCTGTTTGTTTTTGTTCCCACCCAGCAGTGCTCAGGGGTCACTCCTGGTGGGCTCCGGGGTCCAGATGTGTGCTGTGCAAGGTCAGCATGTGCTTGTCCCGCCCCGTCGGGTGTCCTGACTGTCTCCTCCCAGTCCCACAGCCCCCAGGAAGCAAGGACCTGCGATTTGGACCTACCCCTTTTCTTTTTTTTAGGGGAGTGGTCACACCTGGTGTTGCTCAGGGGTTACTCCTGGCCCTGCACTTCTGCACTCAGCAATCACTCCTGCCGGGCTCCGGGGGAGCACATGGGGTGCTGGGTATTGAGCCTGGGCCAGGCACATGCAGGGAAAGCTCCTCCCCACCGTACTATGGCTCCAGGCCCCGGGCTCATTTTTACTATTTGTTGGATTTTGGTGTATATATATACATACATATATGTAGTTGGGGCACAGGCTGATCTCAGGCAGTATGTTAGTATACCAACAGTGCTGTCAACTAGAACTTTCTATTAGGATAGACTATATGTGTCATTTGATATGATAGCCACCAGCGACTCACCAGCATTTTATTTATTATTATTTTATTATTATTATTATTTTGGATTACACCGGCAATGTTCAGGGCTTTCCTCTGGCTCTGCCCTCAGGAATCCTGCCTGATGGGGCTCAGGAGACCACAGGGGATGGAATCCAGGGCCTCATACATGCAAAGCATGTTCTCTGCCTCTGTGCAAGAGCCTCTGCCCTGAAGCTTGTGACTCTCGTGGCATCTAGGCGAATGACCTACCACACTGGCACTCATTTATGCATGTAGAGACTGAAAGGGCTGGAGCAATAGCACAGCGGGTAGGGTGTTTGCCTTGCACACAGCTGACCGGGGTTCGATTCCTCTGCCCCTCTCAGAGAGCCTGGCAAGCTACCGAGAGTATCTCGCCCGCACGGCAAAGCCTGGCAGGCTCCCCTGACGTATTCGATATGCCAAACACAGTAACAACAAAGTCTCCAATGGAGACGTTACTGGGCCCGCTCGAGCAAATCGATATCAACGGGAGGGCAGTGATACAGTGCAGCACAGTTGGATTCTGGTGTTGGGACCACCCCTGGCTCTGCATTCAGGGGTCAGCTTTTTGGGGGGTCACACCTGGTCATCTCAGGGGTTACCCCTGGCTCTGCATTCAGGAAATACACCTGGTGGTGCTTGGGGGACCCTATGGGATGCCGGGGATTGAACCCAGGTTGGCCGCATGCAAGGCAGATGCCTCCCCGCTGTGGTATCGCTCCAGCCCTGGACCTACCCCTTTTCAGATGCCCCCAGGGCCAACCTGCTGGGCCCCTCCTTCTCCCACTGCCCCTTCTCCTGCCCACCCTCCTTCTGGGGACTCATCCCCTTCCAGGAACTGTGGCTGGTCCTGCGAAGGGCGTGTCACTGCTGGAGCTGGTGCCCAGAGGCATCAGACCCCAGAGGAAGTCCAGCTCCAGGTTCATGGACCTGACCCCTCCCAAGAGGCCAGTGGCTGCAGCCAAGGCCCCTCCCTGAAGAATCAGACGTGGCCGGATCCTGAGCAAAGGTCTGAGCTCTCCAGAGCCTGCACCCAGCCACACCCACCTGCACCATAGGACTTTGTGTGTGTTCAGAACATGTGTGTGGTAATAGCTGGGAATGGCCGTGCTGGACAGGATCTGAGGTTGAAAAGTAGATAAAGGGAAATTCTGGATGACCTCTCAGCATCAATATTGCAAACCGCAATGCCCAAAGGAGAGAGAGACAGAGACAGAGACAGAGAGACAGAGAGACAGAGAGAGAGAAGAAAAGTGCTTGCATAGAGGCAGGCAGGGGGTGGGAGTGGGGGTGATGGGAGGAAACCTGGGGACACTGGTGCTGGGAAATGTGCCCTGGTGGAGGGACGGGTGTTGGGACCCTGTATGACTGAAACCCAATCATGAACAGCTTTGTAAGCATCTATCTCACAGTGATTCAATTAAAGAAATTTCATAATGGGGCCAGAGCGATAGTACAGGGGTAGGGTGTTTGCCTTGCACACAGCTGACCGGGGTTCCGTCCTCGGTATCCCATAGGGTCCCCCGAGCATCACCAGCAGTAATTCCTGAGCACAGAGCCAGGCGTAACCCCTGAGCATCGCTGGGTGTGACCCAAAAAGAAAAAAAAAGTTCATAAAAAAACGCGTGTGGGTGTGCTCGCCGTGCATGTTCGGTGGTCAGGCCACCTTCCCACCCCGGATGGCCAATGACCATGGACGAAAGGAGGAAACGAGGGCCAGGCTGGCGGGTGATCACCTAAAGCATATTCCAGTCCGTCCACTCCCTCTGCCTCCTTCCGGCCTGAGTCGCTACCTGTACCCCGCCCGACTCTCACAGCCTTTACCACAGCTGAACGATCTCCAAGGGCTAAGATAGCAACCGCACACAGGTGAGCTGGCACAGTCAACGCACGCCCATGAAGCCCTTCCTTCCCGGAAGCTCTTCTAAGACAAAGACCTCCTCCCGCTAGGAGGTCTGCTCAGGGGAAGAATCTCAACTAAGAGCGTATTTCTCCTTTCCTTAGTCCGTAACCATTTAAACCATCAAACTGACTTCTTCAGTTTACTTCTGAATAATCTTTCTAGTCATTCTGTATGGACACAGTAAGAGATATATTAGTCTTATTGGGTGGCTCTCCTGGGGACATCTCCTGTAGATCCCAGGCCACAGTCCTCAGGCCAGATTAGTCCTTCCTAATCCATGCAGGGTCCTTGTCCAGTCACTTCTCCTTGGGTGATGGCACAATTCACCCACAACCATGCCCTTAACTTATTGTAAGTTTTGTGACAGTTGGCCTGCCCCATTTCAAAGCCAGGGTAGCCTGCCGCTTGCCTGGGTCTATCCGGTCCCTTCCTTGGGACCATGCTTCTGGGGTGCTAGGAACTAAGGGAAACTGAGGCTTAAGTCGAGTAAATGTGACAGATGCCCAGGAGTAAATATTATTCCAGGTCAATTAACTCCCAAGTTATCAAAGCGTAGCATTAACTGTCTTCCTGTGTCCATACAACAAGGACATTGCTCCAAAGAAAACTACGCAAAGGACATAAGAGAAAGAGCGAAGCAACAGTTCACGTTCAAATACGAATCCGGAGATCTCTGAAGAAGCTGACCTTGCCAGTCACAGATTCTGATTGGGGGGAAGAGCGACTAACGGGTAGGGACGCAGAGCACAACGGAGACATTGAAGATCGATCCCGAGGAAAGGGGGTTGCTGCGGGAGCACTGTGATGGGCGCAGCTACTCAGCCTACCTGAGCTCCCTGCGGAGGAGGAAGGACAGGCCAGTGCTGCCCCACGGGGCCCGACTCAAGGGGCTCTGGACAGGCGGGCCAGCCAGGCCCTCCCCTCCCTGGGTGTGTGCGGCGGCTCCTGACGGGGGGCGTGAGGAGCCCCACTCAGAGGCTCGTCCTAGGTGCAGTGAGCTGGTGTGGCCCCGTCTCTGCGCCCCCACCAACCCAGGCACCTTCTGGCCCACCGTGGGGTCTGCCGTCCCTCCGGCCTGGACAGTGGGTGCCCCTGGGAAACACGTCCAAACCCCCGACTCGGGAACCACGCGAGGGTCCATGCGGGGGCCCATCTCACCCGGGGGCTGGACTCTCTGGGCCCTGGGGACACACTCGGCCCGGGTGCGGCCCTGCTGGCGCTGGTCACAGCTCCGACAGCTCATATCAGACAGGTGGCCCCGGGGACACACAGTGAGGCTGAGTGCGTCTGCCTGCCACCACACAAGAGACCGAGGCACACGGACCCTGAGCCACCTGGCACGGAGCTCGCGAGTCCCTTTGCCCTGGGCAGGGACACAGAGGTGGTCCCGGAACTGGGAGAGGGGGCAGGAAGGTGAGTCACACTTTCCCGAAGGAACACTCCCAGCGTCTCGCCTGGGCGCTCGTGGGCCAGGGCGGATGCAGAGCAGTGGGCAAGGGCCCCCTGCTGACCACCCTGCTCTGAGGGACACAGGCCTGGGGCCGACACGCCCACGGGGTGTCCTGGAGGAGCACCCAGCACTGGCAGAGGGACGGGGGAGGGACAGACAGACAGGGCGGGGAGGCCAGCGCCCCCCTCGCTCTGAATCACTGAGGAAGGCCCTGAGCCGGTGGGGCGTGTTCTGTCTGCACGGGGAGGGAGGCCGGTCCAGCTGATGGGACAGGGAGGATGGATACACCTGGCCCGGAGCTGCCGTCACACCCGCAAAGGGGCAAAGGGCAGGGGCAGTGACAGCACAGCAGGTGACCGGGGCGGGCGCTCCTGAAATCTGCCCTGTGCCCCTCCCCCAAAAGGCCCCGGAGCAGCTCCCCTGGGCAAGTGGGTCCTGCTGCGAGAGCAGGGCCAGGGCTCCAAGTGACCCCCGTGGCCCCACGTGCCGTGTGCGGTCTGGGCAGCTCGGAGGCCCCAATGAGCCCATGCAGCAAGAGTGACCCTGCAACAGCCCGAGCCCAGGGCCGGGGCGTCCGATGCAGGTCACCACAGCCTGAAGGGAAGGGAGAGTCGAAAAGGAGCGAGGCTGGCCACATGCCAGCAGGGGTCTGACGTGGTCCGATGGGAGGGGAGGAGGAGACAGAGCAGCCGAGGGACCGGCAGGGACGGGTTCTGCTCCTCCATCGCCCCTCCCCCTCCCCACAGGTGCCAGGTGGCGTTCTGTGGCCCCGAGTTCAACAGAGGCAAGTCAAGTAGGGACCCCACCTGCAGCCTGTGACCCCAAGCTGGGGGGGTGCACGGGTGGCCACTGTGTGACCCCTCATCAGCATGACAACCGCAAAGGGAAATGCAAACAAGACAGCTGGTTCTTGACTTGAATGTGCTACTGCCTGGCAGAAAGCTGCTTTTGCCTGATAACCTGAGCAGGAAACCCAGGAATTTCCCAGTCAGCTGCATGTCGATGCAGTCACACATGACCGAAGGCCAGTGTGTGGGAAGTGACAGGCTGTCAAGGTTTTTTTTTTGGGGGGGGTCACACTCAGCGATGCTCAAGGGTTCCTCCTGGCTCTGCACTCAGGAATCCCTCCTGGCGGTGCTTGGGAGACCAGATGGGATGTGGGAATCAAACCTGGGTCGGCTGTGTGCAAGGCAAACGCCCTCCCTGCTGTGCTATGGCTCCAGGCTGTCAAGTTTTTAAGGAGGGGCAGAAGCAGCCCAACACCAGAGCAGAAACACTGGAGAAACTTTACAGTTAAGTTAGCAAGTCACAGGAAACAAGTTAGGGTGGGGTGTGCAGGATGGAGGATGGAGGATGGATGGATGACGGGTGGGTGGGAGGCACAGAACGGAGCCTGGAAACAGACTCCCATCAATAAGGTCAACTGACCTTTGAGACAGGCAGAAAACGAAACAGACAAAAATCCCAGTGTGGTGAGGCAAGTGGGTATCTGCACAGAGAGGGCGGCCGTGCGGGGCGCATACACGCCTCTCCCGGGAGCTCTGCGACGCGTCAGCACCCGCTGCCCCAACAGGGCCCGCCCAGCCGAGTCCTGGGGCGGGGAAGGGGCACCAGCGCGACCAACCCCCCCGCCCCCCCCCCCACTCTGCTTCCAGCTCAGGTATGCTTGTGGCTAGCAGGCACAGAGGGCGAGGCCTGAGTCGGGGTAACTGCCCATGTCTCTGCAGACCCCTAAACGGGACCATGCTGGGCAGGGGCCAGTCAGCAGGGCCAAGGGCTCTCCCGAGGGTCTTGTCTCAGGGCAGGTGCTGAGCTCAGAGACAGACACAAACTATGGGGACTGGAGCAATAGCACAGCGGGGAGGGTGTTTGCTTGCATGCAGCCGACCAAGGTTCGATTCCCAGCATCCCATATGGTCCCCCAAGCACCGCCAGGAGGGATTCCTGAGTGCACGAACCAGGTGTAAGTTCTGTGCATCGCCGGGTGTGACCCAAAAGGAAAAAAAAGAAAGAAAAACAGACACAAACTATGAAAATGCTTTTATTTTAAATCAAAGTACCAAGCAGATACTTGCAAAACAACGTACAAAGTGGACTCAGAGGCACCCGCTGGGACCCGCACCCAGAGCTTCGGTCCCTCTGTCCCTTCTCCGGCCGGGCCTCCCTGCGGCTCGGCCCGCCAGCGCAGAGACCCCAGTCCCCATGAGGCTCGTCCTGGGCGGCCGCCGCTACCCGGAGCAGTCCCTGCTGAGGCAGCTGGACACACTGTGGTCACCCTAGTCGCGGTAACAGGCCCCGGACTCAGTAAAAATGAGTTAAAACGAGGACAGACACCAACAGGAGATCACACGGAACCAGCCAACAACAACATAACAGGAAGAAGCGGGACCCTCGCAGCCGCCCGCCGGGCCTGGGCACTTGAGGGAAGGGCAGCCGGGGGCGGGTGTGCTCCAGGCCTGGCGGGCGGGGACGGTGGGCTCTGGGGCTGCCCGTGGACGGCACAGAGAAGCGCCTTCAGCCTCGGAGCCGCAGTGGGATGGGACGGAGCTTCATGCCTGCTGGGGCAGCCCCGGAGCCTGCCGGCCGGACGCGGGAGAGCTCGGACCAAACCCTCGCCGAGCCAGCAGGCCCGGCTCTGCCCGGCTCAAGTCCTGGGACCCGCCACCTCCGCGCCCGCAGCGGCCGGCGGCGTCCGTGCCAGAAAGGACCTGCGTGCACTGCACTAACCCTACAGAAAACTGTGGGAAGAAACCAAATCCATAGGATCCACGCGATTCCGCACTCGGGGACGGGCCCCAAGGCAGGTGTCACCGACGACCCCCGCGGCTCAGGCCACTCGGGGCCGTGTGTAAACAGTGTTAATAAGCAACAGGTGGAAACTGCGTTTCCCGAGACGGGGGACGCCCGGCGCCGGCGGGCAGCCCGCTCCGGCCGTCCCCTCCGTCCCCTCCGTCCGGCCGCCGGCGTCCTCTTTGGTTCAGCGCGGCCGCCGCCGCCGGCTACTTGGGCTCGGGGCCCTCGGCCACGGCGGCCACCTCGAGCGCGGCCGCGTGCTCCTCGGGCCCCGCGGCCCCCGCGCCGTCCACGGCGGGCAGCAGCAGCGCGCCGGCGCCCGGGGACAGCTGCGTCACGTTCTGCAGCGCGGGGCCCAGGCCGGGCAGCGTCAGCAGCTGCAGCGGGCTGACCACCTTGACCACCGTGCCGCCGTCCTGCACGGCGGCCGTGCTCAGCACCGTCAGGCTCGAGGCGTCGGGGTGCAGCTCCACGGCGCCCGGGAAGGCGGCGCCCGGCGAGGCCAGCACCGTGTAGCCGCCCAGCAGCGGCGAGGCGGGCGCGGCGGGCGCGGCGGGCGCGGGGCCCTTGCCCAGCACGGGCGCCGGCAGCGTGGACAGCACCTTGCCGAGCGGGACGCCGGCCAGCTGGGGCACGGGCACGGCCGGGGCCAGGCCCGAGTGCGCCAGCACCTGCGAGGCCACGGCGGCCGGCCCCGAGGCGGCCCTGGCCAGGCGCGGCCGCTTCATGGGGGGCGGCAGGGACACGGGCGTCAGCGTCATGAGCACGTTGCTCAGGTGCTGGGACTTGTGCTTGAGCTCCTTGGCGCGGCGCCGGTGCTCGTCACACTGCTGCTCCAGCGCTGCGGGGAGGGGGACGCGGGGTGCGGGGTGGGGAGAGGGGGAGCCGGGCGTCAGTAGACGAGGGGGCGCGGGGCGGGGCTTCCGCGGGAGGGTGGGAGGGGCGGGGCCTCGCCGTGGGGCGGAGCTTCAGCGGGAGGGGCGGGGCCTCGCCGTGGGGCGGAGCTTCAGCGGGAGGGGCGGGGCCGCGCCGTGGGGCGGAGCTTCCGAGGGAGGGGGTGGGGCCTCTAGTGAGGGTGGGGCTCCTCCGCGGGAGGGTGGGAGGAGCCGGGCCTCGCCGTGGGGCGAAGCTTCAGCGGGAGGGGCGGGGCCTCGCCGTGGGGCGGAGCTTCAGCGGGAGGGGCGGGGCCTCTACGGGATGGAGGGGTGGGCGGGGCCTCGCCGTGGGGTGGAGCTTCCGAGGGAGGGGGTGGGGCCTCTAGTGAGGGTGGGGCTCCTCCGCGGGAGGGCGGAGCGAGGCTTCTGCGGGAGGGGCCTTCGCAGGAGGGTGGGGCGGGGCTTCCACAGGAGCGGGCGGGGCCTCGTCGTGAGGGCGGAGCTCCAGCGGGAGGGGCGGGGCCTCTAGGGAAGCTGGGACTAGGCTTCCGCGGGAGCCTTCACAGAAGGGGCGGGGCCTCACTGTGGGGTGGGGCTTCCGCGGGAGGGTCGGGGCCTCTAGGGAGGGCGGGGCTAGGCTTCTGCGGGAGGGGCCTTGGCAGGAGGGTGGGCGGGGCTTCCACAGGAGGGGCGGGGCCTCATCATGGGGGCGGGCTTCCACAGGACCCAGGGCCTCTGCAGGAAGGTGAGGGCGGGGCTTCTGCGGGATGGGGCGGGGCCTCCGCAGGAGGGACCGGGAAGGGCCTCACTACAGGGGCCGCTGGGGTTGCGGGGCAGCCTGGCCCAGGGACAAGCACTCCTGGGTTGGAGGGCACCGGAAGGGCTAAAGGCAGCAGGCGGCTCGGCTGGGCTCGGCTGGCCTGGCGGCCCCCTGGCTCCCCCACCCGCCCCCACCCCCACCCCGCCCGCGGAGGCCTCTCGGTACCTGCCAGGTCGCGGGCGTACTGCTCCCGGGAACGATCCATCTGGCACTTGTGGCTGGCCAGGACCTTCTTCACCAGGTCCAGCATGCCGAAGTTCTGCACGATGTTGTTGAGGAGGACGGCGTCTGCGGGCGGCACACACACTGAGCCCGGAGAGGCGCGGGGCCAAGGGCGCAGGCACCGCCCCCTGCCCGGCCCTCCCCCTCACCTCTGAGCTGTAGTGGGGGGTCCTGGGCCCGCTGCTGGAGGCCTCGCATGGTCTCCACCAGCTCCTGGTGGAACTCCTGGATGACCTCATCCAGCAATCCCGCGTCCTTCAGCCCTCGCCAGAAGGCGAACGTGTCATCTGGGAAAGGAGAGGCTCAGGGGAGCTGCCCACCAAGCCCGCTGTCCCCGGGGAGGGTGGACAGCGGCAGACCAGCTCATCTGTCCGGGGCTGCATCACCCGACACCACGCCCCTCACGAGCCCCTTACCCACGCCCCATTCCACACCTCCTATAGCCGTGGTCCAGTCGCTGGGGTCCTCGCAGGTCTCTATGGTGATGGTGGCCGGGGAGCCGTTCACTAGAACCAAGGAGGAGCCGTGAGCACAGAGCCGCCTCTGCGCACAGGCCAGCCCACCCTGACACGGCCAGTCCGCCAGGGCCAGTCCCAGGACTGAACGGCCACAGGCAGGCACGGCCACGGGCAGGCAGGGACACAGGCAGGCAGAAGCGGCACGTGCACTGAGTGTTGTGTGCATGTGTACAGCAGTGAGCACGTACGCATGTAGTACATGTGCGTGTAGCGGGTCCCGTGTGCCACCGGCGCGTGTCATGTGCGTGCCGACTAAGGCAGTGCTGGGGCAGTGGGCGCTGCCTGTGTGGCCCCAGTCCCGGGACGGGCAGCACCTACTGTCGGCCGTGGCAGGGGTGAGCGGGAGGTACTCGGCGGACGTCGGGCTGCTCAGGGACACGCGGGCGCCCGAGAGGTCGATCTTGGTGCTGCGGCAGGTGTTGGAGCACACCTTGTCGTGCTGGTAGAAGTCCAGCTCCCCCGAGTCCATGATCTTCCTGAGGCGGAGCGGGAGACACTGAGCTGCTCACCTGTGGCGCCTGGTCAAGGGCGCCCTCAAGGCTCTGTCCACGGATGCACGGACACGGGACAGGCGTCTGAGAGGCCAAATCCACGATGGCTCTGCCTCGCCCTTGTGTCCTGTGCCCCGGCCCCGGGAGCAGAGCGGACACTGCGGGGCGCACACAGACAGGGCCCCAGGGAGCCTGTGCCCCCACCCGTCTGCTGGCCCCACTGCCGGCCCTTAGGATGTCACCAGGACCTTCTGTGGCCTGACCCCCTCCCTTGGTGGAAGTGCGTGATGCCACCACCCACCTATCTGCGCTGTGGACACCCCGGGGAAACCAGAGGCGGCCACGCTGCTGGCCACACTCAGGACTGGACCCTGGGCCAGCGCGAGGGACCCCCCCAGTCTTTGCGCACCCCCAGCCCTGCACAGGGCCAGGAGCAGCTCAAAGGCAGAGGGGCGTCCTGGGCAAGAGGGCCCCGATGGGCTTCAGCCAGACGGACCCTCAGGAAGGTCTTGGCCCTGGCAGTTCTCCCGGGGGGTTGAGCCCTGGAAGAAGCTGCTGGAGGAGCAGAGGGAGTCCCAGGGGCTGGACACGGGCCAAGGGTCTCACACCAAACAGGCGGACGGACAGGACGGGGGCGGGGCTGGAACATCCAGGGGGGCCAAGCAACAGGAGAGCAAGGCCAGGCGCCGAGCTGGGACAGCACCCACTCACAGCCCTCACCCCGCACCCCTCACCCTGCAACCCCCAGCCCTCAGTGTGCACCCCCCACCCTGCAGCCCACAGCCACGCCCAGCACGCAGCGGGCACTCTGGGGGTGGCTGCGAGACAGCACAGCGGGGTGGCAGGTCCTGCCCTGTCTGAGGGGGGTGCCTGCAGCCATCCCCTGCCCCGACCACGAGAGCAGAGCCGCGGCTCACCTCAGCATGATGCCGTTCATCCGGATGGCTCTCTTCCAGTCCTTCAGCGTGGACTTGCCTGCCAGGTGCACAAACTCCTTGGGGCTGATCACGTGCTCGTCGTACTAGGGAGGGGGGGGAGTCAGGAGGGCCCACCCGGGTCCCTGCAGGGCTAACAGGAGATGGCAGAGGGCCGGGCTCACCCCGTGGTCCTCCCAGAGGGCACCAGCCCCGCACCTGGAGGAGCCCTGCGTCCAACCCGGGGCCCTGGGTCACCTCTCCCAGTGCTGCATTGGACGGGCCCACAGGGACAGGCCAGGGCCACTCCCCAGGCACCTGCGTGGGCCCTCCGGCCTGCGTGTGCCCTTCCAGTCTGAGAAGAGGCAGCTCGCAGGCTGCCAGCCCTGCACGGGACCCGGGTCCTGAAGGTGCCGTGACACACTATCCAGTTGCATTCCCCTGTCTTCACTCCAGATCACTCCAGCAGTCTCAGCCCAGCAGAGCCCAGGGACCACAGCACAGTGCCCCCGCTCAGCCCTGCCAGGTCCTGGCTTCCTGCCGATGGCGCGCAGATGCCCACGCCCTGGGCCACCCACGCTCTGCCCTCCTGCAGGTCCCTGCAGGGGTGGCCACGGTGAACCTCAGGGCTCTGCTGTGAGCAGCAGACACGGCAGGGACAGTGTCTCCCTGGCCCGGGCCCTGCCACGCTGGACTGTGTAACCCCTCGGCACAGAGACAGGACCCCCCCGCAGAGCCTGTCTCCCCCTGGCCCATGGCGGCTCGGCCACTGTGGCCCTGCAGGGCGTCACGCGGAGCAGACCCCGTGGAGCCAGGCCCGGGCTGAAACGTGGTTCCCTCTGCCTGGCGGTGTGGGGCTGGTCAGGGGCAGGGCTCGTCCCCCCCAGCCTGGCCCTGGGCACTGCATCTTCACCACAGGCTCAGGGACAGCGCCTGGCCTCTGTGCCCAGCCCTTTCTCTGTCCTCCAAACCTGCCTGACTTTGCTTAGGCTCAAGCTTCTCTCCATCCTGCCTCACAGTAGCCCCCAGAAGGGCCCAGGGGCCCGTCCACTGCCACTGCCCTCAGGGGCACGTCAGGGTGGTCTCAGGATGGCTCAGAGTGCTGCAAGCCAAGCTGCACTCAGAACCATGGTCAGCAGACACGGAACCACTGGGGCACTAACCCGCAGCTCAGGGCTCAGAGCAGAGTGGCCAGCTGAGGCCTCGGGTGAGGAGGAGTGTCCTTGTCCGGACAAGGAGGCAGGGCATGATCTCAGCCTCCTCGGGAGGCCCGGGGCTGGGAAAGGGGTGGCACTGACCCATAACACGGGGGTTTCACGGGCTCGAGGACTCCCAGGAGGTGGACCTCTGAGCTGCCTGAAGCTCTCAGCCCTGGCTGGGCCTCTCCCCCACGCCAGTCCCACTGGCAGCAAGAAGAGTGCTCAAGGTCTCTGGGAACCCAGCTGCCACAGGGCCCAGAGCGCCCTGTCCCAGGGGCCAGTGTGCAGTGACCCCCCAGCTGCCCCGTCCCAGGGGCCAGTGTACAGAAAGTGACCCCCAGCTCCATGGGTGTGCAGAGTGACCCCAGGCTGCCCCGTCCTGGCTCTGCCCTCAGTGACACGCTTTCCTCTGGAGTCCACTGTCCGGGCAGGCCTCACCTGGACACACTTCACGTTGATGCCGGGGCACACGAACTTCCTCCAGATGAGGTTGGCTCTGCTGTCCCCACAGGTGATGGGGTACACGATCTCGGCCTCCAGGTTGTCCTCATCCTCAGCCATCTTCACTGCTCACGGACAGGAACGAGGCAGACAAGGACAGAGCATCAGGCCACCTGTGCTGCCCCCAGCACCCGGCCGGCCGGCCGAGTCCTCTCTCCCCAGCACGGAGGCCAGGCTACCGGCTGGGAGGGGCGGCCCCGGGACACGCTGGGGGCCCTACCTAGCACGGCCTCCTTGAGCTGCGAGGACGCGGTAAAGGCGGCGGCCGCGGCCGCGGCATTCTCAGTCTCCATGTGTTCCTCGGTGAGCTCAGCCCTGGGGAGACAGAGGACATGGCTCCAGCACACCCGGCCAGCCGGCCGGCCACGCCGCCCGGGCAGGCGCCAGCATGCTGCCTCGGTGGGTCTCCGGCCGACACCCTCCCTAGACACCACCTTAAAACATCCACTTCTGGGGCCAGAGCAAGGGCACAGCGGGGTGGGCACCTGATCTGCACGTGGCTGACCCCGGGGGGCTGGTCCCCAACACTCCCTGTGGTCCCCCAGGCTCTCCAGAAGTGATTCCTGAGTGCAGGCTAAAAGTAACCCATGAACACGGCTGGGGTAGCCTAAAAACAAAACAAAAAAACGACACCAAAAATCCACTTTATTTTGGGTTTGGGACACACCTGGCAGTGCTCAGGGCTCACTCCCGGCTCCATGCTCAGGGATCACTCCTGGTGGGCCTCATGGTACCAGCGTTAGAACCAAGTGCCTTCCTGCTACACTGTCCCTTCAACCCCATTATTCCCCACATTATCCACTTTCAAAGGAAAAAGTAAAATCACCATTTGCTCTCCAGTCTCAGCTCAGCTCATACCAAAGTAGCACCGTAGCACTGTCCTCCCACTGTTCAGCGATTTGCTCGAGCGGGCACCAGTAACGTCTCTATCGTGAGACTTGCTGTTACTGTTTTTGGCATATCGAATGCGACACAGAGAGCTCGCCAGGCTTTGCCGTGCGGGCGGGATACTCTCAGTACTCTCGGTAGCTTGCCAGGCTCTCTGAGAGGGGGGTAGAAATCAAACCCGGGTCGGCCATACCAAAGTAAACACAGAAAAATCAAGTATGAAGAAAAAGCTAAAGCTGAAAGGGTAAAACGAAGAAAAGGCCAAACTGGAATGGTTTCCGTGTGGAGAAATATTCTCTTCGATGACACGAAACTAGGAAAAAAGAGCCAGTGGCAGCAAAGGCGGAGGAAATCTGGGGTGGGAGAAGGGATGGGGAGAGGAGTGTGGGAGAGTGGGCTGGGAGGGAGGAAGAGGGAGGGAAGGACAGTGAGGGAGGGAGAGGTGGGAGGGAGGGAGGGAGGGAAGGGACAGAAGGATGAAAGGGGAGCGCGGGGAGGGGGAGGGGAGCAGGGGAAGGGATGGGAGAGCGGGGGAGGGGGAAGCAGGGGGGAGAGGGGAGGGGGGAAGGGAGCAGGGAGGGGGGGGAGCCGTGGGGGGGGGGAGTCTCTCGGTCGCCCCGGGTCCCTGCTGAGGTCTGAGGTCGGTGCCTGTGGCTGCCTCTGGGGACAGCCCTGGAGACCACATCACGGGCTGTGGGCCGAGGCGCAGCAGTTATCAGGACCGCAGGTCAGGCGCAGCTGACCCCTGAGCGCAGGCTGTCCCCCAGCTCGGCCCCTCCTCAGACCGGACCTGCCCAGGGGCCCAGCAGCACCCCTGCAGAGCACACGCTGAGCAGCTGGGAGGGAGACAGGACACGCCCACACACAGACGGACAGGCAGGTGGGCGGGAAGCGCCCAGACTCCACCCACCTCCTCTGGCGTTGCTGAGATGGGAGGGAGCCTGCCGGGTTCAGGTTCGACCCCCAGCACCACTCAGGGTTCCCAAAGCCCCACCAGGAGGAAGCGCCGAGCACCACGGGTATGGGTCAGAAACAGAGAGAAGACCCCCAGCCGACAGGATCTTACTGGCAGTAACCCGCAGGGTGACCAGGAAGAGAAAGGGTCAGCTCTGCGTTCTGGCCACTGTCTCGGGCCAGGCCCCACACATCCCCTCCCAGGGCCAGGCGCTGAAGCCCCGCCCCATGCCCGCCCAGGGGCAGAGTGGGCCCGTGGGTCACTCACCCGTGGGATGTCAGGTTGGTGGTCACCAGCACAGTCTTCACCTCCTCCACGCTGCTGCCGTCCACGGCGGTGTCGGGCGTCGTCACCACCACGACCTCCTCCATGTGGACGCTCACATCCGGAGTGGCCATAGCTCAGCTTTGGGAACACCCAGGGGCAGGACCACAAGGCCTACGGGAACAGAGGCCGTCTAGCACCCTGCGCCCACCCAGGCGCCCAGCCTGTGCCCCTCCGGGCAGCCCGTGTCACCTGCTCCCCACAGATCTGGGAGTGCCTGTCTGCCTCTGGGCCTCCCTCGAGGCCCTGCCCAGCCCTTGGGCTGCTCTGCAGAGCTTCAGACACAGGCTCTAGCTGGTCCCGATCCATGTCGGCATGCAGGGTATAAGGCCCCCCCAGCAGGGGTGGGGTGTAAGGGGCCCCCTGGAGCAGGGGTGGGGTGTGAGTGAGGCCCCCTGGAGCAGGGGCGAGAGGGTGCGGGCCCGTCTAGAGCTGTCCGTGAAGAAAGGGAATCTGGAACACACGCAGTACGCGGAGAACCAGGTGAAAGAGGGACCCGCTGTGGCGTGTCTGGGAAAGAACACAGGGTCGGGCAGGCACTAGAACAGTGGAAACACCTGGGCAGGGAACGGGAGCTGCCTCAGGCTACTCCAGCGTGGGGGCTGCAGGGGTGAGGGCCCGCTGCGGGGGAGAGGGGGTGCAGCCGGAATTTTCAGGGGCAGCCGGCCATCACAGCACCAGCCACTGAGGAAAAGGGGAAGGCCCGTCCTTAGAAACTCAAAAAAACCTTTTTAAAATTTCCTCAGAAAACTGAGGGTTCGAGGGTCGAGGTACGACGGGAGGGAAGGTGTTTTCCTTGCACATGACCAACCTGGGTTTGATCCCATGTGGTCCCCAAGTCCCTGAGCACAGAACCAGGATTAAACCCTAAGCACTGCCAGGTGTGGCCCCCAAACACACACACACACACACACACACACACACACACGCCTGTGGGGGAGGAACACCTGGCGGGCCACATGGGAGGCAATGCTTTAGCCTCCCCCCAGGTCATCTCTGGGTCCCCCACACGTGATTTTTTTTATGGCGGCTCTATCCAAAACCAGACACTGGGAATCACCCAAAGGTCCCAGCAGAGAAATGCTGACCCCTGCACGCCACCAGTGGACAGACGCTGCTCGGCAGGGAAAGGACTTGGGGAGGACTCGGCATGCCAGAACATCAGGCTCGCGCTTCAAGGTCGTGTTTTCCCCTGAACGCGTCTCTCACTTGCCTGTCTCTGCACACACACAACCAGACCGACAGTACGTGTGACGATCCGGGCCTGTCAACCTGGCACCCGAGCACCATGAAAGGCGAGTCAAAGACAAAAACAAAGTTCGAGAGACTGCCACTGTGTACTCCACCTAAATGAAACGAGAGAGGGAGTCCTGTGTGTACTTGGGAAGGAAAAGAGACCGCAATTCAGGAAACGCAACCTGAGGGCCCGCGGGGAGCCAAGAAGCGGGAGGTGCGGAAGGCGTCCCTGCAGGCAGCCTCTGGGGCCGGTGGCAGGGCAGCTCCTCACTGGCGGAGCTGTTGCTAGGCAGAGCGAGAGGTACCTCTCGGAGTATAGGTGGAGGCATCTCTGGTGAGGGGCCCGGGGCCCTCCCGCTGGGGCGCGGGGAAGCGAGGCCACCGCCCACCACAGGGCTCCCCACAGAAGCTTCCTGGATACTGCTCACAGTGCACTGCACACGTGCTCAACTGACCTTAGTGTGGACGCCAAGGTCACTCGATGGCCAGTGATGCTGCGGTGGCCGGGCCCAGACGTGAGCACAATGAAACCAAGCTGGAAGGGTTTTGTTGGTTCCTGGGCCAACCTGGCTCAGGGCTGACTCCTGCCTCTATGTTCAGACGTCACACGAGGTCAGTGTGGTGGCAGGGATCACACCTGGGGTGGCCACATGCAGGTCTGGTACCCTCCCTGCTGTCCTACCACTCCTGCCCCTAGACCCTGGCCATCCACCATTACAAAGAGCAGCAGAAGATGAACTAGATAGGACACGCGGAGGGTTAAGAGAAAACAACTCTCACCATTGGACTTGACCTTGATGTCTTGGACACGCCCCAAAGCAAAAGAAACAGAGAGAAGAGACAGAATCGCATCAGACTTATGTCTGGTTCAACAAAGGGCACAGTCAGGAAAGGAGGTGAGCCCAGGGCGAGGACTGAGGCCCTGAGGCACAGACCCAGGCTCGCCCCACACCCGCACCCACGACTGAGGCAGGTATGTGGCTGCAGACTACATGTCTGATGACAGGTGGTATCAGAACAGAGAAAGAACCGACTCAACAACAAAGAAGAAAACTACCCAGAACATGGGCCAAGGACTTGGAACAGATACCTCTGCAAAGCACTGTAGCACTGTCCTCCCATTGTTCATTCATTTGCTCGAGGGGCACCAGTAATGTCTCCATTGTGAGACTTATTGTTACTGTTTTTGGCATATCGAATACGCCATGGGGAGCTTGCCAGGCTCTGCCGTGTGGGCAGGATACTCTCGGTAGCTTGCCAGGCTCTTTGAGAGGGACGGAGGAATCGAACCCGGGTCAGCCACGTGCAAGGCAAATGCCCTACCCACTGTGCTATCGCTCCAGCCACTTGATATATGTAACACATAATTCAGTAATATTCCTGCCAAAAATACAATTAACCTAATTGTGAGGAAGCATCCAACAACCCTAAATGGAGGAAAGGTTTACAAAATGACCTCTGTCGTTCTTCAGGAGCATTAATATCAGGGGTATCTGCAAAAAATATATATAAAAGTAAAAAGAATGTTTAGAAACACTTGGCCTCACTGGTCGCAATCATTAAAGGTGCCACAAGGACAAAATCTGAAAAAGTCAGGCCAGAGCACAGGACAGCAAGTCGAAGTGGCCCTGCATGCAGCCGACCGGGTTCCGTCCCCAGAACCACACTCGGTCCCCTAAGCCCCACCAGGAGCGATTTCTGAGCATCTCAGGTGTGGCCCCAAAACCCACAAGGACAAGAAAGAGGATCAAGGGGGGAACGAGCCCCGAGGGCCGGAGGCGCAGCTCAGGCCCGTTGTGATTCCTGAAGATTCCTAGAGGCTCACTGTTACCACCTGGTGAGCTCGCACGCACAGAGCGAGCCTGCAGAGTCCATCCTCCATCCTCAACCCCCATCGCCTGCTGCGCAGGGCCGCAGCAACCCAGGGACTGAGCACCGGCGGGAAGGGGCGCAGGCCGGCTGCCAGGTGTCCTGACTTGGGAAGGGCACAGGCCTGGCAGTGCGTGAAGTCCTTCAGAACCCCTGAGGCGAGGGGGCGCCGGGGAGGGGGCACAGCCCCGCATGTGCTTCTCAATTGACCCCAGTCCAATCTCCGGGATGCCAGATGGTGAGAGACTAGAGCAGAGCCAGGTAGAACCCTGCAAACCCGGCTTGCTTCTCAGCTACTTTAACCAGAAATTGCAACAAAGAATTCATTTCTGCCCGCAGGCCCAGAGCCTATTTCTAAAATGTAACTTTTATGTTCTGAGCTTGGAAACAAAGAGCTGGAAACAATCTGGACAAAGGTGCACTTCAAAACTGAGTATCAGCCTTCCACCCGAGCCACTGCAGCCCTGGGCTGCACCTGGACGAGTCCCTGGGCCAGCACCGCGGGGTGTGGCCCCAGAAGTCACCCAGCACCCGAAAACACCAGAGCTACTACGGGCTACATCACAGGAAAAAGCTCAAGTCCTGAACACAAGGTTCCGGCAGTGCCAAAACCCCGGGAAGACGGAGGGGGACGGTAGTAGGCAGGGACCCCGCGCACACAGGGCGTCCGAGCAGGGGACAGTCCTGGACGAGCCACACGTTCCCACCGCCAGGGCAGCTAAGGGGCTTGCCAGGCGAGGGGGCAGGAGGGACACAGGGACAGAGCTCCTGGGGCAGGGGAAGTAGGGGACTGGGTCCCAGAGTTGGGGCTAGGCCCCGGGGGTTCGGGACAGGACTGGGTCCCGGGGGTCCAGGAGCGGGGACTGGGTCCCCAGGGCTCGGGGGTCCGGGAGCCGGGACTGGGCCCCGGGGGTCCGGGAGCGGGAACCGGGCCCGGCACTCCCGGAGTGGGGACTGGGTCCCGGAGCGGGGGCTGGGCCCCGGGGATTCGAGACGGGGGACCGGGTCCCGGAGCGGAGACCGGGCCCCAGCGCGGGGACTGGGTCCCGAGGGTTCGGGGGTCCTGGAGCGGGGACCGGGCCCGGCGGTCCGGGAGCGGGACTGGGCCCCGGGGGTCCGGGAGCGGGGACTGGGTCCAGGCGGTCGGGAGCGGGGACTGGGCCCCGGCGGTCCGGGCGTCCCCGGCGGTCGGGAACGGGGACTGGGCCCGGCGGTCCGGGAGCGGGGACTGGGCCCCGGCGGTCCGGGAGCGGGCTCGGGGGGCGGGGGGGTGGGGGCGCGGGGCGCCCACCGGCCGCAAGATGGACGCGGCGCCCGCCCGCCCGACGCGCCGACGCCGACGCCGCCCGCGCCGCCCCTCCCCCGCTCCCCTCCCCCCGCCGTAACGTCCTGACGCTCCGCAGGGGCCCGGGACGGCGCGCGCGGCCGGCGGGGCCTCCGGGGGGCGGCGCTCACCTGGCCGCGCCCGGGCGGCGGGGACGGGCCGAGGCGGCGGCGGCGGCGGCCGCGGCTCCTGCGTGGGGACTCGGCGGCGGCGGCGGCGGCGGCGGGGCGCGGGCGCGCGCTTCCGAGGGACGCTGGCGGCGGGGGCGCGCGCGCACGGGCGGGCGGGGGCGCGCACGCACGGGCGGGCGGGCCCGGGACGCATTTGGCGCTCGCGGGGCGGCGGGCGGGGCGAGAAGGAAGTCCCGGGCGGCGCGAGTGCGCGTGCGCGGGGCGCCGCGGGCTCCGGGCTTCCCGGGTGGGTGAGCCCCGGCCTCGGCCCCGGCCGGCACCCGCGTCCTCTGCCCCTGCGCCCCGGCGCCTTGCGGCGGCTCGGCTGTCCAGAGTGACCGGAGCGGGGGCGACCTAGGGGGAGGGCGGCAGGTCGGATGCTGGCCCTGCACCCCAACGGGTCCCCGGGCACGCCAGCACTGATCTCGGAGCACTGCGGCAGGAGTAAGCCCCGAGCACTGCCGCCTGTGCTCCACCCCCCCAAAATAGAGTGGCCAGAGGGCCTATTGTGAGTGGGGGTCCGGGGTCAGGAGCCAATCGGTCGCGGCTGTAAAGCCACCCCATAAAGGCCAGCAGGGAGGGTGAGTGGGGCCCTCTTCCCCGACACACACGCACGCGCGCACACACAGACGCGCGCACAGGCACGCGCGCGCACTGCATATCCTGGAAGGGCCCCAGCACTGGGCTGGAAAAGGGGCCGGGGCCGCGACCCCCAGACCAGCGGCCCCCTCTAGCAGCCCTCTGACCGGCCACTTGGAGCCGCATGTAGGGCCGGGGCTTCCCCTGGGCAGGACCAGGGGGAGGTCCACGAGGCAGCGGAAGCCCTGCATCCTGGACTGCGCGCGGTCCCAACCTGGGACTACCTGGCGGGCATGAGCTGGCCCTCTGCTCCCCAAGTCAGTCTGGAGCTCACAGGGGCGGGCCTGTCCCCGCCGCTGTCCAGGTGGCCAGCAGCCCCAGCCCTGCAGAGGGAGGGAAACTCCGCCTTCCAGCGCTCTGGGACCCCGTGTCCACCGTGGCCGCCGAGAGCCCGCCTGTCCCAGCGCCAGACGAGGCAGCTGTGCTTCCCTCGGAGTGAGGAGCAGCCGGCTCAGCCCCACTCCGCAGGTTTCTGGGCCTTGGGAAGGAGCGTGGCTGGCGCGTGCTCCTGCACGGCCTGAGTGCTGACTCACGGTGTGGGGCGCAGCCCTTGGAGTGCCCCAGCCTGAGCCTGGCTGCTCTCCATGGGGGCCCTGTGCCCCTGCTCAGCTCACATGCTCCCCTTCCTCGGGGGCAGCCCACAGACAGTTTGAGGTGGAGTGGGAGCAGCTACGTCAGAGGTGGACCCCTGGGCTGCGGCCGGGCCCTGAGGGGCCTGAGGAGCTTCCAGAGCACGCCAAGCCCAACCCTGAGGACACAGACGCCAGCAGGACCGGCTGTGTCTCAGAAGCCACGTCCCAGGCTCGCTCCAGGGCTGCTACCTTCCTTGGTGTCCGACAGGGCCAAGAGTCAAGGTCCCCCTCGCAGACCTGTGGGCAGTGGCGCCTGTGTGTGGGCAGAGGTGCAGGCCGGTGCCTGGGTGTGGCCCTGATTTGTGCCTATACCAGTGCCCCTGCCCCTGCCCCCTCTCCCTGGGAGTGGGGCGAGGAGATGAGTGTGGGACAGTACTGAGCTGTCCGGGCCACGGGGAGCCGGCAGGCCGGACACTGCCTCCCTGCAGGGGGCCCAGGCACCGCCCAGGAGGTCCCCAGAGTCCCATGGCTCATGGCTGCCCAGGGTGTGCAGACCCCCACGGTCCATGGCACCCCAGCGTGAAGCAAGGGCCAGCCCTGGGCCTGTCCGGCAGCTCTACAGGCCCAAGGTGGGCCTTGTGCCAGCTTTTTGTTTGTGTCTAACATTGCCATCGTCACTAGGTCTGATTGTGGTGACCAGAACAGAAGCTTGAGGGGCCGGCAGGAAGATGGTGCGAAGGGCTGGAGCCTGTCCTCAGGCCTGTGTGTCCCTCGAGCCCAGAGCACTGACCGGCGTGACCATCAGCGAGTTACTGGGGACCCCAGTCCAGGCGGCTTCGGGACACAGGATTCTGCCCTTCAGCCAGTCATGGGTCACACCACGTGGGTCACACGTCACGTGGGCCACAGTCACATGGGTCACACCATCACTTGGATCTCAGTCACATTGGTCACGCTATCACATTGTGGGTCACACCACGTGAATCGCACCATATCATGGGTCACACCATCACGTGGGTCACACCACGTGGGTCACGCCAGCACATCGTGGGTCACGCCATCACTTGGTGTCATGCGCCCAAGATGGTGTACACCAACCAGGGCAGGTTCCACAGGGAGCGCCCAACCACCAGGACACAGCTCCCTGCCCATGCCCTACAGACCACTGCTCCCTTGCAGAAGTCCACTGTGCCACCATGTCCCCACAGGACCCTGTACAGGGCACAGAGGACTATGGGTGGACCATGCCCTGTACCCATCCCCCCTTTCCTGCTGTGGGACTGCCCTGGGCAGTGCGTGAGGTGATGCTGCCTGACCCCCAGTGCGGGCTGCCACGGTCACTCCCCACACCCGGGGGAGGCCAGGGACACTGAAGAATCCCCAAGGGCAGGGCCAGGGGGGTGGCAGAGGACCCCCAACGTCTGGGTCTGGGAAGCCGTGTCCAGTCCCAAAGCTGGCTGCCACTCAGCCACCTGCTGCTCCTGCCTGGGGTTCCATGGGGACATTCTGCCTGGACCCAGGATGCAGAGTGCAGAGGTGGGGATGTGGGCTCCATATTCTAGGCCGTCAAAGGTGCCTTCGAAACTGTCACACGGCCACTGGCTCCAGGCACCAGGGTTGCCCCTTGGAGAAGCTTGTGTCTCCACCCTGGCCATAGATGATAAGCACTGATTTCTGGGGGGCCGGCCCTGGACCACTGCAGTGACATCTGTGCAGTGCCACTGACTGGCTTTCCTCCAGAAGCCAGAGGAACAGGTGGCAGCCCAGTAGGCCATCCTCTGCCCAACTCTGGACCATGCCCTCTGGTGTGTGTGTGTGTGTCCCCATGTGCTGTATGTGCCCTCTGGTGTGTGTGCCGCTGGGGTGTGTCTCGTCTAGGGTACGTCGTGACCCCTGTGTGCATGCCTCCCGGTGTCTGTGTCCCCGTGTGCTCTCTGCTGGGTCTGCAGCCCCGGGGGCGGCGCCTGTACACTCAGCCGCACCTCTCTGCCAGGGCGCAAGGAACTGGCTCCAGGCAAGCCCTGGCCACGGGGCCTTGAACAGGCAGAAGGAGCCGAGTCTGCTCCACCACTGCTAGGTTTATTGAGGGTGCCACCACATCTATGAACAGGGCCGCCGAGGGGGACCCAGCCAGTACTGGGAAGGAGGGACCGTGGCAGCGCCCACGGCTCCTCAGAGAGCCTGTGATGAGCCACAAGGACTAGACAGTTCTGCGTGCGGAAAGCGGGAAGCTGGGGATGCGGGGTGGGAGTGGAAAGAGGGACAGAATTGCATCTAGACAAAGTCGAACAAAACAGAACACCCGAACGTGTTGTGTGTCTTCTCGGGATCCAGGTGCCGAGAGCCCTTAGCCCGACATCTCCTCCCGCTGTTCCTTGTTCCTGCGCACCTCCGCTGCGTGCAGCTCCTGGGAGAGAAGGCAGAGATGGGCAGAGGGTCCTGCCTGGCTGCCCGTGCCCACTCCCAGGGTTCCTGAGATCCTTTCACTCAGAAGGACGGGCCTCAGCTGGGGCCGATGTCACCCATGAGGACATCTTAGTGGCCAGGACTGCGTGTCCTCTGAAATGTTCAACGACAGCTTTGGTTCCTTTGGTTGACTTTTTAAGCTTTTGGGTCGCACCCCCTGATGCTCAATTCCTGGGGGACCATATGGGATGCTGGGAATCGAACCCGGGTTGGCCGCGTGCAAGGCAAAAGGCAGACGCCCTACTCGCGGTGCTATCTCCAGCCTGGCGCGCTGCCCCGTCTCGATGCGCCTGTTACACCCCGGCCCAACCCCTGCCCTTCTAGGCAGGCCCGCCCCCAGGCCCGCCCCGTCCGCCTCCAGCCCCGGTTTGACTCGCCGGCCCCGCCCCCTCCCGGCTCGCCCCGCCCCTCCCGGCTCGCCCCGCCCCCTCCGCCTCCAGCCCCGGTTTGACTCGCCGGCCCCGCCCCCTCCCGGCTCGCCCCGCCCCCTCCCGGCTCGCCCCGCCCCCTCCGCCTCCAGCCCCGGTTTGACTCGCCGGCCCCGCCCCCTCCCGGCTCGCCCCGCCCCCTCCGCCTCCAGCCCCGGTTTGACTCGCCCGGCCCCGCCCCGTCTCGGCTCGCCCCGCCCCCTCCGCCTCCAGCCCCGGTTTGACTCGCCGGCCCCGCCCCCTCCCGGCTCGCCCTGCCCCTCCCGGCTCGCCCCGCCTCCGGCCCAGTTCGCCCCGCCCGCCCGCGCACCTTCTCGCGCAGCCGCTCGCGCAGCGCCGCCAGGTGCGCCTCGCGGATCTCCTTGCTGAGCTCCATCTTGTAGTTGAGCTTCTCCTCGGCCAGGCGGCTGAAGTTGTTGTTGTCCTCCAGCGCCTTGTGCAGCACCTCGCGCTCGTGCTCGCGCCGCTCCGCCAGCTGCTTCAGCACCTGGGCCTCCTGCGTCTGCGGGGCGCGCGGTGAGCGCCTGGGCCCCCGCCCGGACCTGCTCCCGGGGTCCCCGGGCGGCCGGCCTCGGACCCCGCCCGTGCGCAGGACTCGGGAGCACCTTCCCAGGACAGCCTTTTGTGCAGAGCTGGAGTGGGCCCTGTGCGGGCTCCCGCCTCGCCCCTCCCCGCTCCTGGCTCGCCGCTGTCCCCGCGGGCCCTCCCGTTCTCCTGTGTGGGCGTCAGGGACAGGAGAGGGGGAGGGCGAGGCAGCGAGGGCCCAGCGCCCCAGGGAGCCTCACCTTCCGCCGCTCCTCGGCCGCATCCAGCCGCTTCTGCAGCTCCTCCAGGGAGGGGTCCTTCCTCTTGGGGGGCGAGGAGAGCACAGGGCTCTCCGGGGACAGGTCAGAAGGGGACTTGAGGATGACCTCGAAGCTCTGGCCAGAGGCCCTCTTGTCCAGCTGCTTCACCTCCATGTCTGCAGGGAATACAGCAGAGCGGGCTGAGGGGTCGCCGCCCCCCCACCCGCGGAGCCTGCGGAGGACAGTGGGCCACTCACCCCCGTACTGGTAGCTGGTCCGGGGGTGCGGCTGCGAGTACAGGCAGGAGCAGATGAGTGACAGCACGGACAGCTCCTTCATCTTCTCCTTGTAGGCTGCAGGCGGGAGGGCCGTGAGCCGCACGCGTGGCCAGCCCACCCTCCCCGCCACCTGGTGTCCCCTGCCCCGGGTTTCTGCATCTGAAAGCCCCCTCACACGTGGTCCCTGCCTCCTGGTCTCCTCCTGGTCTCTGCGACACTCTCCTCACCCCTGGCCATGGCTTTGTGGCTGTTTGTCGCGGTGTGCCCGGCCCCCCGTGCCCTCCGAACCCACCACAGTCTCCCTCCATCTCGGCCCTTTGTGCAGGTGGGTGAGTGTCCAGCACAGACGTGAGGCCCCAGCGGGCAGCTTTCCTTGGGCTCAGATCCCTGCCCCCGTAGCTCCATGCCCCCGGCCTTGCCCACAGCCAGCGTCTCTGCTGCTCCTGCGTTCTGGAGTGGCTGATGGCCGAGGCAGGGGCCCGTGGGGAATGTGGAGTGTTTCCCTCCATGTGGCGGGCATGTGGCACGCAAATGTGGAGCGAAACCCTCAGGTGGGTGTCGTCGTTGGGTGCTGCAGACTGTCCAACCCCACCGCCACCCAGCAACACCGGGCTCGGCGGGGGGCAACCCAGACCCCTGATCTGTGTCTCTCCTGTGCGCAGACCCACCACTCCTCTCCCCCACAGCAGCCCGGGAAAACCATGCAGGTGAGTACAGCGTGGACCTGGAGCTGGGAGGAGCGCCTGCCGCTCCCCGGGCTCTGTCCTCACCGGCAGGACCCACGGGTGCAGGGCCGGCCTCAGGACTTACTCCTGACTCTGCACTCGGGGATCACTGGGGGGCTCGGGACCTGACGGGGTGCCAGGGATCGAACTCAGGCTGGTCGCATGCAAAGCCAGCCCCTCCCCTGCCGCAGCTGCACAGCCTCCCGTTCGCTGCCAAGGGAGCCTAAGGAATGTGGCTGCCCGTCCCCAGAGCCAGCCCTCAGCTCAGACCGGACCTGGGGGCACAGGGGACCCTGTGTCCTGGAGAGGCCAGAGGGAGGGGAGGGGTGTGGGCCCACTCTCAGCCCACAGCCCTGCACCAGTCTCTGCAGGGCAGCAGCCGGGGCTTAGGAACCGGGCTGGTGCGGGCAGGCACGGTGTTGACTGGGGAGGGGGTTGGGCGTGGGCACTGGAGACGGCAGTCGGGACTCAGGCCTCAGAGCTCTGCCCAGGGGACAAGTATCCACTGGGAGGGGAGTGGCAGTGGCCACCAGCTGCACCTGGGAACCTGCAGTTCGTGCCCCTGGAGACCCCCAGCTGCAGGTGAACTGGGGGAGGAGTGTTGCCATCTGGGGGGAGCACTTGAAAGTGGGCACTGAAAGGAGCCCTGGAGCTCTGGGGAGGAGAGCCTGGGAGGGGGCCAAGGACCCAGGGCGTGAGCCTGGCTGCAGGCAGGCGCAGTGGTCAGAGCTGGAGAGGCCTCCAGCCGTCTGTGGGCACTGGAGGGGCCGCTCTGCACTTTGCATGCGGGACTTGGTGTTGGATCGCCAGTACCACTTGGCCCTGGAACCAGAAGGGCCCTGAGCATCGCAGGATGTGTTTTAATCCCGCCAAAGGGCTCTGTCTGCAGGGGGCGGGGTGCATCCTGCCAGTTGCCCCTGGGAGTGGCCTTTGCTCCTCCCAGCAGAGACCGGAGGGTCGGCCACTGCCTGTGAAATGAGCAGGGACACTGGGGCACTCGTGGGCACCAGTGGAAGGTGCCAGATAAGCAGCAGGTCAGCAGCAGTGGGAGGTTGCTGACCCCGGCCAGCTTGATGCAGGACAGTGCCACACGCCGGCTGCTGACCGTGCAGCTCCAAGGGCAGGGGGCACGCATGCTGGGGCACCTCAGCCGTGGTGGCCGCGGGGTCCCATCAGACACAGCTCACTCCCCGACTGGCCGTGCAGGGGACACCGGGAAACGGCAGCAACACCAGGCCCCCTGGGCCGGCCCTTCCGGCTGACCCTCTCAAAGGGGCGGTGCTGGCATGCTCGAGCCCACCAGAGGTGGAGACAGGCGTGGTGGGCAGCGGGAAGCAGAGTGCCTGCTGGGCTCAGGGGACGGACACACTCCTGAGCCCACACAGGGCAAGGCCGGGCCCCCCACCCAGCAGCCCAGGTGTCCGAGGGGGCTTCCAGGAGCAGGCGGAGGGCCAGGGGGCCAGCCCCGCCCTGCTACGCTGCTCAGGCTGTGAAGAGCTGAAGGTGACACCAGCTCTGGGGACGGCCGCGGAGCAGGGCCCTGCTCTGGGGCTGGTCAGGTGCGCCTCCGGGCCGGCAGAGGACAGGAGGGGGCGGGCGGGTCACTGAGTGTGGCCATCCCTGCTGGGTGTGGGGGAATCAGGCGGGAAGACCCTGAACCGCCTCTGGGCGGTGACCCGCGGCCCCACCCCCATGCAGCCCCCGAGCCTCGAGGGTCCAGACGGGACCCCTCCCCCATCGCGGCCACGCCCGCTACTCCAGGGGCTGGGGTGGGGGCGATTCAGCTCTCTGAGACGCCTGGTCCCCCCTCCCGGCCGGGGGCTCGCTCAGACCTGGGTGCCCCAAGCTCACGCGCTCCCCTTCCAAGACGCTGGCCAGGGGCCAGGGGTCTCGCACCCGCTCCGTGGCCGTGGTCGGCACCGCCCCGCCGCCCCTGCAGTCCGGCCATCCCCGCCGGCCCCCGCCGGCCCCCGCCGCCCCCCACCCGCCCCCTCTGACCCCCGGCGGCCCCCGCCGGTCCCTGTCGACCCCCGCCCGCCCCCTCTGACCCCCGCCGGCCCCCTCTGACCCCCACCGCCCCCCGCCGGCCTCCGCCGACCCCCACCATCCCCCGCCACCCCCCACGGACCCCCGCCGCGGCCGCCCCCCCACCCGCGCTGCGATGCCCGCGGACCGAGAGCGGGGCCGCCTGGGCCTACCGGACATGGCGCTGGCCATGGTGCTGGCTGGGCTGGGCGGGCCGAGAGCGCGCGGCTGCGGCTGCAGTGGGGAATGCGGCAGAGCTGGGAGGAGAGCGAGGCAGGGAGGCTGCGCAGGCGGAGGGCGGGGAGGAGGGCGAGGGAGGAGGGCGAGGCTGGGGGAGGGGAGGAGGGACGGGGAGGAGGGCGAGGAGGGAGAGGCTGGGGGAGGGGAGGCCTAGGGCAGCTGCCCCTCAGGGACCGGGCATGCTGCTGTGCTCTGAGGCCTGCCTTCGCCTGGGTTTTGTGCCAGCTTTGGGGGACGGTGGTGACAGCTCCGTCCCTGGGGAAGCCACGATGGTCCCCGGCAGCAGGGGTGGGGGTGTTTCGGGGCTACAGCTCCTGGTGGGCTCAGGGGGCCATGTGGGGTGCTGAGGATGGAACCAGGCCAGCCGCGGGGGAGGCAAGGGCCCTCCCTGCTGTGCTGTCTCTGGCCCCCTGGGGTGGGGAGGGTCTGCAGCACCCTGTCACCACAGGGCACCCAGAGCAGTGAGAAGGGGAGAGGGCAGGAGACCAGGTCAGGACGCGGGACTGGGCGGGAATGTGCTGCCCGGCCCCATGGCCATGCGCCCGGGCTGAGGGTCAGCTCCTATGCCCACTGCCAGCCGGGGCTGACGGTTTAATCCTTACGAAAAACGGTAGGAAGGAAAATGAGAACTGAGCTGCCATGTGATACAGAAATTCTAGTTCTGAGGACCCACCCCAGGAGACAACGACATTCTCTAGAGGTATAAGCACTTGCTGCAGCATTTAAGATGTGCAGTCAACTTAAGCGTCCAACGGCAGATGGCTGGACAATAAAAGCTACACACACACACACACATACACACACACAATGGCATATTATGTGGCTCCTAGAATGACGATTGTGAAACTCGCTACAACTTGGTTGGAACGGAAGAATATCATGTTAAGTGAAGTGAGTCAGAAGGACAAACACAGGATTGTTTCACTTATCTGTGGTATACAAAATAGTAGGATGACGGAAAACAAGGGGTTAAAGGGGGAGGCTTAGATGGGGGGGGCCTCGGCAAGCACACTGGTGGTAGGGAGGGGTGATGTCTGCATAGATCCAAATCACAGAGGCAACCGCATGCAAGCAGAAGACCCAAACTACAACGACGAAACTTGAAAATGTGGCTGTCCAGGAGGCAGACTGGGGCTGGGGGAACCTGGGGACAGAGTGCTAGGATTGGCGTGGGAGTCTTCTATGTCTGAAATGTAGCCACCAATGGCTTTGTAAATTACAGTGCCCTTAATAAGAGAAAGAAACAAGGGCAAAACTTAAAAGCTTCACATAATGGACACTCCTCTCCGCCCCCCCAAGAAAAAAAGCCATGAGAGATTGCTGTTCCTTCCTGGGTTGGGGTCACTGCCCGCGGTGGCCGGAGGGTCTCCTGGTGCCCTGGGGGCTGAATCCCCATCCCTGTGGCTGGTCAACAGAGACAGATGAACAAAGGAACGGGGCCCGCAGGCTGGTTGGTATCAGTGGCCATTTCTTTGAGTCTCGAGAAACCATGAAGGGTTGGGGGCAGCAATAACACATAGGTGTGGTAGAACGTTATCATAACCCATGAGCCGATGTGAAGTCCTTCCTGCAGTGAAGTTCTCCTAGGGGATTTATTCAAGGACAAAATCTCATCTAGGTGCTCAGCACTCTAAGATTCCTGCTGGGAGATCCACCCCCGGGTAGAATCCCATCTAAGGGGGTCTTGCTTCCTCCTTTCCTTAGCCCGTATCCACTTAAACCATCAACTTAAACTTACTGATATTTCCAGTCATTTGTACAGACACGGTTAAGAGAAATACTAAGCTTAAAGGGTGGCTCTTCCTGGGGACATCTCACTAGATAACCCAGACTACAGTCCTCCGGCCAGGTCAGTCTTTCCCAACCCCAGCAGAGTCCTTATTCGGTCACTTCTTCATGGTTCATGACAGAGCTTGTTCCCTGACGGTGCTCTTACCTTACTTACTATACTTCTTATGGCGCTTAGCCTGGCCCTTTCGGTGCCAGGGTAGCATATGGCCTGCCCTGGGTCCATCCTTATCCCTCCTTTTGGGGTTTTAAAAGCGGAAGGTAACTGCAGCTTAAGTCAAGTCAATATGACAGATGCCCAGGAGTAAGTATTATTTGGAGTTAACTCCTAAGTTACAAAAGCATACATGAACTATCTTCCTGTGTCTATACAAAAAAGGTCATGGCTCTAAAATAAACTATGCAAAGGACATAAAGGAAAGAGAAAAGCAGTGTTTCACTTATATATAAAAAACCCAGAGCCCTCAGAAGACTTTGACTTTCCAAGTCATAGGGTCTGATTTGGGGATATTTAGGGTTAAAAATTGGGGGGGGGGGAGAGCACAAAGGAGAGGTTAAAGCCAAACACAGAGGATTGGGAGTGCCTGATGGAATTGGGTGTGCCTCAGGAGCACTGTGCTGGGAGTAACTCAATAAACCTAAGCTCCCTGCAAGGGGGGATGGGGAAAGACAAGCCAATGTCAAGCCTAAATGCTTAGACCTGTAATCCAACAGTGAAACCTGTGAGGCCGCCACAGTGGACACCACAGCAGCCCCCTCCTGGAGTCTCCCTTCAGCTGATGACAACTTGAGAGATCAAGGCAAGGAAAGTTGAGCGTGAGGAAAGGGACAATGAGACGGCGCCTCTCTAGCACGGGGACAAGCCAGGTTCCATCTCCAGGAGTGGACATGGGCCCTAGGCACTGGCAGTGACCCCTGAGCACGGACGGGGGTGGTCCCCAAACCACAACAAAGCGAGGCAAGCTCTCTGGCTAACGGGCCATGTGGGAGGACCTCCAAACTGTTCCCTGCCCGCAGCCAGCAAGGCAGGGTCCCCCGTCCTGCTGCGGGAGGAAGTTACTCCCGAGGAGACTGCTCACAAGGGGACACTGGACACCCCAAGGCCTCCAGGCGCGCAGGCGCAGGTGACCAGCAAGCAGCCCAGCCCCGCTGCAGACCGACACCCAGACCCCGAGAGCGTGCTGCGCCGGGGTGGGCTTCCACGCGCCCCGAGGAACCCGCCTCCCGGGCCGCGACCCCTCCTCCGCTCCAGCACCGGCGGCGGACACCGGCCCGAGTCCCGCATTTCAGGGGTATCAGCGGGCTCCGCGCCGCCCACGTGGGCGGGCGGGGCCGGAAGTGCGGGGCCGGAAACGGGGCAGGTCCGTTTCCGCCGGAAGTGCGGCTCCTGCCCGCCAAATCCGAACGGGCGGCTCGGCGGGTCGGGCTGGGCCGGGGCGCCGGGTCCGGGGGCGCCCCGCAGAGGCCGCGCGACGCGACACCCAGGTACCGGGGCTCCCACCCGCGCTTGGGGCTCGCGCGGGCGGAGCCCCGACTACAACTCCCGGCAGGCCTTGCGCCTCGCCGCGGGCCTGGCGCCGGCCGCCTCGCCGCTCTGCATCCTGGGACCTGTAGTTCCTCGGCCGGCGCGGTTTCGGGTGGTCGTGGCGGGGAGGTCGCGCCGCCGGGGGTCCCGCGCTGGTGCCCCGCCGGGGACCGCCGCCGAGGCAGCGGCCCGGCCTCCTGAGCGCCGCCCCGCCTGTGCCCCCGCGCTGCCCGCCGGGCGCCGCGACCACCCGCCGCTATGGCCCGGGTCACGCTGCGCGGGGTGGCCGTGGACTTCCCCTTCCAGCCGTACCCGTGCCAGGAGGAGTACATGCGCCGGGTGCTGCAGTGCCTGCAGGAGGTAGGGCCCGCGGGGCTGGCCGCTCCCGGCGCGCGGTCCGGCGGCCCGGGCGGACGGGGCAGTGCCGACCCGCCCTCCCGCGCCCCTGTCCCCCCAGCAGGTGAACGGCATCCTGGAGAGCCCCACGGGCACCGGCAAGACCCTGAGCCTGCTGTGCGCCACGCTGGCCTGGCGCGAGCACCTGCGCGATGCCCTGTCCGCCCGCGAGATCGCCCAGAGGATGGGCGGCGACGCTGACCTGTCCGGGGCCCCGGCGCCCTGGGGGGCCGCGGCCACAGGCGATGGCCCGGGTACAGCACCCCCCACCCCCAACCCCAACCCCCCCGCCCGCCGCGCCGCTGCTGCACCCATCCTCCGCCCGGGCAGAATCCTGGGCCTGGGCAGGGCTCGTGGGCTGTGGGCACCCCCGCCTCGTGCCCAGGGGCCTCTGACTGTCCCCTTGCACCAGCTTGCTATGCGGACATCCCGAAGGTCATCTACGCCTCCAGGACACACTCACAGCTCAGCCAGGTCATCGGGGAGCTGCGCAGCACCCGCTACCGGTGTGTCCACAGTCCTGGGTCTGTGCGGAGCTGCCCCGGTGCGGGGGGCGGTCGGGCCCCAGCCCACTGCAGCACAGAGGACCTTCCCAAGCCCAGGGCACTCCCTCCAGAGCCCACATCACGCCCCGCGTCCTTCCGCACAGGCCTCGGGTGTGTGTGCTGGGCTCGCGGGAACAGCTGTGTGTCCATCCTGACGTGCGAAAGCAGGAGAGCACCCACGTGCAGGTGGGCTCCCCCGCCTGGGCAAGGGCAGCACACCAGGGGCGGGCAGACCTGGGGGGGAGGGGGCGGGCATGCACCCTCTTGCCCCTGGCTGGCCACAGGGGTCCCTGTCCTTGCTCTCTGCTCTCAGATCCACTTGTGCCGCAAGAAGGTGACCACGCGGTCCTGTCATTTCTACAACAACGTGGAGGGTGAGGCCATGGTCGTCTGGTTCCTGCTTGGGACGGCCGTGGGCAGGTGTCCGGCTGGCCTGGAGGCAGCTCCTCCTGGGGCTGCCTCAGGGGTTCCCTTCCGGCCCCGGCAACCTCCCTGGTTTTCCTGAGCGGGGGTCATCCAGGCTGCTGAGCTGGGCTCTGCTCCCCTTGCCAGCCAGATGCGACATTTTGGGGAGTCACTGGGGGTCTCTGCTGGGAAACAGTCCTGGGGGGATGCCCTGCTGCCCCCATTGGACATGTGGGTCCAGGTCCCGGCCACACTGCCCCAGGACAGGCCAAGGTTGGGGGTCCCAGGTGGCCTGGTTGGGCCTGGTCCCACGGAAGCCAGAGACCTTTGGAACCCAGGTGGCCAGCACCAACCCGGGGAGGGGGCTGGTAACTGCCCTCCGTGGGGGGACTGTGGCCCTCAAAGGCTTATGTCTGCCCTGACTGTCCCTAGAGAAGAGCTTGGAAAAGGATCTGGCCACCCCCATCTTGGACATCGAGGACCTGGTCAGGGCAGGGAACAAGCATAAGTGAGTGCAGGAGGACTGACCTCAGGCCTGTGTGCCTGTCCTGGGCTCTGTGCTCTGGGACTGGGTGGGTACCCAGCCTCCCCCGGCCCCGCTGCTGTCCCTCGCGCCCGGCTCCCCATGACACGCCGAGGACGAGGCCACCGGCCAGGCTTTCTGTGACTGCTTGGTGGGGGTGGGGGAAGTCACGGAGAGCTTGGATGTTGTTGGGGGCCAGGGCTCCCCACAGGCCTCCCTCTGGGCCCTGTGACCGTCCTCTGTCAGTGGAGCTGTGTCCTCACGGCCCAGCCTACCAGAGCCCGTGTCCCTGCAGGCCTGGGTGCGAGGTCGGCTCTGCAGTGCTCATGGCCATCCTGCCTCCCGACCCAGGCTGTGCCCCTACTACCTGGCCCGGAACCTGCGGCAGCAGGCGGACATCATCTTTATGCCGTACAACTACCTGCTGGACCCCAAGGTGAGGCAGGACAGGAAGGGAGTGGTCAGGCAGGGTCCAGAGGGGCCATGTCCTGAGCGCCACAGTGGTTCTCAGACTGGGCCACATGGCCGACACGACCAGCTGCCACCAGCCCCTCTCGCTCTAGAGTCGCCGGGCGCACGGCATCGACCTGAAGGGTACCGTCATCATCTTTGACGAGGCTCATAACGTGGTGAGTGCCGGGTGCCAGGCCCTCCGCTGTGTCCAGTGCGCCTGTTGTGTGCTTCCGCCCACCTGTTGTGGCCGTCCCGGCCCTGCCCCCCCACGGCCCCTTCCTGTACACTGCGGGGCCTGGACAGGGCACTGGATGCCACCACCCCCCAGCGCTGCTCTTGGCAGGGGTCAGTCTCCCGGCTGGACTCACAGGGACGGACGCCTGAGAGGTTGACGGCTCAGCTCGTCCCGAGCCTTAGCAGGCTGGACAGGACAGGCGGGCCCTGGTGGCCAGGTGGGCTTCCGTGGCCTGTGCCCTGTTCCTGCTCGCTCTGACGCTGGTGTCGGCTCCCAGGAGCGGATGTGTGAGGAGTCGGCATCCTTTGACCTCACCCCCCACGACATTGCCTCCGGGCTGGAAACCATCAGCCACGTGCTGGAGGAGCAGGCCCGGGCCGCCCAGCAGGGGGAGATGGGCCCGGCCTTCAGTGTGGACGCCCCCGGTGCAGGTGAGCAGTGGGTGGGGGAGCCAGGCAAACTCTGGTGAGAGCCGGGTGGGCCCCTGACTCAGCTGAGCGGGCACTGTTTAGGGTGGGCCTTTGGGGGGCCTTTGCTGCCTGCTTCCTGGCCCCCCAGCCCATCAGTCAGTGAGAGGGCAGCTCTCGGCCGGCGACTGTTTCTTTGGCCCAGGTCCTCTGCATCCTGTGTGCAGTGGAGACTGGGCTGTCGGGGCTGGCGCACCCTGTGAGTGTCAGGGAGAAGGGGTCCCCGCGGGCTGACTGGGCGATGGCTGTGTCCACAGTCAGTGCTGCGGCCTCGTGGCCATGTGGCATGTTCTCTGGACGCCCTCGTGATCCCCTCCTTTGCTCTCCCTGCCGGTGTTCCCTGGTGGCTCTGTGCCCTTGACCTGCATGGAGGTGGACTTGGCCCGCCCAGGCTCCAGGTTCCGAGCGGGGGTCGGCCAGTCTGCCGTGAACCTGCTGTTTGTCCGGGTCTCTGCAGGACGGGGTCTACCTCTGGGGGTGGGTCCCTGTCCTGCGTCTGGGTTGGCAGCCTCTTGTCTTGTGCAGGGCTGAGCCTGGAGCTGGAGGACGTGGCCAAGCTGAAGAGTAAGTGTGGCCGCTGGGGGTCTCCGGCAACGAGCCGGGGTGGCCCTGACCCCCCTCGCTCCCCGCAGTGGTCCTGCTCCGCCTGGAGGCCGCCATCGACGCTGTCCAGCTGCCGGGAGATGGAGGGGGCGTCACCAAGCCTGGGAGGTGAGACGCCGGCACCCGCCACCCGTGGGCCCTGACCTCGCGCAGCCCCCCGCAGCCCCCACTCTGGAGGTGCCCTGCCACTCCCCACGCGTGTGGCCCCTAGTGGCCTGGGAGTCTGTCGAGCAGAGGACCGGGCTGGGCCGTTCGTGCCGGCGCGACGGCCCTCCCCTGCGGCTCTCTTCTCCCAGCTATATCTTCCAGCTCTTTGCTGAAGCCCAGATAACGGCTCAGACCAAGGCCTGCATCCTGGACTCCCTGGAGCAGATCGTCCAGCACCTGGCCGGCCGTGAGTCCCAGCATGCTGCTCCCACACCCCCGTGCCCCCTGGCTACGTCCTGCACGTGTTGCCGTGCCCCTTGTGGGGATGAGCTGTGGGCGGCTGTGGGCAGGGCCTGCCTGGAGCTGTCACCTGGCGGGTAGCGGGTGGCAGGAGCCTTTGCTGGCGTGTGGCTCCCGGGGCCCGGGGAGGTCAGTGCTCACTGCTCCCACAGGAGCAGGCCCGTTCACGCACACGGCAGGGCTGCAGAAGCTGGTGGACATCATCCAGGTAGGACTGGGGGCGGGCACTGCCCCCGGGCATGGGGCTGTCCACCACACGTCCTGTCAGCCCCTGGTGCCCAGGGGGCAAGGAGTTAGCAGCCATTCCCAACCAAACTGAACCCTTCTCTGGACAGCATCCAGGCCACTGGGCATCAAGAGCGAAGTTCTGGGGAAGCACTTGCCCCCAGCCTGCGGCCCAAGGGCCTGCCCTGGCCTTCCCTGGCCCTGCCCACTGCCCCTCGCACCCTTTCCTGGCCAGTCTGGGATGTCCACGACACCAGGAGGCCCAGGGAGGACGTGGACACCAGGTGCTGGTGTGGCTGGGGAGCCCCACAGGGCGCCCGCGTGGGGCCAGGCCAGCCCAGCTGCCCCCATCAGCTGGGCCTGGGGTCAGGGGCAGCCTCTGTCCCTTCTTGCTCATTGCCATCAGCCGGAGGCTTGCTGCCTGGGGCTGGGCCATCCTGGCATTAGCGGGCAGGTGGCCATGGTGTCCTCCCCCCTTCCTCACGTGGCTGACCCTGGGGTCCCCACCCTGCCAGGTCCCAGGACAGTGTGCCCCATGGGGTGGGGTGACAGCAGCTGTGGATCCTGCTGCCTTGGCCCCTGCACGCCACCACGATGGCCCGTCACTGCCCACACCAGGGCCACATGTCCTGCTGAGTGCTGCCCACCCTTTACAGATGGTCTTCACCTCAGACGTAGCACAGGATGGACCTGGCTCCAGGGGGGACTTAGGAGTCTCTCAGTTCTACAAGGTACAGGCACTGCCCAGGGCTTCTGGGGTCTCTGCTGGGCACTGCCCAGGGCTCCTGGGGGGTGGCTCTGCTCATGCTGTGGGTGCCCGCAGGTACACATCCACCCAGACACGAGCCAGCGGAGGACAGCTCAGCGGTCAGATGCCTGGAGCAGCCCCGTGGCCAGGAAGTCAGGTGGGGGCAGTGCCCAGGCCCAGGTGCCCCTCCCACCCGGCTGCGCGCTGGACAGGCCCACCAGTGCCCAGCTGGCTTAGCAGGGAGCTCCTGGCTGGCCCCGCAGCTGCCCTGGGGCCCCCGGGACTGGACAGGGGTCACGGCGTCAGCCCTGGCTCCTGTCCCTGCTGCTCTTGAGCTGGTCGGGCTGGGGCCCAGGGCTGTGCACTCCGGCTGGTGTCCGAGGGCCCAAGCTGTCTGGTGTGCGGTCACTCTAGCCTGATCCCTGCGGCGGGTCCTGTCTCCTGCCGTTATGCCCAGCCCCGGCATCTTCGCCGGCCTCTTCCTGAGGGTCACCAGGGGCTGCGGAGTCAGGCCGAGCCTGGGGCCCCTGGTGGGGATCACTGGCGTCCCCCTGTGGCTCCACCCATGGGGCTGGTGGCCAGGAACTGCCCCCACGCCAGGGAGGGGAGGCTGGCCGTGGGGGCTAGCTGGCACCCTCGCCCCCGCGTGCACCCCAGCCCCCCACGTGTGCTCAAGTCCGCCCCAGCTCATGTGCAGCTCTGCGTCCACCCAGGACCGTGGACCCTGGCCCACACGAACCCTGCTTTGTCCCCAGGGAAGGTGCTGAGTTACTGGTGCTTCAGCCCTGGGCACAGCTTGCGGGAACTGGTCGTGCGGGGTGCCCGCAGCATCATCCTCACCAGCGGCACCCTGGCCCCCGTGGCCTCCTTCGCCCAGGAGATGCAGATGTGAGGTCACTTCCTGTCCCCAGCCTCCGGCGCAGGGGCTGGGCTGTGGCCTCACCACCTCCCTCCCACCTGCAGCCCCTTCCCCGTGTGCCTGGAGAACCCTCACGTCATTGGCCAGCACCAGGTCTGGGTGGGCATCGTCCCCAAGGGCCCAGACGGGACCCAGCTGAGCTCGGCGTTTGACAAGCGGTAGGGGCGGGGCAGGAGGAACCCTGGGGGCCAGTGGGGGGGGAGAGGCCCGGGTGGGGCTGCCCAGCTCACGGCCTGTGCTTCCAGGTTCTCGGAGGAGTGCCTGTCCTCCCTGGGCATGGCGCTAGGTGAGACCCGCCTCCTGCCCCTCCCGGCGCCCACTGCCCTCCCCAGGGCCCTGACGCGCTCCGCCCGCAGGCAACATCGCTCGCGTGGTCCCCCACGGGCTCCTGGTCTTCTTCCCTTCCTACCCGGTCCTGGAGAAGAGCCTGGACTTCTGGCAGGTGTGTCCCGCCCTGGCCCCGGGATGCCCCAGGGTCCAGCTTGCCCGCCCCGTGTGAGACCCCTTGCGCCCTGCCCGTCCTGCAGGCCCGCGGCTTGGCCAAGAAGCTGGAGACCCTGAAGCCCGTGTTTGTGGAGCCTAGGGGCAAAGGCAACTTCTCCCAGGTTGGTGCCCCCACGTCCCCGTGGCCCCGGGCATGACCCTCTGCTGCCCCCCCCTGAGGCTCGGCTGTGCCTTCTCCCTGGCAGGTGATGGACAGCTACTACGCGCAAGTCGCTGCCCCTGGCTCCAGCGGGGCCGCCTTCCTGGCCGTGTGCCGGGGGAAGGTGAGGCCGCGCGGGGTCGCAGGTGGGACCTGGGGGGCGTGGGGTGGGGTGAGGCTCCAACGCTGCCCCTGCCTCCCAGGCCAGCGAGGGGCTGGACTTCGCCGACAGTAACGGCCGGGGTGTGGTCATCACTGGGCTCCCTTACCCACCGCGCAAGGACCCCCGGGTGGTCCTCAAGATGCAGTTCCTGGATGAGATGAGGGGACAGAGTGGGGCCGGCCAGGTGAGGGGCTGCCCTGGTGGCGTGGCTGCTCGTGGGGGGGCCTTGGGGCGGACTGGGCGTGGCCTCCTATGGGCGGGGCTCCTGACCCGGCTGTGGGGTGGGCGGGGCCTCCGACGCTGGTTGTGGAGCGGCCGACCCCCCTGGCCACCGCGCAGTTCCTTTCCGGGCACGAGTGGTACCGGCTGCAGGCGTCCCGGGCCGTGAACCAGGCCATCGGGCGGGTGATCCGCCACCGCCACGACTACGGGGCCGTGTTCCTCTGCGACCACAGGTGAGCTGCTCCCGGGCGGGGCGGGCCGGGCGGGGTGGGGGCTGCTGGCGTGCGGCTGACCCTGCCGCCCACCAGGTTCGCCCACCCCGACGCCAGAGCCCAGCTGCCCTCCTGGGTGCGCCCCCACGTCAGGGTGTACACGAACTTCGGCCACGTGGTCCGCGACGTGGCTCAGTTCTTCCGTGTCGCTCAGAAAACGGTGAGTGCAGGGCGGGGGGCCCTGGGGAGGGCGGGCCAGGGGCCCCGGGAAGCCCACCCAGCCGTGTCACCGTGCAGATGCCTGTGCCCGTGCCCCGGACTGTGACCCCGGGCCTCGCTGCCGGAGAGGGTGTCGTGCCTCCTGCGCCAGCCAGCCCTCTGCCCACAAGGAAGGCCCGGAGCCTGGACCTGCACGTGCCCAGCCTGCAGCGTGGAGATGCTGGTACCGGGCAGGGGGCGCGGTGGGGCTTCGTGGCTAGCGAGCGGGGCCACGGTGGGGGGGCGCGGGGGCCCTCCTGCGGTGCCGTCAGGACGCTGTCCTGCAGGGTCCCCGAGTTCCAGGGACGGGGTGGGCGGCCTGTGTGTGGAGTACGTGCAGGAGACGGGCCGAGGTCCGAAGAGGCCCGGGGGGCTGCTGGCCGCCCTGGAGCAGAGCGAGCAGCAGGCTGGGGAGGAGACGCCCCGCGGAGAGGAGGAGGTGGGGCTGGGGGCCGGGGCCGGGGCCGGGCGGGTGGAGCACCCCCCTCACCTGCACCCTGCCCCGGCCTTTGCCCAGAGCCTGGTGTCCCAGGGACCCCGCGCCCTGCCCGGCGCAGGGACCCCAACTCCCCTCCCTCCGCAGCGTGAGAAGAGACCAGCGGATCCCGCGGCCAGGCGGAGAGGCGGGAAGAAGAGGATCAGGCTGGTCAGCCGCCCGGTAGGGTCGGGGCGCCTGGGGGCGGGCAGACACCCCCGCCCCCAGCAGGCCTGCGCCGCTTCCCAGCACCTGACGCTGGGGCACTTGGGCCCCCGCGCCCCCCGCTGGGCAGCCTGGGCCCCGCGCTTCTCCCCTGCCCGGCAGCCGCCGGCCGCGGGCTGAGCCGACGGCCCCCAGCTCCCCGGGCACGGGCCAGGGCCGGCCCCCGGGCCGCCGCGTGCCCCGCTGCCCGGCCACTGACGGGCCGGCGGTCCGGCAGGAGGGCCCGGCGGACACGGCGCAGACGGAGAAGGCCCGGCAGTTCATGGTGGCCGTGAAGCAGGCGCTGAGCCCGGCCGCCTTCCAGGGCTTCACGCGCGCCCTGCGGGACTACAAGGCGGCCGACGACTTCCAGGCCCTGGGCGCCCGCCTCCGCCCCCTCTTCGGCGAGGACCCCCGCAAGCACGGCCTGTTGCAAGGTGCAGCGCGCGGGCGGGCGGGCGGGCGGGGGTCGGGGCGGCGGGAGCAGAGACCCCACGCCGGGCCTCCCACAGGCTTCCGCCAGTTCGTGCGCCCCCACCACAAGCAGCGCCTGGAGGAGCTGTGCCTGCAGCTGACCGGCCGGGGCTGCCTGCCCGGGCGCGGCGCCAGCGGTGAGCACGGCCCGACTCCCCCTTCCTGGGCGCTGCGGGGGTGGGGGGCCAGGGCGGGGCCCAGCCGGCGTCCTGAGCCCCCTGGTCCTTCAGGAAAGGCGGCGCCGCAGCCCACGCTGACGGCGTCCCAGGGCACGGCCGGGCAGCTGGACCTCGGAGAGCACCTGAACCGGGGTGGGCCGCACCTGGCCCCCGGGGCCACTGCAGGTGAGCAGGACCCCCGGGCTGGGGCGCGTGGTGGTGGACGTCGGGCAAGCAGGACCCCCTCGGGAGGGTCCCGCCGGCTGCTCGCTCCCCACAGAAGCCCCCCGGCCGGGGCCTTCGAGGGAGACCGCCGAGGGCCAGTACCTGGAGCGGGCGCGCACGGCCCTGGGGCCCGGGGGCTGTGACCAGCTGCAGGCCGCCCTGGCCGCCTACCGGCGGGACGGCGACCTGGGGACGGCGCTGGCCGTGGTGGCCGCCCTCACCACAGAGAGGCCCGAGGACTTCCCGCTGCTGCAGGGTGAGTGGGGGTCGGCCCTGGGGGCCCCGCCCCCCGGCTCCCCCGCTGCAGGGTGAGTGGGAGCTGAGCGCGGCCCCCACCCCCATCCCCGCAGGCTTCGGCGCCTTCCTGCAGCCGCAGCACCGGCTGCAGTTCCTGCAGACCTGCTCCGACCTGACGGGCCTGCCCGCCGGCCCCGGCCCCGAAGACCCGGGGAGCCCCGCCCGCGCCCCCGAGACCCCCAGGCCTGGCGGGTGACTGCTCCCTCGCCGGCGCCCCCACCGCTCCTCTGTCCCCAGGGAGCTGGACGTTCTCTTCCGGGGCCCCCGCTGCGCGGTGCCGCCCCTGCTGCAGACCCCCGGCGAGGCGGTCTGGCCCCAGCCCTGTTAGCCGGGACCCCTGGGCCTGCCCTCAGGCGGCCCCGCCAGCAAATAAAGCTCATGAGCAAAGTCCCAACCGCTCCTGGGAGTCGGCCTGGTGTGGGTGCCGGGCGGCCGCTCAGGCGCGAAGTGCAGCCAGGCCCCGAGCTTGGGGTGGGCTGGGAGCGCTGGCTGGTCACTGGCCCGGAGCCTCTGTCCCTGGTGCTGACGCGGCTTCCGCCAACCCGTCGAGGGACCGGATGGGCCCGACCCCGCAGCACCAGTCTCGGCACCCGACTGCTCAGCCCACGGCGCTGTCGCCAGCCGCGGGCAGGAGGGGCAGGGTTGGCAGATGGACCCCCCCAGAGCTCATTGAGGGGGAGGGGCACAGCACAGCCTGACCCCTGCGAGCTCCCTCCCCAGCACTGGTCCCGCCCCCTCCCTCTTCATCCCCCCCATTCTCCTGAGGCGGCTGGCTGAGAAGAGGCTCCATAGTTTATTTTTAGTCCCGGACCTCCGGCTGCGGCGTCTGGTCGGAGTGTGCCCTCCCCGCTCTGGGTCAGAGGGGCTGGGGTGGGGCTGGGAGTCCCTGGGGACAGGCCAGGGCAGTCCAGCTTCCTGGGGAACCAGCACCTGGGGAGGCCCCGGAGAGGGGCAGTGCCAGCCCCGACTGGCCTCCAGCACTGGCCCCGCAGGGCAGCAGAGGCCCACAGCCAGACCCTTCACTCCTGCTGGCGCGGGGCTCCCTCAGGGAACACCGCAGAGCATGCCCCCGCCTGGTCCTGAGCCCTGGCAGGTGCCCTGGGGTGGAGTGACTCGGGTGAGGGGGCCCTTGGGCTGGGCCGGCCCAGCCGCCCAACCCCTGCACGGAAGCCCCAGGCCTCACACGTTTCCAGACACAGGGAAGTTTGTCACAGAATCCAAAGCCTTTGGGACACGGGGAGAGGACCGGCTGGAGGGCAGCAGAGCCATGCAGGCCTATGTGATGTCCGTCTGCCGCGGTGGCCGGCGCAGGTTTCGCACCACACACTTCACCATCCACTCGATGCCCTCGCGCACGCCTTGGCTGCGGGGAGAAGGGGTGTGAGCACAGGCCTGCAGGACCCGGCCCTTAGGGGTCAGGCACTCACCCGGTGAGGGCCGAGCAGGCCTGGGTCAGGCAGTCGCGCCGGCCGATCTTGGACGTGCAGTCGCTGAAGGCTGTCTTGAGATCAGGGATGGAGAGGCAGGTCTGCAGGCGGGCAGGCGGGGCGGGGGTCAGGAGCTCCCTGGGCCCAGGCGGTCAGTCTGACGGGCACCCCCAGTGGGCAGAAGGTGCACTGCAGCCCACCCAGGCCCTGTGGGCTCACCTCCATGTCCTGCTTGTTGGCCAGCACCAGGATAGGCACACCGTCCAGAGCCTCACTCGTAACCATCTTCTCTGAGGAGGGCGGAAAGTTGGCCCATGCCCCTCTATCCTGCCCTGGGCCCAGCCTCCCGGGCGCACGGAGAAGGTGGTGCCCCCCACCCCTCTCCGCACCCACCAAAGGCCTGCTTGGACTCCGACAGTCTCTCCTCGTCTGTGGAGTCGATGACGTAGATGACGCCGTGGCACTCTGCGTAGTACTAGGGAACAGGGGCCACGGCTGAGCCACCGGCATGGGACTCCAGCACAGGCCCCAACCGGAGGGCCCTGACGTGGCTGCTGACCCAGGGCCAGCGCCTGAGGATTTGTCCAGCCTGGGCTGGGCCCACCGAGAGAGCCTGGGGGGGCCTCCTGGTGAGGAAGGGCAGGACAGGGCCACCGCAGGGCCCTCAAGCACTGCCCCCAAGCCTGGTGCTTCCCAGCTGGGCACACGCCCAAAGGACCAAAGCCCCATCACGGAAATGCCAGGGTGAAGGGACAGGCAGGGGGACAGAGCACCTCTGGCTGGGGACCTGTGGGGCCCCAGCAAAGCACCACCCGACCATGCCCGCCCCCAGAACCTGGGCCTGGCATCGCTGTGCTGCTGGTTCTGCAGGGCTGCGGCTATGGAGGCCTTGCTCTGCCCGTGTTAGACTCGTGTTAGACGGCGCACATCTCCGGCCCACACCTGCAGCGCACACCCGAGTTTATGCCTATGCTCACACCTGCGCTGGAGAATGTGGCACGGGCCCCACCCTGCACTGCTCGGGCCAGGGCAGAGCCTGTCCGCGCCCCCCCAGCAGGAACTCAGGGCCTCTGAAAGTAGCCCCCGGAGCAGAAAGGCAGGGGCTGGAGCAAGAGCGCAGCGGGGAGGCGTCTGCCTCGACGCGGCCGACCCAGGTTCGATCCCCGGCATCCCATGTGGGCCCCGAGCACCGCCGGCAGTGACTCGTGAGCGCGGAGCCGGGAGCAACCGCTGAGCATCGCCGGAGGCGGCCCAAGCAAGAAAGCGCAGGCGGCCGGGGGCGGGGGCACCCGGGCCGAGGGAAGGCGCTAGGGGCCCCGGGACCGCGGCGGGCAGCGGCCCCAGGTTCCGTTCCGGGGACGCGAGGCTCGCTCACCTTGTCCCAGAGGGACTGCAGCTCCTCCTGCCCGCCCAGGTCCCAGAACATGAGGCGCGCCTTGCCCACGTCCACGGTGCCGACTGCGGAGAGGGAGGCGCGGTGAGGGGGGCCCCGCCGAGGGGCAGGTGGCGGGAGCAGCGGGCGCCCCCCGACCCCGGCCTCACTGTTGAGCCCCACGGTGGTGGTGATCTTGGACAGGCTCATGCCCTTGTAGCTCCTGTTGAAGCGGGTCTTGGACTGCTCCAGGAAGGTCTGGGGGGAGAGGGCGGGTGGGCGGCGGCGCCGGGGAGGGGGCGGGGGCGCGGGCGGGGCGGGGCGCGCGGCGGCCCTACCGTCTTGCCCGCATTGTCCAGGCCCAGGATGAGGATGCAGTACTCGTCCTTCCGGAACACGTACTTGTACAGGCCCGACAGCAGCGTGTACATCCTGCCCCGCGCGCACCGCAGCGGGCGCCCCCGGGCCCGCCCGCCCGCCGCCCGCCGGCCTCCGGCCTCCCTCGCCCGCCGCGCCGACCCCGCGCCGACCCCGCGCCCCGCCCCGCCCCGCCCCGCGGGCCGGCCGGGCGCCCGGGCGCTGCGCACTTCCGGCGGCGCCGGCGCGGCGGAAGTGACGCGCCGGAAGGGCGGGGCGCTCTAGCCGCCCGGGCCGCGCTCTATGGCGGAGGCGCCGCGGGCCGGGGGCGGCGGGGGCGGCGGGGGCCGGGGGCGCCGATGGACGAGGCCAGCCTGGAGGCCGCGCTGCGGGCGGCGGGCGCGCAGCTGCAGCAGGTGGAGCGCGCCCTGGGCGCCGGCCTGGACCCCGCCGAGCTGGCCGACCTGCGGCAGCTGCGCGGCGACCTGCGGGAGCTGGTGGCGCTGACCGAGGCCAGCCTGGAGTCGGTCCGCCAGAGCCGGCGGCTGGCCACGCTGGCCGGGCCGGCGGGGGCGGGGGGCGCGGGGGCGGCGGGGGGCGCGGAGGCGGAGGACGCGGAGGAGGAGGAGGGGGAGGGCCCCGGCCCCGCGCCGGACGCCGCCCCCGCCGCCGCGGACCCCGGCCCCGACCCCGCCGCCTGGGCCGGCCGCACCGTGCGCGCGCCCTTCCGCGGCGCCTGGGGGCCCCCCGAGCACCACAACGCCATGGTGGTGGGCGCCGAGCCGGCGGGCGTGCGCGTGCTCTGCCTCTGCCCCACGCGCGCCGCGCTCAAGCCCTGCCCCTTCTTCCTGGACGCGCGCTGCCGCTTCCAGGACAGCTGCAGGTGAGCGCGACCCCCGCCCGCCCCCGCCCCCGCCGAGCAGCCCGGCGCTTAGTGACCACGGTGGGGGGCGGGGGCGCCGCCCCGACCACGGACGCCCGCGTGGGGGCTGTGCCCGGCCCGAGGGCTTGCGCCCCTGCGCAGGGCTTTCCGGCCGCGCCCCTCCGGCCTGGCCAGCCCCTGCCCCTGCCCCTGCCCCTGCCCGGGCGTTCGTCTGCAGGGCCGCGGGCCGGCGAGCCCCGCTGCGGGAGGTGGCGAGGTCGCGGGCTCGGGTCCAGGCCCTGCTGCTGCCGGTGCCCGCCGCGCCTCGCTGCTCGTCGTGTGGCTGTGCGCTGCCCCCGCGGTGCTGGCCGAGCCGCTCGGTCACTCCAGCGGGGCTCTGGGGACCGCCCGGGTGCGGCTAGCGCCCCCGGGGTGCTTGACCGAGAGGAGCCTCGGGCTCTGCTGTCCGCCGCTGCGGCGACCCGCACGCTCACCGGGACGCTCGGGCCGCCCCGCGCCGTGCCCCCGCCCCCGGGAGCTCGTCCTCGCCGTGGCCCTCGTGGGGAGACGGCCCTGCCCCGCCGGCCCCGGCACCGAGTGCTGCGTGTCGGCACGTGCCCCCCAGCCCCAGACGCCTCGACTTCCTGGACATCTGGGCGAGTCCCGCAGTGCAGGGCGGGGCCACGGGGACACTGCTGCGGTCGCCGCTGACCGCCGCCCTCTGCTGCGCCGAGCGCTCCTGGCCGCAGCCCCCCACGCCTTCGCTCGCTCCTTGGGCCGACCCGAGGCTCTTGAGCACCTTCATCCTCTGGCCGTGAAATGCTCTTATTCAGGATGGGACGGAGGAGGGGTGGACGCGTTCAGGGGAGGACGCAGGCTTCTCCGGGGCGAGGGGAGGCGGTGCCCGTCGGCTGGGCGGGCGGCCTCCTGCTGTTGGGGTCTGGGCGGCCCCCCGTGTTCCGTCCCTTCCCTCTGGTCTGGCTTGCTGCTGGCTCATCGGTGCCGTGGCTCGCGATTGTGTCTCTGCTGCCCCGTGGGCCCAGCCAGGGGCCAGGTGGCGGCTGCCTCTAGCCTAGCCAGGAGAGCACGTAGAAGCCTCTCACGGCCGCCGGTGTTGGCACCGGGCTGCGACCCAGCCCCCTGGCTCTGCCGTGAGCCCAGTCTGTCCGGACGGGGGGAGCGTGGCCAACCCTCCCCTCCCAGCCTCGGTCCTTCAGACTTGGGCTTGCGTGCCCTCCTCCGGCCTGGCCCACTCTTGGGCAGCATCTGGGTCATCTTCAGGGGTGGCCGCTGTTCCTGCCTCGGCCTCCTGCGCCAGACCCTGGCCTGCCACTCACGCCCAGCTCTCCGTTTCTTTCACCAGGGCCTTTGGGACGGGGCTGCGCGGTGGGACCCCTGCAGGTGACAGAGGTTGCTGTGAGACGCTGGAGGGTGTCTAGGGCACAAACGTGGGGCCACTCCGAGAGGGCTTTTCCGGCACTGGCTCCGCCCTCCAGCGCCCATGGCCCCGAGACCTCTGGCCACTCGCCTGGTACCCTCTCCTGGACTCCGGGCACGGCTATGGCTGTCGGGGTTGTGCCCTGTCCTGGAGACTGTGGTGGCTGCCGGCTCATGCAGCTTTTCCAGGGGCTCTGTGTCCTTTTTTTTAAAAAAAGTAATTTTATTTTATTTTTGCGCTTTGGGTCACACCCTGCGATGCTCAGGGGTTACTCCTGGCTCTGCACTCAGGAATCACTCCTGGCGGTGCTCGGGGGATCATATGGGATGCTGGGAATCGAACCCGGGTCAGCCACGTGCAAGGCAGATTCCCTCCCCGCTGTGCTGTTGCTCCAGCCCCTCCTCTGCATCCTTGAGGCGGCCACTGTTGCAGGGGGGCTGTGCACTGTCCCCTGTCTGCCCCCACTCCGGCCCGCGCCTGGCCCAAGGAGCGTGCGGGTTTGAGGTTTTGCTGTTTCGAGTGTGTTTGAGGAGGGTGTGGGCTGTACCCGTCAGTGCTCAGGGACTTCTGTGGTGCTTCAAGGGCTGAGCATTACGGGGCTCGTACCCCAGCCTTGGGCTCAACCCTCTTCGCCCTTGCCCCGCCCTTCAGGGTGTGGTGTTGCCCCAGATTCTCCCAGACCGTGCGTGCTCTGTGAGTATGTCCAGTAGTAGGGGACTTGGTGGCTATCTCGGCAGCTGGTCCTGCCTGGTACTCAGGAGCCCAGGCCGGGCACCCCAGCAGAGGAGAGCGGGGCTGCTCCTCCCCCTCCTCTTTGGTTTTTCAGCACACTCAGGCACTCGGGTCATTTCTGGCGGGGCCCCGGGTGTGAGGTGCTGGGCAGCCAGCCTGGTCAGCTGTGTGCAAGGCCCTCCGCGCTGTCCTGCCGCTCCGGGCACGACCACCCAGGGGGATTGGGCTGCGCCCCGCATGGCCGCTGCTGCTCCTCCTGTCCTGGAAGGCCCCGTGTCCCCCGCAGCAGACGCCCAGGCAGGAGCCTGTGTGCAGTGTGTACGCTGCGTGGGTGTGTGCACGTCTGCAGCGCAGTGTCCAGGCTCGGTCTGTGCCGCGTGTGAAGCTGCCCTGCTGCCCTCCCAGGTTCTCCCATGGGCAGGTGGTTTCCGTGGACGAGCTGCAGCCCTTCCAGCCCCCAGACCTGAGCTCCCTGCAGGCTGGCTCTGCATGCCTGGCCAAGCACGAGGACGGCCTCTGGCACCCGGCCCGGGTCCTCGGTGAGCCGCCCTGCCGCCCTGCTGCGACCCTGTGGTGCCCGCGGCGTGGCCTGACCCCCAGGCCCTCGCTGGTGCCTGGCTTTGTCTGCAGACGTGGACAGCGGCTACTACACGGTGCGCTTCGACACCCTGCCGGTGAAGGAGGCTGTGCTGGAGGGGGACAGTGTCCTGCCTCCGCTGCACGCCGAGCCCCCCGCGTCCTCCGACTCAGAGGGCAGCGACACGGATGATGCCAGCTACGCCCGAGGTAGGTGGAGGGGCAGAGCTGTGCAGGCCCTGCGCCGTGGGTGCAGGCGCCCACCCCTCGCTGGGCGCTGCCTGTTCTTGCAGTGGTGGAACCCGACGCGGCCCCCAGCGGGCCCTGCAGCTCCGCCTTTGGCGGCTGGGAGGTGCACACGCGCGGCGTCGGGTCTCGTCTTCTGGCCAAGATGGGCTACGAGCCTGGCAAGGGTGAGTGCGCGTGGCAGCCGTGCCCTCCCTGTGTGCCCACAGTGTGCGCCGGGCGTCCCCGGCAGAGGCCGCCGGCGCCCACAGCCACCCTGCCCGTGTGCCCCCAGGTCTGGGCCCGCGGGGCCAGGGGCGGGTGGAGCCCATCCACGCTGTGGTGCTGCCGCGGGGCAAGTCGCTGGACCAGTGCGCGGAGATCCTGCAGAGGAAGACCAAGGGCGGCCAGGCCGGCGCCCCCAAGCCCCCCAAGAGTCGGAGGCGTGGGGCCGGGGCTGGGGCTGGGGGCCGCTCGCCCCCTCGCAGCGTGTTTGACTTCCTGAACTCCAAGCTTCAAGGCCAGACTCCAAAGGCGCCCCCGGAGGCAGGAGCAGCGCCCCCTGGCGGGAGAAAGAGGGGCGGCAAGGACTTGTACCACGCGGGCAAGAGCGCCAAGCGGGCCCTGGGCCTGGAGCTCTTCCACACGCAGGAGAAGATTGAGCAGGCCCTGAAGGACATCAGGGGCATCCAGGAGGCCCTGGTCAGGAACTCTGGCCGGTAGGTGGCACCGCGGCAGCCCTGACAGCGGGCGGGCGGGGTGCTGGGAGGGCCCCCGAGCCCCCGGTGACCGTGGAGCCCTCCCCAGGCACGGCGTGACCGTGGCCCAGCTGCAGGAGAAGCTGGCTGGGGCCCAGCAGCACCTGGGCCGGCTCCGAGCCCAGGAGGCAGGCCTGCAGCAGGAGCAGAGCAAGGCAGACACGCACAAGAAGATGACCGAGTTCTAGACCTGCGGACTCAGCCCGGGAGGACCAGCAGCACCGCGGGGGAGGGCGGCCGGGGCTGCTTCCAGGGACATTAAAGACGTTCTGTTGTTTTCCGCTGGGGTCCCGGCTGGGTGCGGACAGGCCAGGAGGGTGGGGCTGCTGGGTGCCCTTTCCACATGGGCTCTGCCCAGCCTGGGAGGCTGAGAAGCAGCCCCGGGGCTGCGCGCCCAGAGGCTAAATTCGGCCCCAGGGCCTGAGCCTCTCAGTCCCCCCTCCCCCCATCCGCCCCCTCCAGGGTCGGCCATGCGCACAGCCACTGCAGTCTGCACCCCCAGGCTGGCCCTGGACTGAGCGCCCGCTGATGGTGGACTGGTGGGGGGTGCAAAGCTGCTGTCACTGCCCGGTCACAGGACAGGGCAGAAGCGGGCGCCTGACCTTGCTGAACGCCTGCCGGACTCCAGCAGCGAGCTGGGTTCTGGAGAAAACTTCAGATCTCGGTGTTCCTTCCCCTCCAGAGATCCGCCCTCCACGCACACGCCCTGGCCGTCTGCTGACCCCTGCCCTCGGCAGGAGGCTGGGGGGCCCAGGCCCTCAGGCCAGGGTCAGAGGTGCTGGCTCACGGGAGGGGGGGGCACCTAGGTCTGGGGGCTCTGAGATGGGACCCAACTCATGGGGGCCCTGAGGTGCGGCTCGGTCTTGACTTCAACTGTAAGTGACCCCGGCCTGGCGTGGGCCCTTGTTGGCCCCGCAGAGGAGGATGCAGTAGCGCAGCCGGCGGGAGCACGTCCAGAGTGGACAGCGCTTATGTCCCCGGCTGTGCCTGCCAGAGGGACGTCATGTGCTCCAGGTGACCGAGCCGAGGCAGAGGGGCCAGAGCCCGCTGCAAGCCCGCAGGACAGCCGCGCTGGCCGCCCTCTGGACGCGCGAGCACCGAGCACCGCACCGGGGGCCGTGGGGGCCTCGACTGACTCCCGACTCCCGGCCCCCGGCCCGCCAATGGGAGCGCGGGAGGCCCGGCGCGCGGGCCAATGGGAGCGCGGGTCGGCCTGCGCCTCGGGATTGACGGGCGCGCGGGCCAGTAGGCGCCCTCGGGGGCGGGGCCCGCACAGGGCGGACGGGCGGCGGCCTCGGCTGGCCCCGACCACGCAGCGCCGGGCTGAGTCTCCGCGCCGTGGACGGTGCGGGTGGGCTGTCCGGCCGGGGACTCCTGCATAGCCTCGGGCCCGCGGACGGCGAGGGGTCCTGGGGACCCTCTCAGTGACCTCCGAGTCCCCAGGAAAGGCGGCATGAGGTCAGAGCGCCGGAGAGCCCGGCTGTTGCCCTCAGCCCAGTGGACACTTGGCGGCCTGCTGGATGGGGTGGGGGCGGCGAGCCCCCTGTGACCCGCGGAAGTGTCCCCCTGGGGTTGGGACCCCCCCCCGGCAAGTGCCCGAGAAGCCCCTTCCCTCCCACCGTCCTCCGCCCGTGCACTTGCCCAGCCCGACTGTCCACTGCGTCCGGGGCCAGTGGCACGTCGGCGCTTCGGAAGACACAGGAGGCGAGGCCGGAGCAGCAGATCCCACTTTATTGAGCCAGTCCCGTCACAGAGAGCCGCACCCCGGGGTGCCCGCCGCCTGCCCACGTTGCAGAAATAAATACCTCGGGGCAGCACCCGGCACCCACCGCGGCAGTGGGGGCAGCGCCCGGCACCCACGCAGCAGCGGGGGCAGCGCCGAGCTCGAGGGCCTGGAGCTAGCAGGGCCGCGGGCGTGGCTTCCCCGAGTGGCATCACACCGGGCTGAGAGAAGCTTGCTTCCGCATCGCAGCAAGTCCCAGTTTCTGCATTTCTCAGTCCTCTTCCACAGGGAGATGTGCAAAGTCGGAGCAGTGGCCGCCGCGGCGCCTGCACTGGTGTGACTGACCCCCAGGCCCAAGACGGGCGCGGGGTCTCCAGACGCCCACCCACCCTCGCCGTCTCCACTTTGGTGCTGTGAACACCAACACGCACACACAAACAAAAGGTACAAAATGTGAAATGTCACCTACACGTTTCTCCTCTTCATAAAAAAATATTTATTAAACATCGATTTAAAAAAAAAATCATCACATAAAAAACCCTCGTCCTCGAGGCTTCCTGCCGTGCTTGCTGGCAGCCGGCCGAGCCGGTCCCTTGCAAATCTTCCCTTGGGCGGGTGTGCAGCTCTGGCCACGCGCCCAGTCGGGACCCTGGCAGCCCCCCGAGCATGATGACCTGAGAGCAGAGCCGGGGCTGTGCCCTGGCCAGAGGGCGGCTCTCCCCATGCCGGGGTCTGCAAAGGCTCCTGCAGGAACACAACAGGGACAGTTGTCCCCGACGGTGCTACCAGGTAGCTCCGGGGACAGTCAGAATTCCGTCCCTGTCCCGACAGGGGCAGCTGCCACCCGCGGAAAGCAGGTGGACCCCACGGCAGGTTTGGCGCTGGGGTGGAGGCTGTGGGAAGTGCAGGGGCTGCGGCAGGCCTGACCTCCACCAGTGCCCCTGGCTGGACACCTCAGAGGGGGCCTGAGCCAGGCGGCGGCCACACACGACCTTCAGACACCACCACCCCATCAGGCCGTGCCCAGATTAGCAGCAAGAAGGCCAGCAGGGCAGCCCCTGCGAGTGCACAAAACGGGGGCCGGGCCTGGGTTGCTGCCCGGAGATAGCACCTGAGCGGGCACAGCCAGGCGAGGGGGCGCCCCCACAGCGCTGCGGGGGCCGGCCCAGGCCCCACCTCGGTGCCGAGGGCACCTGCCGCTGCGTCCGGGGGAGCAGGTGAGGTGGGGAGCCGAGAGCGGGGGCTCAGGACACCCAGGCCAGGTCCTTGGGGGCCCCCTCCAGCTCCTCGGCCTTGTCCAGGGAGTCCTCGTGGGCCAGCCCCACGGCCTCCTTCCACCTGGCCTCATCCTCGTCCTCCTCCTCGCCCTCCTCCTCGCCCTCCCCACGCGGGTCTTCGGGGCCGTCCAGGTAGGGCCCCTCCCCGGGGAAGAGCTCAGGGGAGCCCTCGGCCCCGGGGCCGTCGAGGGGCCCCGCCGTGCCGCGGCCGGCGCAGTCCGCACACACGCCGTGGCGCCGCGAGCCGTGCTTGATGCCCACGCTGGCGGCCGACACGAAGGCCCGGCTGCACAGTTTGCACACGTACTTCTTGTCCTTGCTGTGCACCTGCGGGGAGACGCAGGCCGGGCCGTGGGGACAGGGCAGGCAGCCGCACCCTGCCCGCACCCCTGCCCCGGGGCCTCACCCCACCCCACCCCGCGCCCCTGGCCTCACCCCTGCCCCCGGGCGCCACCCCGACCCTCACCAGCGTGTGCCGCTTCATGTGCTCGCGCCGCGTGAACTTCTTGCCGCAGATGTCGCAGGGGTAGGGCCGCTCGCCCGTGTGGGAGCGCATGTGTCGCTTGAGGATGCACTGGTGCATGGCCGAGAAGCTGCAGTACGGGCACTTGAACTTCTTCCTGATGACCGTGAACTCGTTCACTGCCAACAGCCAGCAGAGGGCATCAGGGTCAGCCCCGCGGACGCCATGGCCCCCCAAGGCCCCTAGGCCCCTCAGACGCCCACAGAGACCCCCACGGGTCCACCACCCCCTGTGACTCTCCCCTTGGCCCTCACAACCCCACACAGGCTGTGACCTCAGCTGAAGCTGGAGGAGCAGACCGGCCACTGGACTCGAGTGGGCGCCCCCCTGCAGGTTCTGGCCCGTGGGCCAGAGCACACAGGAGCCGCAGGACCCCGCACAAGCCCCCAGGCGAGGGAAAGGGGCGAGGGTCAGCCCAGGAGCGGCTGTGGGCGGCGAGACGCTGGCCTCACACGGGCACGCCCGGCCCCACCGACAGACCCCCGAGCCCGCCAGGATGGTTCCTGAGCACACTTGCCGCTCCTGGGTCCCGCTCAGGACTGCACAGCAGGCCCTGGGGCAGCCTGTGGACGCTCGGACACGGCCCCAGGGGAACGTGGCCCTGGGTACCAGGATTGCTGTTCCTGTTTTCTTTGCCTTTGGGGCCACACGTGAAGACCCTCAGGGCTTACTCCTGGCTCTGCACTCAGGGATCACCCCTGGTGGGGTCAGGGGGCCGTACATGGCGCTGAGGGTCAAACCGCGCCAGCCACGTGCAACACAAGCGCCCTCCCTGCTGTCTGTCTCTTACCCGCCAGCCATGACGCGCACAAGCACCTAGGCCACCTGGGCACTCAGTGTCCGGTCACTAGACCCCCAAGTCATGTGGGCACTCAGAGCCTGGGTCCCACAGATACTGAGTGCCCGGGTGATGTGGGCAGTGAACTCTGGTTTCTTCCAACTGTGCTGTCCTTCTCCCGGAGTCTCTGGAATGGCGGGACCACCGTGTGGTTTCCAGGTGTGTCTTCTGTCCAGGGACACAGGCTGTGCCCAGGCACCACGCCCGCTTCTCCAGGGAGCTTGGTGGCGTTTCTCTGGGGTCTTTGCAGTTTCACGTGTTCTGAGTGACTGGTCCCAGGTCAGCGACCCTTCATGCTTGCTTCAGCCAAGAAATGCATGAACCCCCAGAGTCCAGGAAATTGCAGTCGTGTTTTGTTTTGGGGTCACACCAAGCAATGCTCAGGGGTTGCTCCTGGCAGTGCTCCGGGACCATACGGGATGCCGGGGATTGAACCCGGGTTGGCTGCGAACAAGGCAAATGCCCTCCCCGCTGAACTATCGCTCCAGCCCCGAACTTTCATTTGGGTGGAAGAGGTTTTGCCTCCCGCCAAGACCCCCTTGGTGCCTCTCACGGGAGCTTGTGACGTTCAAACCAGCCACCCCAGGCCCAGGCCCTGCTCCTGCCTGCAGACCCCGTCGGCCCTGCAACACCCACCCCCTCCGGAACAGATCTGACGCCTCCTTCACGGGGGTCTCCTCAAGCTGGGCCATAGTGCTGCCCCCTGGGAGCACCACTCACAGCTCTCAGGGGACGGATGTGAGCTGACCCCCGGGAGTGCGGGCGTGTGCCCTCTGCTCTTCCAGGACCAGCCGGAGGGCCTCGTTACCCCCGAGGGCCCTGGACTGGGCCACAGCTGCAAGTGCCAGGCCCCCTCCTGCCCTGTGGCCCACATGGACCCCTCTGGGCACTCCACACCCTGCACCTTCATACTGGCTGCTTGAAGACATTTGCAGGGGCCCACACAGGCAGGGCTGGGGCTCCACGAGGGGCCAGGGGCCGCCTCCCAGCCCGACTAGCAGCCACGGGGCGACGGGCAGCGGCCAGCCTGTCTGCCTTCCAGTTGGCGCTCTTCTCCCTGCTGCTCTGTTGGTCGGGTGGGCTCACTGTGCAAGTGTCTGTCAAGGCTGAGTGTCAGCGGCCGGCCTCCTCCTGCGAGCTGCCTGGCCTCCTGAGCTGGGCCACCGTGTCCCCTCACTTGGTGAGGTGACTGAGCGGTGACGCCGTCTCCCCATGCAGATGTGGTAAGCTGCAGGGTTCAGTCCCACGGGGGGTGGCATCTGCAGGCAGGTGCTGGGCCATGGACCCCCGAGGCGGACAGGCATCAGCTGGCCGGGCCATGGGACGCCGGGAGAAGGCCCGGCTCCAGGCGGTCCCGGCAGGAGCTGCCTGCATAAGCGGCTCCCACCCCTCATCGTCCAGACACCTCGGCTGCGGCTGCTTTTTAGACGCCACTGGTCACTGGTCGTATCTTGGCCTGGTCCATCTTCTCAACGTCCTGCATCTCCTGCTGCCGCTGGGCTCCGTGCGCTATTTTCCTCTCCACCTCCGAGCCTCAGGTGAGACCCTCCCTCCTTCCTAACGTCCCTCAAACCCCATTTCCACACGGCCTGCCTCTTCCTCATCCTCCAGCTCAAGGCATTTCAGCTTCCACAGCTGCAGCTGGCTGGTCAGGCCAGGACTCGGCCGCTGGCCTGCACCGCAGCGGGAGCACCCTCGGCTCTGGGCGGAGCACTGCCAGATGGGCTCCCCGGCCCCAGGGGTCCCCAAGTAAAACGTTCTTGATTTCCAAACACTTGTGGCGGACTCTAGTACCCAGTGTGGCTGACTTGGCACCAAGTTTCTCTGAGGCTCCGGGGGTGGGGGGAGGGGCACTAGGTGGACAGTCGGTGGGCCGGAGGTAGTGGAGCGGCCGAAAGAGGTGGTGGGCAGGACAGAACAGGGCCAGGGAAGACCGCAGATGGGACAGGGCGGTGGCGCGGGGAGGGTAGTGGGTGGGCGAGAACAGTGGCCGAGGCGGTGCCCTGGGGCCGCCCGCAGAGCTCGCCTGCCGGACGGCGCCTTCCCGGTAACCAGGGTCAGTGCCTGTCCACGCTCCAGGAGCTTGCCAGGCACGGCGAGGCCCCGGCTCCGCCCCCCACGCCCCTCACGGCCGCTTCCCCTCGACTGGGCTGCACGCCACGACGTCACCGACGTACACGGCCGCATACTGCAGTGACGTCACAGGGCACGGGCGGCCCGTAGCGGCGATGACGTCACGGCCCACGGGGCCGCGGTGACGTCACAGGACATCCCGGCCACACCCCCCACCTGGTCCGGGCCCGTCAGGCTGGCCGGGGCGTCCGCTGGGGTGGGTGCCGGGGCCGTGGCTCCCCGTGGTTCTAAGGAGGGCCACGTGGTGCCGCGGCCAGTGGCCCTGAGGCTCTGGGGAGTGCACGGGCCCTCGCGGGAGGAGACCGGGCACCGCGATCACAGAAGCCCATGGAAACTGCTCTGACTTTAATAGGAACCGACCGAACCGCGCAGGGGAACTCCCAGCACCCGCCACAACGCCCTCCGACGGCGAGGTCTTGCTGTGGGGCTGTGGGCGCGGGACACAGCCCGGGCCCACCCTCCAGGTCAACGCCCCGGACACGCCTCCCGCGGCCCGGCACGGGGCTGGGCTGCCGGTGCTGGGGTACGGCTCTGTCGTGCCACCGGGCTGGCAGGGAATGCGCTGCCCTGTCCACCCCAGGCTCCCTAGCGGGTGTCCAGCTCGGTGAGGGGGTGTGGCTCCCACACAGCAGTGACATCACTTCCTGGGACAGGGGCTGCTGCCAGGCGGGGGATGGGCACCAGCTTCTGGGCACTGGAAGTGCGTCTTTGGCTTCTCCCAACGTGCTGCCCAGGAGAAAGCTGGTTTGTGGTGGGCACTGCCCTGGACTGAGGTCTGTGCCCACGACCTGCAGGGGTGGCCAAAGCAGCCCCCCAGGCACATCCTGGCCTTGGGTGGCCATTTCAACAGACCCTATTCCAACAGAGCCCCCATTCCAACTGAGAGCCCCCTGAGAGCCTGGGAGGCCCCATGTCAGGCTGGCCGGCAGGGGCAGGGCTCTATCCTCCTGCTCCTCGCCACACTGTGACCTCAACACCGGCACGCTGGGCCAGCAGCACCCACAGCCATGGGCGCTGGGCACGGGTGGTACCTCCCACGGGAACTGGTCAGCCAGCAGGCGACTGGCCCTCCTGGTGCGGGACAGGTCTCCCTGAAGTCAGCCCAGGCCACCAGCTGTCCTGCTGGCCCTGTGTCCCACCCAAGCAGCACCACACGCCACCCCAGAGAGATCCGGGGACTGGCCATGCGGGACCTAGCCGGGAGAGGGGGGGAGGGGAGGCTGGGGCAGGAAGCCAACCCGACAGGCCCAGGAGCAGCCTGCCTGGGAAGGGCTGGGCAAGGCTGCCAGAGCTACGGGAACAAGGAGCCTTTCTCTAGACAGTTCCAGAAGCAAGCACCCTCTAGAAGGTTCCAGAAAGAACCTCCGTACACTGGTCCTGGTCACTGTCCTTTCCATGGTTCTCTCATTAGAAATCTCCAACTAGTTTGTTCCCGCCTCAACCTGGGCTGTCACAGTCACAAAGTCCAGAGCCCGGAGATGGTCGAGGGGCAAGGCCTGGCCTTGCAGGCAGCTGACCCGGGCTCGATCACTGGCACCGCACAGGGTCGCCCGCCAGCAGCAGGAGTCAGGCCTGGGCACTCTGGGTGTGACCCCAAGCCCCACCCCAAATGAACGCAGCTGTTCCCCAGCTCAGAGTCAGGCCCGGGACTCAGTGAGACTCCCCACAGCGCCCAGCCTCCCTGGCTCCAGGGGCTCCCAGAGGGGCAGGCGGGGACCAAACCACCAGAAGTCAGTGCTGGTAGCCGCAGAACATCCTGTTTCAAACTAGAGTGAAGACCACAAAGACCCCCCAATCTCCATCCTTCGCGTGGGCGCTCAGGAAGTCTCCCCAACCGCTGTGGCACCCAGGCCCATCACGAGGATAAGGCTCTGGGTGCAGGAGGGCACCAGGGGACCACCCCAGGGGGCACACAGTCCTCTGCCTGGCTGGGCACCTGCGTTTGGATGCGCCAGTCAACTCCTTCTAAAATGCTTGGCACCTGTCTACGGCTGGACATGGCTCTGGGCTCCTTCATGCACCCATACCTGCACATGTGCGCACACACACACGTACACATGCGCACATATGTTTACACACAGGCATGCACACATATGCACATGCGCACATACACGCACACACATGCCTGCACACACACGCACGCATAGGTGCGTCATCCAAAAATGGGCGCTGGACCGCTAGGTGCAGAGTCATGTCCACCCCTGCTCAGCAGGACGGCACCAGACGCCTCTTCCAAGGCCCCGCCCTGTGCCTGACCGCGGGCAGCCGGGCACTTACAGGACAGGCCATGGGCGCCGGGTGGCAGGCACTCCAGCAGCAGGGAGCTCTCCTCGCTCAGGACGTCGGCCTTGAGGGACAGCAGGCTGTTCTTGCTCAGGAGCGCCGCCCGCAGGTTGGCCACTGCGGCGGCCTGCTGCAGTGCCTCGTCCTTCTCGGGGGTGAGCGGCGGGCCCAGGCAGCTGACGTCCCCTCCCAGGAGGCTCTCCTCCACGTGTGCATAGAGGTCGGCCCTGTCCCCGTGCCTGTCAGGGCCGCCGGCTTCAGGGATGGCCAAGTCTGCACCTGAGGGGAGATACGGGGGACGGTCACCACCAGGCCACAGGCCCAAGGACACGCAGCCGGGCTCCATCAGAAGCCCCAGAGATTCGGGCTCAGCCGGCATGCCGACCCGGGAGCCGATGGTCCACGCGGAGAGGAAACGGCCACCCTGGAGGGGCAGAGGGGACAAAGAGCTGCACAGCACGAGTCAGGCCAGGAGCGAACCCAGCAGCGACCGTGGGAGGAGCCACACTCGGCGCCTGCAAACCTGGCTGCATGAGGGCTAAGGGGCACGGGCGAGAGCCATGGCACGGGAAGGGCACTGGCCTTGCATGCAGCCAACCAGGCTCGATCCCCAGCACCCGAATAGTCCCCGAGTGCTGCCAGGAGCGATTCCCAGTGCAGAGCCAGGAATAACCCACTTGGGTGAGGCCCCCAAATCAAAGAAACGATTCCTAAAAACTGGCCGCATGCCAAGCTCCGGCTGCCCTGGGTCAGCCTGGGGAGGTGGGCATGAGCACCACTGGGTGAGGTTCGCCCTCAAAAGAAAAAAGCTGGGCTGCAGAGACAGGATGGGTCGGGCGCACCACACTGACCAGCCCCACACAGGGTCCCCTGAGCCCAGCTGGGTGTGGCCCCAAAAAACCCAGCAAGAAGTCCAGACTGGAACTGGGCTGAGGGCAGCTGGTGGGGCTGCAGACTCCGCCCACTTCCCAGCATGCAAGACAGAGGGGGCTTCTGAGAGGACAGTGCTGGTAGCAGGAGGGGTCCAGCTTCCGCCCTTCTCCACGCCAGAACGCTCCGGGCAGATGTCCTGCCTGCCCAGGGCTGTGCCCGGCCCAGGGCTGGGGCTGGGATGGTGGGTCGGGGACACCCACGGCCCTGCCGCAGAGTGGCGATCCCAGAGTCCCCACGAGCACCATCTGCAGGAGTGGGCCCCTCACCACGCCCACACCCGCTGGCCCCAGGAGGGTGGGGTCAGGCGTCTCCGAGGTGAAGTCCGTGAAACAGAGACAAGAGACGGCCAGGCCTGAGCCTGGCCCAGCAGGACTGGAAATCCGGAGAGCTGTCACTGTTGCTATGGTGATGCTGGGCTTCCCTAGCACAGCCAGCAGGGGCTTGGGGGCACGGCTGCCCCGGCCCCACCCAGCACCTGGGGCACGTCTGCCCCCATCTCCCTTGGGGGCTCTTCTGCCTCCCCAGTCCCCTGGGGTACGTCTGCCCCTCCCCCGTCCCCTGGAGGCACACCTGTCCCCTGTCCCCCCAAAGCCCGGCAACCACAGGCCCAAGCTGCTCCCCAGGCTTGGACCATGAGGCACGGGCACTGCAGCTGGGCCGCAGGCTGGAGGCTGACGGGGCCCGCAGCCCCCACCTCAGCCCAGATGTCTCTGCAACCCCCTCCCCAGCTGTCGGGGGCACAGCTGGTGGACACAGGGCCCGCGGCACTGCCGGCACCTGTCGGGGTCTGCTCTGAGACCATGGCGATGGCAGCTGCCCTTCTGCATAGCGCCAAGGGCAGGGCTGTCCACCGGGGCACACACAGGCTCGCAGGGCCATGTCCGGGGCGAGGCCCGGGCGGCAGGGGGGGATCGCCAGGGTTCCCACACTCCTGCTGCAGGCCCAGAAGACTTGGGGATGCACAGTGAGCCCTGCCCAGCAGCTGGACACTCACCACCAGGGCGCCAGCTCCCCTCCTCGCTGCGGGGTCTCCACCCGTCACGCACTCTCTCTTCCACCAAGCGGCCCCCTCTGCCCCCCGTCGAGCCCCGCACCCACACTCCCCCAGAGGAAGGGAAGCCGGACCACTGACAGCAGGGAACAGGAAACGTGCCCGGCCGAGGTGCTCTGTGGGCCCACACCCTCCAATCCAGGCGCAGGCAAACTACTGCAACTATGCGTGGCGTTCTCACGAGCATCATGCAACTGACACACATGCTAACCATGGGCGCTGAGCCACAGGGCTGGGGGGACGCGCGGTCCTTGCAGTCCTCCTTCGCTTTGTCCTTCCAAACTTTGGGGCCTCACCGGGCAGCGCTCAGGTCTAGGGGGATCATAGGTGCTGCTAGGTATGAAAACCGGGTTGGCTGCTTGCAAGGCAAGTGCCCTACCCACTGTACCCTCCCCCTGAGCCCTCGTTTCGGTTTTGAGCTGTTGCGGGCTGCTAACCCAGAACCCCGGATGCAGCTCGGAGCCTGCGGGACGCCTGGGTTCCACCCCAGAATCGCATGAAAGACGGAAATGAGATCACGGCGTCGGCAGGGCAGTGCCTGCGCCTGGCAGCCCCTCCCGAGAACGACCCGCACCCCACCTGCCCGGGACGGGGAGAGGCTCACCCGGGTCTCGGCTGCCGAAGGGCCAGGTGGATGCGGGCAGGAAGGACGGCACCGGGGAGCCGGGCCGGCTCCCGTCCCCCGCTTGCTGCGTGATGTGCCTGACTGTCTCCTTGTTCTTCCTGTTCTTCCTGCGGCCCGCGGGCTGCCAGCTGTCGCCGCCGGCCTGCTCCGAGAAAGGGTTCTGGGCGCCGGCCTGGGCGCAGGGCGCCTCGCTCTCCCCGTACGGAGCCGGCGAGACCTGCTCCTCCTTGATGGACAGGGTCCCGCAGACCACGGCGCCCGGCCACAGCGCGGTGGCGCCCAGGTCCTCGGCACCCTCGGCCTTGGGCTCGGGGTCCTCCTTCCCGCAGCTGCTCCCGCCCTCGTGGCAGCTGGCGATGGCCGAGTCCCCCGAGGAGTTGGTGGGGCTGGTGCGCCGCGCCAGCCACGGGGAGATGCTCCTGCCGGCCATCACGGCCGAGATGAGCGCGTCCGCGCCGCCGCCCGCGCCGGCCACCTCGAACTCGGCGAGCTCGTCCGAGGCGTCGGGCTTGATGCTGATGTCCAGGGCGGCCTTGATGAAGTCGTGGCAGGCCTGCACGATGTCGGTCATCTGCAGGAAGCTGGCGGCGGACATGACCTCGATGACGTTCCTGCTGGTCAGCGCCAGGTGGGCCGAGTACATGAAGTCGATGATGGCCTGGAAGCCCTGGGCCGTGACGATGTCCAGGTGGGTGACGGTGGCCTGGCCGGGCGCCCTCTGCGCCTGGCAGTACAGCGTCTTGAAGTAGCGGCTGCTGCCCAGCAGCACGTTCTTGTGCGCCCGGAAGACCTTGCCCTCGACCACCACGCAGGCGTCGCACAGGATGCCGTGCTGCCGCTGCTCGTCCAGCTCCCGCAGCAGCTGCCGGTAGTGGGACGCGATTTCCATATCTTCCCCGTGGCTGTGCATCCGAGCGGTGGCCTACGGACACTGTGGGGAGGAGAGGGTGAGCGGGGCGGGTGGGGGGGCAGGGACAGGCGCGGCCCCGGACCACGTGAGCACGTGAGCACGGGGGCTCTGGGCACACAGGGCGACGTCCCAGAGCCGAGGACAAGCCCACGGGCACTGGGTCCCCGCACAACGGGGCCAACCCCCCCAGCCCACCTAAGGACTCCCCTAGGTGGGAAGGGCCCAGGGAACCGGGGAGGAAAGGGCAGAGCTGGCACACATGACAGCTTCACAGGCGGAGGCCAGGGCTGCTGGGGCGATTCCAGCCTCCGCGGGGCTGTCAGGGCTGGGCAGACACCCTCGGTGCCCGGGCTGCTGCAAGTCCCAAGAGCACGTCCGCTAGGCCCCGCCCACACCAGCCCTCTGCTTCGCGCCAGGCCCCGCCCACGCCCCTCACCACGCCCACCGCACCCAGGCCCCCCCACACCAGCCCTCTGCTGCATGTCAGGCCCTGCCCACACCCAGACCCCGCCCCTCGCCACGCCCACCGCGTCCAGACCCCGCCCACACCAGCCCTCTGCTGCAGTCAGGCCCCGCCCACACACGCCCCTCCCACCCCACCCAGACCACGCCCACACCCCGCCCTCGCCACGCCCACCGCACCCAGGCCCCCCCCACACCAGCCCTCTGCTGCAGGTCAGGCCCTGCCCACACCCAGACCCCGCCCCCTCGCCACGCCCGCCGCGTCCAGACCCCGCCCGCACCCAGCCCCCGCCCACACCAGCCCTCTGCTGCATGTCAGGCCCCGCCCCTCACCACGCCCACCGCATCGAGGCCCGCCCACACCAGCCCTCTGCTGCATGTCAGGCCCCGCCCACCACCGCCACTCCCACAGCACCAGGCCACGCCCCCTTGCCACCACAGCTACACCACCCTACCCCCACCTCTCTGCGCTTACCCCCGGTTCTGTTTCGTCCCTGGCTACGGCATGGCCACGCCCCTCCAAGTCCCCCTCGCACCCTGGCCCATCCAATGTCGCCAGTCTCCTTGGCGACGTCAGACAGGAAGGAAGAGTGACCTCAGGGAGACCAGGCCACTCTTCCCGGCCTGCCTGCGCGGTGGGGACGTGACCCTGAGGGCCCAGAGGCAGCTCCCTCGGCTCGGTCCGGAGGAGGCGCGGCCAAGGAATGGGCGGGAAGGGCTGGCAACCGAGCCAGAGGCTGCTGTCCCGCTCAGACCCACTCCTTCGCGCCCCCCCTTGCTGGTGGAAGTTGGGGGTCTTTGTTTTGTGGGGTGCGGGAAAGGCCCACCTGCGCGGAGTGGGCGCAAACCAGCAGCCCCTCGGCAGCTGCCGCCCAGGCGAGCACCAAACACCGCCCCGCCGGGCTGAGCATCACCGAGTGACCCCAGGGCCCCTGAGCATGCGACGGGTTCCCCAGATGCCACCGGCAGCTCTGTGGGCAGAGCACGGCTGGAGGCCCCCGACACCACCGACTCCAGAACCTCCACCCTCAGTCTCCCTTAGGGGCTGGAGACAGGCCCTCCCCGCGCACGGCCGGCCTGGGATCATTCCCGGCATCTCATCTGGTCCTCCGAGAAACGCCAGGAGGGGCGACTCCGGGAGCAGAGCCAGGAGGAAGCCCTGAGCACCGCGGAGCGAGCCGCCCCCACCAAGCACAGGAACAGCGGAGTCTCCCTTCTGCAAAAGCCTCCCTGGAACGCTGAGGGGTGGAAGGAAAAGAAAACCCAGACGGCGGGCAGGGGCAGGGAGGATCCCCAACACCCAGAGCTGTGCGCGGGGCCCAGGTGCCACCCTCAGGCTGCTGGAGGGGAGAGGCCCCACCGTGCAGTGCAAACACGGGCAGCCCAGGACTGTGGGGGAGGCGAGCGGGCGCTGGCCTCGGGCTGGGCGCTCTGGAGGCGGCCACAGCAAGCCACACGTCCCATGCTGACCTGACGTCAGAAAGCCGCTGCCTGCACAAGCAGGAAACCCACGGGCCTCGTTAATGGCGACTGTGAAGGCCGGCTTGTGCCGGACGGGCCCTGGCCTCCTTCCCGCTCCTACCAGCAAGGAAACAGCAGCCTGCTCCTGGGGGGCACTCCGGCAGGGCTGGAGGAGGGGGCGTCCAGGCCCAGCTTGAGGGGCCGCCCGTCCCACCCCGGAGCCCTCACTCCAGACGGGAAAACAGGAAACGAAAGCTGCACACTCGGGCTGAGAGGCGGATCCGGTGTCCTGGCCACCAGGCTCTGCTCAGGGCTGAACTCCTGGCAGTGCTCAGAGGACCATGGGGAGTGCTGGGGATCGACCTGGTTCAGCCATGTGCACGTCAAATGCCCGACGCCCTCTGCCCTGCCTGGGCCCCTCGTGTCTTCTTCGACTTTCGTTTTTCAATTTCAATTTTCTCTTCTTCAACCGTTAATATGAAAACTTCCCACACTAGGAACAGCTGCGGGAGCGATTCAGAGCTCCTACCCACCCTTCCCCAGACTCGTCCTCAGCCTTTGTCACATCTGTCACTTATGAAGCAACACGTACCAACCCAGCAGAACCTCGCTGCAGTCCTGCACTGTCACGAGAAGCCACTCCGGGAGCAGGAGTCACGGCTGCAGCCAGTGCTCAGGGAGCAGCCGGCAGGGCTGCTGCCCTGGACAGCGGCATGGGCCCTGCCGATGTGAGCCACCTCTGTACTCACACAGGACACGCCGAGGGAGTGGAGGACACTGGCCGGCGAGCATGGGGGGCATCACTGCCACCCTGTCTCACTGGTCTCCAAGGGCACCAACGGGGTCACAGCGGATGCAGCCTCAGTGGCGAAGTCACAACCCTGGCCAGCGAGGGTGCGCACAGAACCAGCTGGGGCACAGCCAGAGGCAGGGTCCAGGGCAGGGGACCAAGAGGCAGGGTCCTGAGAAAGGGCTCACTCCCCGCCAGGGGAGACGGAGTCCCACGGAGTCCTGGACTGCCTTGGCTGCTGCCATGGGCTGGGGGGGTGGGCCACCCTCCGTGGCCTGGGGCCATGAAGGTAGCAGGAGCAAGCACAGAGCGAAGGAGCAGGCAGTGGGCAGACAGGGCTGGGGCCACTGAGGAGCCCACCCACGGCCACGGCCACGGCCAAGACCTGGCTGGTCCCAGGCACAGCCTGACCGCACTTGACCTGCAGGCCTCACTCGAGGGCTGAGGCAAGCAGGACAGGAAACCTGCACCCACTAGGACCAGGACACCAAGTCAACTCAAGGGTCAGGGGGCACGGCAGGGGGACTCCAGGAAGGGACACACAGGCCCGAGCAGCAGGGCTGCCCTGGATGCCAGAGACCAAGGGAGCTTCCAGCCCACCTCTATGCCTGCTGCCCTTATGCTGATCAGCGTCCCATGCAGATCACAGACATGCACAGAACACATATGCACACACACGCAGTCACAGGACACATGTGCACACACAGACGCACACGGGACTCATGCACAGACACACACAAGACACACATGCACACACACACTCATACACAAACACAGGACACACATGCACAGACACACACAGGACTCACATGCACACACTCAGAACTCATGCACAGACACATATAGGACTCACATGCAGACACACACGAGACACACATGCACACACTCACATACACAAACACAGGACTCATGCACAGATACACAGGACACACACACAGAGGACACACATACACACACTCATACACAAACACAGGACACATGTGCACAGACACATACAGGACTCACATACACATGTACACATAAGAACACACAAGCACCCAGACATACAGAACACATGCAAAGGCGCAAGGCACACACAGAACACACATACAGAAGCACATATGTGGCACACACATACAGAACAGTCACAAATACATAGAGCAAGACAGAACATGTGTGTATACACACAGACATATGGGACAAGCAAACAGACACATGCCAGATACACACAAACGGAAACACATACACATGGGCACATAAAATTCATACACACAAATAAATGGGACACACATCCATCGGGACACAGACAGACACAGAGGCATACATATGCACACCAATATCACAGGATACAAATACATACGTACAATGGGACACACAAATACATGCAGGAACATACATGGGGAGATGCAGGAACACACATGGCAGACACAAAGATGGACGCTACGTTCACAAGACACAGAAAGACACACAGGGACACGTACACAGACACCAGAACACAGGGAGTCTTGCAGGAACACAGAAACGCATGAACAGACATGCACACGAACCAACACAGAGATCAGGAACACATGGACACGGGCACAAACACAAGACAGAGACTCAGGGACACACAGGGGCAGTCGCACTCACACTCCAGAAGATACGCACGCAGGGAGAAACGTGCGCGCACACGGGGGCACGTGTGCACACACTGCTGCCTGCACGCCTGCCCTCTCCATGGCCCCAGCGAGGTCCTCCCAGGCTCGGGTGCCAAGGAGGAACGGGCTTCCCTGGGGCCCGGGCACAGTGCCTGGCTGCCCAGTGGGCACAAGCACCTTAGGTAGGAGCCCTGGGTGGTCCGCGGCCTTGTTCTTGCTGTTCTGTTGGTTCTGGGGGACCAGACGAAGGGACGGAGAAGGGGGTTCATTGAGGACTGCCCTCCGGAGGGCACCTACCCCACTCATCCTTACCCCAAGACCCCAAGACAAGGGCAGGCACAGGGAGACCCTGACTCGGAACCTGCCCGGAGACCCCCGAGGAGACGGGACATCTGCTGGCCCTGACGCCCTTTCCAAGGACGCTCCCTGTTCTCGGTCAAAACCACTCTGTGACGGAGCAGGCCAGGTGGCTCTGGGGGCCTGAGTCCCCCGCTGACCTGCCGGCTGGTTCTCAGCACAGCTTCCCCAACCCCCATGCTGCCCACTGCGGCCCCGAGTGCTGGGGGCAGCTGGCTGTGCGCGGGGAGTCAGGGCGGACGCCTCGGGAGTGCTCCTCAGCCCTCCTCTCTGCCTCGGAGCGGACCCACCCGTCTGCCCCCCGAGGCTTGGCCTCTGCCCCGTGGGCTGTGGGGAGCTGAGAGCTTGGAGCCTATCTTCCTATTTGGCCAGACTTTCTTTTCATGGCCTCTGCCGTTACAAGGTGACTGCAGGGGTTCCAGGGAGGCGGCACAGTGGACGGCACAAGCAGCTGACTCGGGTCCAACCACCCCTTTTGGTGAGATCCCTGAGTGCAGAGCCAGGAGTCAGTCAGAAACCAAACACCAAACAAGGAGCCTGGGGGCCAGAGTGACAGCGGGCAGGGCGCTTGCCTTGCATGCAGCCCCCCGAGTTCCATCCCGGGAATCCCGTACAGCCACCCCCCCGCCCCATCCCTGCCAGAAGTAATTCCTGAGTGCAGAGCCAGGAACAACCTGAGCATCGCCAGGTGCGGCCCAAAACCAACCAACCAACCAACCAACCAAAGGGGAGTCTGGAGGGGCCAGAGGTGTGGCTCCAGGGTAGGCGCGGAGCCAGGGCTCAGTCCCGGGCACACCGCCTCCCAACATAAAGGACCCTTGCTACAGTTTTGGGGGCACATCTGACAGTGATCAGGGCTGAACCCTGGCTCTGACTCGGGGGTCACTCCTGGCAGTGCTCCGGGGACCATCTGGGAAGCGAGGGACCAAACCCAAGTTGGCCGTGTGCAAGACAAGAGCCCGACCCGCTGCCCTGTCACTCCCGCTCGAAAGGAGGAGGGAATTTTGAAAGATAAAATACAGGGGCTGGCGCGATAGCACAGTGGGTAGGGCATTTGCCTTGCACGCGGCTGACCCGGGTTCAATTCCCAGCATCCTACATGGTCCCCCGAGCACCGCCAGAATTCCCAAGTGAAGAGCCAGGAGTAACCCCTGTGCATCCCCGGGTGTGACCCAAAAAAGCAAAAAAAAAAAAAAAAAGAAAGAAAGATAAAAAGCAGAACTGCAACAGGCAATGGCCGCAAAGGGTAGTCTCAAGATCTGTGCCATGTCAGAAACTGCAGGTTCAGGGTCAGAAAGACGGTACAGCAGCTCAGACACGTCTCCTGCAGGCAACTGACATGGGTTGGACCCGACACCACACCGGGTCCCCCTGAGCACAGGGCCTGGAGTAAGTCCCGGCATTGCTGGTGTGGCCCAAAAACCAAAAGTTTCAGATTTAAAGAAAACCAACAGAAAGGGCTTCTTATAGCCCAAGAACTGCTGAAGGTGAGTGAAGACATCCAGGCCTGCCACTGTCTGACAGCTGCCTTCCATGCCCCCGGCAGAGAATGATTAGATTAGCTCAGTTTTACCTGATTTATTGCTCCAAGCGCTGGGGTTGATCCCAAAAGTCCTACAAGGCTCTTTGCCTATAGGCCACAACCCAGCTTCTTCTAAAAATTTGAATTTTTATCTTATAAATGAAGACATCAGTTCAAAATCATATTAAAGAGAACCCTCTTGAAGCAGTAAAGAATCATTTTAAAATTTTACCAATGTGGGCTGGAGCAACAGTGCAGGGGTGAAGGCTTTTGTGGCCCACCCAGGTTTGATCCCCAGCACCCTGTATAGTCCCCTGAGCCTCACCCAAAGTGCTCCCTTTGGGGTGTGGCCAAAACATCCCAACAATGTATTTATTTTTTAAGTAGGAGTACTGCTATTTATTCAGCCACTGATTAGTTGATTGAATTGGGCATGCACTCCACCTTACTTTTTTATTTTTTATAATTTTATTTATTGAATCACCGTGAGAGCAGTTATAAAACTTTTGGGTTTAAGTCTCAGACTACAATGAAACACCCGTACCTTCACCAGTGCCCATTCTCCACCACCAAAAACCCCAGTATACCCCCATCCCACACTCTCTCCCTACCTGGGGGGCAGATGATTTCCATATTACTCTCTCTACTTTGATCACATTCAATATTTTGACACCAGACCCACCATTATTATTTGGGATTTTACCCCAACACTCAGATCTGCTGAAAAGGCAATAATAGACAATTTATTTTCTATTACTGGTTAAGAATAGCATATGATGCCACATGGCTGCAGGAGTGGCCGTGCGATTTTGAAATTTCAAAATTTTAACACTTAAATCTGGAGGGATTTCTGCCAAAACCTGCTGGGTTCCGATATTTGTTCCTGAGTCTCTGGGATCATGGCCGTTAAGCAGCTTGATCAGGATCAAGAAAGGCCATTCATGGGTGGTGACTTGGGGTGTTGTTGGGACGGGGAGGAAAGGGCCGGCTCCACCCCCATCCCGTGAGGCCCAACGTGTTTCAACACTGCAGGCCCAAACCTGACTGTCCATTGGCCTCTGGAGGATGGCAGCCACCAAGCCACCAGGGGGAACAGGCAAAGGCACAAAACCTATTCCTACCGGTAACCTACTGCAGGGACTGGACGCATTTCTGCCAAAAGCCATTGGGTTTCAAGATTTGTTTCTGAGTCTCTGGGATCATGGCCATTAAGCAGTTCAATCAGGAACCAGAGAGGCCATGCCTCCAATTATATAGCTGAGCCTGAGGTGGTTTGTTGGTGTGTCTCCCACATACCTAACTTTTGGCGATTCACTTTTTTTTTGCTTTCTGGGTCACACCCGGAGATGCTCAGGGGTTCGTCCTGGCTCATGCACTCAGGAATTGCTCCTGGCGGTGCTCGGGGGACCATAAGGGATGCTGGGAATCGAACCTGGGTTGGCTATGTTGGCTGCGTGCAAGGCAAACGCCTACCGCTGTGCTATCGCTCCAACCCCGGCCATTTACTTTCTTGGTAAACTTTGCTCCAAGATTTTGGGGTCTGGCCAAAGGCACAGCAGCAATTCTGGGGTATCTGAAAGTCTGAAGGCTCCATCAGGCTGCTGATGCACTCGCCTTACAAGGTACAGATTGACCTGCTGGCGGCACCATACTCCCAACATCCCAACAATTTATCAATGAAAATTGCTGCATTTTTATGAACATTAGCCACTCAACTTTTTAAAAAAACTAGTACAGATGTTTAAAAAAATTGGGGGCTGGAGCAACAGCACAGCGGGTAGGGCGTTTGCCTTGCACGCGGCCAACCTGAGTTCGATTCCCAGCATCCCATATGGTCCCCCTGAGCACCGCCAGGAGTAATTCCTGAGTGCAGAGCCAGGAATAACCCCTGTGCATTTCCGGGTGTGACCCAAAAAGCAAAAAAAAAAAATGGGGGAGGACCATATAAGGTGCCAGAGAGAGAACCCAGGTCACCACTTGCAAGGCCACGCTCCCCCGGGTTCTGGGAAGGTGTCAGCCACACAACCAGCTCATCACCCAGCAGGAAAGCACACGGCTTGGCCTCACGAGGCTGGGGGCTAGAACAGAGACAAGCGTGGCCACTAGGGCTAATGCCGCCAGGAAAACCTGCATGGCGTGTCCAGGTCAGGCGGACTTGCTTGAGAGAAAAGAACATCAAATCAGGGGTGAATCTCGGGGCTGGAGCGATAGCACAGTGGGTAGGGTGTTTGCCTTGCACGCGGGCGACCCGGGTTTGATTCCCAGCATCCCATAGGGTCCCCCGAGCATCGCCAGGAATAATTTCTGAGTGCAGAGCCAGGAGCAACCCCTGTGCATCGCCGGGTGTGAACCAAAAAGAAAAAAAAAATCAGGGGCAAATCTCTCACAACTGCCAGTCACCGGAATTTGGGATGACTTGAAATTTCAGACAAGTGTAGCAAGGTGGATGAAAAGGTACCGAGACACTTCTGTTAAGGGAGCAGGAGGAATATTCTGTCCTGAAGCAAAACCGGAATTGAATGAAGGAGGCAGGATATAACGTGCAGTAAAGTGACGTGCAGAAGCCTGTGAGAACCAAAGGAAAGAAACTGTGGGCAACAGAATTAATTTCCTGGGGCGGGTGGGGGCAGTGCTCAGGGTTACTCCTGGCTATGTTTGGGGATCATACGTCACACGTGGTGCTGGGGTTTGAACCGGGGCTGCTGCATGAAGGCAGTTGACCCCTGGGCTGTGTCTCTGGCCCTCAGACAAATTTCTAGATCAGCTTAATACCTGTGATATATGTGAGCAAAACCAGACTTAAACTTTCCTTCACTGAAAGGACAGGCGTTTCCCTGAGACCTCGGCCAGCTTTCTTAGGCGTAAACTATTTAAGAAGCCTGCCCAGGAAATGAAGAAATGTCATTAAAACAACCACGCTCGCCTTTTCAAGCCCATGAACGTGTACTTCTGCTTGCTTGCTTTTCCACTCTGAAGAAGCCAGTACCCTTTCTTAGACACGCATTTCTCTTTCTCTCTCCTCCCCTCACTTCTACGTAAATCTCAATTAAAAACTATCTTGTTTCACTTAAAAACACAAACCAAAAAAACCCCTACATTTCCTATCAGTTTTATCATTGGGTCTTGAATTAAGCTGGTCTTGGTTTTAAGAGTCAAGTTCTGAGGACTGGAGCCATAGCACAGTGGGGAGGGCGTTTGCCTTGCATGCGGCCGATCCAGGTTCGATTCCCAGCGTCCTATAAGGTCCCCCGAGCACTGCCAGGAGTAGTTTCTGAGTGCAGAGCCAGGAGTAACCCCTGAGCATCGCTGGTGTGACCCCAAAAGCAAAAAAAAGAAAAGTCAGACTCTATTTGCAGTTTTGACAGCTTTGCCCTATCGGTTAGACGGGTAGCTAAGAATTATTTTCTAATGACTTAGGTGAGTATTTTAGATCTTTTAAGTATCTATGAAATAATGTTTCCCAAAAAACAAAATTCTGAAGGAGTAAAACACTGGGCTGGAGTGATGGGTCAACGGGAGCATATGCATGAGGAGCCCAAGCCTGACCTGGGCAGGGGCCGACCCCCCACCCCGCCTGAGAAGGAAAAAAGATCTTAACTGGTTAAAGTAAAAATAAACACGGGAGCACTTAGAAGACTGCGGGAGACCAGCGAACGTTGGTCAGGCTTCCTCAGTAGCCGGCAGAGCCAGCCGCAGAGGGAGCGGAACGGTCGGCCAGCACCGCTGCCCATGGGTCTGGACCAGGCCGGCGTCTGCAGCGCCGCTTCCAGCCCACGACTGGGGTCGGACGGAGGCTCCCGCACTCCCCGCCAGTGCTCGGCCTCCTCCCCAGCCCAACACAGGCCTCCTGAAGATACACAGTGCTCCAGATATGCTGCTCCCGAAGAAAACTGGCAAAACCCAGCAAACTAACTCGCTCACTGACAACAGTGAGACGTTTAAGGTGTCTGACTGTGAGCATTCTCAAGGCTCTTGCCACCTACGGAGCTGTCCTTGTGCTTTATGTGTAGAGAAGTCTAAGAAAGAGGCGTTTTTGGTCTTTATTTGGGGCGGAGGGCCATATCCGGTGATGCTCAGGGGTTACTCCTGGCTCTGCACTCAGGAATTACTCCTGGCAGTGCTCAGGGGACCATAGGGGATGCCGGGGATTGAACCCCAGGTCAGCCACGTGCTAGGCAAACACCCTCCCCACTGTGCTATCGCTCCAGCCCCTCATGCAGGACTCTGGAGCTCAGATCTGTCACAGAACTGATGATTCAAGATTGCAGGCTAGGGGCTGGAGCGACAGCACAGCGGGTGGGGCGTTTGCCTTGCATGCGGCCAACCTGAGTTCGATTCCCAGCATCCCATATGGTCCCCTGAGCACCGCCAGGAGTAATTCCTGAGTTCAGAGCCAGGAATAACCCCTGTGCATTGCCAGGTGTGACCCAAAAAGCAAAAAAAAAAAAAGATTGCAGGCTAAGGGGCCAGAGAGGCAGTACAGTGTGCAGGGTGCTTGTGCTGCACACATCCCACCTGGGTTTGATCCCCGGCACGCCCTAGGGTCCCCCAACCCCTGCCAGGAGTGAGTACAGAATCAAGAGTCAGCCGTGAGTACTGTTGGGTGTGGCCCCAAAACAAAACAAAAAATTGTAGGGTTGAGGCCGAGAGAGAGTGAAGGGGTGAAGGCACAAGCCTTGCAGGCAGGTCAATCCAGTTCGACCCCTGGTGCCAATGTACCACCAGAAGCGTTCCCTGAGCACCACTGGGCGTGCCAGCCCTGCACCACCACTCCTGGAGGTAGGGCTCGGGAGAGCAGCTGTTCTCTGCAAAGGCAGGAAATCGAGGAGGCTGAAAGGCTGATGAGGAAAGACTGATGTTGGAGTCTTTGGTATGACTGAAACTACAGGTGTTTTTGCAGTTTTAAACACTTTTCCTTTTTGACCTGGGAGATTGTATCCAACCTTGAGCAGAACTGAAACTCCTGCTTTGTTCTCCTCACACTCAGTGTTTAAGCATTTTCAGATTTTTGGAGACGTGCCTGTTTGCAAAAGTCCAGAAAGAAACGTTTTCTATCTGTAATGGATCATTTGGAAAGTGGGGGCACCCCAAGGCTCTGGCCAGAACGTCGGACAGGGAGGGGCCCATGAGGACACACAGGACCTCGGCCTAGTGACCAGAAGCCTCAGGACATTTTTGAGGTCTTGAGAATTAATTAATCCCAATATACATGTGTTCAGGGGGACCCTAATGGGGACGAGAATGTTTTTTCCTTCCCAGACTGAATTTTAATCTTTTTCAAATAATAAAAGCTATGCAGAGTCAGTCTTACATATCTGAAAACAGTAAAACATGGAAAAGGGAAGTGAATCACCAAGCGCCCTGTCCCAGCAATGCCGCCTCTACGCCTCAGTCTCTTCGTGAGCTGATACACAGAGGCTAAACTTTTGGGCCATATGCCATACGCAGCTTTGAACATTGCTTTTTATTTAGTACGTTTTTCACCTTTATATGTCATTGAATATGCGTACAAAGACTTTTTTTTTTAAGTGGAGACCACAAAGTTTTCTTTGTTTCTGTTTGGATTCTGGGCCTCACCCACTGGGACGGGGCTGCTCCTGGCTCTATGCTCAGATGACCCTGTGTTGTAGGGGTCGCAGTCAGGGCCTCTCCTGTGCTCCAGCCCAAATCACCCTCCCACCCCCTGTGCCACAAGGGGTGAGTTTAGTCTACCTTAAACCTTAACCCAGGGGGCTGGGGCCATAGCACAGCAGGTAGGGCCAGGGGTAACTCCTGAGTGCAGAGCCAGGAGTAACCCCTGAGCATCACCAGGTGTGACCCAAAAGGGAAAAAAAATCTTATTCCATAATCCCATTTTTGCACTTTTAAATATTTTTTGGCTTATGATATGGAAAGTTAGAAATCATTTCTTTGGTCTGGGGGCCACACCTGGCAGCTCTCAGGGCTGACTCTAGGCTCTGTGCTCAGGAATCATTCCTGGCAGGGCTCAGGGGATTGTATGGGGTACAGGGATTGAGCCCGGGTTAGCTGCATACAAGGCCAGCGCCCTCCCCGCAGGAGTGACCCTGAGCACCACTGTGGGCACAATGTGGCAATCACGGGAGAGCCCTGAAGGTGGAGGCAGCTGACCCCTGAAGTAACCGCCCCTCAGATGTCTGCAGTGATGTCTTGGTGACAGGTCTGTGCCACTCCAACTGCACGTGAACACCGACTGGAGCTGGCAGACCCCTGGCAGCAGTGGGCACAGCGCCACCTGCAGGCAGAGGCAGACACACACACACACACACACACACACACACACACACACACACACAACCTCTCTTCTGGGGTTCTGCCTGGGCTGAGCCCCCCTTGCACATGTGCAAGCATCAGGGAAGGGCAGGAATCCTATGGAAAACAGCTTCCCCCTACGCCAGATTCCCAACAAGAGGGGGCGAGGGCTGGAGGGCCCAGCACGGCCCCCTCCTCCATTCCAGATTCCCACAATGACCCTATTCAGGGGAGCAGCTAGAGCTGAGGCCGCAAACTGGAAGGAAGAACCAAGAGTAGGACCAGCAGAGGGCTGGGACTGCAGAGACGCACGGACCAGGGTGTGCGCTCTGCTTGCAGGAGCCCTGCCTCGGTGCCATCACGCGCGGCCCTGAGCGCAGAGGAACCCACCCCCAGCACCAAGCTGGGAATAGCCCTGAGCACTGTGGGGATGACCCAAAAACCAGAAAAAAATTAGAACTGAATGCAATTCTCTTTCTTTTTGGGCCAACCCCAGAGTGCTCAGCGGCTATTCCTGGCTCTGTGCTCAGGAGTGACCCCGGCATACTCCGGGGAACCGAATGTGGGGCTGAGGATCTGAACCGGGTTTGGCGGCCTGCGAGGCAAACCTCCTACCTCCCGTCCTATCTCCCATCTCCGGGTTCACGTAGAACCAAAACCAGGCTTGCCCTCGCGCCTGAGCTCACCCGGGGCTGCCTGGCTCCTTTCTTGCCTCTTCCCCACGCTGGTCTGTGCTCGCTGGAGGCCACTCCTGTCTGCTCTCAGCCTGCTCCAGTGGGACGCCACAAACCCACCCACGCCCCACCAGCAGAGACAAGGGCCAGCACAGGTGGAACCAACTCACAGGTGACCGGCGCTGCGTGGGGACCAGCCGGGGGGACGGGGACATCTGCTGGCCCTGGGGCCACCCGCTGACAGCCCCTTTCCAAGGACGCGCCCCCATTCTCCGGTAAAAACTGTTTTCTGTGACAGAGACCAGGTGACTTTGGGGACCCGAGTCCCCAGCTTCCCACAGGCGACCTGCTCCAACAAAGCCGCCCGACCCCAGGTGGTCCACTGCGGCCCCGATCCTGACCCCACTGGCCCCCACAGCTCTCTGCTGCAGCCCCGCCCCCTGACCCCGACTCCCCCAGCTCCCCACTGCAGCCTGACCCCTGACACCCCCCCAGCTCTCCACTGCAGCCCCGCCCCCTGACCCCTACAGCTCTCTGCTTGCAGCCCTGAGCCCTCACCGACCCCCAGAGCTCCCCACTGTGGCCTCACTGTCTGCGGGCTGCATCTCTGCCTCAGGGCTGGGCGTGCCCCGCTGGCATCCCCACCTGCTCCCGCCCCGGGGCCATGCCCTGGCCCACTGCCACCTGCCCTCCCCAGGGGCTGGTATGAGCACCCGAGAGCACCCAGTGGTCACTGGCCTCCCCCCAGAAGCCAAGGCCCCGCCCTCACACTCCTTTTGTTTTTCCCAGCTCTGACCTGGGGGTCACTGCCTGCCTGGGCCCCCCAAGCCGTCACCCCGGGGCACTCCAGGGCCCCAGGTGGCAGGAGTGGGGGCAAAGGGTCCTGGAAGGTGCCAGGCCTAATCCTCCCTCCAACACGCGTGGCCGGCCCCCAGGCAGCCAGACAGGGTTGGTGGAGGTGACCACGCACATCCCGAGAGGCAGTGCTGCCCTCTCCCCACGCCCTTGGGGCTGGCCACCTGCACAGGCCACGGAGCAGGGCCTCTCCCTGGGGCAGAAGATCCTGTCCACTGGGAGGGCTGTATGCCGGAGAGGGAAGGGAGTGAAGGCCAGGGCATGCCCACCGCCTGCTACAAGGACTCACAGGGGCCCTGCTGGGTAGCAGGCTGGCGAGCAGAGGACAGCAGTCCAGCCTGCAAGGAGGGGCCCAGGCAGCCGCAGGGGGCTGTGCCAGAGGCCAGCCATTGCAAAGGCCGAGGAGCGGAGCACAGCCGAGCTGCCCACACCCACCAGCACCCTCGCCACCTCCCTAGCCCCCGCCCGGCCACTGCCGCTGCCCAGAGGGCATGCCTGCTCAGAAGGCGGCGTCTTTGCGGCGAACTGTCCAAACAGTCAGTCAATGGGCACTGCCCAGACCGGCGCTGTGCCGACTCTGGCTGGTGGGTCTGTTCCCTTCAGCACACCCCTTACCGGCCAGGGGGAAGGACTGGGGCCCACCTCTGAGGCCCCGAGCAGGCCTGACACTAACACGGCCAACTCCAGAGGACCACCGTGTCCAAGCTGGGAAAGGTCATTCCCACGGACCCACGAGGTGCAGGTGTGGGGGCCCCAGGCAGGGGGCGCCACCTGCGGCCCCGGGAAAAGAGCCCGCAGTCCACCGACCGGGCCAGCGAGGGGCAGAGGCCGGGCACCCGGCCAGCCGGGGCAGCGGCGCGCACGCAGGGTGTCTCTGGCCGGCACGGCGGGCCCACGAGTCATCGAGGCAAGCCGGGAGCAGAGGACACGCCCCACTCCCGGGACAGTGCCCCTCGCCTGCACACACACGGCGGAGTGGACAGCGCCCACGTCGCTGGGGTCGGGAGGAGGGTCAGCGAGGGCGGAGTGCGGACCGTCCGCCGCACGGACACGGAACCGGGGGCACCTGGCCTGGAGGTGCGGGCAGGTGAGGCCGGGCAGCCGCAGGGCCCCCGAGGAGAACAAAGCCGGGCGCAGCTGCCCCAGAAACGGACCGCAGGGACCCGGTGGCCCAATTTCCCGTCCTCGGAAAGCCCCGCGCGCAGGCCCTGCCCGAGCCTGCCTCCGAGACCTGCGTGGCCACCACCTCTAGGGGTCACCCCGTCCATGCTCACGGGGGGCCGGGGCGCCGCCGACCACGGGCGCCGGGCGGGAGCGGGTGCGGCGCCCAGGGCAGGGCCACAGGTGGCCCCGCGGCCCGCGCGCCCAGTGGCCGGGCCGCGCGCGGCAACAGCTGGTTCCCACGCGGAGCGGAGCGGGGGGCCCGGCTGCCCGGCGGGACGCGGCGTCGGGGAGCGTCCAAGTTCCTGCCGAGCTCTGGAAACTTCTGCGGCAGCCCTCCCGCCGGCCCCGCGGTCCACTGCCCCGCTGCCCCGCTGCCACGCCGCCCCCGCCCCGCTGGCCAGCGCGAGGGTGGCCGCCGGGCGCAGCGTGCGGCTCCCGGGACCGAGTCCGCGCGCGCAGGTGGCGCGTCCCGGCGACGCGGCGGCGCAGGACGAGGTTCGCGGGCGCCGCCGCCAAACTTTCCGGGTTCGGTTCGGGGCCGCTCGGACCCGCGGCGGGACCGACGCGTCCGTCACGGGGAGACAAAGAGCGGCCGGGCCGGACCCCGCGCCCCGCGCCCCGCGCCCGCCCCCGCGCGCGCCTTGACGCAGCAGAAATTCCCGGCTGGAGACGCCCCCGGAGCGGCGCCCCCGCCCGACCCGCGCCGGCCCCCGGGCGCGCCCCGGCCCCGCGGTCCGGCCGGCCGCGCGCGGACAATGGGCCGCGCCGCTTACCTGTGGCCCCATGGGGCGCGCGCGCCGCGGCCGCCGGACCGGCCCGGGGGTGGCCGCGGCCCCGGCGAGCGCTGGACGGGCGGGTCCCGGCCGCCGCGGCTCAGTCCGAGCGTCCGTCCGTCCGCGCGTCCGTCCGTCAGGCCGGCGCGCCCCGCCCGCGCTGACCCCGCCCCGCGCGCGCGCCGCCGCTGATTGGCCGCCCGGCCGCGGCCACCGCCCGGCCCGCCCCTCCCGGCCCCGGGCGCGCGGCGCGGGGGTCGCGGCGCCTCGCCCGCCGTGGGCAGCCGGACAGCGGAAATGCGGGCCCGGCTCGCTGGGCATTGTGGGAAGCCCCCTCCCCGGCCCCGCGCGCCCGCGCCGCGCCCACCCGCGGGGCCCCCGCGCCGCGCGCCCGTCGGGGGTCCCGGGGCCGCGCCCGCCGCCCCCCGGCCCGGCAGGTGGGAGGAGGCCGGCCGCGCCGCGCCCCGGAGACCCCGCGGCCGCTCGGCCTGTCCCCTCCCCCCTCCGGGAGCAGCTGGCCGGGCCGGGGGCCGGGCGGCCCCTCGCCCTTCCCCGCGACCCCGCACCTGCCCGCCCGCGGCGGGGTGCGGGGAGGGGCGAGCGCTCGGGGCTGTCCCCCGGCTCGCGCAGCGCCGCCCCCGGGGCCGGGACCGGCCCCCACACCTGCGCCCGCCGGCCTGGACGGGCGCCCCCCACGCGCCGCCCCCGTCTCCGGGGCCCAGATTTGCTTTTCCTTTGGGCGGCGAAACCCAGTGGGGCGGCCGCGGTCTGAGGCTGGAGCTGACCCGCAGGTGGTCCCCGCCCTCCGGCGCCTTACTGGTCCCAGAGCCGAGACCCCCAGAGCAGGAGGCAGCAGCGGGACCCCGCGGTGGCGGCCTCCAGGGAGCCTCTGCCTCTTGGCTGCGGTGTCTCAGAGGTGCTCTTTGTCCTGGACACCCAGTGTCCAGGGAAACGCAGGGTCCTAGCTGGGTCAGTATGGACTGTGCCCTGCCCGTCAGTGTGGGACCCCAGGACCTGTGGCATTGGCTGTCAGCCGCCCCAGTGACAGGACCTCGCCCACCCACTGCCCATCTCCCACTGCCACCTCTGCCCACGTTTGCCCACTGCTCACCTCCCTCTACCCTCCTCTGCCCACTCCTGTCCACTGCCTACCTCCCACTACCCTCCAACACCCGGTCTGGAGGGAAGGGGCCAGGCCACTGTGTGCACTCTCTGGGGTCGGCCAGAGACCAGGCCCTGTCCCTGTCCCTGCCGCCCACCCTGCATCCCTGTGGTTCTCTTCACCGCGGTCTCCGCAGGCAGGGGACCTGCCTGTTTATGCTCTGCCGTCGCCATGGCAACTGCCCTGCAGCCCCTCCCTGCGAACTGCCCGCAACCTCCGCCTGTCCTCTCCAGGCCTTGGCTGGCAGCTCTGGGGAAGCCAGGCCGGGCGGGCATGGGGGGCCCGGCGTGCCCAGCCTGGCCCTGAGGTGGGGCTGCCGTGTCCCCTGGCCCCACCCTGATCACTGCCAGCTGGCCCTGTCCTGCCCGCCAGGCCTCCTGCGACCACCGTCCAGGGCCACCAGGGCCAGGGGCTACCTGCCAAGCACTGCCGCCCCACCCGCTCCCCTCCAGGCTGTGCCCCTGCCAAGCCCCAACTGCCGCTCCAGCTGCCGCCACCAACTGTCGCCCGGCTCATTCCAGGCCCCCCAACTGTCCTCCTGAAGGACCAGTGCCAGCAGCCACCCCCCCTTCCCGACCCTGCTGCCCCCCACCCCCGGCCAGCGCCTTCCTTCCTGAGCTCCCACCCGCTCTGCAGTCCAGAGCTCTCTGCACGCGTCACGCGGGACTTGCCCGTGGGTGAGGGGCTGGGCCCTGCCAGAGAGCAGGGGCAGAAAGTAGGGGTGCGGGGGAGGATGGAAGCAGGGTCCACCGTGCCATGGCCAGCCGCTGGAGCTTGTCCTCAGGGGTCTGGAAAGAGCCAGGACTGACGAGCCCTCCCCGGGGAGCCCTGTGCCCTCCTGGTAGTGCCATCCTCTGCCCACGCTCTCCCCTCCATCCTCTGCTCCTGCCCACTGTGGAGCATCCCCACATGCCCAGGTGCTGGCCAGGCTGTAATTCCATCTTGGCCTGCAGCAGGCAGCAGGGCCTGGGCCTCAGGCCCGAGAAGGACCACAGCTGCTTCCAGGCCCTGGCTCACATTGCAGCGATGGCACAGATAGAGCCTGGGAAAGGGACACCACTCCCGGCCATGTCCCCACAGAGGGGGTGCTCCTTGTCAACTCCCCCCAGAGAGATGTTCCCTGTCATGTCCCTAAGTGCTCCCTCTCAATCCCCACAGAGGAAGGTGCTCTCTTCCAGTTCTCCACAGAGGGAGAGGCTCTGTCAGGGCCCACAGAGATGCTGTCATGTTCCCAGATGCTCCCTACTAGATTCCCACAGAGGAAGGTGCTCCCCGTCATGCGCCAACAGGGAAATAGGTGCTCCCCATCATGCACTAACAGAGGGAGTGCTCCCTGTCATGCACCAGAGGAAGGTGCTCCCCATCATGGACCAACAAAGAAAAAGGTGCTCCCCATTATGTGCCAACAGAGAGGAAGATGCTCCCAGTCGTGCACCAACAGAGGGAGGTGCTCCCAGTCATGTGCCAACAGAGGAAGGTGCTCCTGGTCATGCACCAACTTAGAGAGGTGCTCCCCATCATGCGCCAACAGAGGGAGGTGCTCCCGGTCTTGTGCCAACAGAGAGATGTTCCCGTCACTCACCAACAGAGGGAGGTGCTCCCTGTCATGCACCAACAGAGGAAGGTGCTCCCCATCATGCACCAACAGAGGGAGGTGCTCCCCATCATGCACCAACAGAGGGAGGTGCTCCCCGTCATGCTCCAACAGAGGAAGGTGCTCCCCATCACGCACCAGAGAGGCTCCCGTCACTCACCAACAGAGGGAGGTGCTCCCAGTCATGAACCAACCGAGAGGTGCTCCCCATCACTCACCAACAGGGGGATTTGCTCCCGGTCACACACCAACAGGGGGAGGTGCTCCCGGTCACACACCAACAGAGAGGTGCTCCCTGTCACTCACCAACAGAGGGAGGTGCTCCCCATCATGCACCAACAGAGATGTCCCGTCACTCACCAACAGAGGGAGGTGCTCCCTGTCATGCTCCAACAGAGGAAGGTGCTCCCCATCACGCACCAAACAGAGAGAGGCTCCCGTCACTCACCAACAGAGGGAGGTGCTCCCAGTCATGAACCAACAGAGAGGTGCTCCCCATCACTCACCAACAGGGGGAGGTGCTCCCGGTCACACACCAACAGAGAGGTGCTCCCTGTCACTCACCAACAGAGCGAGGTGCTCCCCATTGTGTGCCACCAGAGAGGTGCTCCATCAGGTCCCCGGAGGAGGAACGGTCCCTCTCTAGTCACTACTCTGCTCCCTACCAGGTCCCCACTGAGGGAGGTGCTCGGTGTCAGGCCCACAGAGATAGGTGCCCCTGTTGTCCGCACAGATGGGTGGCTTCCTTTCACGCTCCAAAGAGGAGAGGGACGTGCTTCCAGTCAGGTCCCCACAGGAGGAGTGCTCCCACAGGGTGTCCATGGGGGCGCTGCCAGGTCCCCGCAAGAGGGAATTCTGGATGTCATGTCCCCCAGAGTCCCCCTGCCAGGGTCTCCACAGGTTTCTCTCTTTTGGGGTGCACACCTGGCTGTGCTCAGGGGTCACTCCTAGAGGCGCTCAGGGGACCTCGTGGTGCTGGGGATGGACCCGCGGCCCTACTGCCCGCAAGGCCAGCTCCTCCTCTGTGCTACTTCCCTGGGCCCTCCCTCTGCAGATCCCCACCACAGGGGCCTTCCTTCTGCCTGTGCTGCTTAGAGACCACCAGAGCCACAGCTGGGGCCACGGTCAGTCCGGTGCCCACCGTGGGCCCATTCAGGAGTCTGAAGGACACTGCTCAGCCAACTCTTGCTTCTCAACACAGGCCCCACGGGCCACCAGCATGCCCTGGGGAGGGCAGCCCAGTGCCAGCTCGTGGCAAGCCTGCCCCGCACTGGCCAGTGTGCCCCAACGCCCTGGCTCCCTGCTGCTGTCTGGTGCCCCTCCTGCCCCACTTTATTTACTACAAGCACCGGGGGTCTCCCTCTCCCTCTGTCTCTGTCTCTGTCTCTCACACACACACACTTACTCTGGGCCATGGCACACTTGATTTGTGGTGCTTGTGTGTGGGCTTGCTCAGGGTCACTCCTAAGGTCACTCGCAGGGCCTGTTGGGTGCAGAACCCTTTAGCTGAAAAGTTCACCCTCACCAACTGCCCCTAAAAACTGTGGGAGGTACCAAGTATCCCAGACACGGGCACCTGAGCACGGACACGCACCCGGGAGGGACAGCACCCGGAGCTGGGTGTGGGGCCCTGGGGCCGCTGGTGGGCTGCTGCCTGCAGGAGGGTGCTTTATTCGCCACCTGCCACCCCACCCTCTGTGCCCATCTTGCTCAGCCGACCCCTCTGTGCTGATGTCCACTCACCCGTGTCTCAGCCCTGTCTGCTCCTGCCCTTCCTTTGCTGAAGGCCTGTCCTTCAGTGTGGCCTCCACGCAGGACACTGCACTCTGACCCACCCCCTGCCCGCCACGGCCTCAGTGCCCTGCGTGGGCAAGAGCGGCCAGGCCAGACCACCTGTCCTCATGGGCCTGTCCCGTGGGTCTCAGCCGTGGGCTTGGCCAGGGGACTGTCCCTGTGGCTCTGTCCCGTGGCTCTGTCCTGTGGGCCTCTCCTCTGAGCCTCTTCCCCAGCTTGCCTGAGTTGTCCTGGTGTGTGTGCAGTGGGGGGCGGCCTCCTGTGTGCACGAGTGAGTCCCCCATGCCTGTGGGCCCTGGGCGGCCCTCGCCAAGCCTGTGGTGACAGCCCTGCATGAGCCCGGCCAAGGCGACTCCGGGCCCAAGGCACACCTGCACCCAGGGTGCTAGAGGTGGAGACGGATATCCTGGGGTGCTCGGAAGAGGTGAGGAATGGGCTGGGGGCTCCCGGCTTTGTGGGGCGAGTCTGGCCCCATCTCCCCGGCCTTCTTCCCGGATGGAAAGGTGAGCAAGCAGGTGGTCTGGTGAGCTGAGGGCATGTGTCCTGGAGGGGCTGGGAGGCCGGGGGACCACCCATGCACCCGGACGGCTTCCACACCCTGCCCAGCCTAGTATGCTCAGCCTTCTCTCCAGGCCACGCTGGGGTCTCTGCCGGGCGGGCGAAGACGGGGAGGGCGGCTCAGGGGTCCTGTGTTGGGGTGGGAGCCCACCACTGAGTGCTTACCAGAGCCGGGGGTTTCCTAAGGAAGGAAGGAAGTGGGGCTGCGGGTCTCTGTGCCCTCCAGCACGCCTCGCACTGGGGAGGGGCCCCCTGCACACCCCTGGGCCCGAGCAAGATGGTCAGCCCAAGACCAGCCCAACATGGATGGACAGGCCGGGAGGCGGGACCCCTGGGTCAGCCCTGAACTCGAGGGGGGCAGTCCAAGGACCTAACCCTGGTCTGCAGCCTGCATGTGCAAAGGGAGCTCCACGTCTCCATGGCACCCAGAGGTGCAGGCCCAGGCTGGGGTGTCCCTCCCCTGCATCAGGAGGGAGGGCTGGCTTCGGGTGTGCCGGGCCCAAGGGGGCTTCTGACCCAGGCTCTGGTGCCAAGGGTGAGCTGGGAGCAGTTTGGGCTGGGGGCTGCGCCTGTGCCCCTCCTGCGTGGACCTCCTCAGAGCCCGAGGGAGGAAGGTTCTGCGGCCCCACCGGGCTCACCGCATTCTGCCTGGGCACCGGAACCTTCCAGCGGGAGCAGCAGACTCTCACTCAGCACCCGTCAGCCTTCCTCCTAGGAGCTGGGCAGCTCAGGGCGGGGTCCTGAGGCCTCGCAGAGGGGCTGGGCAACCGTGAGGCCGCTGGCGTTGGAGTGCTGGCTGACCGGGCCCAGGGGCTGCCCTCGGCCTGCTGGCTGGGGTGCTGCCCGCCCTCGGCCTGCCGCCCACTGCCCTACCCCTTCCGCTTCCAGAGGGCCCCAGGGTTATTTTTAACTCAGCTGAGCTGCCTGTGCTGAAGGTGGACAGGCCTGGAGGAGGGGCCAGCGCCAGCACTGCCTGCCCAGGCGCTGGGCTTCTGAGCACAGATGATTCTAGAACCCAGGGCATCAGCAACAGGGACCCACGGGTCAGCAGAGACACTGAGATTCAGACGCAAACCAGGGTCTGACTCACACACGTATGCACACGTATGTACACTCAAGTGCAGGGAGCTATGGATACACAGACGCACATGGGCACAGACACACACAGGCACAGGCACAGATACACACGGATACACACAAATACACACAGATACAACAGATACATAAACCAATACGCACAGACACACACATACAGACAGAAATCCAGACAGAGACGCATACAGACACACACACACACACACACACACACACACACACACAGGCGCACTCTCACACACACACTGACACGGGGGGGGGGGCGTGTGGGAGCAGGAAGGACCTGGGGTCTGGCCACAGATGCGGGCTGAGCCCCGGGTCTTGGGGGCCTGGGGGGCTGTGGGCGGGAGGCCCGTGTCCACCCTCCTAAGTCCCCCACGGGCACCACAGGGAAGAGCAGCACTGGGGAATGTGACCCCAGAGGCAGCTCAGGAGGGCCCCTCTCGCCCTCAGCACGGCCTCAGCTCCCCCCGGCCCCGAGGGACGGGCCTGGAGGACAGGACATCCTCTTGGCAGACACGGGGCTCAGACCGGAGGCTCCAGCCCAGCCAAGGCCACAGGGGAAAAGGTCAGGGGGCCGGGGGCGCCCAGCAGAGCCCGAGAGGCAGCCTGAGCCGGGCAGCGGGCAGCGGGGCCGGAAGGCGGGGCTCTCCTGCACTGCCCCACCCCCGCCCAGGACAGGGGCTGACGGGCAGGGAAGGTGGCCACGGGGGCAGAGGGGCCAAGTGACCGCCCGTCCCCGCAGCCTGGAAGATGCCGAGGCAGCGGACCCCCACTCCCACACGCAGCCCAGGCCCGCCCCACAGCACCCTCTGCACCCTCAGAACGTCTCCCGAGGGAGAAGCTCCTCAGGAAAACCAGCCGGGCCCGGGCGGGCTCCGGGTCTGAGCCTGAGCCCCGACCCTCAGCACCACGGGAGTGAGCCCTCGAAAAAGAGTCGAGTCAGGACCTACCCAGGCGGCCTCCGTCCCCAGCTGCGCTGCGCTCGCCTCCACTGACGCCAGGAGCAGGTGCCACAGGTGCCCTGGACAAGCAACAGGCCCTCCGCCGGCCCCGAGCACCCCAAGGCCACCTCCTCCAGGCAGCTGCCCAGACCGCCCTGCCCCTCCACCTGTCCCGCTCCACTGCACCCTCGGGTTCTGCTCTTTAATATTTTGGTGGGGGTGCACCCCTGCAGTGCTCAGGAGCCACTCCTGGCGGTGCTCAGGGGACCATATGGGGTGCTGGGCTACTGCCCCGCCCCTCTGCACATTTGGTCCAACTCCTTCTCTGTGGTGCTGGGGCGCACCCCGGCTGTAGGCTCTCCCGGGTACGGCCGTGCTCCTGCTGGAGGCTCACGGTCACTGCTGTGGAGAGGCTGGCTGGGCTGTGGCACGGGGGCACGTGGACTTCTATCCTGGCACTGCCTGCTAATGGCAGCCCCCAGCCCCCATGCCTCCGTCTGTGTGTTTTCAAAAGACCGGCAGCGCTCTAGCTCTCTTATCTCTCTTGCCGCCCACGTTCGGTGGTCTCTGGCCTCTGGCTGTTTCCCCCACCCTGGGGAGGCCCACTGCGATAGGTAGGCGAAGGAAGGAACGAGGGCCAGGCTGGTGGGTATCAGTTTTTAGGGTATCAGGCTGTAGTTTTTTCCAACCTCCACTCCCCTTCTGCCTGTCTGTCTGTCTGTCTGTCTGTCTCTCTCTCCTCTCCTGAGCCCCCTCAGATCTTACAGTCTTAGTTTATATTAACAACCACGTAAGGCGGTGACACAAAGGTGGATTGAACATTAACAAATCAACAAAGAGAGGTAAGGCCACTCCTCCAGGAGATTAACTCAAGGATAAAATCTCCTCTAAAGAGATTACTCCAGATTATAGGAGATCCGCTCAAGGGTGGGGTCCCAACGAGGGTGTGTTCTTTCCTCAGCTAGTAATCCACTTAAATAGTTGTAGTAAATCTACTTCCAATATTTCTAGCAATGTCATTCTGTATGAGCACAGTAAGAGATATAAACTTATAGTTTGGTTTTTCCTGAAGACATCTCACTATATATTCCGCAGTCCTCAGGCCAGGGTAGTCTTCCTAGCCCCAGCAGGGTCCTAGTCCTGGGCCAGGGTAGTCTTCCTAGCCCCAGCAGGGTCCTAGTCTTGGGCCAGGGTAGTCTTCCTAGTCCCAGCAGGGTCCTAGTCTCGTTGTTACTTACTTTTGGATCTTGACAGCATTTGTCCATGATCATATAGTTGAGTATCGTGGTGCTTTGGCCTGGCCCATTTCGATGCCAGGGTAGCTCATAGCTTGCCCTGGGTCCATCCAGTCCCTCGTTGGGACCCCACTTTTGGGGTGCTAGGAACTAAGGGCAACTGAGTCAAGAGAGCAGATGCCCAGGAGTAAATATTATTCGGAGTCAATCAACTCCCTAGTTACAAAGCATAATATTAACTGTCTTCCTGTGTCCATACAGAAAGGACATTGCTTTAAGGTCTGTCCTCTCCTTGTTCATCGATTTGCTCGAGCGGGCCCAGTACCGTCTCCATTTTGAGACTTGTTGTTACTGTGTTTGGCATATCGAATACGTCATGGGTAGCTTGCCAGGCTTTGCCGTGCGGGCGAAATACCCCCGGTAGCTTGCCGGGCTCTCTCTAAGAGGGGCAGAGGAATCAAACTCGGCTCGGCTGGGTTGGTTGCGCGCAAGGCAAATGTCCTACCGCTGCGCTATTGCTCCAGCCCTGCTTTAAGGTAAACTATGTAAAAGACGGAGAAAAGCAATATTTGACTTACAAGTTCAATGTCCTAAAAGGATCTGATCTTACAAGCTAAAAGAATCTGATCAGGGCAAAAAGGTGATTAGCTGATTAGGGAGGTGAGCACAGAGAAGAGTTTACAGATAAATACAGAGGAATGGGAGTGACTCGGGAGCACTGTGATGGATGTAACTAATAAACCTAAGCTCCCTGTGGCAATGTTATCCTACATCTGTCCCTGCGTCTGAGGGTGGCGCTGCCAGCTTGTCTGTGCAGCCTCCGTGACTTTTTGAACGCAGCTTGGTGTGTCCAGTCACGGAGCTGCCCGCAGGACAGATTCGAGGGTGCCTGTCACTGCGCGAAGACCTTTCCTTGGCCCTGGCCCTCCCTCCCACCTGCCCCTCTCCAGGGTGACGGCAGCCTCTGCACACCCCTGCCAGGCCCTCTCTCCGCGTAGCCACCGAGAGCTCCTGCTGCCCAGGCGCCAGGCGCCTCCAGCCAAAGGCCCCTCAGAAGCGCGTGGTGGGAGCACGTTTCATTTCCAAACCCTGTGAACTCTCAGAGCAGGGGCCTGCCCCCCCACCTGTGAGTCCTTAGGACAGGAATTCCACTCTCACCTGTGTCACCTGCCACTCACCTGGGACCACCACACACTTGTGTGACCCACTACTCTCACCTGGAACCAGGACTCCCACCCATGTGACCTGGGGCCTGCACCCTCACCTGGGACCCTCACCCTCACTACTCTCACCTGTGTGACCTGCTGCCCCCCCACCTATCACCCTCTGCCCCCCCGCAGCTGACCCGACCGACCCTCTGCCCCCCATGGGGCCAAGGCATCTTCTTGCTTGGTTCTCGGCAGACGCCTGGCACCAATGACAGGCTGAGCTTGTGTGGATGGGTCTGGTGGTGACGGGTCATGACAGGGAGCACCGTGGTGAGGCTGGCCATGGCCTGTCACCTTGTGGCTGCCACCTCTCCTGCCCTGACCTCCGGGCCCCCCACAGCCTGCTCTGGGTTTAGCTGCGGGCCCAGTCCGCCGTCCAGGAACTTTCTCAGAATCCTGCAGGGGCTTCTGAGAGGTGGAGTTTTCTCCCGCCCTGCCCCGCCCCCCGCCGTGTTCCTGCCCTCCCACTGTACAGCACCCCTGCCCGGCACTGCCCCAAGTCCTGGCCACGCTGGCCTACTTCTTTTTGTTGTCAAGTCTTTTTGTTCACACCTGACGGTGCTCAGAGATTACTCCTGGCCCTGCACTAAGGGTTACTGCTGGCAGGGCTTGGGGGGCCACATGGGTGTCAGGAACGGAGCCTGGTGGGCTGCATGCAGGGTACGCACCATGCCCTCCCACCCTGTGTTCTCACAGCTTGGGCCAGAGCTGGTGCTGCTCAGCACCGGCTGCAGGATTGGGCCCAGGTTGGCAGGGCCAGGGCCTGGCCCTGGCCACCCGTCCAGCTCCCTGGTCTGTCTCTTCCCCTCCAAGCTGCTGGTTTCTGTGGCCTCTAGCCTAGACCCTCAGACAGGATGGGATGGCGGCCTGCTAGCTGCAGACACCCTCCTGGGGGCCAACCTAGGCCGGGCGGCCTGATGGGCCCCAGGGTCTCTTGTCCCTCCAGGCCCAAAGAGCTCGTGGCCTGGGACTTTCCGGGGACCATGCCTGCTGAAGTAGCCGTGGGGGCGGGGTGGGGGGACACTTCCTGCTGGTTTCACTCGGCCCCTGCCCTGCTCTTCCTCCCCACCCCAGGGGCTTTCCACGCCACAGAGGCCTGCTATTTTTAATCCGACCAGAGCCCTGGTCCGACCCAACTCTCTCTCTCCAGAGAGAGAGCCTTGGGAGCTGGGGGTGTTGGCCACCGAAGTCCTGCCCTCCCCTCCAAGGCCCTGGCGCTGGGGTCACCTGGCCGCTGCTGGGCAGGGAGTGGGGCCCAGCCGGGTGGGGTGATCCCAGGGCCTGGGTGGGCTCCCTCCGACTTCCCGCCACCCCACCCCGCACTTCAAGGCTCTCCCAGGCCTGGTCACTCCCACACACCAGCCCAGCCCAGCCCAGGGGCCTCGGCCCTCGAGCAGCCTCAAAGCAGGGGACAGCTCTGCTCTGCCACCTGACCCCTGGGGGACAGGAAGGAGCTTGTGGGTGATGCTTCACCCTCCCCACCCGCTGCATTACTGGGTGGGCCCCAGGAAAAGCCCAGCAGTCACTTGCCTGCCCCTCCCCCAGCCTCCTGCCCTGGAGGGCTGTGTGCCTGTCCTGCTGTCCTGGCCCTATGCCATCACAGGTCCCAGTTGGAGGAACCCCAGGACCTAGGGTGGGCCCCGTCCCGCTCCCCGGGCGCGGCAGGGTGTGCCCACCTCACTGGGGCTGGGGCTTGGCGGAGGAGGCTGGGCGGGCGCTGGGAACAGAGAGTGCCTGTGAGGGGGAAGGAAACTTCAGGGTCCCCTGGGGTCAGCTCCGGGACAGTTGCCGTATTTAATCTGCACAGGAGACTTGGAGGAACGGAGGGTGTAACCCAGATCCGCTGAGCAGGCCCTCCCTGCCCCTGGCGCCCGCACCCCTCCCCCTGGCTGCAGCTCTGAGCTGGGGTGCTTGGGGCAGCCCCTGAAACTCCAGGTGGGGCTGAGAGGATCCCAGCAGGAAAATGGACTCTCCTCGACCCCCCGACCCGGTTCTCTGTCCCCTGGGAGAGGGTGCAGGGAAACGTGGGGGAGATCTCCTGCGGCCCCCTTTCCACTCACCAACACCCACGCAAGCGGGCTGAGGCCCCGGCCGCCGGCCTCCGACCCTCCTGGCAGGGCTGCCGGCCGGGGGAGGGAGAGGCCTGGAGTCTGGGGGCTCCCCCCACACCGAGAGCCGCGCTCAATTGGACCCCTCGCTCCCCACGCCACCGAGCCCAGGACACAGCCAGCTCCACCCCGAGGCCTGAACAGCTCGGGCCCCCAGACCCTGCGGGCGGCAGTCCCGGCCCCCCGGGAGGCAGGAAGGAGGGTGTGGGGCCGCCCCATCCTGAGGAAGCCCGCCGGTCAGCTCCCAGATGTTCCGCAGCTGTCCTGGCTGTCTCCGCCCTTTCTCTGACCCCTCATCCGACAGGAAGCGTCCCCTCCTGTCCCCAGGCTGGGAGCCCCCTCCCTTCTTCCCCGTGCCCCACTTCCTGCGGAGGCTGGCGCACCCCCACGCGGCTCCCCACGGCCGGCTGCCGAACTCGAGGAATAAATCGCTGATCTCCAGCCTCAGCTGGGAGGGCCGGTTGTAAAGTCTGGCCGGCTCAGGCGGCTTCAGGCCGACGTGGGGGCGGGGCTGCCTCCCCATCCCAGCCCCTGGACGTTGGAGGGTGGGCACAGAGTCCCCATTCCCCGGCCCCGCCCACGGCGGTGACCCAGCTGGCCTCCGGCGGCCTTGGGCAGGATGGGGCGGGGCAGCCGGGCTCCTGGGCAGGGTCAGGGCCGCCCACCGGCGCGTCCACCCGGGACGGACTTATCTGAGCTTCGAGTCCACAGCGGGGCCCTCCTGCCCACGTGGTTCCCCTGCCCTCGGTTCCCGAGCACCGCTGGTGCCGCTCCCACCGCACCCAGCCTAAAAGGAAAAGGGGGTCGCGGGGCGCCCCGCCGGGCCCAGGCTGTCCCCTTCGTGGAAGGGCGCGTGTCCACCGCGGGCGGTGCGGGCCGGCTAGGCCTGGGCGCGCGTCCACTCTGGCGGGGTGGGCGCGGCGCGTGCCCTCCGGGGGTCGGGGCTTGTGCCCACCCGGGCGCGCCGCCGCCGGCCGTCACCCGTCGCCCGGGCCGTGACTCACAAAGCCCGGGCGGCGCGCGCCCCTGCCCGCGGCCAGCGCACAAAGGGCCGGCGGCGGCGCGCGCGGCGGCGGCGGCGGCGCCCAGGCCTCGCGGCGCGCGAGCGGCCGCGGCCATGTGCGTCGTGTGCTTCGTGAAGGCGCTGGTGCACGTGTTCAAGCTCTACCTGACGGCCAACTACACCGACGCCTTCCGCGGCTGGCCCGTGGACTTCCGCTGGGACGACGTGTGCGCCGTGGGCGGCGGCGGCGGGCGCGGGGCGCTGACGTGCGCGGCGGCCGCGGCGGGCGTGTGGCTGCTGCGCGGCGCGGCGCTGGGGGCCGCGGGCCGGGCGCCGCGGGGCGCGCGCAGCCAGGCGCTGTGCCTGCTGCAGCAGCTGCGCGACCTGCCGGGCCAGCTGGCCAGCTACGCGCTGGCCCACTCGCTGGGCCGCTGGCTCGTGTACCCGGGCTCCATGTTCCTGATGACGCGCGCGCTGCTGCCGCTGCTGCAGCAGGGCCAGGAGCGCCTGGTGGAGCGCTACGGCGGCCGGCGCGCCAAGCTGGTGGCCTGTGACGGCAACGAGATCGACACCATGTTCATGGACCGGCGCGGGGAGCCCGGCGCCCACGGCCGCGGCCTGCGCCTGGTCATCTGCTGCGAGGGCAACGCGGGCTTCTACGAGATGGGCTGCCTGTCGGCGCCGCTGGAGGCCGGCTACTCCGTGCTGGGCTGGAACCACCCGGGCTTCGGCGCCAGCACCGGCGAGCCCTTCCCGCAGCACGACGCCAACGCCATGGACGTGGTGGTCAAGTACGCGCTGCACCGCCTGCGCTTCCCGCCCGCGCACGTGGTCGTCTACGGCTGGTCCATCGGCGGCTTCACGGCCACCTGGGCCGCCATGACGTACCCCGAGCTGGGCGCGCTGGTGCTGGACGCCACCTTCGACGACCTGGTGCCCCTGGCGCTGAAGGTCATGCCGCAGAGCTGGAAGGGGCTGGTGGTGCGCACCGTGCGCGAGCACTTCAACCTCAACGTGGCCGAGCAGCTGTGCCTGTACCCGGGCCCCGTGCTGCTGCTCCGGCGCACGCTGGACGACGTGGTCAGCGCCTCGGACCAGACGCACGCCCTGCCGGCCGGCGACGTGGGCGGCAACCGCGGCAACGAGCTGCTGCTGCGCCTGCTGCAGTACCGCTACCCCGCCGTGATGGTGCGCGAGGGCCTGGCCATGGTCACGCGCTGGCTGCAGCTGGGCAGCCTGGCCCAGGAGGCCGCCTTCTACGCGCGCCACCGCCTGGACGACGAGTGGTGCCTGGCCCTGCTGCGCACCTACCGCGAGCGCTGCGCGAAGGAGCGGGAGGAGGAGGAGGAGGACTGGGGCCCGCACGGGCTGCCCTTCCCGTGGCTGGTGGGCCGGGGCCTGAGTCCCCGTCGGCGCCGCCAGCTCGCGCTCTTCCTGGCCCGCAAGCACCTCAAGAACCTGGAGGCGACGCACTGCAGCCCGCTGGAGCCCGAGGACTTCGAGCTGCCCTGGAGGCTGTAGCCCGCGCGGCGGCCCTCTGCCCAGGCTACTGTGACCCCTCCCGCAGCCTGAAACAGTAAAGCCGGCCTGCCTGGGGACCCCGACCTGGTGTCTGGGGCAGGGGGCAGAACCCGCTGACCTCCCTCCGGTGCCTCCTGCCCTCCTCATCGCTCTCGTCCCCATCCCCAGCTTCAGGGACCCCAGCATAAGCCTGATCCGGGCGGTGGGCTCGATCGCCTCGGAGGAGGGCGGTAGGCTGGCCCTGGGAAAGGTGGGCGTGGGGTCTGCCCGCGTGGCCGGGAACCAACGCTCGGCGGGTGACCTCGTCCTGGGCACGGCCCTGCCGCAGAGCCCTGCCACCCTGGGCGCCCTTCCCGCTGCAGCGAGGGGCGCTGCCCGGGGGGCGAGCGGGGCAGGCGGAGCGCCCCGCGCCCTGCCGGCCCTGGCCGGGGAGGGGGCGCGAGGAAGGCGCTGCGGCCCCGTGAACGAGGTGCAGGGGGCGGCTGGCCTGGGAGAGGGCAGCCTTGGGCCTGAGCACCGCTTCGGCCAGTGGACACAGCCCTGGACACGTCAGGCAAACTCCAGCGCGGCCGCCAGCCCCTCGGGTGCCAGGAGCGCCCTCAGCATCCTCACCTGCGGGGCGGCCGGGACGCGCGGAGCCCGGCCCCGCAGGCCAGCCCGGACAATAAAAACTGACACGGCGGAGGCGACTCCCACAGTCCAGGGGGCCTGCGGGGGCCGGAGTGGGCCGGAGCCCGGCCGCACTCCAGCCCGCCCGCCCTCGGCGCGGCCGGGCCGCAGCCGGGCACCCGCGCGAGTCCGGGGCGGAGCCGGCCGGACGCCGGGGCGGGGCTGGCGGAGGAGCCCGCCTCCCCTTCCGGCTACGTCCGCAGACTCGGCCTATCAGGCGGGAGCGCAGGGCCGGTGCTGGGCGGGGCTACTCCGTCATTGGACCCCGCTCGAGGGGGCGGGGCACGCGCCGAAGCGGAAGTGGGTCGGCGCGGCGCTGATGACGTAGCGCCGCGGTGGCGGTAGTCTTCCGGTGGCGGCGCCTGTGTACGCGGCCCGCGCCTTCCGCTGCGCCCGCTCGCTGCCCCGCGCCCGCGCCCGCGCCCGGTACCGGCACCGGCCCGCCGCCGCTCGAACATGGACTCCGCTGGCCAAGGTACGCGCCGCCGGGGGCGCGCGCCTAAGCTCGGCCGGGCCCTGCCGGGGGCGCCCGGACTGCCCGCGAGGTCAGGTCGGCCCGGTCGGGGAGCGCCCGACAGCCCGCGGGTTCGGCCCGGCCCGGCCGCGGGGCGCGCGGGGTCGTTCCGATCCGGCCGGGGGGCGCCCGGACAGCCCGAGAGGTCGGCCCGGCCGGGGGCACCCCGACAGCCCCCCGACCTCCCGCCGGCCTCACCAGCCCCGTGCGCTGGGGCTGCGCGCGCCGCGGCCCGCCCAGGGCGCGGCAGGCTGTCCGGGCGCCCGTTCGGGCAGGCCCGGCTGGCGGGTCGGTCCCGGGTTCTGCTTTCGCCGTCCTGGGGCTCGTGTTCGCTTTTGATGCCTTAGAAGGGGCGGGGAGGTCGCCCGGGGGCGGCGAGGGAGACCCGGATCAGCGCTCTGAGCACCACTGTGTGTGACCCCCAGACCCCACCCCCAGGGAGTAGTGAGGGCGTAAGCTGGACAGAGGGGACGAAGACGTGGTGAAGGACAGACTTTTAGCTATGACAATTGCTTGCTTCCTGGCTCTTGCTCAGAAGCCTTCCAGGGACGTCTAGTGCCCGGGATGGAGCCCAGACCATCATGTGCGCTTGGGCACACGGGCCTGAGCACCATCGTGTGCCCGACCCTTTGGGCTCTCTCCTTCATGCCCTAGTCAGTGTAGCAGATACACCTGGGTTTTCCATTCACGCTTGAAACATGCAACATTCTGGAGGAGTGCTGGGCCTAGAGAGAGAGTTCTGAGGTTAAGGACCAGCCTGACTTTCCCCAGAGCCCGGTTTGAATTCATGGCACTGCATACAGTCCCCCAGCATTGCCAGGGTCACTTTTTATTTTTTAGTTGAAGCACAGTGAGTCACAAAGTTACAAAGATATTTGTGGTTAAGTTCTAGGCTACAATGTTCCAACATCAGTCTGCGCCAGTGCTACCTTCCACCCCCTAGTCGGCCTCTGTGGCAGGCACCTCTCCCCTGTTAGATTGTTCTGGTGTGTCCTTCCTAGCTTACACACCCACGCACATAAACACACACCCTTCCAACATGCACAGCCGCCCCAGTGGCAGGCATGCATTCTTGGTTCCTATCGGCTTGGGGAGTTTGATATTCCCCTAGGAAGTTTATTTTTACATTCCACATATGAGAGATCATTTTGAGTCTGTTCTTCCCCCTCTGATTTCACGCAATATGATTCTCTCCGGATCATCCTAGTAGCTCCAAAATAACGTGACTTCGTCTTTTCTTACAGACGAGTAGTGCTGTGTATTATGTACTACAGTTTTTTCATCCAGTCGTCAAGTGGTCGCTCCTGAGTACTGTTTGGGTCTGGGCCAGGGCAATAGGACAGCAAAGAGGGCATTTGCCTGCTGTGACAGACCCAGATTCAATACCCAGCACCCCATACGGTCTTCCAAGCATTGCCAGGAGTGATGTCTCAGTGCAGAGCCAGGAGTAAGCCCTGGACACTGCTAACTGGCCCAGAGCAGAATCAAACAAAAAGACATAACTCAATCTGAGCACATTTGGTGTAGTTGATACTAATGCTGAAGGCTCCAGTCGTTCAAATTATCTGTGTAATTAGACCTACAGAAATAGGGATCTGGAGGGATGTCACAGTCGCAGGGCCTTGCATGCTGCCCACCCCAATCGGAGGCCATCTCCGAGTCCTGCCAGGAGTAAGCTCTGAACTGTGCAGGTGAGACCCCAAAACCAAACCGAAACAACAAGTGGGTACATGTACCTTTTAGTAAGCCTGTGTAGCCTGCCAGACCCCTGCCGGGAGGACCCAGTAGGTGGGGCTGCTTTGGTGTCAAGTGTATTCAGTCTATTTTTAGCAGACACAAGTTCTACGGGCTTATCTTCAGTGAAAGAGCCTTGCTTCTTTCCAACCTTGATGCCTTTTACCCTAAGTTAAAATATTTTAGAAAGTCTTTGGTTTGGGGGCGTTTGTACTCTGAGCTTGCTATGGCTTTGTGCTCAGGATCACTCCTGGCGGGGCTCAGGGAACCCTACACTGTACCAGGGATTGATCCAGGGTCAGCCATGTACAAGGCACGTGTCTTCCCCTGCTATCTCCCCCTTCGTCTCTTATAATTCACTTCTGTGGGCTTGTTTGTTGCCTGGTGTGAGACTAGAACCCGGGGTCTTCCGCACGCATTCTGTGCTTCCCCACTGAGCCACAACTCACCCCCTCGTTCATGTGGAGACATGCTGACCACAGACAAAGCTTCTTTACAGAATAGGATGAGGAGAAGGAAGGTGCTAGGATGATCTGGAGAGAATCATATGAGTGGAATCGGAGGGGGAAGAACAGACTCAAAACGATCTCTCAGAATGATCCTTCACAGGATGTGCCTGGAAGGGACTGAAGTCAGCTGTTTTGGGGTTTTCCCCATGGGTGACCCCATGCACACAGGCAGAGGCATCAGCTTGGCTGGGAAGAAGGAACTGGACTGGGTGTGGCCGGGTGTGCGGGCCTGGGTGGGGGTGAGACGACTGGTGAGGCTTGGGTGTGCTTTCACTTGGGAGCTGAGAGCCAGTGGGCTGGGTGGTGGGGCTTGTGCTTTCAGGGTGTTGCGTTCCTTTGCTCTGAACCATGCCTTCAGCAAAAGTGTCCTGCCGGTGGAGGTGTCACCCTTGGGCCCCTGGGCGGGTGCGTGAGTGCCTGCAGCCCCTGAGACTCACTTGGCTTGCGGTCCCTCAGGCCTCGCTGTCACGGCTCCTGGCAGAGAGGAGCCACCCCCCGCCCTGTTCCCCTGCATCAGAGGCCTCGGTTTACTCCCCTGTTCCTTGACCTTGGGCCTCGTTTTGTCTCTGTCAGACATCAGCTTGAATTCTCCCAACAAAGGCCTGCTCTCCGACTCCATGACGGATGTTCCCGTCGATGCGGCCGTGGCTGCCCAGAGCCCTGGAGTTGAGGGCCTGACGGAGGCCGAGGAGGAAGAGCTCAGGGCTGAGCTCGCAAAGGTACTGCGTGTGGGTCACGTGTCCGGGGGTGGACAGAGGGTCTCGCAGGTTCCTGCGGGGCCAGAGCCCAGGTCGTCCCTGGGGGAACCTGGGTGCTGCTGCCGAAAGTTTCTGGGAGCTCAGCCTGGCACTCCCCGATGCCACCAGCCTGCTGCGTCCCAACTCACCTTGTGCGAATCTTGACCTGGAATCTGGGAGAGGGCTCAGGGCTGGAGCACAGGCTGTGCACGCAGGAGGCATTGATCGTTCCTGAGGACAGCTCAGTGTGGCCCCAAAGCAAGGGAGCAGTAAGAGGGAGGGTTCCCTGAGTCCACGGGGCTTCCGAGTGAAGGCCTCCGAGGGAATGTTTGTTTGGGGGCGTGCCTGGCCCGGCCGTGCTGTGTGATGAGCGCTGGTCCTGCAAGCAGTGACTTTCCTATGCTGTGGGTTTGGTTTGGGGATCACTCCTGGTGGTTAGGGGGCCCATCTGAGCATGGCCCATGTGCCAGGCAAGTACCTTACCTGCTGTGCTACAGCACTGCTGCCCCCTCTTCAATCTGATTTTTGTTTTGCTTTCTGGTGCTCAGGGTTTTCTCCTGGCTTGTGCTCAGGGGTGATTCCTGGCGGGCTTGGGGACTGTATTTAGTTCTGGGGATCGAACACAGGTTGGCCACATACAAGGCTTGCGCCCTATCTGCTATGCTGTTGTTCTGGCCGTGTGATTTTGTTTTGTTTTGTGCCCCCAACCAGTGGGTGTCAGGGCTTACTCATGGCTCTGTGCTCAGGGATCACTGCTTGGCAATGCTTAGGGAACCATTTGTGGTACCAGGGATCGAGTCCAGCCCCAGAGCTTCCCTTCTTGCACCACAGCCAAGGCTCACCGCAGGCCTTAGTGCACACTTTCTGTCTGTCTCCTCAACCCCCTCTCACCTGCCAGTTCGGCCCCAAGTGAGGCTTGTAGACCTTTTCTGAGTTAAAAAAGGGTTGAGGGAGGTGCAGCCTCAAGTTCAAGGAAAGCTAGACTTTGCCTTATGTTTTGTTATTTTATTTTCTGTTTCTTGGGCCATGTCCAGCAGTGCTTGGGGATCTGTACGTGGTGCCAGGGATCTAACCACTCCTGTCCTGTATCTTGTGCCCTAGAGTTTGCTTCTTTTTTTTTTTCCTTTTTGGGTCACACCCGGCGATGCTCAGGGGTTCCTCCTGGCTCATGCACTCAGGAATTGCTCCTGGCAGTGCTCGGGGGACCATATGGGATGCTGGGAATCGAACCTGGGTCGGCCATGTTGGCTGCGTGCAAGGCAAACGTCCTCCCCGCTGTGCTATCACTCCAGCCCTAGACTTTGCTTTTTACCTCAGGTCCAAAGATTCCGTGTGTGTGTGTGTCTCGTGACCCATAGGTGGAATGATGTGGGAACTCTTGTGTCACTTAGAATTCTCCGTCTCCTGTAGGACGTAGGCATTAGGCTCTGTTGGAACCTTCTGGCCAGTGACTAGTGACTGACTGCTGGGCTGGCCGGGAATAGTTTCCTGTTAAGATGGTCTCACGTGTGTCTTAATAGGTCCTTTAACTCTTCAGAGTCTCTTCTGTGGTATTTCGGCTCCAAACTGCACTTTTCTGTGATACTTTTCTGAGAACAGCTGTTTGAAGGCTCGCCCTCGGGGAGTGGGGAGATCCCAGACCAAGTGCCCCTTTGTATGCAGGAGGCAACCCCGGGTCAAGGCTAGCACTGCTGCCTGCTGTGGCCTCCCCTCTTCCAGGACGGGTCTGTCGAGGCTGGGAAGTGCTTCGTAGGGCTGCAGCGTACCCTTTCTGTGCCGGCCCAGGGTTAGTCCCCAGCACTACGGGTGTGACTCCGAGTACTGCCCTTGGTGCCCACCCGCGCCCTCCAGACAGGGCTGAGCCAGACAGAATTGGTTGCTCCTGATGTAACACAGGAATTGGTGAGAAGTCTGCGCCCCTAAAGCTGCCGGGAGACTCTCCACAGCTCGCCGTGCCAGAGGCTGCTCCATGCTCAGTGTCCGTCCAGCCGCTGCCGAGGCCTGGACGGGGCTCCTGCAGGCCTGGCCCTCTGCTGTCCCGTGGCTCAGGCTGGTCCAAGCCCCGGACAGTTGTGTCTGCCTCGTCGCTCGCTGTCCTGGGCTCAGAGGGCCCTGCCCCAGAGCCCCGAGGGAAGGGGGTGGTCCCTGGGGCAGTCCGGGAGCACAGGGCTCGCCGTGCCTGCTGGAGCCACTCGGCGCACAAGGGCGGAGAGTGTCCGGAGTCAGCTGGATGGCCGCCACGGCAGGCGCTCTGGGCTCCGCAGGCGGCCAGCGCACTGTCTCCTGAGAGCGGGAGCCGTTCGCTGGCTGACTGCCGGCCGCTGTCCACAGGTGGAGGAGGAGATCGTGACGCTGCGCCAGGTGCTGGCCGCCAAGGAGAGGCACTGCGGGGAGCTGAGGCGGAAGCTGGGCCTCTCCGCCCTGGAGGGCCTGAAGCAGAACCTGTCGAGGAGCTGGCATGATGTGCAGGTCTCGAGCGCGTAGGTATCTCCCCCAGGCACGTGCCGGGTGTGAGCGTCCTCCAGTGCGGGCCTGGCGGTGGCAGACACGGGCCCTTGGTCGCGTCATTGCTCTTGCTCTGGCTCAGAGCATCTGCAAGTGCAGCCAGGGGCAGCCAGGGTAAAGCACGGGCGCTGGCCCGGAGGCCAGAGCGCTAGTACGGGGCAGCGTGCTCGCCTTGCACGGCTGCCCGGGTTCGATCCCTGGCACCTCAGAGGTGCCCCAAGCCCACCAGGGATCATTCTTAAGCTCAGAGCCAGGAGTAAGTCCCGAGTGGTCTGCTGTGGTCCCAAAACAAAGCAAAGGTAAAGGAAAACCAGGGACCGGAGAAGCAGTTCATGCATTTGCCGTGCACTTGGCCAGCTGGGGTCCAGTTCCTGACAACCCATGTGGCACCACCGGGAGTGACTCTTGGACACAGAACCAGGAGTCAGCCCTGAACTCTGGGGTGTGACCCAGAAACCAAAAAGAAGTTTATAAAAAAAAAAAATAATTCTTTTGTGCTAGGGAAGTATAGTTTCGTATTTCAGTGAATGATCTCAAATGTGTTTGGGGTCACAGGCACTGCGAGGAGCCCCTCACTGGCCCAGCCTGCTGGGCAGGTCTGCGCAGAGGTGGGCCTGCTTTCGCCGGCCCGGTCGTGTGTGTATGTGCGTGTGTACGTGTGCTTGTGTGCGTGCTGGCCTTGCCATTCCCCTGGAGAGGTGTGTGTGTGTGTGTGTGTGTGTGTGTGTGTGTGTGTGTCCCACACCTGACCTGAACTGTGGTGCTCCGGGATCACTCCTGGCGTGCTTTGGGATCCTGCATGGTGGCAGGGCTCACCCTGGGCTGGGCCTCGGGGAGGGAGCACTTTCCCTCTGCACCATCTCTGTGGCTCTTTCACTTTGACTTAGAAGCTGAGTAAGAGTGTTCTAAGTAATTTCTCTGCACACTTTTTGTTTTTAGCTATGTGAGAACTTCTGAGAAACTCGGAGAGTGGAACGAAAAAGTGACCCAGTCGGACCTGTGAGTGCCTTCGCCTGCCCTGCATGGGCGCCAGAAAATGATCTCCTGGCTTCTTCTCTGTCCTTTCCTTAATAATGCGTTTCTCCTCTCAAATACGAAAGAAGCTCCGCTCCAAACCGTGGTTGCTGTCCTGGACAGAAGTTCAGCCAGCCGCCGAGCCGTGCTGAGAGCGCCCCTGTGCAGCCATGCCCTCCCAAGAGGGGCTGTGCCAGGCCCCCAGCTAGCTGAGGTTGGCGGTGCCAGCTGGGCCATCAGAGCTCGCCTTGCCTGGGCGGGTCTGTTTGATCTCTTTTCAGGAGACCCACGCCTGAGTGCACGCGGTCCTGGCACACAGGCTGCCCCGCCCGACAGTGGCAGTGGGGGTGGGGGAGGGGGGCGCAGGACTGCGTTTCTCCTGACAGCTGCAGTGGAGAAAGACTTCGTGTTTTCTTTGAGGCCGGCAGCGAGGTGTCTGACGCCTGCCTTTCAGCTGTGCTGGGCAGTGTCTGAGAGGGCACTTTAGTCCCTGGGGAGGGGACACGGCAGGGTCTGTGTGCTGAGCATGGCCGGGCTGGGCGGGCCTGTCAGTCCCAGGTGTGGGTGGGGCCACACCCTTCGGGGCTCCGAGGCTGCTCCTGGGATCCGATGGGCTGGGCCACGCCAGGGCCCACACCTGTCCTGCGCCTCCACGCTAGGGCTCGGGACTTGCAGCCCATCTTGTGGCGGCGGTGGCACGGGGGGCGCCAGGCAGACCGCGAGGTCCTCAGGAACGCCAGCTGGTCCAGACCGCCAGGGCCTATGAAGCACCCTGCCCTTCCCCAGCCGCCTCCCAGCTGTAGGGGAGCCTGGGGCTACTCTCTGGGGGCTTCCTTGTCTTGGCATGGAGCCGGCCGGTTTCTCCTGGGGCTCCTTCTGCAGGTGCGGCTGCTGGGCGCAGGAGTGCCCCTCTGACGCCCCTCGCACCCGGAGCTCCCCAATGCCTTCCTGAGTGCTGCTGGCGGACTGCTTCCTCTGGGGAGTCTGGTGTGCGCACCCTCACGCTCTCGCCCGCCCCTCCCCCTCCCCTCCCCCTTCCCCTCCCTCCCTCTCTCTCTCCCTCCCTTTCTCCCTCTCCCCCTCTCCGTCGCTCTCCCCCTCTCTCCTTCTCTCCCTGCCCCCCCGCCCCTCCTTCAGAGTGCACAGGTGCTGGCTGCACTTTCTCCTGGACCTCTAGTGCTTTAGTTCTCGAGTGCTTTGGTTGCAGGTGACAGCACAAGAGGTTCGAGCCTCCTGACGGGCCCAGAGAAACATCCCGCTCCTCCAAGGCGGCTCTGCCTCTGGGGGCACAGGAGACCCCTGCCAAGGTGGTCACCTGAGCACATGCCTGCCTCGCAGGAGAAGGGCAGAGGCCACTGCCCAGTGCTTGGGCCTGGGCCTGCCACTGTTCTGGGCAGGGTTGTCAGTGCTGTTTTCCCTTCTCAGCTACAAGAAGACTCAGGAAACACTCTCCCAGGCGGGACAGAAGACCTCAGCTGCCCTGTCCACTGTGGGCTCTGCCATCAGCAGGAAGCTTGGAGACATGAGGTGCGACACTGCCCATCTCGGCCCGTGGAGCAAGCTCTGGACTGTGGGTCCACCTTTGCTGCCGAACTTGCTCGCGATCCCTCTCTGCCTCTACTGTCTCTGGGAGGGGAGGGTACTGCCGGGCCAGGAATGCTGGGGTGGTCCTCACTAGGTGATGGTGCTGCTGTCACCCAGCTACTGTGGGTGGGGGGGGGCGGGGGCCCCTGTACTGGCAGGAGTCTTCCCCTCCAGGGCCCTCAGCTCAGGGCACTCTCCAGGGGCCAGTGATCCCTCCGGACCCCCAGAGGTGCTCAGGAGCCCTGGGGCCTGGGGCCAAGGACAGCAGGTAGCTCCTCCCACCTGGCACCTTTGGCCGGGCCCTGGAGCTGGGGCGGGCTGTGTGTGTGTGTCTGTGTGTGTCTTTGTGTCTGTACACCTGCTCTCCTGGGCTTCAGGTGTGTGCCCGCGGGTCAGTCACTCAGTCCGCGGGTCCTGGTGGGGCGACTGCTCTGGCCCCTCCCTGGGGTGTCTGCTCCAGCTGCTCCCTAACCTGGCCCCTGGCCTGCAGGCAGAAGGCGGCTCCCCCTTTAGTCCCAGCGCCTGGGCTCTTGGTTCAGAACCTTCCAGATCTTGTCTCTGTGCTTTCTCCGCCTGGGGCTCTCCACACAGCTCTGTGGCTTGGGAGGAATCCCCTGGGCTGTTGCCCGGAGCAGCCCTGGCCTGGGGGAGCTCTTGTTCTCCCATCTCCCATGGGTGGCTCCCCTCCGTTTCTGGGCTGGGCAGTGGCTACAGCCCTGGTGGCCTGGCCTCACCTCCAGACCCAGCAAGGTGGGGGGAGTATTGTGGCAGCGTGTGGGGCTCAGTGTGGGTCCCCTCGTGAGGGTCACCCTGTCGGGGCAGACGCCCTGTTGATGTGATCAAGTCTGGGGCGCCGCCGGCTGCCTCCCAGTGTGGCCTTGGTCGGTCGTGAGCTCGTCGGTGGGCACAGCCTGTGTGAGTCCCCTGTAGTGCGGCCCCCGAGGCGCCTCTGCTGGAGACCAGTGCCCCCCAGAGCCCGTGTGCTGTTGCCGCTTCTGAGAACGGGTCAGGGTCAGGGTCAGACTGACCCTGGCGGAGGCAGCTTCCCCCAGTGGCATCACCCTCGGGCCTGCCCAGGGCAGAGGCAGGGAGTAGGCCGGGAGGCTGGGCTGGGTTGAGCAAAGTCCCCTTCCGACTCCACGGGGGTGCTGAGCACCTCCAAGGGATGTGGGCTATTCTGTGTGCCCCTCGCCCCACAGGGGCCCTTGGGCACTTTCGCTGCTGGCCCCTCTCTCAGGGCCTGGAGCTCTGAGGCACAGACGGTGCAGCAGGCTTGAACCTGAGCCCCAACTACTGGCTCCTTCCCTCTGCCTCCCGCGGGGGCGTGCTTGCGTGGGCGTGGGCGTGGGCTGAGGTGTGTGTTGTGTGTTTGTGTGTGTGTGTGTGAAGTGTGGTAAGTGTGGTGTATGTATGGGTGAGGTGTGTGTGAGTGTTGAGATTGCATGTGAGGTGATAGGCGTGTATGTGTGTGTCTCAGGTGAGCGGTGTGTGTGAGCTCTGGTGTATGTGTGAGGTGTCTGTGTGTTGGGTGGGGGGGCTGCTCACCCACGCCTGTTCCCGCGTGCTTTGCCCACTCACTCGCCTAACTCTGCGTTTCTTCTTTCCTGCTGCCGCCGCCTCTCAGGGCTCGTCCATTCTCACACTCCTTTAGGTAAGGCCGGACACGGCGAGGCTGCTGGGGAGGTGGCCCTGCAGGCCCGCCACTCCCACGGGGCCCCGCCTGCCCCTGCCCTGGCGGCAGAGCACAGCCCTCAGCCCTGCCAGGCCGCCTTGGGGAGGCCTCCTGGGCAAGTGGCGGGCCCCGCTGTGCCCCTCGCGGTTCTCTGCCCTTCCACCAGCAGTCCAGGCAAGGGCAGCATCATTCTGACCCCTGAGTCACCTGATCTCACCATTTTGCCAGAAGAGTCCTGAGACACTTGGGTGGGGGGCGTGAACTAAGGGTGGCCCCCAGAGCTGGGTCCTGTCTGCGTTGTCTGCGCCTCGGCCGTGGCCAGCCCCTTCAGCTGGCTGGGGCCCGCCGGCCTCTGTCTGACTCTCCTTTTCTGCTTCTGTCGTGCTTCCGAGCAGCAGCTACTCCATCCGTCACTCCATCAGTATGCCAGCCATGAGGTAACGTCCCTGCAGCTGGGACCACGTTCCCTGGGGCTTCGTGGCTGGGGGCGGGCGAGGCCGTCGGCTGAAGCACGGGAAAGCTCTCGGGCACCTGTGCACCTACACACTCGATGTCCGAGGCCCCGAGGGGCTTCCCTCCACCCCAGGACCCTCCTGCACTGGCCATGACATCCGTCCCGTAACAGTTCTGGTGTTTGTCTCCCCACGGGCTCGGCCGGGACCCACCTGCTGCTGGGTGTTTCCAGCCGGTAGCCTTCAGGGCTTCAGTTCTTGGGGTGCTGGTGCTGGGACCTGGTTCTTCTGAGTGACCTTGGCTGGACTTTCTGCAGGGGACTCCCTTGCCCCCCTTTTGGCTCCTGCTCTCTGTATTTTTTTTGCAGCGAGGTCTTAGGGTCTTCGAGGATGAGCCTGACCCCGAGGCCATTCCCTGAGGGCCACCTGCCACTCCCTCACCCCACTGCTCCCCCCTTTCCTCACAGGACTTCCGCCACCTTCAAGTCCTTTGAAGACCGAGTTGGCACCATCAAGGTAATTGTGCCCAGACTCTCTTGGGGGGGTGTGACCTGTCTCTCGGGAAATGGGTGACCACCAGGGCTGCCCCTCTGCCGCCTGCCTCCCGAGTGCGTGCGGGGCCCTGCCCGGGGTGGGCTCTTCTGTGGCCCCGCTGCCTGAGTTCTGCCCGGCCCGCGGCCTGCCTTCCCGGTGTGCCCCCCCTTACGCGTGCCTTCCTCTAGTCCAAGGTTGTGGGTGGCAGAGAGAACGGCAGTGACAACCTTCCCTCCCCAAACGGGAGTGGCGACAAGCCTTTCTAAGCCGCTGCAGCCCGCCAGGCGGTGGACCCAGTTCGTGCCCCTGTCAGCGCCGCGGAGCCGCTGCCCAGATGCGTCGGACTGTTGGTGCTGCCACCTGTGCCCTGGCTGCCGGCTGGCGTGGCTGAGCTCCTTGTGGACACTTTCCTTGGTTGTGGCGCCAGCCTTCCTGGCGCAGGAAGTGGACAGGGTGGTGAGTGCCCGGCCTCTGGGGCTCTGGCTCCCGCTGCTGCGTGTGGGCAGAGGACGGGGAGGCCAGTCCCAGGAGGGCGCCCAGGCAGCCCACTGCAGCATCGGCAGTCTGGGCCCTCCAGAAGACAGGTGGTTCCACAGCTGCCTGGCACTGCACTTGTGATTGAGCTTTGACTAAGGCAGATTCTTTATTTTTTAAACGCAGTGGACTTTTCAGAAATTAAAACTAAGCCAAGCAGCTTTAACCTTGTAGAGAATATCGTTTCCTTGGACTCCAGCTGAAACACAAGCCTTACATCACCTTATGCTGTCTGACATATGGTTTCCGTAGTTGCGTGACGCCCGGCCCAGTGGGGTCTGCGTGCTGTGTGGCCTTTGGCACGGTGCTTGCTTCTGTGGACACACTGTCCGTAGGCATGGAACTGACTCCCGTGTCTTCCTCCACTGGCCATGGGGCTTACGGGTCTTGGGTGGGTTGCGGGGACAGGAGTCACCTGCTGCCTCGACTGGACCACCTCGTGTGGCCACATGGCCGTGGTCCCCGCTTGTCAGCTGCCCCAGATGTAGCCTGGGTGTCAGCCAGCTGGCTCTCTGCTGTCCCTCTGCCCGGGAGCTGTGGAAGTCCCTGTCCTGCTGGAGGCTGCTGCTCTCGTGGTGTCCTATCCCGGGACCGCTGGGACGGTTCTGCCCACCCACCTGCTTGGCTGGAAATGTCCACAGGCACTTCAGACGACCCTGCCGGGGCCTGGTCTCCGCAGTGTGTGTTGGCAGGTGTGGGGCCCGGTGGTGCCCTTTCCAGTTCAGCTGGACGATAGAGGCGCTGCTGCTGTCCAGCTGCCTCTCTGCCCCTTTCCTCAGTACGGGCCTCCAGGAAAGGCTGGCCCCAGCGGCCACCGGGGGAGTGTGACTGCCGGGAGCATGTGAAGTCACGGACCTGGGTGGGAGGTGGCTGGGCAGAGTTCAGACTTGGGGGTACAGAGGTGCACCTGATGTGCACCCAGCTCTGGCTCTCTGCCCTTGCCGGGGAAGCTGAGGTCCCTTCTTTCCTGGCCAGTGGAGCTGTGCTCTGAGAATGGAGGACAGCTGGTGGTGTGCTGGGCAGAACCTCTGGCCCTGGAGAGGAGCAAAGCCTCCTCGACGTCTGTGTTGGAGGACCAGTGTCTGCCAGCACCCGCCATTTGGCAGATGACCATCCTTACGAACATTTGTAATATACCTTTTATATATCATGCATCTTGCTTATTTTGTTTTCAGGATTATTAAGAATTTCTATGCTATTATGTGGCATTCGATAACATTTAATAAATGTTCTGTTCCTGTGTTCTTGCTCCAGTGGGCAGACTTCATTCTGAGTATCGGGGCACATGCCTTTCTGTATTAGTGACTATTTTCTTAGGGCTGCTAGGTCAAGGGTCACTCACTGAGGCCTTACTTGTTCTGGGAGCTTCAAACACAGCCCCATCATGGATAGCCCCTGTTTCAAGTTGGTGCCTGTGCTCAGTGCTTTCCTGTGGTTCACAGCCGGGGGTTGATCAGTGCAGGAGCCCAGGGATGTGTTGCTCCAAGAGGCCTGGCCCTGTCAAACTCACTTTTCTTTTCTCTTTTCCTGTTGTGTTTTTTTTCTTCTTTGGACCACATTCTGGTGGGACTCTGGGGTGGGGGTGGGGTCTCCCCGAGGGTTGCAGAATTGAATACAGGGATTGAATAGCACCTGAACCACTGTTTTCTGGTTGTATGTATAATAACCACTGTACTAGTCTCTGGTTTCCAGTTTTGTTTTGATTTTTTTCTTTTCCTCAGCGGGGGTGTTGGGGCCACATCAGGGCTGTTTGTAGCTTATTCCTCAGGAGTGACCTCTGACGGTCTGGGGGTCTATGTGGTGCCAGAAAAATTGGACCAGGTCGGTGGGGTGAAAGGCAAACCCCTTAACTGCCTGTCAGCCCTCCACCTCCAGCCTGCCAGGTCACGTGCTCGCTCAGATCTTTGGCTTCAGTCTGAAGTCTTCCCTCCCTCCTGTCGATTGATGAGTTTCCAACCTGATCTTGCTGCCTATTGGTTCTCCTTGCTCTATCTTCTTGGTGCTCCATTTTTATTAAATAGAGACCATACCTGGCATGGAACTTGAGCCATATCTGAATTTCAAGATATGTGTCTTTGAAGATCACAGCTGCTGACAGCGAACCTTTCTGCATGGCCTCTCTGATGGAGACCAGAGCCAGGCTTTTGTTAACGTAGGGCCATAGGGAAGAGGGAGGAATTTCCGAGTGTTTCCTGGTAGGTGGCTGGACAGGGGAAGGATGGGTGTGGAGGAGGCCTCCCAGGGAGTCGGTCTCCCGCCCTTGGGAAGGGTCAGCTATTGCAGGTTTTGCCTCTTAAAGGCCCGGGACCAGCCCAGCTGCTAAGTAAATCCCTTGAGCCAGCTGTTTCTACCCGCACCTGCAGGTACACCTGGGAATCCCTGAGGCTCCTGCAGTCCGCCCCGCCCAGCCAGGTGGGGCCTCCCTCAGGCGAGCCCTCGAGGCTCCGCCCCGTGGGCGGGCTCTCCGCCCGACTGAGCCTCTCCGGGCTCCGGCTGCTCAGGAGGCCCCGCCCCATGGGCGGGCTCTCCGCCCGGCTGGGCCTCTCCGGGCTCCGGCTGCTCAGGAGGCCCCGCCCCATGGGCGGGCTCTCCGCCCGGCTGGGCCTCTCCCGGCTCCCGCTGCTCACGAGGCCCCGCCCCATGGGCGGGCTCTCCGCCCGGCTGGGCCTCTCCCGGCTCCGGCCGCTCGCGAGGCCCCGCCCGGTGGGCGGGCTCTCCGCCCGGCTGGGCCCCTCGGGGCTCCCCTGCCCGCGAGGCCCCGCCCCGTGGCCGCGCGCACGCGCCGGGGGCCGCACGCGCCGGGGGCCGCACGCCGCAGCCCACGTCCTTCCGGGCGCGCGCGCGTGAGCGTCGTGCGTGCGCGACCCCGCCGCCCGGTGCTGCCCCGCCGCCGCCGCCGCCGCCGCCGCCGCCGCCGCCGTCGCTGCCGCCGCTACCGAGAGCCGCACCGAGAGCCGCCCGCGGAGCCGGCGGGGCGCGCGCAGGTGAGGCGGGGCGGGCGCGCGCGGGCGGGCGGGGGCGCGGGCGGGCGGGCGCGGGCGGGGACGGGCCTCGGGCCCGCAGTGGCCGGGCGGGCGGGGGCCGCGCGCGTGGACGTGGGCGCGGGGCCCGCGGCGGCGCCCACGCGGGCCCGCCGGGGCCTGAGCCTGGGCTCGCGCGCGGCTGCCCGGGCCTCCCCGCCGCGGCCCCGACCGGCCGGCCCGACCCGGGTTCCGTGCGCTGGGCCGCGGCCCGGCCGGGTCCTGCCGCTTCGGGTCTCGCGGCCCGCGGGGGGCGGGGGCGGGTCTGCGCCGGCCCCGCCGCCCCCGGCCCCGCTGACCCCGGCCCCGCCGACCCCGCCGCCCCCGGCCCCCGGCCCCGCTGACCCGGGCCTCGCCGCCCTCCAGCCCCGCCGACCCCGCCGTCCCCGACCCTGCTGACCCCCTGACCCCGCCCCCAGCCCGGGCCGTCCCCGACCCTGCTGACCCCCCTGACCCCGCCCCCGGCCCGGGCCGGCCCCTCCGGCCCGCTGACCCCGCCACCCCGGCCCCGCTTACCCCTGTCCTGCTGACCCGGCCCCCGCAGCCCCCAGCCCGCCCAGCGCCCCACCCGGCACCTCTCCCCGTGCCCCTCCCCCGTGCGCCTCGCGGTGTCCAGACCTGGTGGCGTGGCCCGTGCTGCAGTGGACGTAACAGCACAAACGTCTTTTCCGGGCAGTGTCGGGAGCCGTCGTTTTTAAGGGGTCTAATAGCCTGGTGTCGGGGTGCCCCGGCCTCGCTGGCCAGTACCGCGTCCGGCCCCGCCAGGCCCTCGGGCAGCGCTGTGGGCAGGCCGGGCCCACGTGCGAGGGCACAAGCCAGGGTGTCAGGGAGGATCGGGAGGTGTCGGCTGAGTCATGGCCCAGCTCCCCGCAGGCCGAGGCCAGCAGCACCCCAGGGCCCTCCTGCTCACAGCCGCAGGGCTGGACACCCCCAGCATCGCGGGGTCGACCCCTTGGGGGCACCCCTTGGTGGCCTCAAACTCAAAAAGCAGCAGAACTGGGCCGGGTGCACCAGCTGACTTGCCTTGCATGCTGCCAGCCCTGGCCCGAACGATCTCTGAGCGCAGAGCCTGGATTGGCCCTGAAACCAAAAGAAGAAAAGAGCGTGAGGAGTTCAAGTTGCCGCTTCACGTGGCGAGGAGCCCCAAACTGCCTTGACACAGTGAGGGCACCGCTTTCCCCGTGGGTCACCTGGGTCGCGGCCCAGGGCTCCTGGTGGGACGCGTCAGGAGGAGACGGGGTGGGGGTGTCCCGGTGAGGGCAGCCCTGGGCACGCCACCAAGGCCAGCGCTCAGATAGCGATTAAACCCTCTGTCTTGCGTCTTATCCCCCGGGTGACCTTCAACCCTTCACTGGACAGCTTAAAGGATGGAGCTTCTGACAGCTCAGGTTTTCTGCCCCTGCCCTCTGGATGACCTTTGAGTGGTCACTCTCCACTCAGCTGCAGGGGGCCACCCCTGGCAGTGCCACCTTTGCGTTGTGGCACCGAAGCCCCTTGTACGGGGAGAGAGGCAGGGGTAGGGTCCCCCAGCACAGCTGGAGGCGACCCGGGACAAGCTGATCAGGCCCTTGTGTTTGGTGGAAGCCTTTGCCGTGTGTGAGGCCTGAG